>NC_140991.1:4194961-4794961 GCF_052327205.1 Somniosus microcephalus | reverse complement strand
CCCCCTTATACTGACTATCTAAAATTGTGTAGAAAATAGAGTATAATTGTTAAGTATGATATAAATTAAAAAGGATTTGATAATCAATGAAAAATAAAGTCTGATAATTAACAAACCAGGATTACATGGGATTACACCGGATCTACGGCACAGAAACAGGCCATTCGGCCCAACCAGTCCATGCCGGCGTTTATGCTCCACTCGAGCCTCCTCCTGTCTTTCCTCATCAAACTCTATCAGTATAACCCTCGATTCCCTTCTCCCTCAGATGCTTGTCCAGCCTCCCCTTAAATGTATCGATACTATTCGCTTCAACCACTCCCTGCGGTAGCGAGTTCCACATTCTCACCACACTCTGGGTAAAGAAGTTTCTTCTGCATTCCCTATTGGATTTCTCGGTGACTATCTTATATTGATGGCCTCTAGTTCTGCTCTTCCCCACAAGTGGAAACATTCTCTCTGTATCCACTCTATCAAAACCTTTCATGATTTTAAAGACCTCTATTAGGTCACCCCTCAGCCTTCTTTTTTCAAGAGAAAAGAGACCCAGCCTGTTCATCGTTTCCTGATATGTATACCCTCGCATTTCTGGTATCATCCTTGTAAATCTTCTCTGCACCCTCTCCAGTGCCTCTATATCCTTTTTTAATATGGCGACCAGAACTGTACACAGTACTCTAAGTGTGGTCTAACCAAGGTTCGATACAGGTTTAGCATAACTTCACTACTTTTCAATTCTATCCCTCTAGAAATAAACCCTAGTGCTTGGTTTGCTTTTTTATGGCCTTGCTAACCTGTGTCGCAACTTTTAGTGATTTGTGTATTTGTACTCCGAGATCCCTTTGTTCCTCTACCCACCCAGACTCGCACTCTCCAAGTAATGAGTGACCTCCCTATTCTTCCTACCAAAATGTAATGGCCCAGAAATTCCAGAACGGGGCTTGCAGCGCGTGCAAGCCCCGTATTTGCACTTACCCCGCGCTCGTGCCGATCAGCTTCTGGGACGCCTGAACTTGCAGAAATAGAAAGCACATTCCCGGGCAGCGTATGACGTCACGCCGCCCAGGAGTGCAGCCAGCGTGAAGCCAGGAGCGTGCAGTGTAAGTGAGACACGCCCCTTGAGGTCTCAGTTTCACTGGACACGCCCCCAATGTTTCTGTCAAGCTGCTAAGGATTTTTACATGCAAAGCAGCAGGTTAAATAGGATTTTGGAAGTTTTTTGAAGATTTTGGTAACTTTTATAAACTTTTTAAAATGTTTACATTATTTTGAGTAATCTGAAGTAGTTTTAAAGAGAATTAAAGCAATTTAAAGACTTTTAAAAGCCATAAAAGAATTTTTTAAATTCCATTTATTTATTTAGCAATGTCGTCGTCATACGTGTCTTCACACTGTTCCCTTTGGGGAACTGTATGAAGTGGTGGAAGCATTTATGGCCATGATTAACGCTCATTCCGTGACCGTAACCATCTTTGAACCAGCCATTAGGGCGGTTAGTCCTATGGCGGGAGGGTTTTACGGGCTCCCACAAGCTATACAAGGAGGGGGGGCCACCCACACACACGGACGCAAATATCCCACTGGATGTCAACCCAGAATTTAGAGCCGGAGCTCCGACTTCACTTGCCGGGACTGTCTGGAGCGGGGTTCGAAACCCTACGCTGATCTGGCCCAGCGGCGGGGATCCTACCGCTATGACAAAGGCCCAATCCAATTAGCAACGTGAAATGGCAGCATAGGGCTCCAGTCACGGGGAGGGAAAAGGCGCAGGAAACGTATGGGTGTCACCTTTTGTGCGGAGTGGGCCTTTTGCGTAGCAGTAAGCATCCCCGCCGCTGGGCCAGAAGGAGTAGGGTTTTGAACCCCACTCCAGACAGTCCCGGCAAGTGGAGTCGGAGCTCCAACTTTAAATTCTGGGTGGACATCCAGCGGGATGCTTGCGTCCGTGGGTGTTGGTGGCCCCCCCCCCCCCTCAGATGGGTTGTGGGAGCCCGTAAAACCCGCCCGCCATAGGACTAACCACCCTAATGGCTGGTTCAAAGATGGTTACGGTCACGGAATGAGCATTAATCACGGCTATAAATCCTTCCACCACTTCATACAGTTCCCCAAAGGGAACAGTGTGAGGATACGTACGATGATGACCTCTTGCGCAATGCACCTCCTTGGACCCTCAGTCGCAGATGCGAGGGGGCAAGTTGTGCAATTGTTAAATGTTTTATTTTATTGACATGTAAAATGTTGGCCCAGTAATTCCCTTCCAAATGCGCTAGTACGGTCGGGGTACTTACGCATCTGGCCGGATGAAATGCCGGTTTTCAGCATGCACAGTGCATGTGGGGAAAACCGGCATTTCCTGTCCTCTGAACGAAGGGGTTCAGAGGCAGAACGCGTGCGACTGCACAGGCAGCGCGTGCGCGGTATAATTCGCCGCTTTCATTAATGCTTTCAGTGAGGTCCAGTCATTACAACTTACACATGAAAAAAGCATGGGTACAGTTGCTCCAGAGGCTGCGGAGGAAGATATTTCTTATCGTGGAGCTTCTGAAAGTATGTATGTCTGTATATATTCCTTTGCGTGTTATGTATATATTCCTTTACTTATGTGTATGAATGTATTATTTAATTATGACTTTCAGAGAAAGTAACTTATTGGAAAATCATAATTAAAAATATACATTCATACACATTAGTAAAGGAATATAAAACATACATACATATACGTAAAGGAATATATGTGGATATACATACATAACTCATTCTCACATTCCATTCACACAGCCACAATTGCTCCTTCTACCTACCGTTCTGAAAACCCGTTTAAAAAAAAAAAATTAAAGTTTAAAACTTAGTTAAAATTTCTTAAAATAACTTCCCTCCCTTTCCCAAACCTAAATATTGCATTTCATACGCTCCTCCATAAAATATATCTCCTTCCCCAGCCAATGAACAACTTTACACTTGCTTTTTTCAAATGCAAGTTCTAGGGACTTACCCTCACTGAATCCATCAGTGAAATCTACAAAGTTCACTGCGCAAGCACTGCCTGTGCAGTCGCACGCGCTGTGAATAGACCTCGGGTCTGGAAATGCCGGCGTTCCCCGCATGCGCTGTTCCTGCTGAACGCCGGCATTTCCAACGGCCAGATGCGTGAGTAACCCGACCGTACTCACGCTTCTGGCCTGGAATTTCTGGCCCTATACCTCACATTTATCTGTGTTGAACTTCATTTGCCAATTATATGCCCATTCTGCAAGTTTATTAATGTCCTCCTGTAATTTGTTGCAGTCCTGCTCAGTATTGACTGTCCCACCAATTTGGTGTCATCTGCAAATTTAGAAATTGTGTTTTTGATTCCAAAGTCTAATTTGTTAATATAAATTGTGAACAACAGTGGTCCCAGCACTGATCCTTGTGGAACACCACTGCCCACGTTCTATCACTGTGAATAGCTACCCTTTACTCCCACTCTCTGCTTTCTGTCCTGAAGACAGCCAGCAATCCATTCTGATACTTGTCCCCTGACTCCACATTCTCTGACCTTGTTCATCAGTCTATTATGGGGTACCTTATCGAAGGCCTTTTGAAAATCTAGATGTAGCCTGGCGAAATGGAGCAGCACAGGACACGAACTTTCGTTTTTGGGGTTTTTTATTCTGTATTAATAACTTGGGTCTAGGTTTAGGATGAAATTGTAAATACATAAAACACAGTCGACAAAATACGGCAGTGGCTTGCTGCAAAACAGAACATGAGGCAAACCACAGGTGAAGGCAGTTAATTAACTAACAATCATTATACAAAACAAAACATATCATACCATACATTCGTATGTCCCGTTATCACTTGTCACCTCTTACAAGCAAACAGAAAGTATTAAACTCGTTCGAAACGTAGCCCCAAGGACTCAGCAACAATTTTAACAAAGGTTAACACCAGCACATGGTGGGACAATCGACAAGCATCCCCGTGATATCGAGTGATTTGGGAAACAATATCACTTTAAAACTATGTCTGGCTGCACTAAATGCTGTTTTAGTTGTACTTTACGCAGACTAAGTTCATTTCAAAAGTCATATTCACCCCAACTCTCCTCAGAGCACACCCCTCACGCTGGATCTAGAAAATGGAGGCTGTGAAGAAAGGGGAGGTTCCTTTGGCATCACATGGCCCTTCCCATAACCCTTTTCTCCTTTTTTCAAATTCTAAAGGGGAAAATGAACCGCGCCATCTAGTGGACTTAAATATTCACTGCATTTTCCCACTTGGCTACATTGATAAATTACATTACTGCATTAACATTGTCTACTCTCTCTGGTACCTCTTCAAAAAGTTCAATAAGGTTGGTCAAGCAAGACTTTCCCTTTTGAAATCCATGTTGACTATTCATGATTATATTTTTGGTTTCTAGATGTTCTTCTATTTTCTCCTTTAGTAGGGATTCCATTATTTTTCCTACCACCGATATTAAGCTGATTGGTCTATAATTCCCTGGACATGTTCTATCTCCCTTCTTAAATATCGGTATTACGTTGTCTATCCACCAGTCCTCTGGCACTACACCTTTTACTAACAAATTATTAAATATGTGTAGTAATGCCTCTGCTATCTCTTCTCGAGATTCTTTTTAAATGTGTGGATGCAATCCAGGGCTTTTATCCTCTTTGAGTTTGATTATTTTATTTATTATATCCCTTCTTTTTATTTTAAATGCACTGATCTCATTACTAATCTCATCACCCAATGTCATGTCCACCTGTTCTATCTCCCTGGTAAATACTGAAGCAAAATAATGATTTAATATTTCTGCCCTCTCTCTACCATTACCTGTGGTATTATCCTATCCATTAATGGGCCTGTTCCCATCCCAACCTTCCTTTTTTATTGATGTGCCTATAAAATATTTTACTGTTTTGTTTTATGCTCCTTGATAATTTAATTTCATAGTTCTTCTTTGCCACCCTAATTGTTTTTTTGACTTCTCTCTGAATCTTTTCCTTTCTCTCTTATCATGCACTCCGCTGCTGTGTGTGTACTTAATGAATGCCTCTTTCCTTACCCTCAATTGTTCCCTTATGGCTTTATTCATCCATGGAGTCTCATTAGTGTTTAGTTTGTTCTTTCCTTTTAGCAGAATATATTTTTCCTGCACTCTGTTAAACACCATTTTAAATGTTTCCCATTGCTGCTCTACATTGTTTGCCAATATTGTTGGCCGTTTTATTTTCCCAAGTTCTATTCTCAGCCCCTCAAAATCAGCTTTTCTTCAATCTATTAACCTGGTCTTCGTCACACTTATGTCCTTCTCAATTATCATCTTAATGCGCGTTATATTACGGTCACTATTGTTTTTATGTTCCCCTACTTTTACTTCTCTTATCTGCTCTGGTTCATTCCCCATTACTAGATCCAATATAGAATCCTCCCTTGTTGGGTTTTTTACATATTGGGTTAGAAAGGAGTCCTGTACAACATTGTAGGAACTCCATTCCCTTATCCCCTTTACCTGCCTCTTCTGTCCAATTAATTTTGGGGTAGTTGAAATCCCCCATGATTATTATTCTCATTTCCCTAATTTGTCTGCATATTTCTTCCTCCATCTCCCTTCCACTATTAGGCGATCCTTTATAATCTTTTATCTCTATCCACATGGATTCTATTTTTGTCTTGCTGATATCTGCGTCACTTTTTTCTACTGCCATTATGTTATCCCTAATAAGTACAGCTACTCCACCTCCCCTTTTTCCCTCCCTATCGTTTCTAAATATGCTATACCCTGCAATGTTTAATTCCCAGTCCTGATTTTTCTGTAGCCATGTCTCAGTAATCCCTACTATGTCTGGTTCCTCACAACGCATGATTGGCTCCAGCTCCCCTGTTTTATTACGGACACTGTGTGTATTGCTGCACAGACAGTTTAACTCATTTTTAATAGGATTTCCTCTCACTTTATGTTTAACCATCTTTTTAGATTTCTCTTCTATAACTCTATTTATTCCCTTGCGATGAATGTCCTCCCTTACTTTATTCTTTCCTGTGCTCTCTTTTCCTGTTTTGTTTATATTTAGGCTGGTTACCTTTCTTGTAGATCCCTCCCTTGTAGATATTCGGGTCACAGCGGAAAGTACCTGCTTCCCGTCAAGGACAGAGATTCTTACCGACTGACTGAGAATATACATCAAACCCAGTTAATTAGTAACATTTATTGTGCGAGAGGAGAGCTCCAGCTGATAGCTGCTACCACTTAACAGGAGGGTAGGAGGTGGCCTTTCGGCCCATCGAGCCTGTACCGGCTCTTTGGAAGATTCCCACTCCCCCACTCTTTCCCCACAGCCCCTGTAAAGTTTCTCAAGTATCCAGTTCCCTTTTGAAAGTTATTATTGAATCTGCTCCACCGCCCTTTCAGGCAGCACATTCCAGATCACAACTCGCTGCGTAAAAAAATCCTCCTCATCGCCCCGCTGCCTCTTTTGTCAGTCACCTTAAATCTGTGTCCTCTGGTTACCGACCCTTATGCCACTGCTTCTCCTTATTTACTCTTTCAAAACCCCCTCATTATTTTGAACACCTCTATCAAATCTCCCCTTAGCCTTCTCTGCTGTAAGGAGAACAAACCCAGCTTCTCCAGTGTCTCCACATAACGGAAGTCCCTCGTCCCTGCAATCATTCTGGTAAATCTCCCCTGCACCCTCTCTAAGCAGCCTTTTAATAAGACATAAGACATAAGAAATAGGAGCAGGAGTAGGCCAATCGGCCCCTCGAGCCTGCTCCGCCATTCAATAAGATCATGGCTGATCTGATCCTAACCGCCAATCCACTATCACAGAACCATCTCCTGAATCTAACAGAATTAGACACACGAAATAGGATCAGGATCAGGCTACACGGCCCCTGGGCCCGCTCCACTACCCACAGGGCCATGACTGATCCGAACCTAGACTCATGTCCAAATTCCTGCCCGCTCCCCGTAACCCTTAATTCCCTTTACTTCTAGGAAACTGTCTATTTCTGTTTTAAATTTATGCAATGATGTAGCTTCTACAGCTTTTTGGGGCAGCATATTCCATGGACCTCTGAGTGAAGTAGTTCCTCCTCATCTCAGTTTGAAAAAAGAGCAGCCCCTTATTCTAAGACTATGCCCCCTAGTTCTAGTTTCACCCATCATCGGGAACATCTTCCCCGCATCCACCCGCTCCAACCCCTTCACAATCTTATATGTTTCAATAAGATCGCCTCTCATTCTTCTGAACTCCAATGAGTAGAGTCCCAATCTACTCAACCTCTCCTCATATGTCCATCCCCTCATCCCCGGGATTAACCGAGTGAACCTTCTTTGTACTGACTCGAGAGCAAGTATGTCCTTTCTTAAGTATGGACACCAAAACTGTACGCAGTATTCCAGGTGCGGTCTCACCAATACCTTGTACAACTGAAGCAATACCTCCCTATTTTTATATTCTACCCCCCTAGCAATGAAAGCCAACATTCCATTGGCCTTCTTAATCACTTGCTGCACCTGCATACTAACCTTTTGAGTTTCGTGCACCAGGACCCCCAGATCCCTTTGTACTTCAGTACTTTCCAGTTTCTTGCCATTAAGATAATAACTTGCTCTACGATTTTTCCTGCCAAAGTGCATAACCTCACACTTTCCAGTATTATATTCAATCTGCCAAATCTCTGCCCACTTACTTAGCCTGTCGATGTCCCCTTGCAGGTTTTTTATGTCCTCCTCACTCACTACTTTCCCTCCCATCTTAGTATCATCTGCAAACTTTGACATGTTACACTCGGTCCCCTCCTCAGCATAAAAGTTCAATCCTTTATACAGGAAACTCTTTGGTATCCGGCACCGACGGGACCGGGATGGTGCAGGTTGATCAAACGTTCCGGATGACGGAGAGGGTAAATCTACTGTGACTATTTTTAACAAACAAAAATAAAAAAATCAAGAAATGTTCAGTTTACAGTAATTGGGTCCTCACCTACAGAATGTTGTGTTAAATGGATGGTGGAAGATGCTTCATTAAGTACAGTACTGCCAGTTGAGGGTTATCCATAACTCTTTAATTACTCAACAGTAAAACAAAACTTATACAATAATCAGAAGAGACTCCCGGCAGCGCGGGAGAGTCAGACTCCTGTTATTGAGGTGTTCGGACTTCCGACAGCGCCAAGAGGCCGAGTTGTGGCAGTTTGGAGAACTACCCCCACTGACTAACTCGGCCACCGCGGGAGACTCGGACTCGGACTCGGCAACATTGCTGGTTATTCAGGTGTTGTTTTCGGAGCATGAATTTTGCCGGTTAATAGAGAATACCAGATATTTAGGTGCCGTTTAAACGAGAGTTTCCTGTATATGAAATATTCTCTAGTTTATCAGTGAGGCTACCAGAATGTGCCCATCGGCGAGGCTACCAGAATGTGTCCATTGTTCATGTCGGATTTCTCTCCCCTAATTTAACAGAGACATTAACCAATGGATTTAAAGGACAGAATAATAGAAATTTACGGCACAGAAGGAGGCCATTCGGCCCATCATGTCCGTGCCGGCTGACAAAGAGTTATCCCGCCTAATCCCACTTTCCAGCTCTTGGTCCGTAGCCCTGTAGGTTACGGCACTTCAAGTGCACATCCAAGTACTGTTTAAATGTGATGAGGGTCTCTGCCTCTCCCACCCTTTCAGGCAGTGAGTTCCAGACCCCCACCACCCTCTGGGTGAAAAAAGTTCTCCTCAACTCCCCTCTAATCCTCCGACCAATTACTTTAAATCTATGACCCTGGTTATTGACCTCTGCTAAGGGAAATGGGTCCAACCTATCCACTATCTCAGTCCCTCATAATTTTATACAACTCAATTAAATCAATTAAATCTCCCCTCAGCCTCCTCTGTTCCAAAGAAAACAACCCCAGCCTATCAAATCTTTCCTCATAGCTAAAATTCCCCAGCCCAGGCAACAACCTCGTGAATCTCCTCTGTACCCTCTCTAGTGCAATCACATCCTTCCTGTAATGTGGTGACCAGAACTGCACGCAGTACTCTAGCTGCGGCCTATCTAGTGTTTTATACAGTTCAAGCATAACTTCCCTGCTCTTATATTCTATGCCCCAGCTAATAAAGGCAAGTGTCCTGTATGCCTTCTTAACCACCTTATCTACTTGTCCTGCTACCTTCAGTAGGTTGGTACTTACTCTATAATTGTAGAGAGGACTTTGAAAGGAGTGCATTCAGTGAATGCAGAATAAACTCAGATGTAGCCATTCACAGGGACTGGATTGATGAGTGGGAAAAGCACCCCAACTGCAGAAATAGGTTCCTATTTTGTGCCCTGTCTACTGACTGTAAGCTCTAATACAGATTGAAGATGGACATTGAGGAACAGGATGCTAGGGAAAAGTCCCAGCCTGGATGCACTCCCCGATCCCCAGACTACAATCGGACTGCAGGAAAAGAGATCAGGAAAGCTTGCTCACCTTGTGCAGGATCCTCACAGGTGCTTAGATTGGCGGTTTGGTTAGAGTTTATATCACAGCAGCTTAGAGACGGGTCAGTGTGCAACTGGTCACATGCTGCTGGAGCTGGGTTTCTATTGGCTAAAAGTTTGATGCCATTTGTCAATCTTTGGAAGTATCAATTGAGCAAAACACGCATAAAATAGAAGAACAAGAGGAATTCGCAATACATGTCGGACCGTTACCCAGGATGGGGAAAGAGGGAACGGACTGTTTGAAAGGAGAAGTGCAGCGAGACTGAGAGCTCGGGGCAGGGGGATGGGGGGGGGAGGGGGGACTGAACCAACCCCTTCACAACACTGGTGAACTGTTGGATCTTGAGCTGAGCTTCTGACCCAGGCCCCAAACTGAGGCCAGGATTATGCCCACTGGGAACCTTGGCCTTTGACCCCCGCAGGTATCTGGAGTCAGGAGGTGGACACTAACTGCCTGCCAATGGTGGCCACCCATGTTGCTGCAGGGGGGAGCGGGAATCAAGGGAGTTGCCTATCTAACAAGGAAAGTCTGGCTGAGGTGTCTGGGATGGGAGGACTTTCGAGGGCCCCCTCAGATTGAAGTGAAAGCTGACCCCTGTGCACCATTCCCCAGCATCCCCTTCCACCACAAAAGAAAGTTTGGCCTCCCAAATCTTGAGGTGGGTCCCACAACCTCCGGTTATTGGAAGGAGCCTTCTGGCCTGAACAGGAGCACCTCTGCCGACCATTCGCTGGATCCCCTGGAGGGCCCGTGATGCAGGAGCCCCACCTCTGGCTCCGTGCAAACATGGTCGATGGACACATTTGGGGGAGGTAGAGGCTCCACTCCAATGGCCCGCCGCAGGAAGCTCACCTCAAGGCCAGGATCTGGTCCCGGCCTAGTTTCTGACTTTTCCGAAAGAATCCTGTGAATTTCCCTCCCTAAACCCCTCTGGGAGTCGCTGCCAGGCTGGCATTTATTGCCCATCCCTAGTCGCCCTGAGAAGGTTGTGGTGGGGCTTCTTCTTGACCCACTGCAGTCATTCTTTGTAGTGGTTTTGATAGAACTGAGGGGCTCGCTGGGCCAATTCAGGAGACAGTTAAGAGTCAACCAGGTCTGGCTCACCCCCCTTGAAAATCCTTCTCAAAACTCATCTCTTTGGGTCACTACTTTAAACCTCTCCCTGCCTGGTTAATGACCATGTTCCTCACACCTCTAGGACTTTAGTTAAAGGCACCATAAGAAGATAAAAAATAGGATTAGAAATAGGCCACTTTTCCCCTCGAGCCTGTTATACCATTCAATAAGATCATGGCTGATCTTGGACACAAAGCCATTTCCCAGCCCGCTCCCCATAACCCTTCACTCCCTTATCTTGCAAAACTTTGTCTAGCTCCACTGTAAATGTATTTAATGACCCAGCCTCCACCGCTCTCTGGGGCACAGAATTCCACAGATTTACGACCCACTGAGAGAAGAAATTCCTCCTCATCAATTCTAAATGGGCGACCCTTTATTCTGAATCTATGCCCCCGAGTTCTATATTCCCCCATGAGGGGAAACATCCTCTCTGCATCTACCCTGTCGAGCCCCCTCAGTATCTTATATGTTTCAATAAGATCACCGCTCATTCTTCTAAATTCCAATGAGTATCGGCCGAACCTGCTCAACCTTTCCTCATAACTCAACCCCCTCATCACTGGAATTAATCTAGTGAATCATCTCTGAACTACCTCCAATGTGGGGTTACAGGGTTACGGGGATAGGGCTTGTGTGGGATGGCTGTCGGTGTAGGGACCGGGTGCTAGGGTTTGGATGATCAGCCATGATCCCGTTGAATGGCGGAGCAGGCTCGAAGGGCTGAATGGCCTACTCCTGCTCCTATCTTCTATGTTTTTATGTTTCTATGCAAGTATATTCTTCCTTAAATAAGGAGACAAAAACTGTACGCAGTACTCAAGGTGTGGTCTCACCAATTACAGTCGTCGAATTACAGTATGCAGACGACTCTTGCATCTGCGCTCACTCGGAGGCCGAACTCCAAACCGTCGTCAACACCTTCACCGAAGCGTACGAGAGCGTGGGCCTTACTCTAAACATCCGTAAGACAAAGGTCCTCTACCAACCTGCCCCCGCCACACAGTGCTGCCCCCATGATTATCAAAATCCATGACAAGGCCTTGGACAAGGTAGACCACTTTCCATACCTCGGGAGCCTACAGTCAACAAGGGCAGACGTCGATGACGAAGTCCAACACCGCCTTCAGTGTGCCAGTGCAGTCTTCGATTGCCGGAGGAAGAGAGTGTTTCTATAGACCAGGGCCTCAAACCCGGCACTAAGCTCATGGTCTACAGAGCAGCAGTGATACCTGCCCTGCTGTATGCTTCAGAGACATGGACCATGTACAGCAGGCACCTCAAAGCACTGCAGAGGTACCACCAATGCTGCTGCCGCAAGATCCTGCAAATCCATTGGCAGGATAGGCGCACCAACGTCAGTGTTCTTGCACAGGCCAACATCCCCAGCATCGAAGCTTTGACCATGCTCAATCAGCTCCGATGGACGGGTCACATTGTCGTAATGCCCGATACGAGACTCCCAAAACAAGCGCTCTACTCGGAGCTCCGGCACGGCAAGAGAGCCCCAGGTGGGCAGAGGAAACGCTTCAAGGACACCCTCAAAGCCTCCTTGAAAAATGTAACATCTCCACCGACATCTGGGAATCCCTGGCCCAGGACCGCACAAAGTGGAGGAGAAGCATCCGGGAAGGCGCCGAACACCTCAAGTCTCTTCGCCGGGAGCAAGCAGAAGCCAAGAGCCGGCAGCGCAAGGAGCGCACGTCAACCCAAGCACCCCACCCACCCGCCCCTTCAACCACCGTCTGCCCCACCTGTGACAGAGACTGTAGGTCCCACATTGGACTCATCAGTCACCTGCAAATTCATTTTTCATGTGGAAGCAAGTCATCCTCGGTTCCAAGGGACTGCCTAAGAAGAAGGTACAGTTGTAGCAGGAATTCCCTGCTTTTATACTCCAACCCCCTTGAAATAAAGGCCAACATTCCATTTGCCTTTTTGATTACTTGCTGTACCACAGTGATCAAATGCCTCGATCAGGTCTTTTCCCTTTATGGTAAGGCCAATTTCATCCACTCTGATCGGGGTCCCTCCTTCATGTCAAGCGAACTCAAAAGTTATCTCTCCCAATGGGGAATCGCCACAAGTAAAATGACACCGTATCATCCTATTGGAAACGGACAGGTTGCGAGATGCAACGCCATCGTTTGGAACGCTTTTCGTCTTGCACTGAGGTCACCCAACCTATCAGACTAGCAGTGGGAAACTATGCTCCCTGACGCGTTACATTCCATCAGGTCTCTTCTTTCTACATCCACCAATGTCACGCCTCACGAGCGATTCTTCAAGTTCCAGCATCGCTCCACTCATGGGACATCCCTACTGTCATGGTTGGCAGCTCCTGGCCCCGTGCTGCTCCGAAGATTCGTCCGATCCTCTAAGAGTGATCCCCTTATCGACGAAGTGGAACTGACGGATGTCAATCCCACGTACGCGCACGTGCGGTACCCTGATGGCCGGGAATCCACAGTGTCACTTCAGGATCTGGCTCCCTGCCCAACCGGTCCCATGGACCCAATCGATAGTGGGATCCATATTAATGACGCCGATACCCTGCGCTCCTCTGAGGATGACGCCCTACCCGGGACGTCAAGGGATCTGCCAGCTATTCCACCGGATTAACCCGGGGAACAGAGCGCTCCCCGCGGGATGGCCACCCGAAGCCAGGACGCCGGTCAGTCACCGACTACTGAGCAGGGTGAAGCCAGCTCTGCGCCTGTGGGGGCCCGCACCCGGAGCCATGATCTCCCCAGTCCCCCTCAGGTCGATCAAAGCGACACGGACTCTGCCAGCCCACTGGTACGAACCAAGCGACCCAGGGACCAAAACACAGTCTGAGGAGACGTGCCTTCTGGCCTCCAATGGAGATCCAAATGACTGCGTCTATTCTTAGTCCGATTAATTCGGTAGAAGGAAGCCGCCGGACTTCCAATCTTTCAGGCGGGAAGAACGACATGAATCTTGTCATTCATGTGGAAATGACGTATGAAATAATACTGGGCGGCCTGCTGGTGGCGCTGTCCAGGGAGAGTATAAATACTTGGGCATGGGCCCAGCTTGCTCAGGACATTCTTTAACAGGAACTAGTGAAGGACACAACTAGACCTCCATGTTGTGAAACAGTTGATTAAAGCTTTGTTTAATACTCAGACCAAGTGCCTAGTAGTTTTCTTACATCAGAGACCGCGGTCATGCGGCTATACCTGTCCGTCACCGGCGGATTTAGAAGGTGCATAGCAACATAGAAACATAGAAACATAGAAGATAGGTGCAGGAGTAAGCCATTCGGCCCCTCGAGCCTGCTCCACCATTTAATGAGATCATGGCTGATCATCCAAATTCAGTACCCTGTCCCTGCCTTCTCCCCATATCCCTTGATCCTTTTAGCCTTAAGAAATATATCCAACTCCTTCTTGAATATATTTAATGAGTTGGCCTCAACTGCCTTCTGTGGTAGAGAATTCCACAGGTTCACCACTCTCTGGGTGCAGTGATTCCTCCTCATTTCAGTCCTAAATGGTTTACCCCTTATCCTTAGACTGTGACCCCTGGTTCTGGACTCCCCCACCATCAGGAACATCCTTCCTGCATCTAGTCTGTCTAGTCCTGTTAGAATTTTATAAGTTTCAATGAGATCCCCTCTCATTCTTCTAAACTCTAGCGAATATAAGCCTAATCGACCTAATCTCTCCTGATACATCATTCCTGCCATCCCAGTATCAGTCTGGTGAATCTTCGCTGCACTCCTTCCATGGTAAGAACATCCTTTCTCAGATAAGGTGACCAAAACTGCACACAATACTCAAGGTGTGGTCTCACCAAGGCCCTGTACAACTGCAGCAAGACATCCTTGCTTCTGTACTCAAATCGTCTCGCTATGAAGGCCAACATACTATTTGCCTTCTTAACCGCCTGCTGCACCTGCATGCTTACCTTCAGCGACTGGTGCACAAGGACATCCAGGTCTCGTTGCACTTCCCCTTTGCACAATCTATTGCCATTCAGATAATAATCTGTCTTCCTGTTTTTGCCAGCGAAGTGGATAACCTCGCATTTATCCACATTATACTGCATTTGCCATGCATCTGCCCAATCACCCAACCTGTCCAAATCATACTGGAGTTTCTCTGCATCCTCCTCCACACACACCCACTGCAGCGGCAGGATTCAGCCGTACAAAATTCCCTGGACTCTGGAGAGGTCCCAGCGGATTGGAAAACCGCAAATGTAACACCCCTATTTAAGAAAGGAGGGAGACAGAAAGTAGGAAACTATAGACCAGTTAGCCAAACATCTGTCGTTGGGAAAATGCTGGAGTCCTTCATTAAGGAAGCAGTAGCAGGGCATTTAGAAAAACATAATGCAGTCAAACAGTGTCAGCATGGTTTTAGGAAAGGAAAATCATGTTTAACAAACTTACTGGAGTTCTTTGAGGATGTAACGAGCAGGGTGGACAAAGGTGAACCAGTAGATGTGGTGTATTTGGATTTCCAGAAGGCATTCAATAAGATGACACATAAAATGTTACTGCATTAGATAAGAGCTCACAGAATTGGGGGTAATTTATTAGCATGGATAGACAATTGGCTAACTAACAGAAAGCAGAGAGTCGGGATAAATGGGTCATTTTCTGGTTAGCAAACGGTAACTAGTGGGGTGCCACAGGGATCGGTGCTGGGGCCTCAACTATTTACAATCTACATTAGTGACTTGGATGAAGGGACCGAGCGTAATGTAGCCAAGTTTGTGGATGATACAAAGATGGGTGGGAAAGGAAGTGGTTCAGAGGACTCAAAGAATCTGCAAAGGGATGTGGACAGGCTAGGTGAGTGGGCAAACATTTGGCGGATGGAGTATAATGTGGGAAAGTGCGAGGTTATCCATTTTGGCAGGAAAAATAAAAAAGCAAATTATTATTTAAATGGAGGGAGGTCACAGAATGCTACAGTTCAGAGGGACACAAAAAGTTAGCATGCAGGTACAGCAAGTAATCAAAAAGGCAAATGGAATGTTGGCCTTTATTTCAAGGTGTTTGGAGTATAAAAGCAGGGAAGTCCTGCTACAACTGTACCTGCTTCTTAGGCAGTCCCTCGGACAGAGGATGACTTGCTTCCACATGAAAGATGAGTTCTCAGGTGACTGATGAGTCCAATGTGGGAGCTACAGTCTCTGTCACAGGTGGGACAGACGGTGGTTGAAGGGGCGGGCGGGTGGGGTGCTTGGGTTGACGTGCGCTCCTTGCGCTACCTGCGCTTGGCTTCCGCTTGCTCCCGGCGAAGAGACTCGAGGTGTTCGGCGCCTTCCCGGATGCTCCTCCTCCACTTTGTGCAGTTTTGGGCCAGGGATTCCCAGGTGTCGGTGGGGATGTTACACTTTTCAAGAAGGCTTTGAGGGTGTCCTTGAAGCATTTTCTCTGCCCACCTGGAGCTCTCTCGCCATGCCGGAGCTCCAAGTAGAGCGCTTGTTTTGGGAGTCTCGTATCGGGCATTAGGACAATGTGACCCGTCCATCAGAGCTGATTGAGTGTGGTCAAAGCTTCGATGCTGGGGATGTTGGCCTGAGCAAGAACACTGACGTTGGTGCGCCTATCCTGCCAATGGATTTGCAGGATCTTGTGGAGGCAGCGTTGGTGGTACCTCTCCAGTGCTTTGAGGTGCCTGCTGTACATGGTCCATGTCTCTGAAGCATACAGCAGGGCGGGTATCACTGCTGCTCTGTAGACCATGAGTTAGTGCTGGGTTTGAGGTCCTGGCCTTCAAACACTCTCTTCCTCAGGCGACCGAAGGCTGCACTGGCATACTGAAGGTAGTGTTGGACTTCGTCATCGACGTCTACCCTTTTTGACAGTAGGCTCCCGAGGTATGGAAAGTGGTCCACGCTGTCCAAGGCCTTGTCGTGGATTTTGATAATCGGGGGGCAGTACTGTGTGGCGGGGGCAGGTTGGTAGAGGACCTTTGTCTTACGGATGTTTAGTGTAAGGCCCATGCTCTCGTACACTTCGGTGAAGGTGTTGACGATGGTTTGGAGTTCGACCTCTGAGTGAGCGCAGATGCAAGCGTCGTCTGCTTACTGTAATTCGACGACTGTAATTGGTGAGACCACACCTTGAGTACTGCGTACTGTTTTGGTCTCCTTATTTAAGGAAGGATATACTTGCACTGGAGGCAGTTCAGAGATGATTCACTAGGTTAATTCCAGAGATGAGGGGGTTGAGTTATGAGGAAAGGTTGAGCAGGTTGGGCTTATACTCATTCGAACTTAGAAGAATGAGAGGTGATCTTATTGAAACATATAAGATACTGAGGGGGCTCGACAAGGTAGATGCAGAGAGGATGATTCCCCTCATGGGGGAATATAGAACTCGGGGGCATAGATTCAGAATAAAGGGTCGCCCTTTTAGAACTGAGATGAGGAGGAATTTCTTCTCTCAGTGGGTCGTAAATCTGTGGAATTCTCTGCCCCAGAGAGCGGTGGAGGCTGGGTCATTAAATACATTTAAAGTGGAGCTGGACAAATTTTTGCAAGATAAGGGAGTGAAGGGTTATAGGGAGCAGGCTGGGAAATGGCTTTGTGCCCAAGATCAGCCATGATCTTATTGAATGGTATAACAGGCTCGAGGGGAAAAGTGGCCTATTTCTAATCCTATTTTTTATCTTCTTATGGTGCCTTTAACTAAAGTCCTAGAGGTGTGAGGAACATGGTCACTAAACCAGGCAGGGAGAGGTTTAAAGCGGTGACCGAAAGAGATGAGTTTTGAGAAGGATTTTCAAGGGGGGTGAGCCAGACCTGGTTGACTCTTAACTGTCTTCTGAATTGGCCCAGCGAGGCCCTCAGTTCTATCAAAACCACTACAAAGAATGACTGCAGTGGGTCAAGAAGAAGCCCCACCACAACCTTCTCAGGGCAACTAGGGATGGGCAATAAATGCCAGCCTGGCAGCGACTCCCAGAGGGGTTTAGGGAGAGAAATTTACAGGATTCTTTCGGAAAAGTCAGAAACTAGGCCGGGACCAGATCCTGGCCTTGAGGTGAGCTTCCTGGGGTGGGCCATTGGGCGGTGCCTCTATCTCCCACAAATGTGTCCATCGACCATGTTTGCACGGAGCCAGAGTTGGGGCTCCTGCATCACGGGCCCTCCAAGGGATCCAGCAAATGGTCGGCAGAGGTGCTCCTGTTCAGGCCAGAAGGCTCCTTCCAATAACCGGAGGTTGTGGGACCCACCTCAAGATTTGGGAGGCCAAACTTTCTTTTGTGGTGGAAGGGGATGCCGGGGAATGGTGCACAGGGGTCAGCTTTCACTTCAATCTGAGGGGGCCCTCGAAAGTCCTCCTATCCCAGACACCTCAGCCAGACTTTCCTTGTTAGATAGGCAACTCCCTTGATCCCCGCTCCCCCCTGCAGCAACATGGGTGGCCACCATTGGCAGGCAGTTAGTGTCCACCTCCTGACTCCAGATACCTGCGAGGGTCAAAGGCCAAGGTTCCCAGTGGGCATAATCCTGGCCTCAGTTTGGGGCCTGGGTCAGAAGCTCAGCTCAGGATCCAACAGTTCACCAGTGTTGTGAAGGGGTTGGTTCACTCCCCCCCCCGCCCCATCCCCCTGCCCCGAGCTCTCAGTCTCGCTGCACTTCTCCTTTCAAACAGTCCGTTCCCTCTTTCCCCATCCTGGGTAACGGTCCGACATGTATTGCGAATTCCTCTTGTTCTTCTATTTTATGCGTGTTTTGCTCAATTGATACTTCCAAAGATTGACAAATGGCATCAAACTTTTAGCCAATAGAAACCCAGCTCCAGCAGCATGTGACCAGTTGCACACTGACCCATCTCTAAGCTGCTGTGATATAAACGCTGATCAAACCGCCAATCTAAGCACCTGTGAGGATCCTGCACAAGGTGAGCAAGCTTTCCTGATCTCTTTTCCTGCAGTCCGATTGTAGTCTGGGGATCGGGGAGTGCATCCAGGCTGGGACTTTTCCCTAGCATCCTGTTCCTCAATGTACATCTTCAATCTGTATTAGAGCTTACAGTCAGTAGACAGGGCACAAAATAGGAACCTATTTCTGCAGTTGGGGTGCTTTTCCCACTCATCAATCCAGTCCCTGTGAATGGCTACATCTGAGTTTATTGTGCATTCACTGAATGCACTCCTTTCAAAGTCCTCTCTACAATTGTAGAGTAAGTACCAACCTACTGAAGGTAGCGGGACAGGTAGATAAGGTGGTTAAGAAGGCATACAGGACACTTGCCTTTATTAGCTGGGGCATAGAATATAAGAGCAGGGAAGTTATGCTTGAACTGTATAAAACACTCGTTAGGCCGCAGCTAGAGTACTGCGTGCAGTTCTGGTCACCACATTACAGGAAGGATGTGATTGCACTAGAGAGGGTACAGAGGAGAGTCACGAGGTTGTTGCCTGGGCTGGGGAATTTTAGCTATGAGGAAAGATTTGATAGGCTGGGTTTGTTTTCATTGGAACAGAGGAGGCTGAGGCGAGATTTAATTGATTTAATTGAGCTGTATAAAATTATGGGGGACTGAGATAGTGGATAGGTTGGACCCATTTCCCTTAGCAGAGGTCAATAACCAGGGTCATAGATTTAAAGTAATTGGTCGGAGGATTAGAGGGGAGTTGAGGAGAACTTTTTTCACCCTGAGGGTGGTGGGGGTCTGGAACTCACTGCCTGAAAGGGTGGGAGAGGCAGAGACCCTCATCACATTTAAAAAGTACTTGGATGTGCCCTTGAAGTGCCGTAACCTACAGGGCTACGGACCAAGAGCTGGAAAGTGGGATTAGGCGGGATAGCTCTTTGTCGGCCGGCACGGACATGATGGGCCGAATGGCCTCCTTCTGTGCCGTAAATTTCTATTATTCTGTCCTTAAAATCCATTGGTTAATGTCTCTGTTAAATTAGGGGAGAGAAATCCGACATGAACAATGGACACATTCTGATAGCCTCGCCAATGGGCACATTCTGGTAGCCTCACTGATAAACTAGAGAATATTTCATATACAGGAAACTCTCGTTTAAACGGCACCTAAATATCTGGAATTCTCTATTAACCGGCAAAATTCATGCTCCGAAAACAACACCTGAATAACCAGCAATGTTGCCGAGTCCGAGTCTCCCGCGGTGGCCGAGTTAGTCAGTGGGGGTAGTTCTCCAAACTGCCACAACTCGGCCTCTTGGCGCTGTCGGAAGTCCGAACACCTCAATAACAGGAGTCTGACTCTCCCGCGCTGCCGGGAGTCTCTTCTGATTATTGTATAAGTTTTGTTTTACTGTTAAGTAATTAAAGAGTTATGGATTACCCTCAACTGGCAGTACTGTACTTAATGAAGCATCTTCCACCATCCATTTAACACAACATTCTGTAGGTGAGGACCCAATTACTGTAAACTGAACATTTCTTGATTTTTTTAATTTTTGTTTGTTAAAAATAGTCACAGTAGATTTACCCTCTCCGTCATCCGGAACGTTTGATCAACCTGCACCATCCCGGTCCCGTCGGTGCCGGATACCAAAGAGTTTCCTGTATAAAGGATTGAACTTTTATACTGAGTGTCATTAAAAGGCTGCTTAGAGAGGGTGCAGGGGAGATTTACCAGAATGATTGCAGGGACGAGGGACTTCCGTTATGTGGAGACACTGGAGAAGCTGGGTTTGTTCTCCTTACAGCAGAGAAGGCTAAGGGGAGATTTGATAGAGGTGTTCAAAATAATGAGGGGGTTTTGAAAGAGTAAATAAGGAGAAGCAGTGGCATAAGGGTCGGTAACCAGAGGACACAGATTTAAGGTGACTGACAAAAGAGGCAGCGGGGCGATGAGGAGGATTTTTTTACGCAGCGAGTTGTGATCTGGAATGTGCTGCCTGAAAGGGCGGTGGAGCAGATTCAATAATAACTTTCAAAAGGGAACTGGATACTTGAGAAACTTTACAGGGGCTGTGGGGAAAGAGTGGGGGAGTGGGAATCTTCCAAAGAGCCGGTACAGGCTCGATGGGCCGAAAGGCCACCTCCTACCCTCCTGTTAAGTGGTAGCAGCTATCAGCTGGAGCTCTCCTCTCGCACAATAAATGTTACTAATTGACTGGGTTTGATGTATATTCTCAGTCAGTCGGAAAGAATCTCTGTCCTTGACGGGAAGCAGGTACTTTCCGCTGTGACCCGAATATCTACAAGGGAGGGATCTACAAGAAAGGTAACCAGCCTAAATATAAACAAAACAGGAAAAGAGAGCACAGGAAAGAATAAAGTAAGGGAGGACATTCATCGCAAGGGAATAAATAGAGTTATAGAAGAGAAATCTAAAAAGATGGTTAAACATAAAGTGAGAGGAAATCCTATTAAAAATGAGTTAAACTGTCTGTGCAGCAATGCACACAGTGTCCGTAATAAAACAGGGGAGCTGGAGCCAATCATGCGTTGTGAGGAACCAGACATAGTAGGGATTACTGAGACATGGCTGCAGAAAAATCAGGACTGGGAATTAAACATTGCAGGGTATAGCATATTTAGAAACGATAGGGAGGGAAAAAGGGGAGGTGGAGTAGCTGTACTTATTAGGGATAACATAATGGCAGTAGAAAAAAGTGTCGCAGATATCAGCAAGACAAAAATAGAATCCATGTGGACAGAGATAAAAGATTATAAAGGATCACCAAATAGTGGAAGGGAGGTGGAGGAAGAAATCTGCAGACAAATTAGGGAAATGAGAATAATAATCATGGGGGATTTCAACTACCGCAAAATTAATTGGACAGAAGAGGGAGTGTTTGATGGGACAGTGTAGAGGAAGCTTTACTCTGTATCTAACCCGTGCTGTACCTGCCCTGGGAGTGTTTGATGGGACAGTGTAGATGGAGCTTTACTCTGTATCTAACCCGTGCTGTACCTGTCCTGGGAGTGTTTGGTGGGACAGTGTAGAGGGAGCTTTACTCTGTATCTAACCCGTGCTGTACCTGTCCTGGGAGTGTTTGGTGGGACAGTGTAGATGGAGCTTTACTCTGTATCTAACCCGAGCTGTACCTGCCCTGGGAGTGTTTGATGGGACAGTGTAGAGGGAGCTTTACTCTTTATGTAACCCGTGCTGTACCTGCCCTGGGAGTGTTTGGTGGGACAGTGTAGATGGAGCTTTACTCTGTATCTAACCCGAGCTGTACCAGCCCTGGGAGTGTTTGATGGGACAGTGTAGAGGGAGCTTTACTCTGTATCTAACCCGTGCTGTACCTGCCCTGGGAGTGTTTGATGGGACAGTGTAGAGGGAGCTTTACTCTGTATCGAACCCGTGCTGTACCTGCCCTGGGAGTGTTTGATGGAACAGTGTAGAGGGAGCTTTACTCTTTATCTAACCCGTGCTGTACCTGCCCTGGGAGTGTTTGGTGGGACAGTGTAGATGGAGCTTTACTCTGTATCTAACCCGAGCTGTACCTGCCCTGGGAGTGTTTGATGGGACAGTGTAGAGGGAGCTTTACTTTGTATCTAACCTGTGCTGTACCTGCCCTGGGAGTGTTTGATGGGACAGTGTAGATGAAGCTTTACTCTGTATCTAACCCATGCTGTACCTGCCCTGGGAATGTTTGGTGGGACAGTGTAGAGGGAGCTTTACTCTGTATCTAACCCGTGCGGTACCTGCCCTGGGAGTGTTTGATGGGCCAGTGTAGAGGGGGCTTTACTCTGTATCTAACCCATGCTGTACCTGCCCTGGGAGTGTTTGATGGGACACTGTAGAGGGAGCTTTACTCTGTATCTAACCCATGCAGTACCAGCCTGTGCACCAGGAACTGGGTAGATTCTGCCAAATGCACGTCAATTAGAACTCTTACAGGCACATAGAGGAGACGTCAATGCTCTGAGCCTGTGCTTTATTGAGAGGCCTTTGCCAGACATGAAAGGAGAGTGCTGGCCACCTTGGCCATGTGCCACCTGGTCAACTTGGGCCTCTGCCATTGAGACCCTGTCTCCTCTGCCTTGACTGCACTGCCAGCGTCTGACAGATTAGCAGAGTGGTGGGAATCACAGCTGAATATTGACAAGGAAACACATCAGTAGGAAATGCAGCATCTGGTGTGGGAGTGAAGGGTACGGAGCAGGAGGGGCACATGTTCTGCCCCCGCTCTGCGTTGAGTTAGCTGATTTCTGTCAGGGTGGGCAGTGGTTGTTTTGCTCTCTTATCTAGATGGCTAATATCAACATTGCGGATCAATGATCCAGTGATCCCACTTGGAACACCTGCCAGTTTTCCATCAGTGCCAAGGCCTGCTGTACCTGTCCAGATCAAGTGCGCCCAGGTTTGTTGTACCCGGGCACTAATGTGGCCCAGCTTTACTCCCAACCCTGCCTGGTCTCCTTCAGCTCCTTCAGATAGAAAGTGGGAGCAGATAGAAGAGCACAGCGGCAGGGCGGAGTTGTCTGAAAGTGGTCTTGTTGCTACTGTGCGAGCTCCCACACGATGGAGGGGCTGTTGGTGAGGTGAGTGAAAGAGTGTTCAACGCGTGGCTGGTTCCAGTTCGCGAGCATCATTTTCCTTCCCAGTGCCAGACAGATGTCGAATTTGGTGAGTGCTTTGAAGAAGTGGCCTTAGACCCTTGGCCCCTCTCTGATCCCTTGTCCAAGGCCTCTCTCTGACCCTTGTACAGGCCTCTCTCTGACCACCGGCCCAGGCCTCTCTCTGACCCTTGGCCCCTCTCTGATCCCTTGGCCCCTCTCTGACCCTTGGCCTCTCTCTGACCCTCGGCCCCTCTCTGACCCTTGTACATGTCTCTCTCTGACCCTCTCTGACCCTCGGCCCCTTGCTGATCCCTTGGCCCCTCTCTGACCCTCGGCCCCTATCTGACCCCGGCCCAGGCCCCTCTCTAGCCCTTGGCCCAGGCCTTTCTCTGACCCCCGGCTCTGACTTCACTCTGACCCTCGGCCCATCACTGACCCCCAGCCTGTGTCCCTCTCTGACGCCTTGGCCCCTCTTTGACCCTTGGCCCCTCTCTGACCCCTTGGCCCAGGCCCCTCTCCGACCCCCATCCCAGGTAGCTCTGACCCTCAGACCAGACCCCTCGCTGACCCTCAGCCCAAAGGATCTGAGGAAGGATGTTCTTGCCATGGAGGGAGTTCAGCGAAGGTTCACCAGGCTGATACCTGGGATGGCAGGAATGACGTATGAAGAGAGATTGGGTCGATTGGGCTTGTACTCGCTGGAGTTTAGAAGAATGAGAGGGGATCTCACTGAAACTTATAAAATTCTAACAGGAGTGGACAGACTAGATGCAGGAAGGATGTTCCCGATGGTCGGGGAGTCTAGAACCAGGGATCACAGTCTAAGGATAAGGGGTTAGCCATTTAGGACCGAGATGAGGAGGAATTTCTTAACCCAGAGTGTGGTGAACCTGTGGAATTCTCTACCACAGAAGGCAGTTGAGGCCAATTCATAAATATATTCAATAAGGAGTTGGATATATTTCTTAAGGCTAAAGGGATCAAGGGATATGGGGAGAAAGCAGGGACAGGGTACTGTATTTGGATGATCAGCCATGATCTCACTGAATGGCGGAGCAGGCTCGAGGGGCCGAATTGCCTCCTCCTGCTCCTATCTTCTATGTTTCTATGTTTCTATGACCCTCGGCCCAGAACCCTCTCTAACCCTCGACCCAGACGTCTCTCTGACTCTTGGCCCCTCTCTGACCCTTAGCCCCACTCTGACCCTCGACCCAGACCCCTCCGTGCCCCCCGGCCCTGACGCCTCTCTGAACCTCGGCCCCTCTCTGACCCTCGGCCCCCCTCTGACCCCCGGCCCAGACCCCGCTCTGACCCTCAACTCCTCTCTGACCCTCGGCTTCTCTCTGACCCCCGGCCTAGTCCCCTCTCTGACCCCCGGCCCCTCTCTGACCCTTGGCCCCGCTCTGACCCTCGGCCCCTCTCTGACCTCCGGCCCAGGCCCCTCTTTGACCAGAGGATCAGGCACCAAAGACAAAAGGCCCTTTTTTCACTTCCAGAATCAAGGATTGGTGTTGGACTCCTTCCGGCTGCTGTTTTTCGACAGCAGTGAGAAGCCTCTGACACTACAGGTCTAAGCTGCTGCTCCTGACCTCTCGTGCTCAGGTAACGGCTGACGCTCTCATCCATCATCCAGGCTTTAAGCACTGCCATTGGCTGGACCTGCGTCTGAAGAGCATTTGGGTTATGGCACTGCCTAGATTGTGTACGGGAACATAGGAACAGGAGGAGGCCATTCAGCCCCTCGAACCTGTTCCGCCATTCAATCAGATCATGGCTGATCTGTATCCTAATTCCGCCCACCCATATTGGCTCCATGTCCCTTAATACCCTTGTTCAGCAAAAATCTGTCGATCTCAGATATAAAATGATTAATTGAGCTCGCACCTACTGCTGTTTGTGGGGGGGAGTTCCACACTTTGACCACCCTTTGTGTGAAGAAGTGTTTCCTAACTTCTCTCCTGAATGGCCTGGATCTGATTTTCAGATTATGTCCCCTTGTCCTCGACTCCCCCACCCCTCGGAGCCCGGGTAACATTCTGGTAAACCTACACTGCCCTCCAGCCAAGACCACTGTTGCCTCACAGCGCCAGGGACCCGGGTTCGAATCCAGCCTCTGGTGATTGTCTGTGTGGAGTTTGCACATTCTCCCCGTGTTTGCGTGGGTTTTCTTCGGGTGCTCCGGTTTCCTCCCACAGTCCAAAGATGTGCGGGTTAGGTTGATTGGCTATGATAAATTGACCCTTATTGTTAGGGGGATTAAATATGTGGGGTTACGGGGATCGGGTGGGATATGTGTTGGTGCAGGCTCGATGGGCCGAAATGGCCTCTATCTGCACTGTGGGGTTTCTGTGATTCTGTGATTAGATCCTTCCTCAGGTGCGGTGCCCAGAACTGCTCCCAGTGCTCCAGGTGTGCTCTAACCAGGGCTCTGTATCGCTGCAGCAAAACTTGTTCCTGCAGCAGCTTCAGGGCCCTGCAGGTGGAGTGCACTTCAACTACAACAACAACTTGCATTGATATCGCACCTTGAAGGTTGTAAAATGTCCCAAGGCGCTTTGCAGGAGCGTTAGACAAAATACGACACCGATTGGTGTCAATGAGATATCGAAGGGCCTGAAAGTCACTATAAATATAAATCAGTCAGGGGCACTGACGTTTCCCTGCAACTCACGAATCCCTGTTTCCAATCTCAGTAACAGTTCCCTCTCTCTGTGATTTCAGAAGAATGAAGTACCATTACCTGCTGGTGTTGGCCTTTCTCTGTGGGGTAATTCACACTGGAAACTCACAAGGTAAGAAATTAAGTTGTGACGAAAGCTCTTCGACCTGAAACGTTAACTCGGTTTCTCTCTCCACGGATGCTGCCTGGCCTGCTGAGTTTTTCCAGCGTTTTCTGTTCTTATTTCGGATTTCCAGCATCCGCAGTATTTAGCTATTGTAAGAAATTAACATGTGTCAGTTACCACCAGTTACAAACATGGGCAGGAAGAGTATGAAGGATCGGACTCAGATTCAGTCAGCGTTTGATTCCCATTTACTCTGGTTATTGATGCAGACTGGGGCTGGTCAGACTGGGTCAGTGCTCAGTGACTGAGAGCAGGAGCAGCCCGCCTTGGATTAGACTGGCCCTGACTGGCAGCTACCTGAGCTCAGTCACAGCTCTGATAGAGACCAGCGGATAATGGGCCCAGCCAGGGTTTGTGACTGTCTGTGTGTTTCTGCCTGTGTCTGTGTGAGTCTGTGTGAGTCTGTGTGTGAGGGATGAGACACAGACACAGACTGAGTGATGAGACACAGACACAGACTGAGTGATGAGACACAGACACAGACTGAGTGATGAGACACAGATACAGACTGAGTGATGAGACACAGACATAAACTGAGGGATGAGACACAGACACAGACCGAGTGATGAGACACAGACACAGACTGAGGGAGGAGACACAGACACAGACTGAGGGATGAGACACAGACACAGACTGAGGGAGGAGACACAGACACAGACTGAGGGATGAGACACAGACACAGACTGAGGGATGAGACACAGACACAGACTGAGGGATGAGACACAGACACAGGCTGAGTGATGAGACACAGACACAGACTGAGGGATGAGACACAGACACAGGCTGAGGGATGAGACGCAGACACAGACTGAGGGATGAGACACAGACACAGGCTGAGGGATGAGACACAGACACAGACTGAGGGATGAGACACAGACACAGACTGAGTGATGAGACACAGACACAGACTGAGGGAGGAGACACAGACACAGACTGAGGGATGAGACACAGACACAGGCTGAGGGATGAGACACAGACACAGACTGAGTGATGAGACACAGACACAGACTGAGGGATGAGACACAGACACAGGCTGAGGGATGAGACACAGACTGAGTGATGAGACACAGACACAGACTGAGGGATGAGACACAGACACAGGCTGAGGGATGAGACACATAGAAACATAGAAACATAGACGATAGGAGCAGGAGTAGCCCATTCGGCCCCTCGAGCCTGCTCCGCCATTCAATGAGATCATGGCTGATCATCCAAATTCAGTACCCTGTGATATACCTATCAATTCATCCAATGAAAAGCGACGAGTTAAGAAAGTAACTATAGGTTTTTATTGGCTAAATAACAGAGCCCACCCTCGTGGGTGATCGGATACAACAAGGAGGAATGCCAGCCAGTCGACTACCTTTATACCTGGGCAGGTAGGTGGAGTCATGGGCGGAGTCAGCAGTGGTCAGCCCAGGTATAACAGCGTGACAAGAGGCGACCTCGTATAGTGATACAACAGTGTGAACAGTGATAACCATAGAGTAATGATATAACAGTGATAACTATAGTGTAACGATAGTGAACGATAAAAGTGGTTTACCACATTCACCCCTTGTTTAGATTTGAGTCCGGCGGGGTGAAGTGTACTATCAGTTCTGGTATGTCAGTCTGTCCGGAGGCCTCGTAAGCCTTTCTGATCGTCGCAGCGGCGGCGTTGCATTATCCGGTGTTAATGCTGGTGTCTGCGTGGTCGGCGAAGGCTCGTGGGGTTCCGGCATGCCGTCTACCTGGGCTGGAATTGGGGGGGTGGTGGGGGGGGGTGAAGGTGGTGTCTCCGGAGTGCCCGAGGGTGCGAGGTCTCGTAAGGAGACTGTGTCCTCCCGCCCGTCTGGGTATGCCACATAGGCGTACTGGGGGTTGGCGTGCAGGAGGTCCACCCTCTCGACCAGGGGGTCCATTTTATGGGCCCTCACGTGCTTTCGCAGCAAGACGGGCCCCGGAGAGGTCAGCCAGGTTGGTAGCGTGGTTCCCGTAGTCGACTTCCTGGGGAAAACAAACATTCGTTCATAGGGGGTGGCGTTAATGGCAGTGCAAAGTAGTGACCGGGTGGAATGCAGCGCTGCCGGGAGGACTTCCTGCCAGCGGGAGGTTGGGAGGCCCTTAGACTTTAAGGCTAAGAGGACGGCCTTCCATACCGTCGCGTTCTCTCTTTCCACCTGGCCGTTCCCTCGGGGGTTGTAGCTGGTGGTCCTGCTTGCAGCAATACCTCTCGCTAGTAGGAACTGACGGAGTTCCTCGCTCATGAAGGAGGAGCCCCGGTCACTATGTATATAGTTTGGGAACCCGAACAAGGCGAAGAGGTCGTTCAGGCATTTAATGACCGTGGTACTGGTCATGTCTGGGCAGGGGAAGGCAAAGGGGAAACTGGAGTACTCATCAACGATGTTGAGGAAGTACACATTACGGTCAGAGGACGGGAGGGGCCCCTTAAAGTCGATGCTCAGGCGCTCGAAGGGGCGGGTGGCCTTGATCAGGCTTGCTCTGTCCGGCCTAAAGAAGTGCGGTTTGCACTCGGCACAGGTCTGGCAGTTCCTGGTCATGGTCCTGACCTCCTCGATGGAGTAGGGCAGGTTGCGGGCCTTAATGAAGTGGTAAAGTCTGGTGACCCCGGGGCGGCAGAGGTCATTGTGGAGGGTCTGAAGTCTATCACTTTGCGTGCTGGCGCATGTAATTCGTGACAGAGCATCGGGGGGTTCGTTCAGCTTACCTGGCCGGTACAAGATATCATAATCATAGGTGGAGAGCTCGATTCTCCACCTCAAGATCTTGTCATTCTTGATTTTGCCCCTCAGCTTGTTATTAAACATAAAAGCGACCGAACGTTGGTCGGTGAGGAGGGTAAATCGTTTGCCTGCCAGGTAGTGCCTCCAACGTCGTACCGCCTCCACAATCGCTTGGGCCTCCTTCTCGACCGACGAGTGTCGGATCTCAGGGCCCTGTAGGGTCCTTGAGAAGAAGGCCACCGGTCTCCCCTCCTGGTTAATGGTGGCGGCTAGGGCAAAGTCGGATGCATCGCTCTCGACTTGGAAGGGGATGGACTCATCCACTGCGTGCATTGTGGCCTTGGCAATGTCTCCCTTAATGAGGGAGAAGGCTGCGCACGCTTCCTCCGTAAGGGGGAAGGATGTGGACTTCATGAGGGGTCTGGCTTTGTCCGCATAATTGGGCACCCATTGGGCATAGTAGGCGAAGAGCCCCAGGGTTCTCTTCAGTGCCTTTGGACAGTGGGGGAGGGGTAGCTCCATGAGGGGGCGCATTCTTTCGGGGTCGGGGCCGATGACTCCGTTCTCTACTACACAGCCGAGGATGGCAAGGCGCGAGGTGTTAAACACACATTTATCCTTATTGTAGGTGAGGTTCAGCCATTGGGCCGTACGGAGGAATCTCTCCAGATTAATGTCATGGTCCTGCCGGTCGCGGCCGCAGATGGTGACGTTATCTAGGTAGGGGAACGTGGCGTGCAGCCCGTTCTGGTCAACCATCCGGTCCATCTCCCTTTGGAAGACCGAAACCCCGTTGGTGACGCCGAAGGGAACCCTAAGGAAGTGGTAGAGGCGGCCATTCGCCTCGAAGGCGGTATACTGGCGGTCCTCAGGGCGGATAGGGAGTTGGTGGTAGGCCGACTTAAGGTCGATGGTAGAGAATACTCGGTATTGTGCGATCTGATTGACCATATCAGATATGCGGGGAAGGGGGTATGCGTCCAGCTGTGTGTACCTGTTTATGGTCTGGCTGTAGTCGATGACCAGGCGGTTCTTATTGCCCGTCTTAACTACCACGACCTGGGCACGCCAGGGGCTGGTGCTCCCTTCGATGATGCCCTCCTTCAGGAGACGCTGCACCTCAGAGCTAATGAAAGCTCTGTCCCCGGCGCTGTACCGCCTGCTCTTGGTCGCGACGGGTTTGCAGTCGGGGGTGAGGTTAGCGAACAGGGAAGGTGGCGGGACTTTGAGGGTGGATAGGCCGCAGGTGTTACGCGGTGGGCGGTTTAAAATCTGTTGGTTGTCGACTGTGAGTGGGGGGAGGGGTCCGCCGTATGCTAGCGTGACGCTTTGGAGGTGGGATTGGAAGTCTAGCCCTAGTAGGACGGCGGCGCATAGCTGGGGGAGGACGAGGAGTTTAACATTTTTATACTCCGTACCCTTAACCGATAGGGTCACAACACAGTAGCCGCTGATGTCTGTGGCGTGGGATCTCGATGCCATCGAGATCCGGTTGCGCGTTGGCAGGACAGGGAGGGAGTAGTGGCTCACCGTGTCTGGGTGGATGAAACTCTCCGTGCTTCCGCTGTCGAACAGGCAGGTCGTGGCGTGGCCGTTTACTCTGATGTCCATCATTGACTTGGACAGGTGATGCGGGCGGGCTTGGTCCAGTGAGACGGAGGCTAGTGTATAGCTGAGCGAGTTGCTGTAGTCTGCGGGTGAGGCGGTAGTCGGGTCTAGAGGCACGGTGGCGGTCGAGCATGGTGGGTAAAATGGCGTCTCCCACGAGGTTGGACAAAATGGCGGAGAAGATGGCTGCCCCCGTAACTCACATGAGGCACTGCTGGTGTCGGTTGCCTGTATCAAAGATGGCCGCCCCCATGAATCACATGTGGGGATGCTGGCCTCTGTTGCCTTGAAGGAAGATGGCCGCCCCCACAGCTCGCATGAGGCACTGCTGGCCTCTGATGATCCACCTCTGCAGGCCTTAGCGAAGTGGCCTTTCTTCATGCAGTTTGAGCAGGTAGAGTTCCTGGCTGGGCAGCGCGACCTCGGGTGTTTCGCCTGGCCGCAGAAGAAGCAGCCGGCGGCCCGATCGCGGGGGTCCGATGTCGGAGCCGGTACCGGGGGTGGCGGTCTCGATCGGGTCCGGGACGCCGACGCTGAGGTAGGTCCCAGGGGGGTTGCTGCGGGGGGTATCGCGGTCGGGGTCGGTCCCAAGTCCCAGGGTCGCGAGTTACAGTACCTTGAGTATGCCTCGAGGTCCCAATGGGCCACTTCTAGAGAGAGAGCGAGGGCTGCAGCTTTGTCCAGGTCGAGGTCCCTTGCTTCCAGTAGTCTTTGCCGTGAGTAGTCGGACCGCAGGCCTTTCACGAAGGCATCGCGGACATTGTCTTCAGTATTTTCTGCCGCCGTTACCGCTTTAAAGTTACAGTCTCTGCCGAGTGCTTGTAGCACCCGTAAAAATTCCTCCACGCGCTCTCCTGGCTGTTGCGGGCGGGATCTTAGGAGGTGTCTGGCATACATGGAATTTACCGGGGTTTGGTACTGTCTTTTCAGCCGGTTGATGGCGTCCTCGTATGTTTTAAGGTCCCGGATGAGTGTGAATACTTTAGGGCTCACTTGGGCGTTCAGAACTCTTAGCATGGATTTCTGAGGCACGCCGGATTCTCCCAGGTAGGCTTCGAAGCAGCTCAGCCAGTGTTCGAAGTCGAGGGCTGAGTTTGCTGCCTGTGGGTTTAGGTCCAGGTACGGTGGTCTGAGGGCTCGCAGCCAGGCCGGCTGCTGTGGCTGTTGTAGCTGGGCGTCTGGTTGGTCGCTTGGCTGGTCGTTTGGCTGCTCAAGTGTCGACATTTTAAAATTTAGCCAATAAAATTGATATACCTATCAATTCATCCAATGAAAAGCGATGAGTTAAGAAAGTAACTATAGGTTTTTATTGGCTAAATAACAGAGCCCACCCTCGTGGGTGATCGGATACAACAAGGAGGAATGCCAGCCAGTCGACTTCCTTTATACCTGGGCAGGTAGGTGGAGTCATGGGCGGAGTCAGCAGTGGTCAGCCCAGGTATAACAGCGTGACAAGAGGCGACCTCGTATAGTGATACAACAGTGTGAACAGTGATAACCATAGAGTAACGATATAACAGTGATAACTATAGTGTAACGATAGTGAACGATAAAAGTGGTTTACCACACCCTGCCCCTGCCTTCTCTCCATATCCCTTGATCCCTTTAGCCTTGAGAAATATATCCAACTCCTTCTTGAATATATTTAATGAATTGGCCTCTACTGCCTTCTTTGGCAGAGAATTCCACAGGTTCACCACTCTCTGGGTGAAGAAATTCCTCCTCATCTCTGTCCTAAATGGCCTACCACTTATCCTTCGACTGAGACCCCTGGTTCTGGACTCCCCGACCATCGGGAACATCTTTCCAGCATCTAGTCTGTCCAGTCCTGTTAGAATTTTATAAGTTTCGATGAGATCCCCTCTCATTCTTCTAAACTCCAGCGAGTACAAGCCCAATCGACCCAATCTCTCCTCATACCTCATTCCTGCCATCCCAGGTATCAGCCTGGTGAATCTTCGCTGCACTCCTTCCATGGCAAGAACATTCTTCCTCAGATAAGGCAACCAAAACTGCACACAATACTCAGGATGTGGCCTCACCAAGGCCCTGTACAACTGCAGCAAGACATCCTTGTTCCTGTACTCAAACCCTCTCGCTACGAAGGCCAACATACCATTTGCCTTCTTAACTGCTTGCTGCACCTGCATTCTTACTTTCAGCGACTGGTGCACAATGACACCCAGGTCTCATTGCACTTCCCCTTCTCCCAATCTATTGCCATTCAGATGATAATCTGTCTTCCTGTTTTTGACACCAAAGTGGATAACCTCGCATTTATCCACATTGTATTACATCTGCCATGCTTCTGCCCAATCACCCAACCTGTCCAAATCATACTGGAGTTTCTTGGCATCCTCCTCACAGCACACACGCCCACCCAGCTTTGTGTCATCTGCAAACTTGGAGATATTACATCTAGTTCCCTCGTCCAGACACAGACTGAGTGATGAGACAGAGATACAGACTGAGGGATGAGACACAGACACGGACTGAGGGATGAGACACAGACACAGACTGAGGGATGAGACACAGACACAGACTGAGGGATGAGACACAGACACAGACTGAGGGATGAGACACAGACACAGACTGAGGGACGAGACACAGACACAGACTGAGGGATGAGACACAGACACAGACTGAGGGATGAGACACAGACACAGACTGAGGGATGAGACACAGACATAAACTGAGGGATGAGATACAAACACAGACTGAGGGATGAGACACAGACACAGACTGAGGGGTGAGACACAGACACAGACTGAGGGATGAGACACAGACACAGATCTTGCAGTTTCCCGAGAACAGACGTGCTACTTTCAGGGTTGTGACAATTACCTCCTTTCTATTTTCAGCAAATTTGGTGGCTGGGATCCGAGCCACCCAGTCCACCACAAACCCACATTATTCTGATGCAGACAACGCCATTGATGGGAATCATGACAGCAAAATCTATCATTCGTCCTGCAGCAGAACCCGCAAGCAGTCTCACCCGTGGTGGAGAGTGGAATTAGGGGCATCTTACAAGGTCTTCATTGTAAGAATCACCAACACAGATTGGCATCCACAAAGGCTGAACGGAGCTCAAATTCGCATCGGAGATTCACTGGTCAATAACGGCAACAACAACCCGATGTAAGTGCATCAAACCGCAATCTACATCCTCACAATCCACATCCTCACAATCTACATCCTCACAATCCACATCCTCACAATCCACATCCTCACAATCCACATCCTCACAATCCACATCCCCACAATCCACATCCTCACAATCCACATCCTCACAATCTACATCCTCACAATCCACATCCTCACAATCCACATCCTCACAATCAACATCCCCACAATCCACATCCTCACAATCCACATCCTCACAATCTACATCCTCACAATCAGCATCCTCACAATCCACATCCTCACAATCCACATCCTCACAATCCACATCCTCACAATCCACATCCTCACAATCCACATCCTCACAATCAGCATCCTCACAATCCACATCCTCACAATCCACATCCCCACAATCAACATCCCCACAATCCACATCCTCACAATCCACATCCTCACAATCTACATCCTCACAATCAGCATCCTCACAATCAGCATCCTCACAATCCACATCCTCACAATCCACATCCTCACAATCCACATCCTCACAATCCACATCCTCACAATCCACATCCTCACAATCCACATCCTCACAATCCACATCCTCACAATCCACATCCTCACAATCCACATCCTCACATCCCACATCCTCACAATCCACATCCTCACAATCCACATCCTCACAATCCACATCCTCACAATCTACATCCTCACAATCCACATCCTCACAATCCACATCCTCACAATCTACATCCTCACAATCCACAACCTCACAATCCACATCCTCACAATCCACATCCTCACAATCCACATCGTCTCAATCTACAACTCACCGCAATCTACATCCCCACAATCCACATCCCCACAATCCACATCCTCACAATCCACATCCTCACAATCTACATCCTCACAATCCACATCCTCACAATCCATATCCCCACAATCCATATCCCCACAATCCACATCCTCACAATCCACATCCTCACAATCCACATCCTCACAATCCACATCCTCACAATCCACATCCTCACAATATACATCCTCACAATCCACATCCCCACAATCTACATCCTCACAATCCACATCCTCACAATCCACATCCTCACAATCTACAACTCACCACAATCTACAACTCACCGTAATCTACCGTCCACCCACGTACCACACCAAATTTCTCACCGAGATATCTTCACTGCTTTCCTCCCTCAGACTCTGCATCGATTGTCCAGCTCTCCCCTGCCGACAGTGCTTGCTCTTCCAGGATAATCCTGGAATGCAAGGATATCCCCAGCTTCTCTTCTCCCCTGCCTCCACCAGCCACCTTCCAACAACAAATGCGAGGAGCTCATGGACTTCTTTGTCTAAATGGAATCGGATAAATACTTGAAGTGGAAACATTTGTCTGGCTCTGGGCTAAGATCAGGGAGAATGAGACCAATTGGAGAACTCTTTCAAAGAGCTGACAGAGGCTCGATGGGCCAAATGGCCTCCTTCTGTGCTGTATTATCCTATGATCACCAAGGCCGCCTACTTCCACCTCCATAGCATTGCCCGTCTCCGCCCCGCCTCAGCTCAACTGCTGCTGAAACCCTCCTCCATGCCTTTGTAACTTCCAGACTCGACTGTTCCAACACTCTCCGGGCAGACCTCCCACCTTGCACCCTCCATAACCTTCAGCTCATCCAAAACTCTGCTGCTCCCGTGTCCTAACTCGCACCCAGTCCCGCTCACCCATCACCCCTGTGCTCGCTGAAATACATTGGCTCCTGGTCTGGCAAAGCCTCGATTTTAAAATTCTCATCCTTGTTTTCAAATCCCTCCATGGCCTCGCCCCTCCCTATCTCCGGCCCATAACCCTCCGAGATATCTGCACTCCTTCAATCCTGTGCTAATACCTCTGTGTGTGTTTGCTAACGCGCCTGTGAAGTGCCTTGGAATGTTTTATTACGTTAAAGGTGCTATGTAAATGCAAGTTGTAGTTGTAATATGCAGCCTACTGTGATATAGACACTGAGTCAGACGGTTGTGGGTTCAAGTCCCACTCCAGGGACTTGAGCACATTAAGCTAGGCTGACACTCCAGCGCAGTGCTGAGGGAGCGCTGCACTGTCGGAGGTGCCCTCTTTCAGATGAGACGTTAATCTGAGGCCCCATCTGCCCTCTCAGGTGGACGTAATAGATCCCAAGGCACTATTTCGAACAAGAGCAGGGGAGTTCTCCCCGGTGTCCTGGCCAATATTTATCCTTCAACCCATATCACAAAAACAGATTATCTGGTCATTGTCGCATTGCTGTCTGTGGGACCTTGCTGTGCACAAATTGGCTGCCGCGTTTCCCACATACAACAGTGACCATACTTCAAAAGTACTTCATTGGCTGTAAATCATTTTGAGACGTCTGGTGGTTGTGTTTCTTGAGCAGTATGTAACTGAACCGACCAGGGGGCAAGCAACCTTAGATCTGGTCCTGTGTAACGAGACAGGATTAATTAAAAATGTCCTAGTAAAGGATCCCCTTGGAATGAGTGACCATGACATGGTTGAATTCCATATTCAATTAGAGGGTGAAAAGGTTGGATCTCAAACAAGCGTGCTAAGCTTGAATAAAGAAGACCATGAAGGTATGAGAGCGGAATTGAGCAGAGTGGATTGGGAAAATAGATTAAAGGGTAAGATGATACATGATCAGTGGTGTACATTTAAGGAGTTATTTTACAACTTCCAAAAAAAATATATTCCACTGAGAAGAAAAGGGTGTAAAAGAAAAGACAGCCATCCGTGGCTAACGAAAGAAATTAAGGATAGTATTTGACTAAAAACAAGGGCATATAAGGTAGCCAAATCTAGTGGGAGGATAGAGGATTGGGAAAACTTTAAAAGACAGCAAAAAATAACAAAATGATTGATTAAGAAAGGGAAGATAGATTATGAAAGTAAATTAGCAAAAAATATAAAAACAGATAGTAAGAGTTTTTATAGTTATATAAAACGAAAAAGGGTGGTTAAAGTAAATGTTGGTCCCTTGGAGGATGAGACCGGGAAATTAATGCTGGGAAATATGGAGATGGCAAAAACACTGAATGAATATTTTATATCAGTCTTTACAGTAGAAGACGCTAAGAATATCCCAACACTGGACAAACAGGGGGCTAAAGGGGGGAGGAGCTAAACACGATCAAAATCACTAAGGAAGTGGTACTCGGTAAAATAATGGGACTCAAGGCAGATAAATCACTTGGACCTGATGGCTTACATCCTAGGGTCTTGAGGGAAGTGGCGGTAGGGATTGTGGATGCATTGGTAATAATTTTCCAAAACTCCCTGGACTCGGCAAAGGTCCCGGCAGACTGGAAAACTGCTAATGTAACACCCTTATTTAAAAAGGGCAGTAGACAGAAGGCTGGAAACTATAGACCGGTTAGCCTAACATCTGTGGTAGGTAAAATTTTGGAGTCCATTATTAAGGAGACAGTAACAGGACATTTGGATAATCATAATTTAATAGGACAAAGTCAGCATGGTTTTATGAAGGGGAAGTCATGTTTGACAAATTTGCTGGAGTTCTTTGAGGAAGTAACATATAGGGTGGATAAAGGGGAACCAGTGGACGTAGTGTATTTAGACTTCCAAAAGGCATTTGACAAGGTGCCACACAAAAGATTATTGCTTAAGATAAAAAATCACAGGATTGGGGGTAATATTCTGGCATGGATAGAGAATTGGCTATCTAACAGAAGGCAGAGAGTTGGGATAAATGGTTCATTCTCAGACTGGCAATCAGTAATTAGTGGTGTTCCGCAGGGGTCAGTGCTGGGTCCCCCACTCTTTACAATCTATATTAACGATTTGGAGGAGGGGACCGAGTGTAACTTATCAAAGTTTGCAGATGATACTAAGATGGGAGGGAAAGTAGTGAGTGAGGAGGACATAAAAAACCTGCAAGGGGACATCGACAGGCTAAGTAAGTGGGCTGAGGTTTGGCAGATGGAATACAATACTGGAAAGTGTGAGGTTATGCACTTTGGCAGGAAAAATCGTAGAGCAAGTTATTATCTTAATGGCAAGAAACTGGAAAGTACTGAAGTACAAAGGGATCTGGGGGTCCTGGTGCACGAAACTCAAAAGGTTAGTATGCAGGTGCAGCAAGTGATTAAGAAGGCCAATGGAATGTTGGCTTTCATTGCTAGGGGGATAGAATATAAAAATAGGGAGGTATTGCTTCAGTTGTACAAGGTATTGGTGAGACCGCACCTGGAATACTGCGTACAGTTTTGGTGTCCATACTTAAGAAAGGACATACTTGCTCTCGAGTCAGTACAAAGAAGGTTCACTCGGTTAATCCCGGGGATGAGGGGATGGACATATGAGGAGAGGTTGAGTAGATTGGGACTCTACTCATTGGAGTTCAGAAGAATGAGAGGCGATCTTATTGAAACATATAAGATTGTGAAGGGGTTGGATCGGGTGGATGCAGGGAAGATGTTCCCGATGATGGGTGAAACTAGAACTAGGGGGCATAGTCTTAGAATAAGGGGCTGCTCTTTCAAAACTGAGATGATGAGGAACTACTTCACTCAGAGGGTGGTAGGTCCATGGAATATGCTGCCCCAAAAAGCTGTAGAAGCTACATCATTACATAAATTTAAAACAGAAATAGACAGTTTCCTAGAAGTAAAGGGAATTAAGGGTTACGGGGAGCGGGCAGGAATTTGGACATGAGTCTAGGTTCGGATCGGTCATGGCCCTGTGGGTAGCGGAGCGGGCCCAGGGGCCGTGTAGCCTGATCCTGCTCCTATTTTGTGTGTCTAATTCTGTTAGATTCAGGAGATGGTTCTGTGATAGTGGATTGGCGGTTAGGATCAGATCAGCCATGATCTTATTGAATGGTGGAGCAGGCTCGAGGGGCCGATTGGCCTACTCCTAATCCTATTTCTTATGTTCTTGTGTTCTTATGAAAGGCGCTATAGAAATGTAAGTCTAAATGCAAGTCTATCTATACAAAGTGGTGTCCCCCCTGTAATGTAGGACATCCTGTGATGGTTACAATCTGCAGAGTGTGTTCCAGATTCATCTAACACCCCACTGTAATCCTTGTTCTCACTCTGTCTCTTACAGCTGTGCAACAATCTCCTCCATTCCTGGGGGACAGACTGCGACATTTTACTGTGCACCATTCGGCCTGCACGGTCGTTTTGTGAACATTGTCCTCCCGACGTTTCGGGGAGTTCTGACTCTGTGTGAGGTGGAGGTGTATGGAGGCCCCTAACTGATTCTGCAGCTCCCATTTCCTCCTGTGAGTATCAATCGTCTGCTCCAGTGTTTGCTTATTCTTCATTCTCACCACTGCAACACTTCATCTCCCCGCTTCCGAGCTCCCTCCCTCCTGTAAATATTTAATTACTTATTCATGGGATGTGGGCATCGCTGGCAAGGCCGGCATTTATTGCCCATCCCCAGTTGCCCTCAGAAGGTGGTGGTGAGCCGCCTTCTTGAACCGCTGCAGTCCGTGTGGTGAAGGTGCTCCCACAGTGCTTTTAGGGAGGGAGTTCCACGATTTTGACCCAGCGATGATGAACGATCGGTGATATATTTCCAAGTCAGGATGCTGAGTGACTTGGAGGGGAACTTGGAGGTGATGGTGTTCCCATGCGTCTGCTGCCCTTGTCCTTCTAGGTGGAAGAGATCGCGGGTTTGGGAGGTGATGTCGAAGAAGCCTTGGTGAGTTGCTGCAGTGCATCTTGTAGATGGTGCACACTGCAGCAACGGTGTGCCAGTGCTGGAGGGGGTGAATGTTTAAGGTGGTGGGTGGGGTGCCAATCAAGTGGGCTGCTTTGTCCTGGATATTGTTGAGCTTCTTGAGTGCTGTTGGAGCTCAACTCATCCAGGCAAGTGGAGAGTATTCCATCACACTCATTACTTCTGCCTTGTAGATGGTGGAAAGTCTTTGGGGAGTCAGGAGTTGAGACACTCACCGCAGAATACCCAGCCTCTGACCTGCTCTAATGAACTTGGGGCTCGGGCCACTCAACACTCCCTGCAGTGTGATGGGGAAACTGGGCACCTACCCAACCATTCTTGAACTCAGCAGTCATGGGGGTATTTGAGTGGCGGGAATGATCCATGTGTTTCTGGAGACACCAATCTCAGTTCCCGCCCCATTCCAGACCTTGCTCGCAACTCTTTCCTTGTGTTTACTGATCGCTGTGTCAAAACAAACCAAAGGGCCACACAGGCTGAAATCAGTGCTGGAGATTACAGAATCGTAGAAATTCACGGCACAGAAGGAGGCCATTCGGCCCATCGTGTCCGTGCCGGCCGACAAAGAGCTCTCCAGCCTAATCCCACTTTCCAGCTCTTGGCCCGCAGCCGTGTAGGTTACGGCACTTCAAGTGTATATCCAAGTACTTTTTAAATGTGATGAGGGTTTCAGCCTCTCCCACCCTTTCAGGCAGTGAGTTCCAGACCCCCACCACCCCTGGGTGAAGAAATTTCTCCTCAAATCCGCTCTTAAACCTTTGACCAATTACTTTAAATGTGTGCCCCCCTGGTTATTGACCTCTGCTCAGGGAAATAGGACCTTCCTATCGACTCTATCCAGGCCCCTCATTAGCAGCTCTTTTAAGATGGACAACATATTCGCCCAATGCCTCGGTTTAATGGGTCGCATTTACCATTTATTTTTACTGTTTGAAGTCCATTTAAATACTTTGGTTTACAATTTCAGATTTAAAAAACTCACGCACTTCCAGGGGGTTGAAAGGCAGAGCAACAGAAAGGGGGAGAGGAGGAGGGGAGAGAGAGCAACAGGAAGGGAGAGGAGGAGGGGAGAGAGAGCAACAGGAAGGGGGAGAGGAGGAGGGGAGAGAGAGCAACAGGAAGGGAGAGAGGAGGAGGGGAGAGAGAGCAACAGGAAGGGGGAGAGGAGGAGGGGAGAGAGCAACAGGAAGGGAGAGAGGAGGAGGGGAGAGAGAGCAACAGGAAGGGAGAGGAGGAGGGGAGAGAGAGCAACAGGAAGGGGAGAGGAGGAGGGGAGAGGGAGCAACAGGAAGGGAGAGAGGAGGAGGGGAGAGAGAGGAACAGGAAGGGGAGAGGAGGAGGGGAGAGAGAGCAACAGGAAGGGGAGAGGGGGAGGGGAGAGAGAGCAACAGGAAGGGGGAGAGGAGGAGGGGAGAGAGCAACAGGAAGGGGGAGAGGAGGAGGGGAGAGAGCAACAGGAAGGGGGAGAGGAGGAGGGGAGAGAGCAACAGGAAGTGGGAGAGGAGGAGGGGAGAGAGAGCAACAGGAAGTGGGAGAGGAGGAGGGGAGAGAGAGCAACAGGAAGGGAGAGAGGAGGAGGGGAGAGAGAGCAACAGGAAGGGAGAGAGGAGGAAGGGAGAGAGCAACAGGAAGGGGGAGAGGAGGAGGGGAGAGAGAGCAACAGGAAGGGAGAGAGGAGGAGGGGAGAGGGAGCAACAGGAAGGGAGAGAGGAGGAGGGGAGAGAGAGCAACAGGAAGGGAGAGAGGAGGAGGGGAGAGAGAGCAACAGGAAGGGGAGAGGAGGAGGGGAGAGAGAGCAAAAGGAAGGGGGAGAGGAGGAGGGGAGAGAGTAACAGGAAGGGGGAGAGGAGGAGGGGAGAGAGAGCAACAGGAAGGGGGAGAGGAGGAGGGGAGAGAGTAACAGGAAGGGGGAGAGGAGGAGGGGAGAGAGAGCAACAGGAAGGGGGAGAGGAGGAGGGGAGAGAGAGCAACAGGAAGGGAGAGAGGAGGAGGGGAGAGAGAGCAACAGGAAGGGAGAGAGGAGGAGGGGAGAGAGCAACAGGAAGGGGGAGAGGAGGAGGGTAGAGAGAGCAACAGGAAGGGAGAGAGGAGGAGGGGAGAGGGAGCAACAGGAAGGGAGAGAGGAGGAGGGGAGAGAGAGCAACAGGAAGGGAGAGAGGAGGAGGGGAGAGAGAGCAACAGGAAGGGGAGAGGAGGAGGGGAGAGAGAGCAACAGGAAGGGGGAGAGGAGGAGGGGAGAGAGTAACAGGAAGGGGGAGAGGAGGAGGGGAGAGAGAGCAACAGGAAGGGGGAGAGGAGGAGGGGAGAGAGTAACAGGAAGGGGGAGAGGAGGAGGGGAGAGAGTAACAGGAAGGGAGAGAGGAGGAGGGGAGAGAGAGCAACAGGAAGGGGGAGAGGAGGGGAGAGAGAGCAACAGGAAGGGGGAGAGGAGGAGGGGAGAGAGAGCAACAGGAAACTCCACTAATGACAGAAAATGCCTCAAATGAATGTGCTCCAGGACCCTTGGAAAATATAACCCTCCACATCCCACTCCCCCTCTCTCCCCCTCCTTCACCCCCTCCCCTCCCCCTCTCTCACCCCCTCCCACACCCTCTCAGCCCCCCCTCCCACACTTGCTCTCCTGCTCCCCCTCACCACCTGTCACCCGCTGCACCCCTCTTTCCCCCTTCTCCCCTCACTCCCCCTCATTCCCCTCCCCTCTCCTCTCACCCTCTCTGCCCATCTTTCCCCCTCCTCTCCTCCTCCCTCACCCCCAGCAGTTAGTTCTCCAAGCCATGTTCTTCTGAACTTTGGGAAGATTCTCCTGCAGTGAGGAGATGGGGGTGGTGGACACGGCCAGATATCAGGCTGGATTTAGGCCGGTTTCTCAGGGGCTGTGACAGCCTTTGTGAAGCTTTGCCTGCTGTCCTATAACAACAACAACTTCACGTAGTAAACTGTCCCACGGTGCTTCACAGGAGCAAATTACCAGACAAAATTTCACGTCGGGCCACATGAGGTGTTAGGACAGGGGACCAAAAGCTTGGTCAAAGAGGTGGTTTTAAGGAGCATCTTAATGGAGGAGAGGTTTAGGAAAGGAGAAGGGGGGCCCAGTGCCCACTGGAGGGAGTGGAGAGAGTGGGCCCAGTGTCCACTGGAGGGAGTGGAGAGGGAGGGCCCAGTGTCCACTGAAGGGAGTGGAGAGGGAGGGCCCAGTGTCCACTGGAGGGAGTGGAGAGGGAGGGCCCAGTGTCCAGTGGAGGGAGTGGAGAGGGAGGGCCCAGTGTCCACTGGAGGTAGTGGAGAGAGAGGGCCCAGTGTCCGCTGGAGGGAGGGGAGATGGAGGGCCCAGTGTCCACTGGAGGGCATGGAGAGGGAGGGCCCAGTGCCCACTGGAGGCAGTGGAGAGGGGGGGCCCAGTGTCCACTGGAGTGAGTAGAGAGGGAGGGCCCAGTGTCCACTGGAGTGAGTAGAGAGGGAGTGCCGAGTGTCCACTGGAGGGAGCGGAGAGCGAGGGCCCAGTGTCCACTGGATGGCTTGGAGAGGGTTCAGTGTGCACTGGAGGGAGTGGAGAGGGAGGAATCCGTGTCCACTGGAGGTAGTGGAGAGGGAGGGCTCAGTGTCCACCGGAGGGAGTGGAGAGAGAGTGCCCAGTGTCCACTGGAGGGCCTGGAGAGGGCCCAGTGTCCACTGGATGGAGTGGAGAGGGAGGGATCAGTGTCCACTGGAGGTAGTGGAGAGGGAGTGCCCAGTTTCCACTGGAGGGCATGGAGAGAGAGGGTCCAGTTTCCACTGGAGGGAGTGGAGTGGGAGGGCACAGTGTCCACTGGAGGGAGTGGAGAGGGAGGAATCCATGTCCACTGGAGGTAGTGGAGAGGGAGGGCCCAGTGTCCACTGGAGGTAGTGGAGAGGGAGTGCCCAGTTTCCACTGGAGGGCATGGAGAGAGAGGGTCCAGTTTTCACTGGAGGGAGTGGAGTGGGAGGGCACAGTGTCCACTGGAGGGAGTGGAGAGGGGGGGCCCAGATTCCACTGGAGGGCATGGATAGGGAGGGTCCAGTTTCCACTGGAGGGAGTGGAGTGGGAGCAGGTAAGTGATTGGTTGGTGAGTATTTCTCTTTTTTAAACTTTAACTCTGTAGTTTATCGTTACTAGGATCTTTTCTGGTGTAGCAGGTACTGTTGGTAGACTATACAAGAGCCTTAGAGATATCTTTAATTGGTGATAGTAAATTAATTTAAATTAGTTAAGGGGAAAGTCATGCCAGGAGAGCCCAGCCCCGTGATGTGCTCCTCCTGCTCCATGTGGGAATTCAGGGACACTGCCCCTGGTGACTACGTGTGCAGGAAATGCATCCATCTGCAGCTATTAGCAGACCGCATTGAGGATCTGGAGCTGCGGGTGGATGGGTTGTGGAGCATTCACGAGGCTGAGAAGTTCATGGATAGCACGTTTAGTGAGTTGGTCACACCGCAGGGAAGGGCTGCACAGGAAGAAAGGAAATGGGTGACCACCAGGCAGAGCAATAGAAGTAGGCAGGTAGTGCAGAAAACCCCTGTGACCATTCCCCTCTCAAACAAGTATACCGTTTTGGATACTGTTGGGGGGAATGACTCACCAGGGGAAGGCAGCAGCAGCCAGCTTCCTGGCACTGGGGGTGCTCCTGCTGCCCAGGAGGGGAGGAAAAAGAGTGGGAGAGCAATAGTCGTAGGGGATTCTATAGTAAGGGGAACAGATAGGCGTTTCTGTGGCCATAGACGTGAATCCAGGATGGTTTGTTGCCTCCCTGGTGCCAGGGTCAAGGATGTCACTGAGCGGCTGCAGGGCATTCTGGAGGGGGAGGGTGAACAGCCTGAGGTCGTGGTCCACATTGGTACCAACGACATAGGTAAAAAGAGGGATGAGGTCCTGCAGCAAGAATTTAGGGAGCTAGGGGCAAGATTAAGGAGCAGGACCTCGAAGGTTGTAATCTCTGGATTACTCCCGGTGCCACGTGCTAGTGAGTATAGGAATAGGAGGATAGAACAGATGAATGCGTGGCTAAAGGGATGGTGCAGGAGGGAGGGCTTTAGTTTCCTGGATCACTGGGTCTGCTTCTGGGACAGGTGGGACTTGTACAAGTCGGACGGTTTACACCTGAACCAGAGGGGAACCAATATCCTTGCGGGGAGGTTTGCTAGCACTGCTGGGGGGGGTTTAAACTAATTCGGCAGGGGGATGGGATACAGAGTGGAGCTATAGTAGGGGGGTGATGTACAGCCAAATAAGGAGGAAAAAACAAGTCAGCAGGGAAGGCAGAGCAAAGATGTGAAGGAAAAAGGGAATATGGCAGGGCTGGAAGGCATTTATTTTAATGCAAGGAGTCTTGCAAATAAGGTGGATGAACTGAAGTTGTTGTTGAACACATGGGAGTACGATATTGTTGCTATCACGGAGACATGGTTGAGGGAGGGTCAGGACTGGCAGCTAAATATTCCGGGGTATAGAATCTTCAGGCGAGACAGAGGGGGGTGTAAAAGGGGAGGGGGTGTTGCAATATTAATTAAGGAGTCTATTACTGCTGTAAGGCAGGGATGATATATTAGCGGGTTCCTCTAATGAGGCCATATGGGTAGAACTTAAAAACAAAAAGGGGTCAAGCACCTTGCTGGGAGTGTACTATAGGCCCCCAAACAGTCAGGGGGAGATAGAGGAACAGATATGCAGGCAGATACCAGAAAAGTGTGAAAATAATAGGGTAGCAATAGTGGGGGATTTCAACTTCCCCAATATAAATTGGGATAGTCAGAGTGTGAAAGGCTTGGAGGGAGCAGAATTCTTAAAGTGCATCCAGGAAAGCTTTTTGAGCCAACATGTAGAAAGTCCTACAAGAGAGGGGGTGGTACTGGACCTAATTCTAGGGAATGTAGCCGGGCAGGTGGTGGAAGTGTCTGCAGGAGAGCATTTTGGCAATAGTGACCATAATTCGGTGAGATTTAAGGTGGTCATGGAAAAAGAAAAAGACGGCCCGGAAATTAGGGTTCTAAATTGGGGGAAGGCCGATTTTAATAAGATAAGACAGGATCTGGCAAAAGTGGACTGGGAGCAGCTACTTACAGGAAAATCCACATCAAAACAGTGGGAGGCTTTCAGAAGGGAAATAGAGAGAGTACAACACCAACATGTTCCTGTAAAGGTCAAGGGTGGGACCAACAAGCAAAGGGAACCTTGGATGACAAAGGATATACAAAAATGCATTAGGAAAAAAAGGGGGGCTTTTGGCAGTTACAAAAGACAAAAGACGGTGGAAGCCCTAGAGGAGTATAAGAGGAGCAGGGGCATACTTAAAAAGGAAATTAGGAGGGCGAGGAGGGGCCATGAAATAACACTGGCGAGCAAAATAAAGGAAAATCCTAAGATGTTTTATAAGTATATTAAGGGCAAGAGGATAACCAGGGAAAGGGTAGGGCCCATTAGGGACCAAAGTGGCAAGCTGTGTGTAGAGCCAGATGAAGTAGGTGGGGTTTCAAATGAATTTTTTGCCTCAGTGTTCACTATGGAGAAAGACGATGTAGACATAGAAGTCGGGCAAGGGGACTGTGACATACTTGAACATATTAGCATCGAGAGGGAGGAGGTACTAGCGGTTTTAGCAGGCCAAAAAGTGGATAAATCCCCAGGCCCGGACGAGATGTATCCCAGGCTGTTGTGTGAGGCAAAGGAGGAGATTGCAGGGGCTCTGACACAAATTTTCAGAACCTCTCTGGCCACAGGGGATGTACCAGAGGACTGGAGAACAGCTAACGTAGTACCATTATTCAAGAAGGGTAGCAGGGATAAACCAGGGAATTACAGGCCAGTGAGACTAACATCTGTGGTAGGGAAATTATTGGAAAAAATTCTGAGGGACAAAATTAGTCTCCACTTGGAGAGGCAAGGATTAATCGGGGATAGTCAGCATGGCTTTGTCAAGGGTAAATCATGTCTGACCAATCCGATTGAATTTTTCGAGGGGGTGACTAGGTGTGTGGATGAGGGAAATGCTGTGGATGTGGTTTACATGGACTTCAGTAAAGCTTTTGACATGGTCCCGCATAGGAGACTGGTCAAGAAGGTAAGAGCCCATGGGATCCAGGGGGCCTTGGCGCGTTGGATCCTAAACTGGCTGAGTGGCAGGAGGCAGAGGGTGATGGTCGAAGGTTGCTTTTGTGACTGGAAGCCTGTGTCCAGTGGGGTACCTCAGGGATCGGTGCTGGGTCCCTTGCTGTTTGTGATCTACATTAACGATTTGGATGAGAATGTAAAGGGTATGATCAGTAAGTTCGCGGATGACACGAAAATTGGTGGGGTGGTAAATTGCGAGGAGGAAAGCCTCATGCTACAGGACAATATTACCGGGTTGGTAAGATGGGCGGAAAAGTGGCAAATGGAATTTAACCCGGAAAAGTGCGAGGTGATGCATTTTGGACGGACAAATAAGGCAAGGGAATACACAATGAGTGGTAGGACCTTAGGAAGTACAGAGGGTCAGAGGGATCTTGGTGTACATGTACATAGATCCCTGAAGGCAGCGGAACAGGTAGATAAGGTGGTTAAAAAGGCTTATGGGATACTTGCCTTCATTAACAGAGGCATAGAATATAAGAGCAGGGAGGTTATGATGGAGCTGTACAAAACGCTGGTGAGGCCACAGCTGGAGTACTGTGTGCAGTTCTGGTCGCCTCACTATAGGAAGGATGTGATTGCTTTGGAGAGGGTGCAGAGAAGATTCACCAGGATGTTACCTGGGATGGAGCGCCTCAGCTATGAAGAAAGATTCAACAGGCTGGGGTTGTTTTCCTTGAAGCAAAGGAGGCTGAGGGGGGACCTGATTGAGGTGTACAAAATGATGAGGGGCATAGATAGGGTAGATAAAGAGGAACGTTTCCCCTTAGTTGGGGGGTCAATAACAAGGGGGCACAGATTCAGGGTAAGGGGCAGGAGATTTAGGGGGGATTTGAGGAGGAACTTTTTCACCCAGAGGGTGGTTGGAAGCTGGAACTCACTGCCTGAAAGGGTGGTAGAGGCAGGAACCCTCACAACATTCAAGAAGCATTTGGATGAGCACTTGAAATGCCATTGCATACAAGGCTATGGACCAAATGCTGGAAAATGGGATTAGACTGGACAGGGAGGGATGGGTGGCGCAGACACGATGGGCCGAAGGGCCTCTTTCTGTGCTGTAAAACTCTATGACTCTATGACTCTATGGCTCAGTGCCCGCTGGAGGCAGTGGAGAGGGAGGGCCCAGTGTCCACTGGAGTGAGTGCAGAGGGAGGGCCCAGTGTCCACTGGAGGTAGTGGAGAGGGCGGGCCCAGTGTCCACTGGAGGGAGTGGAGATGGAGGGCCCAGTGTCCACTGGAGGGGGTGGAGAGGGAGGGCCCAGTGTCCACTGGAGTGAGTGGAGAGGGAGGGACCAGTGTCCACTGGATGGACTTGAGAGGGAGGTCCCAGTGTCCACTGGATGGAGTGGAGAGGGAGGGCCCAGTGTCCACTGGAAGGAGTGGAGAGGGAGAGCCCAGTGTCCACTGGAGGGAGTGGAGAGGGAGGACCCAGTGTCCACTGGACAATGTGGAGAGGGAGGACCCAGTGTCCACCGGAGGGAGTGGAGAGGGAGGACCCAGTGTCCACTGGAGGGCGTGGAGAGGGAGGGCCCAGTGTCCACTGGAGGGAGTGGAGAGGGAGGGCCCACTGTCCACTGGAGGGAGTGGAGAGAGAGGGCCCAGTGTCCACTGGATTGTGTGGTGAGGGAGCACCCAGTGTCCACTGGAGGGAGTGGAGAGGGAGGGCCCAGTGTCCACCGGAGTGAGTGGAGAGGGAGTGCGCAGTGTCCACTGGAGGGAGTGGAGAGAGTGGGCCCAGTGCCCACTGGAGGGAGTGGAGTGCGAGGGCCCAGTTTCCACTGGAGGGAGTGGAGAAGGAGGGCCCAGTGTCCACTGGAGTGCCTGGAGTGTGAGGGCCAAGTTTCCACTGGAGGGCCTGGAAAGGGAGGGCCCAGTGTCCACTGTAGGGCCTGGAGAGGGAGGGCCCAGTGTCCACTGGAGGGAGTGCAAAGGGAGGGCCCATTTTCCACTGGAGGGAGTGCAGAGGGAGGGCCCAGTGTCCACTGGAGGGAGTGTAGAGAGAGGGCCCAGTGTCCACTGGAGGAAGTGGAGAGGGTCCAGTGTCCACTGGAGGGAGTGCAGAGTGAGGGCCGAGTGTCCAATGGCGGGAATGGAGAGGGAGGGCCCACTGACTAGTGGAGGGAGTGGAGAGGGAGGGCTCAGTGTCCACTGGAGGGAGTGGAGAGGGAGGGCCCAGTGTCCACTGGAGGGCCTGGAGAGGAAGGGCCCAGTGTCCAGTGGAGCAAGTGGAGAGAGAGGGCCAGGTGTCCACTGGAGGGCATGGAGAGGGAGCGCCCAGTGTCCTCTGGAGGGAGTGGAGAGGGAGGGCCCAGTGTCCACTGGAGGGCCTGGAGAGGGAGGGCCCACTGACTAGTGGAGGGAGTGGAGAGGGAGGGCTCAGTGTCCACTGGAGGGAGTGGAGAGGGAGGGCCCAGTGTCCTCTGGAGGGAGTGGAGAGGGAGGGCCCAGTGTACACTGGAGGGAGTGCAGAGAGAGGGCCCAGTGTCCACTAGAGGGAGTGGAGAACCCAGTGTCCACTGGAGGGAGAGGAGAGGGAGGGCCCAGTGTCCACTGGAGGGTGTGGAGAGGGCGGATCCAGAGTCCACTGGAGGGAGTGTGGAGGGAGGACCCAGTGTCCACTGGAGGGACTGGAGAGGGAGGGCCCAGTGTCCACTGGAGGGACTGGACAGGCATGGCCCAGTATCCACTGGTGGGAGTGGAGAGGGAGGGCCCAGTGTACACTGGAGGGCCTGGAGAGGGAGGGCCCAATGTCCACTGGAGGGAATGGAGTGGGAGGGCCCAGTGTCCACTGGAGGGCCTGGAGAGGGATGGCCCAGTGGCCACAGGACAGAGTGGAGGGAGAGGGCCCAGTGTCCACTGGAGGGTGTGGAGAGGGAGGGCCCAGTGTCCACTGGAGGGAGTGGAGAGTGAGGGCCCAGTGTCCACTGGAGGGACTGGAGAGGGAAGGTCCAGTGTCTGCTGGAGGGAGTGGAGAGAGAGGGCCCAGTGTCCGCTGGAGGGAGTCGAGGGGGAGGGCCCAGTGTCCACTGGAGGGCATGGAGAGGGAGGGCCCAGTGCCCACTGGAGGCAGTCGAGAGGGAGTGCCCAGTGTCCACTGGAGGGAGTGGAGAGGGTGGGCCAAGTGTCGACTGGAGGGCCTGGAGAGGGCCCAGTGTCCACTGGAGGGAGTGGAGAGGGAGGGCCCAGTGTTCACTGCAGTGAGTGCAGAGGGAGGGCCCATTGTCCACTGGAGAGAGTGGAGAGGGCAGTCCCAATGTCCACTGGAGGGAGTGGAGAGGGAGGGCCCAGTGTCCACTGGAGTGAGTGGAGAGTGAGGGACCAGTGTCCACTGGAGGGACTTGAGAGGGAGGTCCCAGTGTCCACTGGATGGATTGGAGCGGGAGGGGCCAGTGTCCACTGGAAGAAGTGGATAGGGACGACCCAGTATCCACTGGAGGGAATGGTGAGGGAGGACCCAGTGTCCACTGGAGGGAGTGGAGAGGGGGGACCCAGTGTCCACTGGAGGGAGTGGAGCGGGAGGACCCAGTGTCCACTGGAGGGAGTGGAGAGGGAGCGCCCAGTGTCCACTGGAGGGAGTGGAGAGGGAGGGCCCAGTGTCCACCGGAGTGAGTGGAGAGGGATTCCCCAGTGTCCACTGGAAGGCCTGGAGAGGGAGGGCCCAGTGTCCACTGGAGGGCATGGAGAGGGTGGGCCCAATGTCCACTGGAGGGAGTGGCGAAGGAGGGCACAGTAACCACTGGAGGGAGTGGAGAGGGAGGGCCCAGTGTCCACTGGAGGGACTGGAGAGGGAGGGCCCAGTTGCCACTGGAGGGAGTGGATTGGGAGGGCCCAGTGTCCACTGGAGGGAGTGGAGAGGGAGGGCCCAGTGTCCACTGGAGGGAGTGGAGCGGGAGGGCCCAGTGTCCACTGGAGGAGTGGAGAGGGAGGGATCAGTGTCCATCAGTGGGAGTGGAGGGGGAGGGCCCAGTGTCCACTGGAGGGAGTGGAGAGAGTGGGCCCAGTGTCCACTGGAGGGAGTGGAGAGGGAGGGCCCAGTGTCCACTGGAGGGCATGGAGAGGGAGTGCCCAGTGTCCACTGGACGCAGTGAAGAGGGAGGGCCCAGTGTCCACTGGAGTGAGTGGAGAGGGAGGGCTCAGTGTCCATAGAAACATAAAAACATAGAAGATAGGAGCAGGAGTAAGCCATTCGGCCCTTCGAGCCTGCTCCGCCATTTAATGAGATCATGGCTGATCATCCAAATTCAGTACCCTGTCCCTACCTTCTCCCCATATCCCTTGATCCCTTTAGCCTCAATAAATATAACCAACTCTTTCTTGAATATATTTAATGAACTGGCCTCCACCGCCCTCCGTGGCAGAGAATTCCAGAGGTTCACAACTCTCTGGGTGAAGAAATTCCTCCTCATTTCAGTCCTAAATGGCTTACCCCTTATCCTTAGCGTATGACCCCTGGTTCTGGACTCCCCGGCCATCAGAAACATCCTTCCTGCATCTAGTCTGTCCAGACCTGACAGAATTTAATAGGTTTCGATGAGATCCCCTCTCAATCTTCTAAACTCCAGTGAGTATAAGCCCAGTCGACACAATCTCTCCTCATACGTCATTCCTGCCATCCCAGGTATCAGCCTGGTGAATCTTCGCTGCACTCCCTCCATGGCAAGAACGTCCTTCCTCAGGTAAGGTGACCAAAACTGCACACAATACTCAAGGTGCGGTCTCACCAAGGCCCTGTACAACTGTAGCAAGACATCCTTGTTCCTGTACTCGAACCCTCTTGCTACGAAGGCCAACATACCATTTGCCTTCTTAACCGCCTGCTGCACCTGCATGCTTAACTTCAGCGACTGGTGCACAAGAACACCCAGGTCTCTTTGCACTTCCCCTTCTACCAATCTATTGCCATTCAAATAATAATCTGCCTTCCTGCTTTTGCCACCAAAGTGGATAACCTCACATTTATCGACATTATAGTGCATTTGCCATGTTTCTGCCCAATCACCCAACCTGGCCAAATCGCACTGGAGTTTCACGACATCCTCCTCACAGCTTACCCTCCAAACCACCTCTGTGTCATGTGCAAATTTGGAGAGGGAGGGCCCAGTGCCCACTGGAGGGAGTGGAGTGCGAGGGCCCAGTGTCCACTGGAGGGAGTGGAGAAGGAGGGCCCAGTGTCCACTGGAGGGCCTGGAGTGTGAGGGCCAAGTGTCCACTGGAGGGCCTGGAAAGGGAGGGCCCAGTGTCCACTGGAGGGCCTGGAGAGGGAGGGCCCGGTGTCCACTGGAGGGAGTGCAAAGGGAGGGCCCAGTGTCCACTGGAGGGAGTGCAAAGGGAGGGCCCAGTGTCCACTGGAGGGAGTGCAGAGGGAGGGCCCAGTGTCCACTGGAGGGAGTGGAGAGAGAGGGCCCAGTGTCCACTGGAGGAAGTGGAGAGGGTCCAGTGTCCACTGGAGGGAGTGCAGAGGGAGGGCCCAGTGTCCAATGGAGGGAATGGAGAGGGAGGGCCCACTGACCACTGGAGGGAGTGGAGAGGGAGGGCTCAGTGTCCACTGGAGGGAGTGGGGAGGGAGGGCCCAGTGTCTATTGGAGGGCCTGGAGAAGGAGGGCCCAGTGTCCACTGGAGCGAGTGGAGAGAGTGGGCCCAGTATCCACCGGAGGGCGTGGAGAGGGAGGGCCCAGTGTCTACTGGAGGGAGTGGAGAGGGAGGGCCCAGTGTCCACTGGAGGGAGTGGAGAGGGAGGGCCCAGTGTACACTGGAGGGAGTGCAGAGGGCGGGCCCAGTGTCCACTGGAGGGAGTGGAGAGTGAGGGCCCAGTGACCTCTGGAGGGACTGGAGAGGGAGGGCACAGTGTCCACCAGAGGGAGTGGAGATGGAGGGCCCAGTGTCCACTGGAGGGAGTGGAGAGGGAGGGCCCAGTGTCCACTGGAGGGAGTGGAGAGGGAGGGCCCAGTGTCCACTGGAGTGAGTGGAGAGGGAGTGCCCAGTGTCCACTGGAGGGAGTGGAGAGAGAGTGCCCAGTGTCCACTGGAGGAGTGGAGAGGAATAGCCCAGTGTCCACTGGAGGGAGTGGAGAGGGAGGGTTCAGTGTCCACCAGTGGGAGTGGAGAAGGAGGGCCGAGTGTCCACTGGAGTGAGTGGAGAGAGAGGGCCCAGTGACCACTGGAGGGTGTGGAGAGGGAGGGCTCCGTGTCCACTGGAGGCAGTGGAGAGGGAGGTTCCAATGTCCTCTGGAGTGAGTGGAGAGGGAGGGCCCAGTGTCCACTGGAGGGAGTGGTGAGGGAGGGCCCAGTGTCCACTGGAGGGAGATGTGAGGGAGGGCCCAGTGTCCAATGGAGGGAGTAGGGAGGGAGGGCCCAATGTACACTGGAGGGAGTGGAGAGAGAGGGCCCAGTGTCCACTGAAGGGAGTGAAGAGCCAGGGCCCAGTGTCCACTGGAGGGAGTGGAGAGAGAGGGCCCAGTGTCCACTGGAGCGAGTGGAGAGGGAGGGCCCAGTGTCCACTGGAGGGCTTGGATAGGGTGGGCCCAGTGTCCATTGGAGGGCTTGGAGAGGGAGGGCCCAGTTTCCACTGGAGTGAGAGGAGAGGGAGGGCCTAGTGTCCACTGGAGGGAGTGGTGAGGGAGGGCCCAGTGTCCACTGGAGGGAGTGGGAGAGGGAGTGCCCAGGGTCCACCAGAGGGAGTGGAGAGGGAGGGCCCAGTGTCCCCTGGAGGGAGTGGAGATGGAGGGCCCAGTGTCCACTGGAGGGAGTGAAGATGGAGGGCCCAGTTTCCACTGGAGGGAGTGGAGAGGGAGGGCCCAGTGTCCACTGGAAGGAGTGGAGAGGGAGGCCCCAGTGTCCACTGGGGGGCATGGAGAGGGAGGGACCAGTGTCCACTGGAGGGAGTGGAGAGGGAGGACCCAGTGTCCACTGGAGTGAGTGGAGAGGGAGGTCCCAGAGTCCACTGGAGCAGTGGAGAGGGAGGGCAATGTGCCCACTGGAGGGAGTCGAGAGGGAGGGATCAGTGTCCATGAGTGGGAGTGGAGAGGGCGGGATCAGTGTCCATGAGTGGGAGTGGAGAGTGCGGGCCCAGTGTCCACTGGAGGGAGTGGAGAGAGAGGGCCCTGTGTCCACTGGAGGGAGTGGAGAGGTAGGGCCCAGTATCCACTGGAGGGCATGGAGAGGGAGGGCCCAGTGTCCATGGGAGGGAGTGGAGAGGGAGGGCCCAGTGTCCACTGGAGGGCCTGGAGGGGGAGGGCCCAGTGTCCACTGGAGGGCCTGGAGGTCGAGGGCCCTGGGTCCACTGGAGGGAGTGGAGGGAGAGGGCCCAGTGTCCACTGGAGTGAGTGGAGAAGAGGGCCCAGTGTCCTCTGGAGGGCTTGAAGAGGGAGGGCCCAGTACCCACTGGAGGGAGTGGAGAGGGAGGGCCCAGTGTCCACTGGAGGGAGTGGAGAGGGAGGGCCCAGTGTCCTCCGGAGGGCCTGGAGAGGGCGTGCCCAGTGTCCACTGGATGGCCTGGAGAGGTAGGACCCAGTTTCCACTGGAGGGAGTGGAGAGGGAGGACCCAGTGTCCACTGGAGAGCCTGGAGAGGGCGGACCCAGTGTCCCCTGGAGGGAGTGCAGAGGGAGCGCCCAGTGTCCACTGGAGGGAGTGGAGATGGAGGGCCCAGTGTCCACTGGAGGGAGTGGAGATGGAGGGCCCAGTGTTCACTGGAGGGAGTGGAGAGGGAGGGCCCAGTGTCCACTGGAGGGAGTGGAGAGGGAGGGCGCAGTGTCCACCAGAGGGCCTGGAGAGTGAGGGCCCACTGTCCACTGGAGGGCCTGGAGAGGGCGGATTCAGTGTCCCCTGGAGGGAGTGTAGAGGGAGGGCCCACTGTCCACTGGAGGGAGTGGAGAGGGAGGGCCCAGTGTCCACTGGAGGGAGTGGAGAGGGAGGGCCCAGTGTCCACCGGAGGGCCTGGAGAGTGAGGGCCCACTGTCCACTGGAGGGCCTGGAGAGGGCGGGCACAGTGTCCACTGGAGGGCCTGGAGAGGGAGGACCCAGTTTCCACTGGAGCGAGTGGAGAGGGAGAGCCCAATGTCCACTGGAGGGCTTGGAGAGGGGGGTTCCAGTGTCCCCTGGAGGGCGTGTAGAGGGAGGGCCCAGTGTCCACTGGAGGGAGTGGAGAGGGAGGGCCCCGTGTCCACTGGATGGAGTGGAGACGGAGGGTGGACTCTGTAAATAACCTTCTGATTTAATTTATTTGTTTACTTTTCCACTTTGGTTTTACTTATAAATTCAATTTTAATGTTTGTTCCTGTTTAAGATGGTTCCTCTTTTTTATTGAACCAAATTAACTGTAAATTAAATGAAAATTAACAGAACTTTAAATAAAACTTATCAAATTAAATTAAAATTTGATTGTCCGGGGAGATGATGCACTCCAGTCCCCGCGGCTCCCAACGGAAGGCCTCGAGCGTGCCGGCGGACACCGCGTGCTCCATCTCCAGGGCCACCCAGGGGTGAACGTGGCCACGGAAGAGAGGCAGGTAGTCGTGCCAAACAACCCCTGGACCGCCCGCTGCCTGGACCTGTTAATGGCCACTTTGGCCAGGCCCAGGAGCAGTCCCACGAGAAGGTCCCCCCGGCCTGCCCGCTCCCCTTCGCACCGGGTGACCGTAGATCAGGAGCGTGGGACGGAAGTGCAGCCAAAAATCGAGGAGCAGCCCCTTCAAAAAATGGAACAGGGGGTGCAACCTCTCACACCCAATGTAGGTGTGGAACACGGACTCCTCTAGGCCGCAAAAATAGCAAGCGGCGTGGGAGTCCGTGAACTTGTTTAAAATCTTATTGCACGGGACTGCTCCGTGCAACACACTCCAGGCCAAGTCCCCAATAAAGAAGGGTCACTCTTGTTAATTTGATTTTTTTGTTTGCGGACACCAGTGTCACCCAAATCGACCAATCAGAAGAGGAGGATCTCTGCCATTCCCATTGGTTGGGCTGATATATGTCACAGTCCATGCACTCCGTCCAATCCCATAAAATATTCAGCTTCTAATGATCCCAATGAATGGACTCCAATATTGGACGTGGATATTCATTCCCACACCAACTGAACGTTTGTCTTGTCATTTTATTTTCCAGAATTCCGGAGTGATCCAAACTGCAATGGCCGCTTGTTTGGGAATATCCGCTTTGTGCTTCGAGCTTCTGCAACCAATCCTGATCATTCCCAGCTTCTTCTCCTGGGCCCAGCTCAGGCCAACTCAGCTTTAAGCAATGATTTATCACAATGAGACTCCCTTTAAGGGTTTCTGCAACACATCCGAGAAGAAACAGTCGATGGACTATCAGTAAAATTCCTGCAGAGAAATCACAGGCACCAGGGCAGTGATCAGTGAAAGGGAACCAGTCACCAGGGAAAGAGTCTGTGGAACACTGCGCCCAGGACAAAGGGTACAGAGTGACCGCATCAGACCCAGCCCCGTCCCACTGACTGTCCCACACCTTGAAACAGGAATTCCTGCTCGAATGTAACATCTGCTGCTCTGAACAGAGCCAGGATTAATCCTGGAGTCCGTGCAGTTTATCACCATCAGTGTCTGTCTGATAAGGGCCCTGTACTGACTCCCCATTCACTGTCTGCACTGGAGAGTTACTGTTCTGTGAGGATGTGCATGTGATCTGTAACCTTCCTGCCATTTCTGTCTGAATAAATCAATAAAATAACTGACTGCAGGTCCTTGTTGCTGTGTCCGTTCTGTTCACTAAAACAGAGACCCACTGGATGCTCAGAGACTCGTTCCACACAATCTCCCTCCCCTTGAAGGAATATTTCTCACCTTTTCACATTCCCATTTCCCCATTGTACACAGAAACCATCTCCCCCGGGATCTGCCCCTCCCCCCGGGATCTGCCCCTCCCCCCTGGGCACTCTCTCCCCCCGCCCCGGGCTCTCTCCCCCCACCCCGGGCTCTCTCTCCCCCCACCCCGGGCTCTCTCTCCCCCCACCCCGGGCTCTGTCTCCCCCCACCCCGGGCTCTCTCTCCCCCCACCCCGGGCTCTCTCTCCCCCCACCCCGGGCTCTCTCTCTCCCCCCACCCCGGGCTCTCTCTCCCCCCACCCCGGGCTCTCTCTCCCCCCACCCCGGGCTCTCTCTCCCCCCCCCCACCCCGGGCTCTCTCTCCCCCCACCCCGGGCTCTCTCTCCCCCCACCCCGGGCTCTCTCTCTCCCCACCCCGGGCTCTCTCTCCTCTCTCTCTCCCCACCCCGGGCTCTCTCTCCCCCCACCCCGGGCTCTCTCTCACCCCCCACCCCGGGCTCTCTCTCCCCCCACCCCGGGCTCTCGCTCCCCCCACCCCGGGCTCTCTCTCTCCCCACCCCGGGCTCTCTCTCTCCCCACCCCGGGCTCTCTCTCCCCCCACCCCGGGCTCTCTCTCCCCCCACCCCGGGCTCTCTCTCCCCCCCACCCCGGGCTCTCTCTCTCCCCACCCCGGGCTCTCTCTCCCCTCACCCCGGGCTCTCTCTCCCCCCGGGCTCTCTCTCCCCCCACCCTGGGCTCTCTCTCTCCCCACCCCGGGCTCTCTCTCCCCCCACCCCGGGCTCTCTCTCCCCCCACCCCGGGCTCTCTCTCTCCCCACCCCGGGCTCTCTCTCTCCCCACCCCGGGCTCTCTCTCCCCTCACCCCGGGCTCTCTCTCCCCCCACCCCGGGCTCTCTCTCCCCCCGGGCTCTCTCTCCCCCCGGGCTCTCTCTCTCCCCACCCTGGGCTCTCTCTCCCCCCACCCCGGGCTCTCTCTCCCCACCCCGGGCTCTCTCTCCCCCCACCCCGGGCTCTCTCTCCCCCCGGGCTCTCTCTCCCCCCACCCCGGGCTCTCTCTCCCCCCACCCCGGGCTCTCTCTCCCCCCGGGCTCTCTCTCCCCCCACCCCGGGCTCTCTCTCCCCCCACCCTGGGCTCTCTCTCTCTCCCCCCGGGCTCTCTCTCCCCCCACCCCGGGCTCTCTCTCCCCCCGGGCTCTCTCTCCCCCCACCCCGGGCTCTCTCTCCCCCCGGGCTCTCTCCCCCCACCCCAGGCTCTCTCTCCCCCCGGGCTCTCTCTCCCCCCGGGCTCTCTCTCCCCCCGGGCTCTCTCTCTCCCTCCCCCTGGGCTCCAAAATGGGGAAATGATAAACTGGAAATCAGCTTTTTGAACAGATCCAAGTCCATCAATAACTACTTTCTGCCTACTTCCTGTCAGCCGGTTCTCATAGAATCACAGAATAGTCCAGCACTGAAGGAGGCCATTCGGCCCCTCGAGTCTGTGCTGGCTCTGTCGAAGAGCAATCCAGTCAGTCCCACTCCCCCGCTCGCTCCCCACATCCCGGCAACTTTTTCTCCTTCATTTATTTATCCAATTCCCTTTTGAAGGCAACTCAATGCAGCTCAATATATTCCCACTAATAACAGAGGCTCCGAGCCTGTATTGAACTTTTCACAAACTCTTTGGAGGTATAAGTAGGCAATGTTCACCGGACGACCCTCATCCACCACCTTGGTCACTTCTTCAAAAAATGTCACCAAATTAGCAAGACATGACCTTTTTTATGAAGCCATGTTGGGTGTCCCTAATATTAACCTCTATATCCAAGTATAGGGGACCTTGAAGGAAAGGGGCAGACTTGCATTTCTGTAGCACCTTTCACAATGTCCCAAGTGATTTACAGCCAAGAGAAGTACTTTTATTTTTCAAGTGTTGTTATGTTGAAGTGTAGGTAACGCAGCTGCCAATTTGTGCACAGCAAGCTGCCACAGACAGCAATGAGGTAATCTGCTTTCACAATGTAGGTCGAGGGGGTAAATGTGTGGCCAGCACACCTGGGAGAACTCCCTGCTTTTCTTTGAAACAGTGTGCTGGGATCTTTTATGTCCACCTGAGAGGGCACCATGGGGAGGGGGGCGCGCAGCACCCACGGCGGGCGACGATTCCCCGGTACTGAAGGAGCGCTGCACTGGCGGAGGGGCAGTACCGAGGGAAAGCTGCAATGTCGGAGGGGCAGTAGTGAATGTGTGCAGCACTGTTGGTGGGGTATTAATGAGGGAGTGCCGCACTGTCTGAGGGGCAGTAATGTGGGAGCGCTGCACTGTTGGAGGGTCAGTACTGAGGGAGCGCTGCACTGTTGTAGGGTCGGTACTGAGGGAGCGCCGCACTGTCGGAGTGTCAGTACTGAGGGAGCACTGCACTGTCAAATGGTCATGTAGTTTGCGCTAACAGATGGCCCAAAGGCACCGAATTTCACCCCCTTTATCTGCTTATTATCTCGTTGCTGTTTTGGGGATCTTGCTGTGCACAATGGGCTGCCGCGTTTCTTACATTACAACAGTGACTACACTTCAAATGTACTTCATTGGCTGTAAAGCGCTTTGGGACGTCCTGAGGCCGTGAAAAGTGCTGTAGAAACGCAAGACTTTCGTTTTCTTTTGAAGTGTAAAATGATTGCTGATCTGATCTGGTGTAACAAGGAAACGATCAACAAGGACCAAAGAGCCACCTGCAGCCCATCCAATGGACAATATCCCAGAGAGACAGGTGAATGGCAACAGGTGAAGCAGCGCCATCCTGTGGAGAGAACAAACAATGCAATCAGTGCCCCTCACCACAGTTGGTGGAAGGATTGGCCAGGTACTATTCCCAGCATCGTGCACTCTCACCAAACTCTTTCATCTTCTCGGAAGGGCAATGAATAAAGCAGGAAAGCTTCCAGGATGATCTTGTGTACTCTTTTTGGAGGGTGGACAAACAAATTGACTGTACATTTAGTACTGTAGATTTAGGAACAGCTTCTTTCCCAGGGCTGTCATCCTACTGAACTCCACAATAAACTCTAAAGCCTGCACATCTGCCAATGCACTTTATTATGGTTATATTTATGTTAATGTATTACAAGCCAAATGTATGTTGAATGTTTAAATGTCTTAATCTAAATGTACACTCTCGGGAGCTGCAAGCTTACATTTCGTTGTACTGCACTTGTGCACTAACAATGACAATAAAAGTTGATTTGATTTGATTAATAAAACTTTAAAGAAAATTTAACAAATTAAATTATAATTCTGTTCTCCGAATTGAAAATGCACTCCAGTCCCCGTGGCGCCCACCGGTCGCGGAAGAACTTAAGCGTGCCGGCGGAGACCGCGTGCTCCATCCCCAGGGCCACGCTGGCACGAACATAGCCGCGGAAGAGAGGCAGGCAATCGGGCCAAACGACCCCCTTGACCACCCGCTGCCTGGACCAATTGATGGATTTTTTAGCCAGGCCCAGGAGCAGTCCCACGAGGAGGTCCTCCGACCCACCCTCTCCCCTCTGCACCGGGTGACAAAGATCAGGAGCGTGGGACTGAAGTGCAGCCAAAAATCGAGGAGCAGCCCCTTCAAGTCGTGAAAGCGGGGCTGCAACCCCTCACACTCCAGGCAAACGTGAAACACGGACTCCTCCAGGCCGCAGAAAAGGCAGGCAGCCTGGGAGTACGTGAACCTATTTAAAACCATGTTTCACGGGTCTGCTCTGTGCAACACCCTCCAGGCCAAGTCCCCAATAGAACAAGGGAGGACTCCCGCATAGAGAGCCCTCCATTGGGGACCTCCACCTCTGCCAGACGGCAAGATGGCATGCCAAGGCGTGTCCGGATGGCAGGCGAAGATGGCAAAGTGGTGATTGTGCAGGAGCAGCCTATACAGGAAACGCGTCCGTGCGGAATGAAAAGGCACGGAGGGCATTTCCCCGAGACGGCTCAAGTTGTGAGGCGCCGGTTCCCAAGAGGGGTTTCGGGGCCGGGCACTGATGAGGAATTCCGTCCGAACGGGGGTCAGTTCAGACGGGATCACCCCACATGCTTGAGCCTCCTCGATACACCTAGTGGAGTCGGGGCCCAGTGCCACTTTCAGCGACTCGATGGCTTTGACCGCGAGCCGGACGTTGGCCCAAGACAGGCACTGCGCCAGCTGCTCCGGCGCCATACAGCCCGCTCTTCTGCCATCGAGCAGGTCCCCGACTCTAGTCACCTTGCCAGGCACAGCTCTGCCCTCTGCCAGCCACCCGAATCCGCGGTCGTGGAGGTGTGGATTCCTGAGCAGCGGCTCCCGGAGGAGAGCCGCCACTCCTGACGGGGGAGAACTGCGCCTGGAGGCGACGCTGTTCCAGACCCATAGCAGTTCCTCGTAGAAGACAGGTAGCTCCCGCAGGCAGGCACGCGCACCGCCCACTTTCACAAACAGGAGCTGCGTGTCGTAGTTGAGGCCGTGCAGCTGACGGAAGAAATACGTCACCAGCGCACACCATCGCGGAGGATTATTGACATACAGGTATCTCTGCAGCGTCTGAAGACGGAGAGTCGCAGCCTGGCTGCGAAGGCACACCAGTGCCTGACCACCCTCCCTAAGTGGGAGACACAGAACCGCGGCAGAGACCCAGTGCTTCCTTTTGTCCCAGAAGAAGTCGATGAGCTTCTTCTGCATCTTGGCGACAAACGCAGGGGGAGGGATCAAAGTGACCAACCGGTACCACAACATGGCGGCCACCAGCTGGTTTATGACCAGCGCTCGACCCCTATAGGACAACACTCGGAGCAGTCCTGTCCAGCGTCCTAGGCGAGCGGTGACTTTGGCCTCCAGCTCTTGCCAGTTCGCCGGCCAGGCGTCCTCGGCAGGGCTAAGGTAACTCCCAAATATAGGAGGTGCATGGTGCTCCAGGCGAAGGGCCTGAACTCCTCCGGCAGGGAGTCCACCCGCGACTGGCCCACCAGGAGTCCGGAACATTTCTCCCAGTTGATCTTGGCGGATGATGCATCCGAGTAAATCTGCTGGCATTCCCGCATCCTCCGCAAGTCAGCGGGATCCATGACCGTGAGGAGCACGTCATCTGCGTAAGCCGAGAGGACCACCTCCACGCTCAGCCCTTGCAGAGCCAGTCCCATCAACCTCTTCCGCAAGAGGCGCAGGAAAGGCTCCACGCAGACGGCGTATAACTGGGGCATGGGGCATCCCTGACGCACCCCCCTCCCGAAGCGAAGGGGCACCGTCAAAGACCCGTTAACTTTAATCAGACACTCTGCGGCGGCGTACAGAAGTCGGATCCGGGCGATGAAATGCGTCCCGAACCCGAACGCGCGCAGAGTCCCGAAGAGATACTCGTGATCCACCCTGTCGAACGCCTTCTCCTGATCCAGGGAAAGGAAGGCGACCGACAGACCAGCCTTCTGGGAATGGTGGACCAGGTCCCGGACCAGATGGATGTTATCATGGATGGTCCGGCCCGGGACCGTGTAGGACTGGTCGGGGTGGATCATGTGGGCCAGCACGGCGCCAAGGCGAGCAGACATGGCCCTGGCAAAGATTTGATAGTCCGTGCTGAGGAGGGAGACCGGGCGCCAGTTCTTAAGGAGGCAGAGATCGCCCTTCTTAGGCAGCAGGACAATAACCGCCCTGCGCCAAGAGAGGGGCATCTCCCCGGTCGCCAGACTTTCCCCCAGGACCCGCGCGTAGTCGCCCCCCAAGACATCCCAGAATGCCCTGTGGAACTCCAGGGTCAGCCCGTCCAGCCCCGGGGACTTTCCCCTCGAGAGCTGGCTGAGGGCGCCGGCCAGCTCCACCGAGCTTAGCGGAGCGTCCAATTTTTCGGCGCCCTCCAGGCCGACCTTCAGCAGGTCCTCCCACAAAACTCTGCACGCATCCTCACTGGACGGATCCGGAGAGAACAGAGCCCCGTAATAGGCGCGGGCCTCCGCGCTGATCCCCTCTGGATCCGAGACCAGAGATCCGTCGTCGGCCAGCAGCCCCAAGAGCTGCTTACGGACCCCCCGTCTTTTCTCCAGCGAGTAGAAGAAGGGGGAGCCGCGATCCAGGTCCCGGAGGATCTGGATCCGTGACCTCACGTACACACCTCGGGACCCGACGAGCTGCAGGTCCTTCAGCGCGCCCTTCTTCTCTTCATATACATTCCGCAGGGCCGGGTCCTCGACGACTTGACCGAGACAGGACTCCAGGTCGAGCACCTCCCTCTCCAACCGCCCGACCTGGGCCTCCCGCTTCTTGGTCGACCCCCTCGCGTACTCCTGACAGAAGAGATGGACGTGAGCCTTGCCCACATCCCACCATAGCCTCAAGGAGGGGAAGTCCCTCCGCTTCCTTCTCCAGTCGGCCCAGAACTGACGAAACGAATCCCGGAACCACGCGTCCTCCAGCAGCAGGTTGTTAAAATGCCAGTACGCGGACCCCCCCCCACCCCGCGCGCGCAGCGGAATGAGCTCCGCCCACACCAGGTGGTGGTCCGTGCACGGCACCGGCCGCATGGAAGCCGCCAGAACGCAGGAGACATACGTCCGGGAAATGTAATGGCGGTCGATTCTGGACCTTCCTCCTCCAGACCTCACGCTAGTGAAGGCGCTGGAGTCGGGATGGAGATTTCGCCAGACGTCCACCAAGTCGAAGGACCCGACCAGGTCCCTCAACTTCTCCATCACCGCCGGGCATCGCGGGGGACCCGAACGGTCCCTCGCCTCGAGGGTGCAGTTAAAGTCCCCCCCGAGGATGACGCACTCGCCCACATCGACGGAGCCCAGAAGAGCGGACACTTCTTCAAAGAAGCACACTTGCTGCGCAGCGATCTGGGGGCCGTACACGTTCACTAAATGGAGCGGCACGCCCCCCAGGCGAACAGTGACCTGGAGCAAGCAGCCTGGCACGTGCTCCTTGACCCCCAAGATCTCCGGCTGAAAATGTGGGGCCAGCAAGATGGCCACCCCGCTGGACCTACTAGAGAGGTGACTCATGCTGACCCCTCCTTGCCACTCCAGGAGCCACGTGGCCTCGTCCTCTGAAGCGGTGTGGGTTTCTTGCAGGAAGCACACCACATACCTCCCAGCCCGGAGGACAGAGAAGTTATAAAATCTACGGCGTGCTTCATTGCTGCCATTGATGTTGAGGCTGGCTATGGTTATCTTCAGGTCAGAAGCATAGTGCAGCCTCTACATTAACCTAATGGGAGGAGGCAGCGCGGCCGCTAGTTGACATCCACTCCCTTCGCAACCCAGCGAGGAACTTCTGGATCCAACACCGCTCGGCCGGGCTCCCGCCCTCGCCTGCGCCCATGGTTTTGACGACAGCGCGGACGGAGTTGACCAGCAGCGCCAGATCCGACCACCTGTCGAGGGCCAGCCGAACTATGTCTTGGCGACCCTGGCACATGGCCACAAAGTCCCGGAGTTCCACAACGGGGATGAGGGGGGCCCGCAGGGGGGCACAAGGATATCCGCCTCCTCACTGGCGACGGAGTCCGACTCATCCTCCATGCCTTCCGCCGGGTCCCCGTCCTCCTCCGAGAGGTCACCGCCAGCCGGCCCCGCCTCTGCCCCGATCCCACCCCCAGGATCGGCGGCAGAGGGTTCCTCCCTGGGTGCCTCCGGGGGCGCTGGGTCAGGAGGTGGCGGCGGTTCGGGGCCCCCCTCCGCCCCAGGCACCGGGGTGCACGGGGAAACCGGGGAGAACACTATGCCCAGTTCCCCCAACACCTCCGGCGCCAGTGCTGAGGACGGAGTCAGGGGGCTTTCCCCTTCATCGCCACCAGCCACCGACCCAGCAGACTGGGGAGTTGAGTCAGAAATTCGACCATGTCGAGCAGCTCCTGGGAAAAGTCCTGATCGATTTGGGCAGGCTCAGCCTCAATGGCCTCGCTCGCCCCAGTCTCCAGGGCGCTCGACATGGCGGGACATAAAAGTGACCCTTCGGAGGTCGCGTCTGCGGGTAGTTCCGCAGCCCCCCCCGCGAGCAGGGCCTCTTCCCCGTCCTCAGGAGGCACAGACCGGACAGACTCTTTCGTCGTTCCCTCCAGAGGGACAGGCGGCTCCTGCCGGATGTCGATGGAGACGACCGTGGGGGGGGGTGCGCAGCCCCCACGGCGGACGACGATCCCCCCGCGAGGAGGGACCTCGTCTCTCGTGCCCCTCCTCTTCTCCCAGGGACTCGCGCCTCCTTTTTGGTATGGTGGGACACGAAGGCTGGGAGACCTCCATACCTACCGAGGCCTCCTCCTCCGCTCCCTCTCATCGCGCGGGTTGCTCGGGTCCCTCGAGCCCGTGCCCGGTCGCAGGTCTGGATTCCCCCACCTCAGCGGTTGCGATCACGGGCCCGGGCACGAGGCCCCCCAAACTCTGAGACTCCGCCACCACCTGCGCAAGGTAAGCGGGCGTAAGTTCCACCAGATCATCTGTATCTGTGCGCTCACCAAGGGGACCCACCCCAAGGTGCTTCGTCTTCTTCCGCACCTTCCCTCCATGCAGAAGCTCTCCCTCCCCCCACCGGAGGGGTGATGGCGTTGGCCTCCGACGTCGATCACGCATCAGGTGTTGAGGACGTGCGAACAGGATCGGGGGGAGGAGCAGCAGCGGCGCCAGCCTTGGCCGCCTCCGATGTTCTGGCGGCCTTGAAGACAGGGCAGTTCTTCTGTACGTGCCCCACCTCCTTACAGGCGTGGCACCGCACACCGTCCGACGTCAAAAGACGCGGTGGGCAGCCCCCTCGTGCCACACGACAAAAGTGCCCTCGGTGTCCTCCTCCCGCGCCAGCTGAACAAAAAGCTGGCGCCGGAAGGAGAAGACGTGCCGGAGACTGGCCTCCCTGCAGCTGAGCGGGATGTGCGTGATCCCCGACCTCACCTCCCCCAGTTGACGTAGGTGGGGGAGGAAGAGCTCAGCCGAAACAAAGGGCGGGACATTTGATAGGACGATCTCTGCACAGTTGCCTCGAGAGGATCCACTGGCAGGAAGGTCCCGCCCACAGTGAGCCCCTCTGTGATGGTCAGGGACACCACCCGCTCTGACCCCAGGAAGAACACCGACTTTCTGTACATTTTTGAGGCGGCGATGATGGCTGAAGGGCTGACAACCACAGCCATGGCCCTCACGCATGCCTCGATGGTCATGTTGGGGAGAGTGTAGCTCTTCACCCCGTGTTTCTGGTGATGAGGCGGAACGGTGACGGGGCAGCAGAAGCAGTGGGATGAGCTGGAGCCGTGACTGCCACACTGGCATACGATCTCGCTTGCCCCGTCACCGGCGATGATGAACTCGCTGTCATGGGGTGCTTTTATGAAAGACTACACTCACCCCTGGTCTCAGGCCTAATGTTGGTAATAGCCTCGGTGGGTTTCTTTGTTTTCCCTGAGCAGAGGGAGCTTGTTATAAATGAAGGCTCACCTCTCCCCTTGTGGACTGAAATTGGGAGAGGGGCCTTCTCCCCTCTGCTCAACGGACAATTAGTATAAAGGAGTTGCCTGTTTAAAGAAAGAGGCAGAGAGAGAAAAAGAGAGGGAGAAAGCGGGTGAGAAGGAGGGAGGCCGCAGCAGCGGGGTCGCTACCCTCCGATGGTTGGTGGGTGGGTGATGTCAGGGGGTGCACTCTCCTGGTGGTAAAGAATGCAAAGTCTCTGATGGCGGTCTCCTCTTCTGGTTGGGGGAGAAGATGTCTTCACCTGGGGATAGCTGGAGATGCCCAGGCACAGTCCCACACCAGGAGAGGCCCAGGCACAGTCCCCCACCAGGAGAGGCCCAGGCACCGTCCCCCACCAGGAGAGGCCCAGGCACAGTCCCCCACCAGGAGAGGCCCAGGCACCGCCACCACCAGGAGAGGCCCAGGCACCGTCCCCCACCAGCAGAGGCCCAGGCACCGTCCCCCACCAGGAGACGCCCAGGCACCGTCCCCCACCAGGAGAGGCCCAGGCTCAGTCCCCCACCAGGAGAGGCCCAGGCACCGTCCCCCACCAGGAGATGCCCAGGCACTGTCCCCCACCAGGAGAGGCCCAGGCTCAGTCCCCCACCAGGAGAGGCCCAGGCACCGTCCCCCACCAGGAGAGGCCCAGGCACCGTCCCCCACCAGGAGAGGCCCAGGCACCGTCCCCCACCAGGAGAGGCCCAGGCACCGTCCCCCACCAGGAGAGGCCCAGGCACAGTCCCCCACCAGGAGAGGCCCAGGCACCGTCCCCCACCAGGAGAGGCCCAGGCACAGTCCCCCACCAGGAGAGGCCCAGGCACCGTCCCCCACCAGGAGAGGCCCAGGCACCGTCCCCCACCAGGAGAGGCCCAGGCACCGTCCCCCACCCGGAGAGGCCCAGGCACAGTCCCCCACCAGGAGAGGCCCAGGCACAGTCCCCCACCAGGAGACACCCAGGCACTGTCCCCCACCAGGAGACACCCAGGCACAGTCCCCCACCAGGAGACACCCAGGCACCGTCCCCCACCAGGAGACACCCAGGCACCGTCCCCCACCAGGAGAGGTCCAGGCACTGTCCCCCACCAGGAGACGCCCAGGCACCGTCCCCCACCAGGAGAGGCCCAGGCACCGTCCCCCACCAGGAGAGGCCCAGGCACCGTCCCCCACCAGGTCTTAAGGATGTGTTTAAATGAGGACTTCACCTGGGCAGCTCCGGCTATCCCGGGCCAGGCAATGGGGGGGCTCCCGGGAGTGGTGTGTGCTGCCCAGTTGCTGGCAAGGCCACACACACTCACAGGAACCCCCGTACGGTGCTCCCGCCTTTCCTTCTTTCCTCCCCCCACCTACAGTAACACAAAGGGGTGAAATTGGGTATAGCCCCGCTTGGGGTGCTAGAATTGGCGCTGCGCAAATTCTATCGCCAGGCGCAACTTATCGCCACCTCGAGCGATATTGGGTTGCATCGCCCCTAAAGGTGATTGCAGCGTAAAATCAGGCGCTGCACGGGACTCCTAAGGCACTAACCTGGTGGCGCTACTCAATATCTGGGCGGCCGGGCGCAGCGCAGGTGCTGTCAATAATCGATTACCCCGAGACATGCTGGCGCCGGCCAGCTCTTAAAGGGGCGGGTCATTTAGGATCAGCAGCCACACTCATGCCCTGTAGGCCTCAAAATCGGCGCTGTGCATTCTGTGGCGTTACAAACTTTGACCAGATGGAGAGGGTGAGGCAGAGAGCGGAACGCTTTACCGATGGGGCATTGGATGCTTTGGTTGGCGCAGTGGAGCGCTGGCGAGCAGTGCTGTACCCTGACAATGGCAGGAGGCCTCATCAGAACGAGTACTGCAGAGCTTGGAGGGAAGTTTCGCAAATAGTCAAATCCAGCAGCGTGGTGGCCAGGACTCCTGTGCAATGCAGGAAGAAGTTCAACGATCTCACTCGGGTCGTTAGGGTGAGTGGCTTTTTGGCAATCTTCTTCATCCCTCCATCTGCACCTGACTTTATGGCCAGAGGGTGTGCGATGCCCCAATGGCCATCTGTCAGCCAGCACCCATGGCCCTTTCTGGGAACGCACATGCACATTCAACTCAGGGCATAATGTAAGGGCTGTTCCACCATGGGGGGCATGAGATGACAACTCAGGGCATACTGTAAGGGCTGTTCCACCATGGGGGGCATGAGATGACAACTCAGGGCATACTGTAAGGGCTGTTCCACCATGGGGGGCATGAGATGACAACTCAGGGCAGCATGTTTCATCACTTCCCGTCCTTTCTCCTGCAGGCCAAGCTGGCCAAGAACCGGAGGGAACAGATTCGGACCGGAGGAGGCCCTCCTCAGCTGCAGACACTGACGGACCTGGAGGAAAGAGTCCAGCAGATTGTTGGAGGCCGGATGAGTGGTCCTGTCACCACTGGAGCTGCCGACCCCATTGTGCACAGCGATGGTAAGGTCATCACCTTTTTGAACTGCCTCCTTCCACTTGTTCCCCCAACCAGCATGCTTTTCCACTCTGGACCCATGTCAGAGCATTGCAGCACTCTTGCATCCCTTGCTGCCACCCTGTCCTTTCGCTAAAGCCAGTCTTCAACCTCCCTGCTTTCAGATGCTGCATCACCAGCTCGGGAGCCGGGCCATGAAGCTGCCAGGGACACTGACCCCGGAGGCGACGAGCAGGAGGAAGCCGGACCATCCGTACTACCCTCAGGCGAGCCAGCCCATCTGCAGACTGGGGATAGTGCTTCCCTGGAGGGGAGCGGGGGGGGATGACTCTGAGGAGGAACCAGTTGCAGGAACCAGCGGGCTCCAGCAACGCAAGGGGGGTAGGAAAGCTCGGGAGCCATCTCCCCGGAGGGGGAGTCAGGCCATGATGACTGCTGCACAGAGCGCAGAAGAGGTGCGTTCCCTCACAGAAATGAGTGCCCAGGCTCGGCTCAGGCACACTGAGTTGATGGCTGCAGTGGCAAGGATGCCTGAATCCATCGAGACACTGGCAAGGAGTGTGCAAGACTTCGGGGCAGCACAGTCGAGGAGTGTACAAGACTTCGGGGCAGCACTGGAAAGGAGTGCCCAGGGCTTCGGTACATCACTGGAAAGGACTGTCCAGGGCTTCGGTGCATCACTGGAAAGGACTGTCCAGGGCTTCACCGAAGCATTGGCACCTGCCACGCAAGTGCTGAGTGCTGCCATGCCGTCACTCGCTGGCCTCATGCAGAGGCAGATTGAGGCCACGCAAGCACTGACTGCTGCCACCCTCGATAGATCAGGCAGGATTACCCGGGGTCCTTGCAGCACCACAGCAGGTCAGCAATCTGTGGACCAACCGATTGGTTCGCATGCTGCGGTGCTGCCCCGTCAGAGTGCCAGTGTGTCGGCCGACCACGGAGCAGGTGTCCACTCTCAGGATGTCTGTATTCCTGATGCCACCGCTGGCACGTCTCCACTGCAGCTGCCATCACCTGCAGGACAGACTGCTTCCACCCATGCCCAGTTGGAGCAGTCAGCAACCGGGCCCTCCAAGCCCAGAGTCCATCCAGGCCGTCCCTCAGGGGCTTCAGTGCTTTCGGACAGTCAGCAGGCGTCCCCCAGCCTTCATGCAGCCACTGGGGTCCCATTACGGAGGAGCTGCAGGGAGGGAAGGGGCCGTTCTCGCAAGAGAAGTAGATCACCATCAAAGAGGAAAGAGTAGAAGGTGCTGCTGAGATGTCTTATTTCTAGAAATCAAGGCCGTGGATGCTGGTCTGAATGTTAGTAATGTTTTGGATAGTCTCCCGGGTGTGCATGTCACTTGGTCTGAATGTTAGTAATGATTTGGATAGTCTCCCGGGTGTGCAAGTCACTTATGTGTTAGTTTGTTAGTTAAGCTTTCTGGTGCCATTGCTTTGTCATGTTGGAAGGAAGCACATTTTTCAAAATAAACAAATTATTTTATTGACATTGGCCATGTCTGCTATTTACATTCATACTGGCCTTCATAGGCTTTGGGTTATCCGAATGGTTCCATTCCTGGTCTTTGATTGGCACCAAGCATTCCGTGAGAGGGGCCTAGAACCGACTCCTTATCAGCCTCTGACGGACGGCCCTTCCAGTTTCTGGGACCCTCCCAGCTTGGTCTTCCTCCTCCTCCTCCTCCTGCTGCTCCTCCTCCTCCTGCTCCTCCTCCTGCTGCTCCTCCTCCTGCTGCTCCTCCTCCTGCTCTGCTGGTCCTTCAATGTCTGCTGGCATTGGCTGGGTGCGCAGGGTGGCGAGGTTATGGAGCATGCAGCAGACAATGACGAAGTGGGAGACTCTCTCTGGTGAGTACTGCAAGGCTCCTCCCGAATGGTCCAAACAGCGGAACTGTTGCTTCAGCATGCCGATTGTGTGCTCCACAATGTTCCTCATCGCCTGATGGCTGATGTTGTAGTGCTCTTCTGCAGGGGTGCTGGGCGAACGGAGCGGGGTCATCAGCCATGGGCACAGAGGATAGCCCTTGTCACCGAGAAGCCAACCTTCTGGGTGAGCCGGGGCCTCGAAAAGGTCTGCTACTGAAGTCTGGCACAGGATGAATGCGTCGTGGCTGCTGCCTGGGAACTGAGCATTGACTGCCAGGATCAGCTGCCGGTGGTCACAGACCAGCTGCACATTCAAGGAGTGGAACCGCTTGCGGTTGCGGAAGTCCTCAGGATTCAAAACAGGCACCCGCAAAACCACATGCATGCAGTCAATGGCGCCCTGCGCCATGGGGAAGTCCGCTATTGCCGCAAAGCCCTCTGCGCGCTCCCGCTGCTCTTCCGATGTCGCAGTGAAAGAGATGTACTGCTGTCGTCTTTTAAACAGGGCATCTGTTACTTGCTGGATGCAGCTATGCACCGCAAACTGGGAGATATTGGCAATGTCCCCAGTTACTGCCTGAAAGGAGCCGGTCGCATAGAAATTCAGTGCTACTGTAATCTTGACAGCCACCGACAGAGAGGTCCTGCACCTTATCTGTGGCTGAAGATCTGCCTGAAGCAGGTGGCACAGCTCAGTCACCACCTCCTTTCTGAATCGCAGCCTCCTAAGACACTGCTCCTCCGACATGTTGAGGTAAGAGAACTGCTGCCTGAATACCCTGGCAGCGTAAGGTCTGGTGTGGCGACGTCTGTTGGCCCTCCTCCGTCTGGCCATTCCTGGCCCTCTCTCCCTCCGTCTCTGTGCCCTTTCCAGATGGTCGAGCAGCAGGACGTTCCCCTCCAAAGCAGCCCCCATAATAATAGGCAACAAGAAATTATACAGGGTGTAAACACTCACCAGCAGCAGGGTGATGGTCTGAAGGTCCTCTGGCAGCACTGGGTCACTAGTGATATGGCTCTCAGAGTGCAACTCTGTGAAAATCTCAAAGAAGTTGTGCTCCCAAAATGGCTGCTGCATTTATACCAGTGCAGTCCCCGTTAAAGAGCGCCCCCCTAAGCCCGAGAGTGACTGGGGAACATTCCAGTAAGCTGTCCTTATTAGCGCCAGGCGGAACGAAGGGGCGCACCACTGAATTTCCGGTCCGGGGCGCCAAAAAGGCGTTGCACACTGAAATTATGTCATGATCTGGCTGCGCCCACGAGCGGACGCTAAGATTTAGCGCCGGCACTAAAACCCACTCAATATGACAAGAGGCGCTGTGTTCACTGCGCCCGGCCAAAAATTGGCTAACGCCCCACTTCTCGGCCTCTTTAGGCGCTAATCGCTGGCGCTATCAACCGAATTTCTCCCCCAAAGTCTCTTATGGAGAGTTCACCAGAACCAGCCACCTGTTGCTTGTAGATGGCCGTCCCTCCTTCCAAACAGATGGTTGGACAGAAACGAATGGTGGGGGAGCCAGTTGGTTGATGCTCCCCTCTGATGTTTCTCCTCCCTCCCCTCTCTCTCTCTCTCTCTGTCTCCAACAGCAGCGCCTGTAGAGTAAAGAAACAAGACAAGTCCCTAACACACTGAGGGAGCTCCTCTCCAAGGGCAACTGCTCCAGAGCTCTGCAGCCAGGAGATGGACAGCCAACAAGGCCTCCTCCAGACCCCAATATCTCCGTGTGTCCCGTGGGAATGCGGGTTGACATGGGGAGCCCGTGGGCCAATGAGACCATTCATTCCCAGGTGCTGCTCGACCTCGTCGAGGGGTTAACTGAAATTACCCCATCCGCTGGGTCGGAGGCCGGTGGCGCGGAAGAGGAGGGCCCTCTGTCTCTGTCTCCGGCGCCGGGCGGCATGGAGCAGTTCGTTTTTACGTACTCTCTGATCTCTCCGGTCGTTCTGGCGCCTGGGGCGGAGGGGGGCTCTGAACTGCCGCCGTCTTCTGGCCCGGCGCCCCTAGAGGAGCCCAGGGAGGAATCCTCCGCTACCGATCCTGGGGGTGGGATCCGGGCGGAGGCGGGGCCGGCCGTCGCGGCCGAGCCGCTCGCTGCGCTCCGCGTGGCGGACGGGTCGGCCGCCGGTGGCGACCCCCCGGAGGAGGAGGGGGACTCGGTGGTGGGGGCGGAGGAGGAATGCGATTCCATCGCTGATGAGGAGATGGAGGACCTCGCGCCCCTCGCCGGGACCCCCCTCATTCCCATTGAGGATCTCCGGGACTTTGTGGCCACGTGCCAGGGTCGTCAAAAGACCCGGCTGGCCCTCGATAGATGGTCGGGGCTGGCGCTGCTCGTCGGGTCGGCCCGCGTCGCCTTCAAGACCATGGTCGCGGACGCGGGCGTGGACCCGCTCGAGCTGCGTCAGTTCCGGTCCTTCCTCACTGGGCTGCAAAGGGAGTGGCGGTCGACTAGCGGCCGCCCTCCCTTCCCCCGTTAGTGTTAAGTAGGGGTTGGATTATGCTTCTGAAATGAAGATAACCATAGCCAGCCTCAACATCAACGGCAGCAGGGAAGCTATCCGCAGATTTAATAACTTTTCGGTCCTTCGGGACGGGAAGTATGCGGTGTGCTTCCTGCAAGAAACCCACACCGTTCCGGGAGACGAGGCCACGTGGCTCCTGGAGTGGCAAGGAGGGGTCAGCATGAGTCACCTCTCCAATGTTTCCAGTGGGGTGGCTATTTTGCTGGCCCCGCATTTTCAGCCGGAGATATTGGGGGTCAAGGAGCTCGTGCCGGGCCGCTTGCTCCAGGTCACTGTTCGCCTGGGGGGCGTGCCGCTCCATTTAGTGAACGTGTACGCCCCTGGGGCCGGTGCGCAGCAAGCGCGCTTCTTTGAAGAAGTGTCCACTCTTCTGGGCTCCATCGACGCGGGCGAGTGCGTCGTCCTCGGGGGGGATTTTAACTGCACCCTCGAGGCAAGGGACCGCACCGGCCGCCTGCGATGCCCGGCGGTGGTGGAGAAGTTGAGGGACCTGGTCGGGTCCCTCGACTTGGTGGACGTCTGGCGAAATCTCCATCCCGACTCCAGCGCTTTCACTTGCGTGAGGCCTGGGAGAGGAGCGTCCAGAATCGACCGCCTCTACATTTCCAGGGCATACGTTTCCTGCGTTCCGGCGGCTTCCATGCGGCCGGTGCCGTGCGCGGACCACCACCTGGTGTGGGCGGAGCTCGTTCCGCTGCGCGCGGGGGGGGGGTCCGCGTACTGGCACTTTAACAACCTGCTGCTGGAGGACGCGTGGTTCCAGGATTCATTTCGTCGGTTCTGGGCCGGCTGGAGAAGGAAGCAGGGGGGCTTCCCCTCCTTGAGGCTATGGTGGGACGTGGGCAAGGCTCACGTCCGTCTCTTCTGTCAGGAGTATGCGAGGGGGTCGACCAAGAGGCGGGAAGCCAGGGTCGGGCGGTTGGAGAAGGAGGTGCTCGACCTGGAGTCCCGTCTCGGTCAAGTCGTCGAGGACCCGGCCCTGCGGTTGGTGTACGAAGAGAAGAAGGGCGCGCTGAAGGACCTGCAGCTCATCGGGTCCCGAGGCGCGTTCGTGAGGTCGCGGATCCAGTTCCTGCGGGACCTGGACCGCGGCTCCACCTTCTTCTACTCGCTGGAAAAAAGACGGGGGGTCCGTAAGCAGCTCCTGGAGCTGCTGGCCGACGACGGATCTCCGGTCTCGGATCCGGAGGGAATCCGCGCGGAGACCCGCGCCTATTACGGGGCTCTGTTCTCTCCGGATCCGTCCAGCGAGGACGCGCGCAGAGTTTTGTGGGAGGACCTGCCGAAGGTCGGCCTGGAGGGCGCCGAAAAATTGGATGCTCCTCTGTGTCTGGAGGAGCTGACCGGCGCCCTCCGCCAGCTCTCTAGGGGGAAGTCCCCGGGGCTGGACGGGCTGACCGTGGAGTTCCACAGGGCGTTCTGGGATGTCCTGGGAGGCGACTACGCGCGGGTCCGGGGGAAAGTTTGGCGACCGGGGAGATGCCCCTCTCGTGGCGCAGGGCGGTGATTGTCCTGCTGCCTAAGAGGGGCGATCTCTGCCTTCTTAAGAACTGGTGCCCGGTCTCCCTCCTCAGCACGGTGATACGCTTATCAATTACTTCATAAAAGGTGATGAGTCGAAGAAGAGATGATGAGTCGAAAGAAGAGATGAATAAGGCTTTTATTAGCTAAGAAGAGACCATGCTTCTTCGTGAGTGACTGAACAAGTCTGAACGAAACCCACACAGTGGTGGGTGGAGTCAGCTGAGGCATGCCTCCATACATAGCGCCACCCAGAGGTGGCAATATACAATACAGTGGTTTACCACATTCACCCCTTGTTTAATGTGAAGTCCGGCGGGGTGAAGGGTACTACAAGTTAAGTCTATCAGGAGGCCTTGTCTGACGTCCTGATCGTCGTGGTGGCGGCGGTGGTGTTGCAGCATCCGACGTCGGGTCTGGTGTCTGGGTGGTTGGCGAAGATTCCTGGGGCTTTGGCATGCCGTCTGCAGGGGTTGGGTTGGGAGGGGTGGTGGGGGATAACAGTGGTAAGGGGGATAACGGTGGTAAGGGGGATAACGGTGGTAATTCAGGGGTACCCGAGGGTGCGAGATCTCGTATGGAGACCGTGTCCTCCCGCCCGTCTGGGTATGTCACCCAGGCATACTGGGGGTTGGCGTGTAGGAGGTGCACCCGCTCGACCAGGGGGTCCATTTTATGCGTCCTCACGTGCCTCCGCAGTAGGACGGGCCCAGGAGAAGTCAACCATGCCGGTAGCGAGGTTCCCGATGTAGACTTCCGGGGGAAAACGAACATTTTCTCATGAGGGGTCGCATTAGTGGCAGTACAAAGCAGTGACCGAATGGAGTGAAGCGCTGCAGGGAGGACCTCCTGCCAGCGGGAGGTCGGAAGGCCCTTAGATTTTAGTGCTAAGAGGACTGCCTTCCAAACCGTCGCGTTCTCCCTTTCCACCTGGCCGTTCCCCCGGGGGTTGTAACTGGTGGTCCTGCTCGTGGCGATACCTCTTGTTAGCAGGTACTGCCGAAGTTCGTCGCTCATGAACGATGAGCCCCTGTCGCTATGTATATAGCTGGGGAACCCGAACAGAGCGAAGATGTCATTCAGACACTTGATGACCGTGGTACTGGTCATGTCTGGGCAAGGGATGGCAAAGGGGAAACGGGAGTACTCATCAACTATGTTGAGGAAGTACACATTGCGGTCAGCGGAGGGGAGGGGCCCTTTAAAATCGACGCTCAGGCGTTCGAAGGGGCGGGTGGCCTTGATCAGGCTTGCTCTGTCCGGCCTATAGAAGTGCGGTTTGCACTCGGCGCAGATTTGGCAGCTCTTGGTCATGGTCCTGACCTCCTCGATGGAGTAGGGCAGGTTACGGGATTTGATAAAATGGAAAAACCTGGTGACCCCCGGGTGGCAGAGGTCATTGTGGAGGGACTGCAGCCTATCACTCTGCGCGTTGGCGCATGTACCACGTGATAGGGCATCTGGGGGCTCATTGAGTTTCCCTGGCCGATACAAGATATCATAATTGTAGGTGGAGAGTTCGATTCTCCACCTCAAGATCTTGTCATTCTTGATTTTACCCCTCTGCTTATTATTAAACATAAAAGCTACTGAACGCTGGTCAGTGAGCAGGGTAAATCGTTTCCCGGCCAGGTAATGCCTCCAGTGACGCATCGCTTCTACAATAGCCTGGGCCTCCTTTTCGACGGAGGAGTGTCTCGTCTCGGGGCCCTGGAGGGTCCTTGAGAAAAAGGCCACGGGTCTGCCCGCCTGGTTAAGGGTCGCGGCTAGGGCGAAGTCGGAGGCATCGCTCTCCACTTGGAAGGGGATGGACTCATCCACCGCGTGCATTGCGGCCTTCGCGATATCGTTCTTGATAAGAGTGAAGGCTGCACACGCCTCTGGTGTCAGGGGGAAGGAGGTGGCTTTGATGAGGGGCCTGGCTTTGTCTGCATAGAGGGGCACCCACTGGGCGTAGTAGGAGAAAAACCCCAGGCATCTCTTCAGTGCTTTTTGGCAGTGGGGAAGGGGTAGCTCCATTAGGGGGCGCATTCTGTCGGGGTCGGGCCCGATGACTCCGTTCTCCACCACGCAGCCGAGGATGGCCAGGCGCTTGGTGTGAAACATACATTTTTCCTTATTGTACGTTAGGTTCAGCCGTTGGGCCGTACGGAGGAAATTTGCTAGATTAACGTCGTGGTCCTGCTGGTCGTGGCCGCAGATGGTGACGTTATCCAAATAGGGGAAGGTTGCCCGCAGCGCGTTCTGGTCAACCATTCGGTCCATTTCCCTTTGGAAGACCGAAACCCCGTTGGTGACGCCGAAGGGGACCCTAAGGAAGTGGTAGAGGCGGCCGTTTGCCTCGAAGGCAGTATACTGGCGGTCCTCATGGCGGATGGGCAGCTGGTGGTACGCTGACTTAAGGTCGATGGTGGAGAATACTTTGTATTGCGCAATCTGATTGACCATATCAGATATGCGAGGGAGGGGGTACGCGTCCAGCTGGGTGTACCGGTTTATGGTTTGGCTGTAGTCGATTACCATGCGGCGTTTTGCAGTGGTTTTAACGACTACAACCTGGGCTCGCCAGGGGCTAGTGCTACCTTCGATAATGCCCTCCTTCAAGAGCCGCTCCACCTCAGAGCTGATAAAAGCTCTGTCCCCGGCACTGTACCGCCTGCTTTTGGTAGCGATGGGTTTACAGTCGCGGGTGAGGTTAGCGAACAGGGGAGGGGGGGGGACTTTTAATGTGGAAAGGCTGCAGGTGGTTTGCAGCGGGCGATTTAAAAGTTGTTGGTTGCAGACTGTGAGTGGGGGGAGGGGTCCACCGTATGCTAGTGTGACACTCTTAAGGTGGCACTGAAAATCCAACCCTAGCAGGACGGCAGCGCAAAGACGGGGCAGGACTAGCAGTTTAAATTTTTGATATTCAGTGCCCCCTACTGACAGGGTCACCACACAGTAGCCGCTGATGTCCATTGACTGGGACTTGGACGCCATAGAAATGCGATGGTGCGTTGGCAGAATCGTGAGGGAGTGGCTACGTACCGTGTCGGGGTGGACGAAACTCTCTGTGCTCCCGCTGTCGATCAGGCAACTGGTGGCGCGGCCGTTTACCGCGATATCCATCATGGAGCTGGATAGATGGTGAGGGTGGCCTTGATCCAGCGTCACGGAGGCCAGTATGTGGCTTAGTGAGTCGCTATAGTCATCCGCCGAGACGGTGGTCGGTTCCGGTGACGAAATGGCGGTTGAGTGCGTTGGATACGATGGCGGCGGATGCCATGCGGCCGGGGGTACACAAAATGGCGGATAAGATGGCTGCTCTCACGGCCCGCACGCTGCGCTGCTGGCTGGCTTCCCCTTGCAGGCGTTAGCGTAATGGCCTTTCTTCCCGCAGCCCGAGCAGGTAGCTGTCTTAGCTGGGCAGTGCGCTCTGGGATGTTTTAACTGGCCACAGAAATAGCATTTTTGGGCCTGGTTACTGGGCATCGAAGCAGTTCTTACCCGAGGCTGCTGTCTCGGTTGGGTCGCTGCAGCGGTTGGTGCCGGGGGCGGCGGTCCCGTGTCCCATGGTTTCGATTGCCATGTCTCGGCGCCGTTACGGGGGTATGCCTCGAGGTTTCGGTGGGCCTCCTCTAACGAGAGCGCAAGGGCAATGGCCGTCTTCAGGTCGGGTTCCTTGCTTTCTAGCAGTCTCTGCCGGGTGTGGTCTGACTGGAGGCCCCTGACGAAGGCATCACAGGCGAGTCCCTGCGCGTGCTCCACAGCCGTTACCGCTTTACAATCGCAGTCTCTGCAGAGTGCCAGTAGCGCCCGTGCAAATGCCCCTACCGATTCTCCCGGTTGCTGCCTGCGGGATCCCAAGAGGTGTTGGGCGTAAATTGTGTTCACTGGGCGCGTATATTGCCCTTTTAGTAGCTCGAGGGCCGCCACGTACGTATTAGAGTCCCGGATTAGCATATATACTTGATGGCTTACCTGGGCGGTCAAAATTTTCAGTTTGTGATCCTCCTCTGTAACCTGTGAGATTGCGAGGAAGGATTCAAAGCAGCTCAGCCAGTGTTCAAACTTGGCTGATGCACCCACATCTTGAGGGTCGAGGTCCAGGCGTGGTGGTCTGAGGGCTCTCAGCAATGTCTGCTGTATCCGTTGCTGTTGTTGCTCCTCAGGTGTCGCCATTTAACTTTTAGCTAATAAAATTGATACGCTTATCAATTACTTCATAAAAGGTGATGAGTCGAAGAAGAGATGATGAGTCGAAAGAAGAGATGAATAAGGCTTTTATTAGCTAAGAAGAGACCATGCTTCTTCGTGAGTGACTGAACAAGTCTGAACGAAACCCACACAGTGGTGGGTGGAGTCAGCTGAGGCATGCCTCCATACACAGCGCCACCCAGAGGTGGCAATATACAATACAGTGGTTTACCACACACGGATTATAAAATTTTTGCCAGGGCCATGTCTGCTCGCCTTGGCGCCGTGCTGGCCCACATGATCCACCCCGACCAGTCCTACATGGTCCAGGGCCGGTCTATTCATGATAACATCCATCTGGTCCGGGACCTGGTCCACCATTCCCAGAGGGCTTGTCTGTCGGTCGCCTTCCTTTCCCTGGATCAGGAGAAGGCGTTCGACAGGGTGGATCACGAGTATCTTTTCGGGACTATGCGCGCATTTGGGTTCGGGACGCATTTTGTCGCCCGGATCCGACTTCTGTACGCTGCCGTGGAGTGTCTGATTAAAGTTAACGGGTCCTTGACGGCGCCCCTTCGCTTCGGGAGGGGGGTGCGTCAGGGATGCCCCATGTCCGGCCAGTTATATGCCATTTGCGTGGAGCCTTTCCTGCGCCTCTTGCGGAAGAGGTTGACGGGACTGGCTCTGCAAGGGCCGGGCGTGGAGGTGGTCCTCTCGGCTTACGCCGATGACGTGCTCCTCATGGTCACAGATCCCGTTGACTTGCGGAGGATGCGGGAATGCCAGCAGATTTACTCGGACGCATCCTCCGCCAGGATCAACTGGGGGAAATGTTCTGGACTCCTGGTGGGTCAGTGGCAGGTGGACTCCCTGCCGGAGGAGTTCAGGCCCTTCGCCTGGAGCACTACGCACCTCCTCTGCTTGGGAGTCTACCTCAGCCCGGCCGAGGACGCCTGGCCGGCGAACTGGCACGAGTTGGAGGCCAAAGTCGCCACTCGCTTAGGACGCTGGACGGGATTGCTCCGAGTGTTGTCCTACAGGGGTTGGGCGTTGGTCATAAACCAACTGGTGGCCGCCATGTTGTGGTACCGGTTGGTTACTCTGATCCCTCCCGCTGCGTTTGTCGCCAAGATACAGAAGAAGCTCGTCGACTTCTTCTGGAACAACAGGATGCACTGGGTCTCTGTCGCGGTTCTGAGTCTCCCGCTTAGGAAGGGCGGTCAGGCGCTGGTGCGCCTTCGCACCCAGGCTGCGACTTTCCATCTTCAGACGCTGCAGAGATACATGTACGTTGAGATTCCTCCAAGATGGTGCGCGCTGGCGACGTATTTTTTCCGCCAGCTGCGCGGCCTCAATTATGACACGCAGCTCCTGTTTGTGGAAGTGGGTGGCACGCGTGCCAGCCTGCGAGAGCTGCCTGTCTTCTACCAGGAACTGCTATGGGTTTGGAACCGGGTCGCTTCCAGGCGCAGCTCTTCCCCGACAGCAATGGTGGCTGTCCTTCGGGAGCCACTGTTCAGGAATCCACACCTCCACGTCCGCAGGTTCGGGTGGCTGGTGGAGCGCAGAGCTGTGGCTGGTAAGGTGACTCGAGTCGGGGACCTGCTCGATGGCGGAGGAGTGGGCTGGATGGCGCCGGAGGAGCTGGCGAGGCGCATGTCTTGGGTAAACGTTCAGCTCGCGGCCGATGCCATTGAGTCGATAAAGGCGAAAGTGCGCCCCGGCACCACTAGGTGTATCGAGGCGGCTCAAGCGTGTGGGGCGATCCCGTCTGAGCTTTCCCCCGTTCGGACGGAATTCCTTGTCGGCGCCCAGCCCCGAACCCCCCCTCGGGAGCCGGCGCCTCACAACTTGAGCCGTCTCGAGGAAATACCCTCCGTGCCTTTTCATTCCGCACGGAGGGGTTTCCTGTACGGGCTGCTCCTGCACACCTTCCACTTTGCCATCTTCGCCTGCCGTCCGGACACGCCGTGGCGTGCCGTTTTACCTTCAGACGGAGGCGGAGGTCCCCAATGGGGGGCTCTCTATGCGGGAGTCCTCCCTTGTTCTATTGGGGACTTGGCCTGGAGGGTGTTGCACAGGGCAGTCCCGTGCAATAGGTATTTAAGTAGGTTCATGGACTCCCAGACCGCATGTTTGTTCTGCGGTCTGGAGGAGTCCGTATTTCATATTTATATCGAATGTGAGAGGTTGCAGCCCCTCTTTCATTATTTGAAGGGGCTGCTCCTCAAGTTTTGGTTGCACTTCAGTCCCACGCTCTTGATCTACGGTCACCCGGTGCGGAGGGGAGCGGACAGGTCGGAGGAACTCCTCGTGGGTCTGCTCCTGGGCCTGGCCAAGAAGGCCATTAATTGGTCCAGGCAGCGGGCGGTCGAGGGGGTCGTCCGGCCGGATTGCCTCCCTCTCTTCCGTGGCCATGTTCGCGCCTGGGTGGCCCTGGAGCTGGAGCACGCGGTGTCCGCCGGCGCGCTAGATCACTTTCGTGACCGGTGGGCGCCGCGGGGACTGGAGTGCATAATTGGGCTGGAGAACCAAATTTTAATTTGATTATTAAGGTTTATTTGAAGTTTTATTGGTTTATTACAGTTTTATTGGTTTATTTACAGTTTTAATGGTTTATTTACAGTTTTTATGTGTCTAAATTTATGGTTTCACCAAAAGAGGATGAGACCATTAATTTACTGCGGGTTAAACAGGGGATAAAAAGGGGGAGTCGGCTCTACAGCCTCACTTACCTGGGAGCCTCGCTTGTTAGAATGGAGGGGCTGCAGGTTCTGGGCTTGTTCTTTGTTACAATCTGTTCATCTCAGCCGCCCTCTCTCCTTCTCCCCGCCGATCAATGTTGGCTGTCTCCCAAATTCCGCCAAGACTGCGGGTTTGGGGGAATTGAAGGCAGTGAGTGTGTGCGGAGAGGCTGCTGCTTTGATGCCGGGAGCCGGGATGTGCCGCCGTGTTTCTATTCACTCCACAATCTGCCAGGTGGGTGTATTCTCGGCTCGCCTATATTCTGGGCCAGGGCTTCCCAGGACCAGCCGCAATCCAACTGCACTGGGGATTCCATGGACAGTATCCTCTCTCTCCTCCTGTCCTGAAACATCAGCTGGAGTCTCCAACCTCTCCAGTCCGGGAGCTGGCGGGTTTAGGAACTGTGTTCAGTTCTACAGTTTGAAAGTCTGATCATTGAGATCCTGACCCAGGATCTCTCCTTCCTTCTCTATGCGACTTGGGACTTCTGATGGTTGAATTGCGCCCCAGGATAGGAGGGCAGAGTGAAGATCAGTCCCTGGCTGGCACTGACCGGACAGGCTGTGGATTTGATGCCGGTCTTGTGTATCCAGTCCAGTAGGGATGGAGTTGGTGACCCGTCTCCATTAGATGGAGAATTGGGGTGTGGACGGGGAGAGAAGGAAACTAGAAGCTGGTGCTGAGCTGGGCGGAGTTTCTCCCCCTCCCGGTAACGGTTCCCTTGCCATTCCCCGTGCATCAACTAACCGCCTTTCATTGACTCTCTCCTGCAGTGTGCACCAAGGATGGGCGGGTCCTGATCGCCATCTCCAAGGATTTGACGCTGCCTCCTGTAAACCTGACAACGGTCCATCTGAAGGATGGACACGGAGCGGAGTGCAGTCCGACCGTGGCCTCTGCAGACACTGTGCTCTTTCAGTTCGCAGTCACTGAGTGTGGCACTACTCAGCGGGTAGGTATTGTGGGCTGGGAGCCCCATCAATGGCTGTCAGTCGGGTGGGAAAGAGGGGGTCTAAAGGGCAATGGGGGCCCTTAAAGACACTACATGTGATAAGGCAATGGCAGACTTGCTCAATTTCTCTGTAATGATGGTCTTCTGTCTCTTGTAGCTGGACGGGGTGAACGCCGTCTATGAAACGGATGTGTTGGGTCAGTTTGAGATCTTGGATGGAGCTTTGGGATCGGTGACCCGGGACAGCCCCTTCAGGTGAGACTGGGAGCACATGGAGCGGGTAGAGAAGGTGAGGAGCTGAATTCTCCAGCCGTGTCCGTTCTCTTGCAGGCTCCATGTCCAGTGCAGTTACAAGGGGAGCCAGGAGTCTGACCTGCAGGTGAAGCCCAGAGTTTACAGCCTTTCTCCGCCACTGCCTGCCACTGAGGCCGGGATCCTGGTTCTGGAGCTGAGAATAGCGAGAGGTAGCGAGTGCTGCTGATGGTTAGTGTCCAACTTCAGGCTCTCTCTCCAAATAGTGGCCGTCCTTCATCGTCTTCTCTTTCCAGATGGTGGCTACCGGAGCTGGTACGTGGCCAGTGACTACCCGATCCTGAGTGTGCTCCGGGACCCCGTGTTTGTGGAGGTTCGAGTCCTGAACCGGAACGATCCATCCCTTGTGCTGGTGCTCAATGACTGCTGGGCGACCCCCACCCCCGAGCCGCATTCGGGGCTCCGATGGGACCTCCTGGTGGGCAGGTAAGGCAGCGAGTGAGGGACCTTGGGGCAGGCTGGTGATCGGGGAGGGGGGCGACATGGACTGGGTGAAGGAACGGCCAATAATCAAACCAATCTGAGCTCCAGTTGACGATTGGTGACTTGAATGGACTGGTTTCTTTATCTAGTCTAATCTCGGGACTTTGCTTTGATGTGCCGCTGTAACTCTGTAGTTGGGAGTTCCAGGTGCCCTCTCCATATAACCCGCTCTTTCTCTGTTCCAGGTGCCCCTTTACTGGAGACAATTACAAAACCCGCCTCCTCCCGGTAGACGCCGCTTCCCATTCGCCGTTCCCAACTCACCATAATCGGTTTGTAGTCAGCACTTTCGCTTTCTGGGACCGAGTTTCGGGCCGGGCTCTGAGCGGGGAGGTGAGTTTCCTTCAGTCTTTCTCTCTGGCTCTCTTGGTTGAACTTGTTCCCTGGGTCTTGCTCACAGTGAGGAGGCCCCTGTTGACCCTTTGACTGGGAGCTGTGGCACTGACCAGACCGCACTGTCTCTTTCCAGGTTCACTTCCACTGCAGTGCTGAGGTTTGCTTCCCTTCCACCCGAGAGAACTGCACGGCTCCCTGCAGCCCCAGTAAGTAGCTGGGATCTGACTAGAAACTGAACCCTGATGGGGAAGGGTGGGTGTGGGGCATCTGGACACTGGGCCCAACACTGGGCACAGGAGCAGTGTCCTCAATCTGCCCGCTCAACTCTATCCCAGTTAGTCTACAGCAGAATAGCAATCTGGCTCAGCGGCTCTGAGCACATCTTGCACTGGTTCTGAATGGACATCACCTCTGGCCTTGAACATTGATCTAGCATCCTGCTGTCACCAGGAGTTCCAGGCTGGAACCGAACCGATATCTGGGGGCGGGGGAGACCTAGGGTATGTATGTCCAGTGTAACCGCTGGTCAAACTAGTGCTTAAAACTGGTCTCTTCCACCCAGGAGACCAGCCTGGCCATTGGACCCATCAACGACTGCAAACTTTGCTGTGTTGAAGCGGGTCCTTCTGAGAATAGGGAGTGAATCTTAGTCTGACAGTGAGGGAACCGTATTTAACTACAGTCCAATCTCTCTTCAGTACTCACTGCCCGAGGGTTTTTGCATTGGGCCATCGGATTGACCACCTGATTTGGGGCTTCAGACAGCTGCACATTGAATTGCCCACCTTTAACTCTTGTCTCTGTCTCTTGTCTCCCCCAGAGAGGCGAAGAAGTGCCGATGACCGGGCTGGGTCCTTGGTGACCGCTGATGGCGCCATCATTTTCCTGGAAGATGAGGAGACATTGGCTGCTGGGATCCACCAGGAAGAGAAAGGTAAAGGAGGCCCCTGCCACTGTCTAGTGATGGAGTAACTGGTGCCCATCTAACCCTCCCTTCTCCCCACAGATGCTGCTGCTGATTCCCCCTCCCGTGTTCTTCCTGGAGTAGCGGTTGGGGTAGCTCTGCTCTCCGTGGCCCTGTTGGTCGGGACTGTTGCCATGTGGAAAATGGACCATCGCCGCGGGGTGGGCTCCGAGTGCAGCTCCATGGAACGGTAGATGTGTCTGTTGGACAATAAACCCCTGTTATACATGAACCCTGGTCTCGTTATGTTCCAAATTCTGGGTGGATTTCACTGTCCTTTCCTGTGTTAATTGAGTATCTGTTTTGCGAATCTATTAGGCTGCTTCTCACAGCAGCCTCCGCAATTGTGCCTCCCAAAGAAAATCAGCCAAATTTGTGAGTTCCAGAGCAGTTTTGTATTCACTCCTGGGATGTGGGTGTCACTGGCAAGGCCAGTGTTTATTCTCCATCCCTGATTGCCCTTGAGAAGGAGGTGGTGAGCTGCTGCCTTGAACCGTTGCAGTCAGTGTGGTGAAGGTAGTCCTACAGCACTGTTAAGGAGGGAGTTCCAGGACCTTGACCCAGTGACTGAAGGATCGATAATATATTTCCAAGTCGGGGTAGTGTAACTTGGAGGGGGTGGTGGTCCCATGTGCCTGCTGCCCTTGTCCTTCTCGGTGGAAGAGGTCGTGGGTTTGGGAGGTGCTGTCAAAGAAGCCTTGGTGAGTTGCTGCAATGCATCTTGTAGATGGTACACACTGCAGGCACGGTACGCTGGTTTCAGCCCAATAACCTCTCTACACTGTCCCATCAGTCACTTCCAGGTGGAGTATGGCACAGGGCTTTGTACCTTGGACTTGCTGTCCATTGTGTCCAGTGGATGGGAAATCTGCTTTCAAGCTCCCTCTTCAGCATCATCTACCCTCCTTTCCATTTCCCACACCAGCGTTCCTAGTGGTCTCCCTAAGGGAGGATTGTAGTGCCACCAGGTTTTTGCTGCACCCATTGGGACAGGCTCCAAATCCCTGATCTTTCTCATGGGACCTGTGTAAGTAGTGGAGAGAAGCTACACGCCCCTACACGTGGGCAAGGGGGAGCTCTTGTGAGAAGCGCAGAGAGAATGCTGTTAATGCAAAGAATGTGTGAAATTTAAAAGTGCAAGCTGAGAATTTGACCTTGTTTGTCCATGTGCAGGGGCTTCAGCCTCACTGCTGTATAATTCAGGAACCAACTCCCTCAGAGCTCTGCTGGTGAGTGTCCGGGGCCCCCAAGAGAAAGCTAGGTGTGTTAACTCATTGACCCCTGCCCGCTGCTCCCTAAACCCCCCCCCCCACCCCTCCAGTCTGCTAATCATCCAAGTTACTGCTGGAGACCCCAGCCTGGGGCTACCTGAGGCTGCAGGGTGAAGGACTGATGCTGGTCTCACTCTGACTGGTGAACAATAAGGGTCCTTGCAGGAAAGGGGCAGACTTGCATTTCTACAGCACCTTTTGCAATGTCCCAAGTGATTTACAGCCAAGAGAAGTACTTTTATTTTACAAGTGTTGTCACTGTTGAAGTGTAGGTAACGCAGCTTCCAATTTGTGCACAGCAAGCTGCCACACACAGCAATGAGAGAATCTGCTTTCACAATGTAGGTCGAGGGGGTAAATGTGTGGCCAGCACACCTGGGTGAACTCCCCTGCTTTTGGTTGAAACAGTGCCCTGGGATCTTTTATGTCTACCTGAGAGGGCACCATCAGAGAGATGGCCCTTCCCACAGTGCAGCACACCCTCAGTACTGCCCTGAAGTGTTAGTCTGGATTATAGGCTTCAGTCTCTGGAGTGGGGCTTGAACCCGCAACACTCTGACTCAGGGGTGAGGGAGCTACTCACTGAACCAAGGCTGACAATAGGGGTACTTGGGACTCGATGGGATTATACCAGGGAAAAGTGTTCCTTTGTTTGTGGATATTTGAACCTTATAGACTTAATGATAAAACTATTAGGACACGATTGGTCTGGTACAGCACATTCAAGATGTTTATTTTGGATTAGTTTAGAGTCAGTCAGTGTTACACTAAATTATTTAAATGCAGCTGCTGTTAATGGTCTTTCCAACGCAAGCCAATCAGCTGCCTGTGAGAAATCGCACCCCGAGATCTGAAATGAACAAATAGAGCATTATAATTGGCTTCCTCAATTCCAGAAGAAAGAACAGACATGCAGTGATGCAGGATTTCACCAGCATCGCCCAACATCGCAACCACTGGCTCACTTTGGAAGTATTTACACTGGTGCAGTTAAACCTGGCAGTCATTGGTGCACAGCAAGATCCCAAAGATAACAAAGTGATGTAAAACGAGTTGGTCTGTATTTGCTTTGTGGTAATGGAGAGCAGAATGTTCCCTATCCTTCCAATAGTGACCTTTACCTGAACCATAAATGGAACCTTCGGCTACGGTCTCATCAAAGAGATAGCACCTCCGACAATGCAGCAGTCCCTCAGTGCTGCCTCTTCTGAAAGTGCAGTGCTCCCTCAGTACTGATTCGCCGACAGTGCAGCGCTCCCTCTGTACTGACTCTCTGACAGTGCAGCGCTCCCTCAGCACTGACCCTCTGACAGTGCGGTGCTCCTTCAGTGCTGACCCTCTGACAGTGCGGTGCTCCCTCAGTAATGTACTGGTGTGGTAGCTTGTATTATGGGCTCTCGACTCTGGAGTGGGACTTGAACCCACGACGTTCTGACTGAGGTGCTGAAGACTGAGGCAAGCTGCCACTTTACCTCTGACCAAGCTTTCAGTCCCCCTCCTAATATGATCTTCTTTGGCTCAGTGAACATTGGTTTGATTCTGCAATGAGCCATGGGATAATTCTCTACATTAAAGGCACTATATAAAGGCAAGTTGTTGAATTGGACGCAGAGGATAAATGTAATACGATGAACAATAAAAATGGGACGTACCAGAAATGATTCACTAACAATGTCCGCTCACTGGGACCTTCGACCCATAGACCTCAACCTCACAAAGGGTCAGAATTTTTCTATTTCCTGGGATGACGATAAACACATATTGACCCTCCATTCCATTGCAGGAAAAAGAAAATGTTTTTATCTCTAAACTGGAGCTGATCGTTCCACATCTGAAAGAGATGAAGTTAAGCACTATTAGCAGTCAAATGCACCTGGAGTTCCAGATTTTTAAGAAAATCCATTCTCGGGCTATGGGCGTCGCTGGCAAGGCCGGCGTTTATTGGCCGTCCCTTGTGCTGAGAAGGTGGTGGTGGGCCGCCTTCTTGAACCATTGCTGTGCAGTTTGATCCAAACTGAGGGCTCGCTGGGTTACTTCAGAGGGCAGTTAAGAGTCAACCAGACAAAAAGAAAATACTGCAGCTGCTGGAAATCTGAAATAAAAACAGACAATGCTGGAGATACTCAGCAGGTCAGGCAGCATCTGTGAAGAGAGAAACAGAGTTAACGTTTCAGGTCGATGACCTTTCGTCAGAACTGGAAAAAAGCAGGAAATGGAACAGATTTTTAAGCAAGGGTAGGGGCTGGAAAATGGGGGAGGGGATGAAAGAACAAAAAGGAAGGTCTGTGATAGGATAGAAGGCAGGAGAAGTTAAGAGACATTAAGAGATATTCAAGGCAAGAGGAGATGGTAATGGGGCAGGTTAAGAAACAAAGGATGGCTTGAGATGAAGTATAAATTGCGCTGGTAGAATGAAAGACAGCTGCCATGTGGGAGAGAAGAATAAGAGGCACAAACAAAAAGTGAGGATAATAAATATATATATGATAGGGGCCGGGGTTATGATCTGAAATTGTTGAACTCTATGTTGAGTCCAGAAGGCTGTAAAGTGCCTAATCAAAAGCTAAGGTGCTGTTCCTCGAGCTTACGCTGAGCTTCCGTGGAACAATGCAAGAGGCCGAGGGCGGTGAGGTCTGAGTGGGAATGGGGCGGTGAATTAAAGTGACAGGTGACCGGAAGCTCGGGGTCCCCCTTACGGACTGAACGGAGGTGTTCCCCAATGCGGTCACCCAATCTGCGTTTGGTCTCCCCAATGTAGAGGGGACCACATTGTGAGCAGCGAATACATTTCACTAAATGGCAAGAAGTACAAGTAAATCGCTGTTTCACCTGGAAGGGGTGTTTGGGGCCCTGGACAGTGGGAAGGGCGGAGGTATAAGGGCACGTGTTGCATCTCCTGCGTTTGCACGGGAAGGTGCCGGGCGAAGGGGAAGGGGTGTTGGGGGTGATAGAGGAGTGGACTAGGGTGTCATGGAGGGAGCGGTCCCTACAGAATTCTGAAAGGGGAGGTGAGGGGAAGATGCATTTGGTGGTGGGATCATGCTGGAGGTGGCGGAAATGGTGGAGGATGATCCGTTGAATGTGGAGGCTGGTGGGGTGAAAGGTGAGGACAAGTGGAACTCTATCGTGGTTCTGGGAGGGAGGGGCAGGGGTGAAGGCAGAAGTGCAGGAGATAGAACGGGCACGGTCAAGGGCCATGTCAACCACTGTAGAGGGGAATCCTCGGTAGAGGAAAAAGGAAGACATGCCGGAAGCACTGGTATGGAAGGTGTCATCGTCAGAGCAGATTCGGCGGAGATGGAGAAACTGGGAGAATGGAATAGAGTCCTTACAGGAAGCGGGGTGGGAGGAAGTGTAGTCCAGGTAGCTATGGGAGTCAGTGGGCTTATAGTGAATGTTTGTCAGTAGCCTATCCCCAGCGATGGAGACGGAGAAGTCGAGGAAGGGAAGGGAAGAGTGGGAGATGGACCATGTGAGGGTGAGGGAAGGGTGGAAATTGGAAACAAAGTGAATGAAATTGTCTATTTCAGGGCGAGAGCAGGAAATGGCACTGATACAGTCATCAATGTACCGGAAAAAGAAGTGAGGGAGGGGACCCGAGTAGGACTGGAACAAAGAGCGTTCCACATATCCCACAAAAAGGCCGGCATAGCTCGGGCCCATGCGGGTTCCCATAGCAACACCTTTGATTTGGAGGCAGTGAGTGGAGAGCAGGGCTGGGGAGGCAGTGGGTGGAGAGCAGGGCTGGGGAGGCAGTGGGTGGAGAGCAGGGCTGGGGAGGCAGTGAGTGGAGAGCAGGGCTGGGGAGGCAGTGGGTGGAGAGCAGGGCTGGGGAGGCAGTGAGTGGAGAGCAGGGCTGGGGAGGCAGTGAGTGGAGAGCAGGGCTGGGGAGGCAGTGAGTGGAGAGCGGGGCTGGGGAGGCAGTGAGTGGAGAGCAGGGCTGGGGAGGCAGTGAGTGGAGAGCAGGGCTGGGGAGGCAGTGGGTGGAGAGCAGGGCTGGGGAGGCAGTGGGTGGAGAGCAGGGCTGGGGAGGCAGTGAGTGGAGAGCGGGGCTGGGGAGGCAGTGGGTGGAGAGCAGGGCTGGGGAGGCAGTGGGTGGAGAGCAGGGCTGGGGAGGCAGTGGGTGGAGAGCGGGGCTGGGGAGGCAGTGGGTGGAGAGCGGGGCTGGGTAGGCAGTGGGTGGAGAGCGGGGCTGGGTAGGCAGTGGGTGGAGAGCAGGGCTGGGGAGGCAGTGGGTGGAGAGCGGGGCTGGGTAGGCAGTGGGTGGAGAGCAGGGCTGGGGAGGCAGTGGGTGGAGAGCAGGGCTGGGGAGGCAGTGGGTGGAGAGCGGGGCTGGGGAGGCAGTGGGTGGAGAGCGGGGCTGGGGAGGCAGTGGGTGGAGAGCAGGGCTGGGGAGGCAGTGAGTGGAGAGCGGGGCTGGGGAGGCAGTGAGTGGAGAGCGGGGCTGGGGAGGCAGTGGGTGGAGAGCGGGGCTGGGGAGGCAGTGGGTGGAGAGCGGGGCTGGGGAGGCAGTGGGTGGAGAGCGGGGCTGGGGAGGCAGTGGGTGGAGAGCAGGGCTGGGGAGGCAGTGGGTGGAGAGCAGGGCTGGGGAGGCAGTGAGTGGAGAGCGGGGCTGGGGAGGCAGTGGGTGGAGAGCAGGGCTGGGGAGGCAGTGGGTGGAGAGCAGGGCTGGGGAGGCAGTGAGTGGAGAGCGGGGCTGGGGAGGCAGTGAGTGGAGAGCGGGGCTGGGGAGGCAGTGGGTGGAGAGCGGGGCTGGGGAGGCAGTGGGTGGAGAGCGGGGCTGGGGAGGCAGTGGGTGGAGAGCGGGGCTGGGGAGGCAGTGGGTGGAGAGCAGGGCTGGGGAGGCAGTGGGTGGAGAGCAGGGCTGGGGAGGCAGTGGGTGGAGAGCAGGGCTGGGGAGGCAGTGGGTGGAGAGCGGGGCTGGGTAGGCAGTGGGTGGAGAGCAGGGCTGGGGAGGCAGTGGGTGGAGAGCAGGGCTGGGGAGGCAGTGGGTGGAGAGCAGGGCTGGGGAGGCAGTGAGTGGAGAGCGGGGCTGGGGAGGCAGTGAGTGGAGAGCGGGGCTGGGGAGGCAGTGGGTGGAGAGCGGGGCTGGGGAGGCAGTGGGTGGAGAGCGGGGCTGGGGAGGCAGTGGGTGGAGAGCGGGGCTGGGGAGGCAGTGGGTGGAGAGCAGGGCTGGGGAGGCAGTGAGTGGGAGAGTTAACCATGTTGGTGTGGGACTGGAATCACACGAAGGCCCAGACCGGGTAAGGACGGCAGGTTTCCTTCCCTAAAGGACATTCGTGAACCAGTTGGGTTTTTATGACAATCCGACAGTTTCAAGGTCACTTTTACTGATCCCAGCTTTTTATTTCAAATTCAATTCAAATTCTCAGTGTCACGGTGATATTTGAGCTCACGTCCTCTGGATTATTAGTCCTGGCCTGTGGCTGTAAAGGATTCCTGGTAACAAACTCTCTGGTCCTAATAAAGGGAGCTCGGGGCAAAGTCCATAAACATAGTGGGACCACATTTTAGGAATGATGTCCAGGTCTTGGAGAAGGTGTGGAGGAGATTTACTAGAATGGTACCAGGAATGAGGAACGTCAGCTATGTGGAGAAGCTGGGATTGTTCTCACTAGTGCAGAGAAGGTTAAAGGGAAATTTAATAGAGGTTTTCCAAACCTTGAAGGGTTTTGATAGAGTAAATAGGGAGAAACTGTTTCCACTGGCAGAAGGGTGGGGACGGTATGACCAGAGGACAGAGCAGGAATTTGATAGAAATCAGAAGGCAGATTTCCCACCCTCTATCGTCCTGCTAGTGCCCCAAATGTTGGAAGATGGAAATCTAACTATCGATCTAATCTATGAACAAAGACAGGTGGCCACAGCATTCTATTGGCATTGCGCCTGTAGGTGTTACTCTAAGGGTAACGTTATGTGACTCATTAAAGTGCCCTCCCCCCGCCAATTCTTACGTGACCGTCAATCAACTGATGTTACCCCGTTTATTCGAAGCTTCCTGGCAGTTTCAATATTTGCCCCAGGGTGGCGCTGCTCTGATACATTTGCTGGATTATGCTGGACACCTTGGTAAAGGAGAGTAACTAAGGGCTAGATTTTCAGTATAGGCAGTTTTGGGGCGCTAACCTTAGCGCCCGCCCGAAGTTAGCGCCCGCCCCAAAGTAGCGCCCCGTTGCCGGGAATTCAGTGGCTTCGCCCTAAGAGGTTGGTGGAGCGCTAAAAGAGGCGTTCCACTACTCTCTTTAGGCGCTAAGCCGGCGGTCCAGAGGGATAGCGCCCAGGCGGGGCGCAGCACGGGTGCGGTCATTTTTGCACTGACAGCAGACCCCGTGGTGCCAACCAGCTCTTAAAGGGGGAAGGGACGAATTGGTCTGCTGCCACGCCCTGCACACTGCAGCCTTGCAAAGAGGCCTCAACACTACTGCTCAGCCCCAGGGAGTCATGGCAACGCCAGAGAAGGCCCGTCAGCATGCCCTGCGCTTCTCAGAGGGTGATCTGGACATCATGGTCACAGCTCTGGAGGTGAGGCGCAAGATCTTGTTTCCAGACAGTGGGAGGAATCCAACCCACCACGACTACACCAAAGCCTGGAAGCAGATCGCCCAGAGGGTGACGTTCACCGGCGAGGCCCCCAGGACCCACACACAATGCCGTAAGAAATACAACGATCTGACCAGGATTGTGAGGGTGAGTAGCCTTTCCAGTCTCCTCCTCATTCTTGCATGTACACCTGACATGATGGGCAAAGGGACCTGAAAGTCCTTTTGGCCAGCCCTCAGCCAGCAGCATTGGGACAGTCATGAGCATCAAATGGCCATTCGGCACTCTACACTTTGGCCAAGCTATTCCACCATGGGAGGCAGTGGACAGTACATCAGGGCTTCACTCTGTCCAAGCTATTCCACCATGGGAGGCAGTGCACACTACATCAGGGCTTCACTGCGCACTTACAGCCCGTCCTTTCTCTTGCAGGCTAAAGTAGCGTTTAATCGCCAGGCCCGTGCCAGGGGTGGCCGCGCCAAGCTGCAGAAGCTCACTCGGCTGGAGGAGCGCGTGTGTGTGCTCATGGGAGCACGTGTGATTGTCCCCACAGCGTGCGGTGTATCCGACCCTCCACTGCCCGGCAATGGTAAGGACCTCGCCTTTTGGCCCTCTCGCGTCGCACTGGCCCATCCGAGCTACCTCCTTTGCCACTGTCCCACCAATGCGCTGAATCCCACCAGTCCTAACTCCCTCGCTGACGCCGTCTCCTCACTCTGAAGCTACTCTTGTGCATTCCTGCTTTCAGCTGGTGACGACCAGGACCCTGAGGCTGCCAGTGACAGCACCTCCAACCAGGAGGAGGAGGAGGAGCAAGCCGGACCTTCGGGGGAACAGTCACGTCCCGCAGGAGAGGAGGAAATGCTCGACACCTCCTCACTGGACGAGTGCCTGGAGGAACTGTCGCAGGGCAATGCAGCTTCTGGGACCAGTGGCGTCCAGCCACCCAGCAGCCGTGCGCGTGGCCCGCGGCCTTCCCCCCAAAGGGGGGAAGGATCAGAGGGGAGTGCTGCTGCTCGGCACACTCGCCGTCACCAACGCGGCAAGGGTCCCCTAGTTCGGCCCCCTCCTCCCCAGCGGGAGAGTCGCGACTCCAGTCCGGACACCTTCACTTCGGAGGAGGTGCGGAAGCTCGATCAGATGGCCGACGACTCGGACCGGCGCCACACGGAGCTCATGAGCGTGGTGGGGCGCATGCCTGAGGCCATCGAGTCGCTGGCGACCAGTGTGCGCGAGTTCGGGGCAGCAACTGCCGCGACTGGCCGCATGCTAACTGATGCCGTCAAGACCCTGGCGGATGTGATGCGCGCGCACACCAGGACCACAGGGCCACTCACTGCTGCCACACGCGCTGTCTCAGGCAGGCATCGCCAGGGCAGGCGCCGCGCTGGACCATCCCAGCAAGCCGGCCGTCGGCTGATTGCTGCGGATCCTGCAGTGCGGGCCCGGCCGAGTGCCACCGCGCCACAGCACCAGCCAGCGCATCCCAGACGCCTGCTGGCCCACATTGCGCCATCCGTCGCCGCCATTCCCCCTCTGGGCCGTCAAGGGCAAGCGGCTGCAGCTGATGGTGGCCAGGCTCAGGTGCGCCACTCAGGAGACGGCCCCTCGAGGCCCAAACGCCGTGTAGGCCGCCCCCCAGCGGCATCTGGCGGAAGGGCATCTGAGCCTCAGGCGCCTTCCCCCAGCCTCGCAGCAGCCACTGGGCAGAGCTTGCGAAGGAGCAGCAGGCAGGGCAGGGGAGGCAAAATGCTGGCCAAGGTCTCGCCCTCGCGGGCCACTCAGTAGAGGGTGTGGCCAGCTTTCCTTTAATATGGCGGTGGCCATCTTTATTTTGCCCATGGTTGTGCTTTTGGAGGGCTTTTTTTTTGCGTTAGGCCGACGTTGAGGCCCGGTTTCAATAAAGGTGGAGTGGCTCCTCCCCAGTTTGTGGGAGTGAGTCGTTTGTTGGGCTTTTTGTGGGGCCCGTTTATTGTTTTTGGGGATTCATGTGGGAAGGGCTTTTCATTTTTGTTTAATAAAAAATTATCTTTATTCATGCAGTCTCCATGGTTGTTCTTCTTAGTGTTTGTTGGCTTCGCCGGCTGAGGGCTTGCGGAGCGGCTGCATTCATCTTCCCTCATGGCCCCTGGCCATTCCCTGACAGGGGGCTTAGAAGTACCGTGTAATAAGGTGGCGTCGTGCGGCCCTTGGCCCTGGTCGCTCCCTCCTGGGAACGTACACCTGCTCCTCCTCCTCCTCCTCCTCCTCCTCCTCATGCTCCTCCTGCTCCTCCTCCTGAGGTGCTGGTCCAACGTCAGGTGGCAGTGCCTGAGTCCTGCGGATAGCCAGGTTGTGTAGCATGCAGCAAACCACCACAAATTGGGAGACCCGGTCCGGCGAATACTGGAGAGCTCCTCCGGAGCGATCAAGGCAGCGGAACCGCTGCTTGAGGACCCCAATAGTTAGCTCGATGATGTTGCGGGTGGTTTGATGGCTCTCGTTGTAGGCCTCTTCAGCAGCGGTCCTGGGCGCGCGGAGCGGGGTCATGAGCCAGGTGCACAAAGGATAGCCTTTGTCCCCGAGTAGCCATCCTCTTGGGGGAGGCTGTGCCTGGAACATGTCATGCACAGTACTCTGCCGCAGGATAAAGGCATCGTGGCTGCTGCCTGGGAAGCTGGCATTGACTGCCATGATGCGCTGCTTGTGGTCACAGACCAGCTGCACATTCAGAGAATGGTAGCCCTTCCTGTTGCGATACTGCTCGCCATGCTCCAGAGGGGCCCGCAAAGCCACATGCGTACAGTCAATGGCGCCCTGCACCAAGGGGAATTCCCCGAGTCTGGAAAATCCCAATGCGCGCTGATGCTGGCTCTCCAGGGCCATGGGGAAGGAGATGAATTGGCTTCTCCTTCTGAACAGTGCTTCGGTCACCTGGCGGATGCAGCGATGCGCGCCGTACTGGGAGATGTTTGCTATGTCCCCAGCAGCGTATTGGAAGGAGCCGGTGGCATAGAAGTTCAATGCCACTGTCACCTTCACTTCCACCGACAGAGACGTCCTGCACCTGAGCTTTGGCCGCAGATCTCGGCGAAGCAGGTGGCAGATCTCTGCAATCACCCCCTTCCGGAATCGGAGCCTTTTAACACATCGCGCGGCACTCATGTTTAGGTAGGAGCGCTGCTGGCGGTATAGCCTGACTGGGTAAGGCCTACGTGGCCGACGCCTGTAGCCCCCTCTGCCTCTAGCCAGGGCTGCCCCTCTCACAATGCGTCTGCGAGCCCTACGGACATGGAGCTGCAGCTCCGCGTTGGCACCCCATGCAACCCCCATCAAATCCTGGCAAACACTCTAATTTCCAAATGGCCACTTGCAGCGCTGTTGCCTGAGTCCAAAAATACCTGGCTCTTGCTGCTTGAAACCAGTTAGCTATCCTCCTTGTTGTGTCTCCAGAAATGCGTTGCACAAGACTGTTTTCTGAAATAATGGATGGCCTTTATACTGGAGAGGACGTTCCCTTTAATTAGCGCCCCCCGGGGCCCGCGCTGGTTGTGTTGCGTTCCTTTTTCCAAACGCTCCGGCCGCCCGCCGCACAATGGGGCGGTCCGACTGAAGTTTGCAATCGGGGCGGCCAAAGGGCGTTGCACGAGGATGTGACTTCATTTTCTGCGCGCGCATCCGGGCGGGCGCTAAACTTTGCGCCGGCGCTAACGGGCAACTTAATTTGGGGCGGGGCGCAAACTGCGCTGCGCCCGGGCGCTACACGCATAGCGCCCGGAAATCACTTCTCTTAAGGCGCTAACTGCTGGCGCAAGCAACTGAAAATCTAGCCCTGAGTGTTTTTACTCTTTCTACCCAGCCCTGCTGTCCACACGCCCACCCGGACCCCAAAAATATTACTGCTCCACTGCTCTTCACCCTGACCTGTCTCCCAGCAGCATTGAGAAAATTCCTTCCCTCCATTGAGAGATTATGTGGTTGGAATCTCTCTCACTTCATCTCCTCCCCTCCCTCTCTCCCCTTCTCGTGCTCTCCAACTCGTCCTCTTCCCTCTCTCCCCCTCGCTCGCCCTCTTCCCTCTCTCCCCCTCGCTCGTCCTCTTCCCTCTCTCCCCCTCACTCGTCCTCTTCCCTCTCTCCCTCTCACTCGGCCTCTTCCCCTCTCCCCCTCGCTTGTCTTCTCCCCCCTCTCCCCCTCGCTTGTCCTCTCCCCCCTCTCCCCCTCGCTCGGCCTCTTCCCCCTCTCCCCCTCGCTTGTCCTCTCCCCTCTCTCCCCCTCGCTCGTCCTCTCCCCCCCTCTCCCCCTCGCTCGTCCTCTCCCCTCGCTCCCCCTCTCCCCCTCGCTCGTCCTCTCCCCCTCGCTCGCCCTCTCCCCCTCGCTCGTCCTCTCCCCCCTCTCCCCCTCTCCCCCTCGCTCGTCCTCTCCCCCCTCTCCCCCCTCTCCCCCTCACTCGTCCTCTCCCCCCTCTCCCCCTCGCTCGTCCTCTCCTCCCTCTCCCCCTCGCTCATCCTCTCCCCCCTCTCCCCCCTCTCCCCCCTCTCTCGTCCTCTCCCCCTCGCTCGTCCTCTCCCCCCTTGTGGTAAACCACTTTTATACCTGTCTGTATGTGTATGTGTATTCCACTAGGTACAGGTCTGGACATGCCTCGGCTGACTCCTCCCACTATTCCAGGTATATAAGTGACTACCTCCCAGTCCCTTAGTATTCTGGACGGGTCGACCACTCGAGACTAGACCTTCATTCTTTAGTTTATAAAAGCCTGGTTGTTACTCGCTTAACCTCAGTCTTTTGAGTAATTGATGGCGCATCAATTTTATTAACTAAATTTTTTATAATGGAGAAGATCCTCACACCAGCATGCTTGGACCTGGACAGTCGGGAAGCGGACGCTTCCACCAAGTTTGCTCACTGGCTCATGTGCTTCGAGGCATTCCTGACTGCCTCCACTGCGGTCGTAACGGATGCGAACAAACTGTCTGTCCTGATCTCCAAGGTGAACCACCGAGTGTACTCAGTCATCCGGGACGCGACCTCGTACACAGCCGCCCTCCAGCTCCTCAAGACCCAGTACACGCGCCCTGTGAACAAAGTTTACGCCAGGCACCTCCTGGGGAGTCGCAAGCAACATCCTGGGGAATCGACTGAGGAATACCTCCAAGCACTGTCCGTGCTTGGTCGGGCCTGTGGGTGTAAGGCGGTAACGCCCACTAAGTACACGGAGAAACTGATCCGGGATGCCTTCGTAGCGGGCCACAGGTCCAACTACACCCAACAGCGACTGCTGGAGCAGAGTGACCTCACCCTCGACAAAGCCTCCGAAATCGCACTAACGCTGGATGCAGCCTACCGGGGCATGGATGCCTACTCCTCTGCACCGTGGACACCGCGGAGAACGACAACCTGGGACACGGTAGGACAGCCCCATAGCACCGTGCCACCCCAGCCACAGCCCAACAATGGCCCAACCACCGCAGCAGTGTCCCAAAGCCAGACAGCTGTATCCCAAGGCCAGAAATGCTACTTCTGTGGCCAGGCCAAACACCCCAGAGCGCGCTGCCCGGCGAAGAATGCGACCTGCTCGGGCTGCGGGAAAAAGGGAAACTACGCTAGCGTCTGCAAGGCCAAAGCCACCCCGAACGCCAGCAGCGCCGCGTGTGGGCCGTGCGAGCCGCCATCTTGGGCCCCCAACAGCGCCGCGTGTGGGCCGTGCGGGCCGCCATCTTGGGCCTCCCCAGCCATGTGCGAACCACCGCAGCAGCAGCCATCTTGGACAACTCCAGCCACATGGGAATCATGGATGCCACCATCTTGGACACCAGCCGGGACGCAGCAGGCCGCCAACCCCCCCCCATCTGATACCCGCAACGACACACCGACCCCTACGCTGGCCTCTGTTACGCTGGACCAAATGAGACCGCACCAACTAGCTCGGTCCAAAATGGACGTTAAGGTAAACGGCCATGCAATAAACTGCCTTTTTGACTCCGGGAGCACAGAGAGCTTCATCCACCCCGACACGGTGCGGCGTTGGTCTCTCCCAGTCCTGCCTGCGCACCAGCGGATTTCTATGGCCGCCGAGTCCCAGTCAGCGGACATTGGTGGCTACTGCGTGGTGACACTAGTAGTAGACGGGACTGTGTTCAATAATTTTAAACTCCTGGTCCTGCCCCAACTTTGCGCTGCCGTTTTACTGGGGTTGGATTTCCAGTGCCACCTCAAAAGCGTTATTACGATGGCGTACGGTGGCCCCCTCCCCCCACTCACAGTCCGCAGCCAGCAGCCTCCAAATTGCCCGCCGCGCACCAGATGCAACCTCTCCACACTCAGAGTCCCACCCCCCCCACTGTTTGCTAACCTCACCCCCAACTGTAAGCCCATCGCCACAAAGAGCAGGCGATACAGTGCCGGGGACAGGGTTTTCATCAAAACCGAAGTGGAGCGGCTCCTGAAGGAGGGGATTATTGAGGGCAGCTCCAGCCCCTGGCGAGCCCAGGTTGTGGTCGTTAAGACCGGCGAGAAACAACGCCTGGTCATCGACTACAGCCAAACAATAAACCGCTACACCCTGCTGGACGCCTACCCACTCCCCCGCATAGCTGACATGGTCAACCAGATCGCGCAGTATCGCGTCTTTTCGACCATTGACCTGAAATCAGCGTACCACCAGCTCCCCATCCACCCCGAAGACCGCCAGTATACTGCTTTTGAGGCAAACGGCCGCCTCTATCACTTCCTTTGGGTTCCCTTTGGCGTTACCAATGGGGTCTCCGTCTTCCAAAGGGAGATGGACCGGATGGTCGATCAAAACGCGCTGCAGGCCACTTTTCCTTACCTAGACAATGTGACCATCTGCGGCCATGACTTGCAGGACCATGACGCAAACCTCGAGAAATTCCTCCGCACCGCCCAACTCCTGAACCTGACATATAACAAGGAGAAGTGCATATTCCGCACAGACCGCCTCGCCATCCTTGGCTGTGTTGTGGAACACGGGGTCATCGGTCCCGACCCGGACCGGATGCGTCCCCTTATGGAACTCCCACTGCCCCACTGCCTAAAAACTCTGAAGAGGTGCCTAGGGTTTTTTTCCTACTACGCCCAGTGGGTCCCCTACTATGCAGACAAAGCCCGTCTGCTGATCAAATCCACCTCTTTTCCCCTGATGGCAGAGGCCCGCTCAGCCTTCCACCGTATCAAGGAGGACATTGCCAAAGCCACCATGCACGCAGTGGACGAATCCATCCCCTTCCAGGTGGAAAGCGATGCGTCCGACTTCGCTCTGGCCGCCACCCTTAATCAGGCGGGGAGACCTGTGGCATTCTTCTCACGAACCCTCCAGGGCCCGGAGACCAGACACTCCGCGGTCGAGAAGGAGGCCCAGGCTATTGTGGAGGCTGTGCGTCTTTGGAGGCACTACCTGGCCGGAAAACGATTTACCCTGCTCACTGACCAGCGTTCAGTTGCTTTTATGTTCAACAACAAGCAGAGGGGCAAAATCAAAAATGACAAGATCTTGAGGTGGAGAATCGAACTTTCCACCTACAATTATGAGATCTTGTACCGGCCTGGGAAGCTCAATGAACCTCCAGATGCCCTATCGCGTGGCACCTGCGCCAGCGCGCAGATCGATAGGCTGAGGGCCCTCCACAATGACCTCTGCCACCCGGGGGTCACCAGGTTCTTCCACTTCATCAAGGCCCGCAACCTGCCTTACTCCATCGAGGAAGTCAGGACCATGACCAAGAACTGCCAAGTCTGTGCTGAGTGCAAACCGCACTTTTATAGACCAGACAGAGCCCACCTGATAAAAGCCACTCGCCCTTTCGAACGCCTGAGCGTCGATTTTAAAGGGCCTCTCCCCTCCTCCGACCGCAATGTGTACTTCCTCAATATCATTGACGAGTACTCCCGTTTCCCGTTCGCTATCCCCTGCCCGGACATGACCAGTGCCACGGTCATTAAATGTCTGAACAGCCTCTTCACCCTGTTCGGTTTCCCCAGCTATATCCATAGCGACCGGGGCTCATCGTTTATGAGCGACGAACTCCGCCAGTACCTGCTCGCTAGGGGTATAGCCACAAGCAGGACCACCAGTTACAACCCCCGGGGGAACGGACAGGTGAAAAGAGAGAATGCAACAGTTTGGAGGGCCGCCCTACTAGCCTTAAAGTCTAGGGGCCTTCTGACCTCCCGCTGGTAGGAGGTGCTCCCCGATGCGCTCCACTCGATTCAGTCACTGCTCTGCACTGCCACCAATGCCACCCCTCGCGAGAAAATGTTTGTCTTCCCAAGGAAGTCCACATCGGGGACAGCGTTACCGCCATGGTTGACATCCCCAGGGCCGGTACTACTGAGAAGACACGTGAGGACCAATAAAACGGACCCCCTGGTCGAGAGGGTCGACCTCCTCCACGCCAACCCCCAGTACGCTTACATTGCGTACCCGGACGGGCTGGAGGACACAGTCTCCATACGAGACCTCGCACCCTCGGGGACCGCTGTAACCCACTACCCATTACCACCCCCCCCCCCACGACACCCTCGGGGACCGCTGTAACCCACTACCCATTACCACTCCCCCATGACCCGATATCCAACCCCAGCAGCCGGCACGCCTGAGCCCGTCACCCACGAGGACTACACTCCAGGGCCCCAGCCTACACGGGACGCGACACCGGAAGCTCCACCACCCCTGCCGTCGCCACGTCGATCACAGCGGCAGACAAGACCTCCGGAGAGACTCCAATACACGAACTTTTAAATAAACTTCACCCCGCCGGACTCATTTTTAAACAAGGGGTGAATGTGGTAAACCACTGTTATACCTGTCTGTATGTGTATGTGTATTCCACTAGGTACAGGTCTGGACATGCCTCGGCTGACTCCTCCCACTATTCCAGGTATATAAGTGACTACCTCCCAGTCCCTTAGTATTCTGGACGGGTCGACCACTCGAGGCTAGACCTTCATTCTTTAGTTAATAAAAGCCTGGTTGTTACTCGCTTAACCTCAGTCTTTTGAGTACTTGATGGCGCATCACCCCTCTCCCCCTTTCCCCCTCACTCATCCTCTCCCCTTCGCTCGTCCTCTCCCCCTCGCTCGTCCTCTCCCCCCTGTCCGCCTTGCTCGTCCTCTCCCCCTCGCTCGTCCTCTCCCCCTCGCTCGTCCTCTCCCCCTGTCCGCCTTGCTCGTCCTCTCCCCCTCGCTCGTCCTCTCCCCACTCGCTCGTCCTCTCCCCCCACTCCGCCTCGCTCGTCCTCTCCCCCCTCTCCCCCTCGCTCGTCCTCTCTCCCTCACTCGTCCTCTCCCCCCTCTCCGCCTTGCTCGTCCTCTCCCCCTCGCTTGTCCTCTCCCCCCTCTCCCCCTCGCTCGTCCTCTCCCCCTCGCTCGTCCTCTCCCCCTCGCTTGTCCTCTCCCCCCTCTCCGCCTTGCTCGTCCTCTCCCCATCGCTCGTCCTCTCCCCCTCGCTCGTCCTCTCCCCCTCGCTCATCCTCTCCCCCCGTCCGCCTTGCTCGTCCTCTCCCCCTCGCTCGTCCTCTCCCCCCTTGCTCGTCCTCTCCCCCCACTCCGCCTCGCTCGTCCTCTCCCCCTCGCTCGTCCTCTCCCCCCTCTCCCCCTTGCTTGTCCTCTCTCCCTCACTCGTCCTCTCCCCCCTCTCCGCCTTGCTCGTCCACTCCCCCTCGCTCGTCCTCTCCCCCCTCGCTCGTCCTCTCCCCCTCGCTCGTCCTCTCCCCCCTCTCCCCCTCGCTCGCCCTCTCTCCCTCGCTCGTCCTCTCCCCCCTCGCTCATCCTCTCCCCCTCGCTCGTCCTCTCTCCCCCTCGCTCGTCCTCTCCCCCCTCGCTCGTCCTCTCCCCCTCGCTCGTCCTCTCCCCCTCGCTCGTCCTCTCCCTCTCACTCGTCCTCTCCCCCCTCGCTCATCCTCTCCCCCTCTCCCCCCTCGCTCGTCCTCTCCCCCCTCTCCCCTCACTCGTACTCTCCCCCTCGCTCGTCCTCTCCCCCCTCTCCCCCCTCGCTCGTCCTCTCCCCCCTCTCCCCCCTCGCTCGTCCTCTCCTCCCTCTCCCCCCTCGCTCGTCCTCTCCCCCTCTCCCCCTCGCTCGTCCTCTCCTCCCTCTCCCCCTCGCTTGTCCTCTCCCCCCTCGCTCGTCCTCTCCCCCCTCGCTCGTCCTCTCCCCCCTCGCTCGTCCTCTCCCACCCGCTCGTCCTCTCCCCCCCTCGCTCATCCTCTCCCCCCTCTCCGCCTCGCTTTTCCTCTTCCCCCTCGCTCGTCCTCTCCCCCCTCTCCGCCTCGCTCGTCCTCTCCCCCTCGCTCGTCCTCTCCCCTCTTGCTCGTCCTCTCCCCCCCCGCTCGTCCTCTCCCCCCTCGCTCGTCCTCTTCCCCTCGCTCCTCCTCTCCCCCTCTCCGCCTCGCTCGTCCTCTCCCCCTTCTCTGCCTCGCTCGTCCTCTCCCCCTCGCTCGTCCTCTCCCCCCTCGCTCGTCCTCTCCCCCCCTCTCCCCCCTCGCTCGTCCTCTCCCCCCTCGCTCATCCTCTCCCCCTCGCTCGTCCTCTCCCCCCTCGCTCGTCCTCTCCCCCCTCTCCACCTCGCTCGTCCTCTCCCCCCTCGCTCGTCCTCTCCCCCCCTCCCCCCTCTCCACCCTCTCCCCCCTCTCCCTCCTCGCTCGTCCTCTCCCCCCTCACTCGTCCTCTTCCCCCTCTCCCCCCTCTACCCCCTCGCTCGTCCTCTCCCCCCCTCGCTCGTCCTCTCCCCCCTCTCCCCCTCGCTCGTCCTCTCTCCCTCACTCGTCCTCTCCCCCCTCTCCGCCTTGCTCGTCCTCTCCCCCTCGCTTGTCCTCTCCCCCCTCTCCCCCTCGCTCGTCCTCTCCCCCTCGCTCGTCCTCTCCCCCTCGCTTGTCCTCTCCCCCCTCTCCGCCTTGCTCGTCCTCTCCCCATCGCTCGTCCTCTCCCCCTCGCTCGTCCTCTCCCCCTCGCTCATCCTCTCCCCCCGTCCGCCTTGCTCGTCCTCTCCCCCTCGCTCGTCCTCTCCCCCTCGCTCGTCCTCTAACCCCACTCCGCCTCGCTCGTCCTCTCCCCCTCGCTCGTCCTCTCCCCCCTCTCCCCCTCGCTTGCCCTCTCTCCCTCACTCGTCCTCTCCCCCCTCTCCGCCTTGCTCGTCCACTCCCCCTCGCTCGTCCTCTCCCCCCTCGCTCGTCCTCTCCCCCTCGCTCGTCCTCTCCCCCCTCGCTCGTCCTCTCTCCCTCACTCGTCCTCTCCCCCCTCTCCGCCTTGCTCGTCCACTCCCCCTCGCTCGTCCTCTCCCCCCTCGCTCGTCCTCTCCCCCTCGCTTATCTTCTCCCCCCTCTCCCCCTCGCTCGCCCTCTCTCCCTCACTCGTCCTCTCCCCCCTCTCCGCCTTGCTCGTCCTCTCCCCCTCGCTCGTCCTCTCCCCCCTCGCTCATCCTCTCCCCCTCGCTCGTCCTCTCTCCCCCTCGCTCGTCCTCTCCCCCCTCGCTCGTCCTCTCCCCCCTCGCTCGTCCTCTCCCCCTCGCTCGTCCTCTCCCTCTCACTCGTCCTCTCCCCCCTCGCTCATCCTCTCCCCCTCTCCCCCCTCGCTCGTCCTCTCCCCCCTCTCCCCTCACTCGTACTCTCCCCCTCGCTCCTCCTCTCCCCCCTCTCCCCCCTCGCTCGTCCTCTCCCCCCTCTCCCCCCTCGCTCGTCCTCTCCTCCCTCTCCCCCCTCGCTCGTCCTCTCCCCCTCTCCCCCTCGCTCGTCCTCTCCTCCCTCTCCCCCTCGCTTGTCCTCTCCCCCCTCGCTCGTCCTCTCCCCCCTCGCTCGTCCTCTCCCCCCTCGCTCGTCCTCTCCCACCCGCTCGGCCTCTCCCCCCCTCGCTCATCCTCTCCCCCCTCTCCGCCTCGCTTTTCCTCTTCCCCCTCGCTCGTCCTCTCCCCCCTCTCCGCATCGCTCGTCCTCTCCCCCTCGCTCGTCCTCTCCCCTCTTGCTCGTCCTCTCCCCCCCGCTCGTCCTCTCCCCCCTCGCTCGTCCTCTTCCCCTCGCTCCTCCTCTCCCCCTCTCCGCCTCGCTCGTCCTCTCCCCCCTCTCTGCCTCGCTCGTCCTCTCCCCCTGGCTCGTCCTCTCCCCCCTCGCTCGTCCTCTCCCCCCCTCTCCCCCCTCGCTCGTCCTCTCCCCCCTCGCTCATCCTCTCCCCCTCGCTCGTCCTCTCCCCCCTCGCTCGTCCTCTCCCCCTCTCCCCCCTCGCTCGTCCTCTCCCCCCTCTCCACCTCGCTCGTCCTCTCCCCCCTCGCTCGTCCTCTCCCCCCCTCCCCCCTCTCCACCCTCTCCCCCCTCTCCCTCCTCGCTCGTCCTCTCCCCCCTCACTCGTCCTCTTCCCCCTCTCCCCCCTCTACCCCCTCGCTCGTCCTCTCCCCCCCTCGCTCGTCCTCTCCCCCCTCTCCCCCTCGCTCGTCCTCTCTCCCTCACTCGTCCTCTCCCCCCTCTCCGCCTTGCTCGTCCTCTCCCCCTCGCTTGTCCTCTCCCCCCTCTCCCCCTCGCTCGTCCTCTCCCCCTCGCTCGTCCTCTCCCCCTCGCTTGTCCTCTCCCCCCTCTCCGCCTTGCTCGTCCTCTCCCCATCGCTCGTCCTCTCCCCCTCGCTCATCCTCTCCCCCCGTCCGCCTTGCTCGTCCTCTCCCCCTCGCTCGTCCTCTCCCCCCTTGCTCGTCCTCTCCCCCCACTCCGCCTCGCTCGTCCTCTCCCCCTCGCTCGTCCTCTCCCCCCTCTCCCCCTCGCTTGTCCTCTCTCCCTCACTTGTCCTCTCCCCTCTCTCCGCCTTGCTCGTCCACTCCCCCTCGCTCGTCCTCTCCCCCCTCGCTCGTCCTCTCCCCCTCGCTCGTCCTCTCCCCCCTCTCCCCCTCGCTCGCCCTCTCTCCCTCACTCGTCCTCTCCCCCCTCTCCGCCTTGCTCGTCCTCTCCCCCTCGCTCGTCCTCTCCCCCCTCGCTCATCCTCTCCCCCTCGCTCGTCCTCTCTCCCCCTCGCTCGTCCTCTCCCCCCTCGCTCGTCCTCTCCCCCCTCGCTCGTCCTCTCCCCCTCGCTCGTCCTCTCCCTCTCACTCGTCCTCTCCCCCCTCGCTCATCCTCTCCCCCTCTCCCCCCTCGCTCGTCCTCTCCCCCCTCTCCCCTCACTCGTACTCTCCCCCTCGCTCGTCCTCTCCCCCCTCTCCCCCTCGCTCGTCCTCTCCCCCCTCTCCCCCCTCGCTCGTCCTCTCCTCCCTCTCCCCCCTCGCTCGTCCTCTCCCCCTCTCCCCCTCGCTCGTCCTCTCCTCCCTCTCCCCCTCGCTTGTCCTCTCCCCCCTCGCTCGTCCTCTCCCCCCTCGCTCGTCCTCTCCCCCCTCGCTCGTCCTCTCCCACCCGCTCGTCCTCTCCCCCCCTCGCTCATCCTCTCCCCCCTCTCCGCCTCGCTTTTCCTCTTCCCCCTCGCTCGTCCTCTCCCCCCTCTCCGCCTCGCTCATCCTCTCCCCCTCGCTCGTCCTCTCCCCTCTTGCTCGTCCTCTCCCCCCCCGCTCGTCCTCTCCCCCCTCGCTCGTCCTCTTCCCCTCGCTCCTCCTCTCCCCCTCTCCGCCTCGCTCGTCCTCTCCCCCCTCTCTGCCTCGCTCGTCCTCTCCCCCTCGCTCGTCCTCTCCCCCCTCGCTCGTCCTCTCCCCCCCTCTCCCCCCTCGCTCGTCCTCTCCCCCCTCGCTCATCCTCTCCCCCTCGCTCGTCCTCTCCCCCCTCGCTCGTCCTCTCCCCCTCTCCCCCTCGCTCGTCCTCTCCCCCCTCTCCACCTCGCTCGTCCTCTCCCCCCTCGCTCGTCCTCTCCCCCCCTCCCCCCTCTCCACCCTCTCCCCCCTCTCCCTCCTCGCTCGTCCTCTCCCCCCTCACTCGTCCTCTTCCCCCTCTCCCCCCTCTACCCCCTCGCTCGTCCTCTCCCCCCCTCGCTCGTCCTCTCCCCCCTCACCCCCTCTCCCCACTCGCTCGTCCTCCCCCCCTCTCCCCCTCCTCTCCCCCTCTCCCGCTCCCCTCAATTCAATTCAGTTCAATTCAATTCAAATCGCTTTATTGGCATGACAAGTTACATCTTATGTTGCCAAAGCATCTAAAAACATTCATGTTTGTTCACAAAAATACAGATCTATCCATACAGTGTATAAACAGATATATCCCTGAGTGTATAAATATACTTTCATATAATTTATATATACTCTTTTCTTATATTTAGTAGTTGTCCCTCTGTTTATGGCAAGCTGTAACATAGTGTGCCGCTAGTGTTACACAATTTCTCTCTTCCCCTGGTAGGTATGGGAGTTTTTGGTCGTCATTCAAATTTCTGAATTCCGGGCATATTTTTGTGAATTTTGGGTAGAAATTCTCCCTTATGCCCTGATATTTTCTACAAGCTGTGAAGAAGTGCATCTCTGTCTCCACCACTCCCTGACTGCAGTGAGAGCATATCCTGTCCTCTCTTGGTAGCCGGGTCTGCCTGTGTCTACCTTTTTCGATCGCCAGGTTATGTTCACTAAGTCTGTACATTGTCAAAGTTTTTCTCAGTTTGCTATCCTTTTCCATGGTCAGGTAATCAGCCATGTTGTATTGTCTGTTTAGGGCCAAGTAGCAATTGAGTTTGCTTTGGGTTTTTGTTGTTTCTGCCCAATATGACAGATATTTTTCCTTTTGCTTAGCGACGATTGTGTTGGGTCGAATTTTTTGTGTTACGCTGTCACTGTCCTGGGGCTGGTTATTGTTAGTAGTGTTAGTAGTTACTTCACTGAGTCCCAGGACTAGTTGACTGAGGGTATTCTTCTTTATGGTCCTCTCTTGGCATTTCTGGGCTTCGTAATGATAGCATTGGGGGTTGCTCATTTCTAGGTGTTTCCAAAATTTGGTGGCTCTTTTTTGGATGGTGATTATTAATGGATATTGGCCTAGTTCTGCCCTGCATGCATTGTTTATGGTTTTCCTTTGAGTCCGGAGGATACTTTTACAGAATTCTGCATGTAGGATCTCAATTGGGTGTTTGTCCCATTTTGCAAATTCTTGTTGTGTTAGCAGTCCCCACACCTCACTGCCATAGAGTGCAATTGGTTCAATTACTGATTTGAAAATTTTGAGCCAGATGCTAATTCGGATTTCTATTTGGATTGATTTTTTAATGGCATAGAAAGCCCTTCTTGCTTTCTCTTTCAGTTCATTCACAGCCAGTTTGAAATTTCCCATATAACTGATTTTTAAGCCCAAGTATGTGTAGTTAGTGGTTTGTTCAATTTTGGTTGTTCCTGGTGTGAAATTTATTTTGGGTCCCTGATGTCTGGATCTTTGCTGGAACACAAGGACTTGGCTTTTTGGGGATTTATTGTCAGGGCCCAAGTCTGGCAGTACGACTCCAGCAGATCCAGGTTCTGCTGTAGACCCTCCTTAGTTGGTGACAGCAGAACCAGGTCGTCTGCATAGAGGAGGAATTTAACCTTGGATTCATATAGGGTGAGGCCGGGTGCTGTAGATTGTTCAAGTAGTTTTGCCAATTCATTTATGTAAATATTAAAGAGTTTCGGTGAGATGGGCGAGCCCTGCGTCACCCCCCGCCCCTGTGGGAAGTATTTTGTTTGTTTGTCTCCAATTTTAACTGCACATTTGTTGTTTGTATACATTGATTTAATTACGTTATATGTTTTTCCCCCTACCCCGCTTTCGATAATTTCAGGAATAAACCGTCATGCCAGATGGAATCTGTGGTAAACCACGTTCACTATCGTATCACTGTTAGTAGTTAGCACTGTTCACCACTGTTCATTATAACTGTATCACTGACCACTATTGTATCACGGTACGAGGTCGCCTCTTGCCACACTGCTATACCTGGGATGACCACTGCCGACTCCGCCTTGGCTCCACCCACCAGGCCAGGTATAAAGGTGAGCGACTGGCTGGTATTTCTCCTGCTTGGATCGGATCACCCACGAGAGTGGGCTCTGTTATTTAGTCAATAAAAACCTTTAGTCACCTTCGTAACTCTTCGCCTTTTATTGGAGGAATTGATAGGTATATCAATTTTATTGACTAAATTTAATGATGTCCGACAACGAGTCACAACCGGCGGAGGAGCCACCAGCGCAGCTCCCAGGAGCACAGCCACACCAGCCAGCTTGGCTGCGAGCCCTCAGACCGCCGTACCTGGACCTGAACCCACGACGGGCGGGAGGACACTGTCTCCCTACGAGACCTCGCACCCTCAGCCGATCCGGAAACACCGCCGCCACCCCCCCCCAACCTCAGTCCAGGTAGATGGCATGCCGGAACCCCACGAGCCCTCGCCGACCACGCAAACACCAGCATCAACACCGGATAAGGCACCAGCACCGGATAAGGCAACACCACCGCTGCGGCGATCGGAGAGGCTTGCGAAGCCTCCGGACAGACTGACCTACCAGAATTGGTAGTACACTTCACCCCGCCGGACTTAATTCTAAACAAGGGGTGAATGTGGTAAACCACGTTCACTATCGTATCACTGTTAGGTATATCAGAATCGAAAGCCTTCTGGAAATCTATAAAGCATGCGTAGATTTTGCTTTTATTTTGATGAACGTGTTTGTCAATTAGGGTCTGTAGGGTGAAGATATGATCTGATGTTCTATAGTTTGGCAGGAATCCAATTTGGCTTTTACTCAAGACATTGTGCTCCTCAAGGAAGTTTATAAGTCTTTTGTTTATGATACTACAGAATACCTCCCCCAGGTTACTGTTTATACAGATGCCTCGATAGTTATTTGGGTCGGCTTTGTCCCCACTTTTGTATATGGGCATTATGAGTCCTTTGTTCCAGGTATCAGGGAAGTAACCGACACTCAGAACCAAGTTGAAGAGTTTTAGGATAGCCAGTTTCATTTTATCGTCTGTGTGTTTAATCATCTTGCATAGTATGCCGTCTGCCCCGCAAGCTTTTCCTGGTCGCAGGTCCTTGAGTTTTTCAAAAAGTTCTTTTTCTGTTTTTATGGAGTCTAGCGGGTTTTGGTTATCTTTTATGGCCATTTCGAGCTTTTCCAGTTTTTTGCATATTTGGTGTTGCTCTGGCCTTAGTGTGTTTTTCTGGTATAATTTTTCAAAGTGGTTTTCCCATGTGTCTCCATTTTGAATGGCCAATTCATCATGTTGTTTTTTGTGTAGTGTATTCCAGTTGTCCCAGAAACAATTGGAATCAATGGATTCCTCAATGGAGCTGAGTGTATTCTTAATATATTGCTCTTTTTTGGTTCTGAGTGTGCTTCTGTATTGTGTTAGTGTCTGACAATAAGTAAGGCATAATTCCTCGTTTTCTGGATGTCTGTGTTTTTGGTTTGATATTTTTCTAAGTTTTTTCCTCATGTTATGGCAATCTGGGTCAAACCATTTTTCATAGTTTTTTGTTTTGGGTTTGTTCTTGCGAGCTTTCAAGTTTGACCTTGTTGCCAAATTATCAAAAATATTGTTTAGGTTATTCACTGCCCGGTTTACGCCTTCTTTATTGTGAGTGTATATGTTATCCAGAAAGGTGTCCAAGAGAGCTTGAGTTGATTCATTGCTAATTGCTTTCTGGTATTTTTCCGTGTCGTTTTTGGCCCATCTGTACGATTTTTTGGTGTTGTACAGTTTACTGGGTTGTGTTTCTATGTTGTTTGTTTCTGTCTTTTTAAGATACATAGTAATTTGACTGTGATCTGACAGTGTTGTTTGTGGTTTGACTGTGAATGCTCTGAAAGAGGATGGGTCCAAATCCGTAATCATATAGTCTACGGTGCTGCAGCCAAGAGGTGAGCAATAGGTCGATCTTCCTAGGAGGTCTCCTATGAACCTACCATTGACAATGTACAGACCCAGGCTTCGACAGAGCTGCAGGAGCTGTTTTCCATTGGTATTTGTCTGCTTGTCGCAGTTTGCCTGTATGGAAGGGAAGGGATATCGAAGTGGTTATTCCCGAATATGTAATTGTTTCCCTGATTATTGGTGAAGTCTGGTTCTTCGCCAGTTCTTGAATTGAGGTCACCACAGATCAACACGTTCCCCTGGGCCTGGTATTGGATAATTTCCCCCTCAATGTTGGAGAAGGTGCCCTCTTTAAAGTACGGGGATTCCATTGGGGGGATATATAGTGCGCAAATGAAAACATCTTGGGTGTTAGAGATAATCTCCCTCTCAATTTTGAGCCACATGTGGTTTTCGCCCTTCTTTATAAATTTGATGCAATTCTTAAGCTCTGTTTTAAACAAAATCAGTATGCCTCCGGAGTCTCTGCCTTGGGTTACTCCTGGTAATTTATTGGACGGGACCACCAGCTCTGTGTACCCTTGGGGACGGCCAGTGTGTCCTTTTCCTTTATACCAAGTTTCCTGTAAAATGATAATATCTAGATCTTTAGTTTCATCTATGAACTCTGGGGTCCTACTCTTCACGTCGAGCACCGAAGAGCGTAGACCTTGGATATTCCAGGTCGAAATATATAAGGATTTCATGTTAAGTTTGATCTTTTACTATGATATGTTAAAGAATGATATGTGTTTGTCGTGTCTAAATGTGGGAAAAAAAGATCATCTCAGTTGTCTATAAATGCTAATACTACTTGGTTACAATTCTTTCTATTAATTAGTCCTTGATTTTTTTCATTTTCTGATCCATAAGGCGGAAGTAGATGCTGCTGCACGTCTGCTTATTGTCTCTTAATGGATTGTCTCTGTCTGAGGTATTGCGTACGCCCTGTGCATCTCTCCCTCTGTCTGGCTGGGAGCGGTCCTGTTCCCCTGTGGGACAGGAGTGGTGCAGGTCTGATATTGTTGTTGTGCATGGGGATCCTCTCTGGTCCCGGTTGGTGTGGTGGTGGTCTCTGTAGTGGTCCTGGTATGTACCCCGCTGATCTCTGGTGGTCAGGGGGGGTCCTCTTGGAGTCTGGGTATGGACCCGGTTAAAAGCAACGTCCTTCAGGGCTTTAGCAAAGATCGATATTCGTTTCTTGTGGATGTGGACGCGGTCGTAAAGACATTTCTCATCGAGGGTGGGGTGTTGGGCCAGGTGCACGTTGTGTTTTGATTCACAGTCTCTTGCTATGCTGGCATTTATCTCATGAATTGTGTTGCTGTTAAAGTCTGTTCTCGGCAATATTGTGGAAACAGTGATTCTAGTGTTTGGAAATGTATTGCTTGCCTTCCTAATCACTGCTCTGAGCGATGTTGCTACCTCTTTCTGCTGGGCCTTTAGGTCATTTGTGCCCATGTGTATTATTATGTGTTGGGGGGAGCCTAATCGGGTTTTGGTCAGCCATTCCATGGCTCTGTCTGTTGTTGGGCACCAGATCTTTTCTACTTTACTTCTAGGGAAGAACTTTTTCTCCCATAGAAATTTCCCATTTGAGTCTATGAGTATTACGATGTCAGCCTTGTTTGTAAGAAATCACACAACACCAGGTTATAGTCCAACAGCTTTATTTGAAATCACAAGCTTTCGGAGCGCCGCTCCGAAAGCTTGTGATTTCAAATAAAGCTGTTGGACTATAACCTGGTGTTGTGTGATTTCTTACATTTGTCCACCCCAGTCCAACTCCGGCATCTCCACACCAAGCCTTGTTTGTGTTTACTGTCTGGTGGCTTTCGCCTGGACTCATTGCATGTGTGTTGGGCTGGGGTGGTCGTGTCTCGTGTGTGCGCTCCTCTTGTGAGCGGCTCGCTTGTGGTTCCACGGTGGTTGGGGAAGACTGAGCTTCAGTATGCTGGTCAGTCTGTGTGGCACCCCTTGTATTGTGTGTCTGCTGCTGTTGTTCATAGAAACATACATAGAAAACATAGAGATAGGAACAGGAGTAGGCCATTCGGCCCTTCGAGCCTGCTCCGCCATTCAATGAGATCATGGCTGATCTTCGTCTGAGATCTTAGCTGATCTTACCAGTTCAGTACCCCGTCCCCGCCTTTTCTCCGTAACCCTTAATCCCCTTAGCCTTCAGAAATATATCCAATTCTCTCTTGAAAATATTTATTGAATTAGCCTTCACAGCCCTCTGTGGCAGGGAATTCCACAGGCTCACCACTCTTTGAGTGAAGAAATTCTTCCTCATCTCTGTTTTAAATGATTTGCCCGCTATTTTTAGACTGTGGCCCCTGGTTCTGTGCTCCCCGGCCATTGGAAACATTCTCTCTGAATTCAGCCTGTCCAGGCCTGCCATAATTTTATATGTTTCGATGAGATCCCCTCTCAATCTTCTAAACTCCAGTGAGTACAAGCCCAAACTATTTAATCTCTCTTCGTAGGTCATTCCCGCCATTCCAGGTATCAGCCTGGTGAATCGCCGTTGCACTCTTTCCATGGCAAGAACATCCTTCCGCAGATGGGGCGACCAAAACTGTACACAATACTCCAGATGCGGTCTCACCAGCACCTTGTACAGCTGTAGTAAGGTATCCCTATTCCTATACTCGAACCCCCTTGATATGAAGGCCAACATACCATTTGCCTTCTTGATCGCCTGTTGCACCTGCATGCTCTCCTTCAGTGACTGGTGCACAAGAACACCCAGGTCCCTCTGCACTTCCCCATCTCCCAATCTATTGCCATTTAGATAATAATCTACCCTCCTGTTTTTACCCCCAAAGTGGATAACCTCGCATTTATCCACATTATAGTGCATCTGCCACGTATCCGCCCATTCCCCCAACCTGTCCAAATCGCACTGTAGCCTCCTGACATCCTCATCAGAGCCCACCCCTCCTCCTAGTTTAGTGTCGTCAGCGAATTTGGAAATATTGCATCCAATTCCCTGATCCAGATCATTTATATATATTGTGAACAGCTGGGGTCCCAGGACAGATCCTTGCGGCACCCCGCTGGTCACTGCCTGCCACTCCGAAAACGAGCCGTTTATTCCAACTCTCTGTTTTCTATCCGCCAGCCAGTTCTCTATCCACGTTAATACTTTGCCCCCAATCCCATGAGCCTTAATTTTGCATGATAATCTTTTGTGTGGAACCTTATCGAAGGCTTTCTGGAAGTCAAGGTACACCACATCCACTGGCTCTCCCCCATCTATTTTACCAGTTACTTCCTCAAAAAATTCCAGCAGATTAGTCAAACACGATTTACCCTTTGTAAATCCATGTTGACTCTGTCCGATCCTTTCCCCATTTGTCAAGTGCTCCGCTATTTTATCCTTAATAATGGACTCTAGCATTTTGCCCACAACCGATGTAAGGCTTACTGGTCTATAATTCCCTGCTTTCTCTCTACCCCCCTTTTTAAATATTGGGGTAACATTAGCTACCCTCCAATCCACGGGTACTGTTCCCGAGTCAATGGAGTTCCGGAAGATGATCCTTAGAGCATCTGCTATCTCCAGGGCCACCTCCTTAAGTACCCTAGGATGTAGTTTATCAGGCCCCGGGGATTTGTCGGCCTTCAGTCCCCTCAACTTACCCAACACCATATCCCTAGAGATACTAATTTCTGTCAGCTCCTCCCTCTCATTAGTCCCTATGTTTGCCGATATTCCTGGGAGGTTATTTGTGTCCTCCTTTGTGAATACAGAACCAAAGTATGAGTTTAATTGGTCTGCCATTTCCTTATTCTCCATTATATATTCTCCCGAATCGGACTGCAAGGGACCGACTTGGGATTTTACCAGTCTTTTCCTCCTGATATACCGATAAAAGCTTTTGCAGTCTGTCTTTATGTTTGCTGCAAGTTTACTTTCGTATTCTATTTTCCCCTTCCTGATTAATCCCTTTGTCCTCTTTTGCTGTATCCTGTACTGCCCCCAATCTTCCGGTCTGGTGCTTTTTTTTGCCAGTTGATATGCCCTTTTTTTTGATTTTATGCTGTCCCTAATTTCCCTCGTTATCCACGGTTGAGCCACCTTTTTAGGTTTATTTTTATGCCAAACCGGTATAAATATGTTCTGGAATTCTTCCATTCTATCTTTGAATGCTTGCCATTGTCTATCCACTGTCAATCCCCCCAGAAACACCACCCAATCAATCTTACCCAATTCCCGTCTCATACCCTCGTAATTCCCTTTATTTAAGTTCTGGACCTTAGTCTCTGATTCAATTTCCTCACTCTCCATCTCGACTGAGAGCTCGATCATTCCGTGTGGGAGTGCAGCTGTTCAGTCGGGCTCTGTATTGTCTTATCTCTAGCCTCTGGCTGCTGGTCTAATGGTGCTATCTCTCTTCTAGGGCTCTCTTTGTTTTCCTGCAGCTCTTTCACCTGATTCCCAAGTAGATTCACCTGATTCCCAAGTAGATTCAGCTCTCTCCTGTATCTCTCCCTCTCTTGCTTTTGTTCATGTTTCAGTTTACGGACCTCCTCTCTAAGTTTAACCATCTCTGTCTCTAACTGATTAAATTTATCCTTTAGTTGTATCTGGCTGTGTGATCCCGGGGTATGTGTCTGGTCGGCCCTGGAAGGCTCACTCACTTCCTGGCTAGGCTGCTCTTCTCTTGGTGAGCTGGAATTGGTAGGGGGACTATGTGTGGCTTCCTCCCTGGTAATTACGCTGGGGTTAGTCTATTGTATCATGTGGCTGTGGGTCCCCGGGGTTAGTGTCTGGTTAGAACTGTGTGGCTCATTCACCTCCTGACCAGGCTGATTTACTCCTGGTGAGTTGTCAATGGTGGGGGGAGTGTGGGTCGCTTTTCCACTGTTAGCCACTCTGGGGCTGTTCCTTCCCCTCTCAGTTATTTCTTTCAGTGTCTTGAAGGCCGTTTCAAAGTTGTCGAGGTTGCCTTGCACTAATATTGTTCCGTTATCGTACATGTTGACAGTCGTGGTTGTCCTGTCCCCTGGTTTCTTAACTTTCATTTTGGACCCATTAGCGGTTCTTTCCTGCTTAACCCTGGTATAGTGTGATTTTATTGCTGTGATCCAAGCCGCTGGCTGATCTGAGTAAAAAATGAGATTACATTTTTTCCCAGTGCTGTACCGGTCAGCAAAAGGATTTTCTGGTTTTTCTCTCAGCTGCTCATGCTTGATCGATTTTATAGCATTTTTTCTGGTGTTGGGGGGAATCTGGAAGAGGTTGCTCTCAGTGTGCCTCGGGAGCTGCTGTGGCTCCTCTGATTCGCTCATTATTGGTAGTGTAGAGGTAGAAAGTATTGTTGATCTTAGAATAAGCTTTTCTGGGGCGCCGGATTTGGTGTTTCCCTCTCCCTGCTCGTGACCTTTCCCAGTCCCCGGACTAGCTCGCTCTCCAGGCCCTCCCCAGGCCCTGTACTCACTGTCCTGGTCTGTGTCTGGGATTTGTTGATTCCCGGTGTCTCCCGGCTGCTCCCCTCCCTCTCAGAGGTCTCTGGGCCTCTGTTTTGGCCCGGCTCCTCGGGTCTTTCCCTGGCTTCAGGCTCCCTCCCCAGGACCCGTACTCACTGTCTGCGCCTGGGAGCCGCTGCCTCACGGTGCCCTCGGGCTGCACCCCTCTTCCTCAGAGGTCTCCAGGCCTCTGTCTCGGTCCGGCTCCTCTGGCCCACGGTCCTGTGTTCCGGCCGCCGCTCTGGAGTCGCGCTCCGACCCCCTGCCGCTGTGGCCCCGTGCGGCCGCTGTTGAGTCGCCGCTCTCCTGCTGCTGCGGCCTCCCCGAGTCACCTTGCCTCGGTTGCCGATGCGCTCCCGTGCGACCGCTGTTCGGATTCTTCTTTGGTTTGTATATTCCTCTCCTTCTTTCTTTTTGCTTTGGCTTTTCTTTGTTTTCTACTTTTCGCTTTTTTATTTTTCCTTTCTTTTTTCGGGTCCCGTCTTTGGCGCTCTTTTTTTTCTCCGGGTTTTTTTCTTCTTTTCTTTCTGTGTTTAAACTAACCTTAAACTTAAACTAAATTAAACTAAACTAAGCTGAACTAACTTAGCAAAAATGAATACTTCTTAAAACTTGAAATGTAACCTTTTTTCCCCACTTTAGACACTAAAAAACATTAAAACTCAGCAGCTCATCTTTTGTGTGACCTCTCATTAGTCTCACTAACTAACTAACTCCCCCTCTCCCCCTCACTCCCCTCTCTCCCCCTCCTCTCCCCCTCTCCCCCCCTCTCCCCCCTCTCTCCCCCCTCACTCCCCCCTCTTCCCCCCTCTCCCCCTCCTCTCCCCTTCTCCCCCTCGCTCACCCCTCTCCCCCCTCTCCCCCCCTCTCCCCCTCTCTCCCCCTCCACTCCCCCTCGCTCCCCCCTCTTCCCCCCTCTTCCCCTCTCCCCCTCCTCTCCCCCTCGCTCACCCCTCTCCCCCTCACTCCCCCTCTCCTCCTCGCTCCCCCCTGCTCCCCCCCTGCTCCCCCCTCTCCCCCCTCTCCCCCCTCTCTCCCCCTCCTCTCCCCCTCTTCCCCTCTCCCCCTCTCTCTCCCCCTCTCTCCCCCTCCTCTCCCCCTCCTCTCCCCCTCGCTCCCCCCTCTTCCCCTCTCCCCCTCCCCTCCTCTCCCCCTCGCTCCCCCCCTCTTCCCCCCTCCTCTCCCCCTCCTCTCCCCCTCGCTCCCCTCTCTCCCCCTCCTCTCCCCCTCTCTCCCCCTCCTCTCCCCCTCCTCTCCCCCTGTCCCCCTCCTCTCCCGCTCCTCCCCCCTCTTCCCCCCTCTTCCCCCCTCCCCCTCTCTCCCCCTCCTCTCCCCCTCACTCCCCCTCCTCTCCCCCTCGCTCCCCCCTCTCCCCCTCGCTCCCCCTCGCTCACCCCTCTCCCCCTCACTCCCCCTCTCATCCTCGCTCCCCCCTCGCTCCCCCTCGCTCACCCCTCTCCCCCTCGCTCCCCCCTCTCCCTCCTCACTCATCCTCTCCCTCCTCGCTCGTCCTCTCCCCCCTCGCTTGTCCTCTCCCCCCTCGCTCGTCCTCTCCCACCTCGCTTGGCCTCTCCTCCTCGCTCGTCCTCTTCCCCCTCTCCCCCTCGCTCGTCCTCTACCCTCTCTCCCCCTCACTCGTCCTCTTCCCCCTCTCCCCCTCGCTCATCCTCTTCCCCCTCTCCCCCTCACTCATCCTCTTCCCCCTCAACCCTCGCTCGTCCTCTACCCTCTCTCCCCCTCGCTCGCCCTCTTCCCCCTCACCCCTCGCTCGTCTCTACCCTCTCTCCCCCTCACTCGTCCTCTACCCTCTCTCCCCCCCACTCATCCTCTTCCCTCTCCCCCTCCCCTAAACCTTTCTCTCTCTCTCTCCCCTGATTGTTTCTGTCATCCTCCACTTCCTCACTTCCTCCTCTTACCCTCCCCTCATAAAGCCCATATCTGCGGTAACTATTTTCTAAACGAACATTATTTGACATACTGTACTGTCAGATCTATCAGTCGCACCTACAGCTGTACCTCGTATTAAGCAGCTGCCTCAGTTCATCTGCTGTCTGTGTTAACTCCAGATGTGACTATTCCTCCGCTCTCCTGTCTGCACTCCCACTTTCTGTAAACTTCAGCTCATCCAAAACTCTGCTTCCCCATGTCCCAACTCGCACCAAGTCCCGTGTCCCAACTCGCACCAAGCCCCGTGTCCCAACTCGCACCAAGCCCCGTGTCCCAACTCGCACCAAGCCCTGTGTCCCAACTCGCACCAAGTCCCGTGTCCCAACTCGCACCAAGCCCCATGTCCCAACTCGCACCAAGCCCCGTGTCCCAACTCGCACCAAGTCCCCGTGTCCCAACTCGCACCAAGCCCCGTGTCCCAACTCACACCAAGCCCCGTGTCGCAACTCGCACCAAGCCCCGTGTCCCAACTCGCACCAAGCCCCGTGTCCCAACTCGCACCAAGCCCCGTGTCCCAACTCGCACCAAGCCCCGTGTCCCAACTCGCACCAAGCCCCGTGTCCCAACTCGCACCAAGCCCCGTGTCCCAACTCGCACCAAGCCCCGTGGCCCAACTCGCACCAAGCCCCGTGTCCCAACTCGCACCAAGCCCCGTGTCCCAACTCGCACCAAGCCCTGTGTCCCAACTCGCACCAAGTCCCGTGTCCCAACTCGCACCAAGCCCCGTGTCCCAACTCGCACCAAGCCCCGTGTCCCAACTCGCACCAAGCCCCGTGTCCCAACTCGCACCAAGCCCCGTGTCCCAACTCGCACCAAGTCCCGTGTCCCAACTCGCACCAAGCCCCGTGTCCCAACTCGCACCAAGCCCCGTGTCCCAACTCGCACCAAGCCCCGTGTCCCAACTCGCACCAAGCCCAGTGTCCCAACTCGCACCAAGCCCCGTGTCCCAACTCGCACCAAGCCCCGTGTCCCAACTCGCACCAAGCCCCGTGTCCCAACTCGCACCAAGCCCAGTGTCCCAACTCGCACCAAGCCCCGTGTCCCAACTCGCACCAAGCCCCGTGTCCCAACTCGCACCAAGCCCCGTGTCCCAACTCGCACCAAGCCCCGTGTCCCAACTCGCACCAAGCCCCTTGTCGCAACTCGCACCAAGCCCCGTGTCCCAACTCGCACCAAGCCCCTTGTCGCAACTCGCACCAAGCCCCGTGTCCCAACTTGCACCAAGCCCCGTGTCCCAACTCGCACCAAGCCCCTTGTCGCAACTCGCACCAAGCCCCGTGTCCCAACTCGCACCAAGCCCCGTGTCCCAACTCGCACCAAGCCCCGTGTCCCAACTCGCACCAAGCCCCGTGTCCCAACTCGCACCAAGCCCCGTGTCCCAACTCGCACCAAGCCCCGTGTCCCAACTCGCACCAAGCCCCGTGTCCCAACTCGCACCAAGCCCCGTGTCCCAACTCGCACCAAGCCCCGTGTCCCAACTCGCACCAAGCCCCTTGTCGCAACTCGCACCAAGCCCCGTGTCCCAACTCGCACCAAGCCCCGTGTCCCAACTCGCACCAAGTCCCGTGTCCCAACTCGCACCAAGCCCAGTGTCCCAACTCGCACCAAGCCCCGTGTCCCAACTCGCACCAAGCCCCGTGTCCCAACTCGCACCAAGCCCCGTGTCCCAACTCGCACCAAGCCCCGTGTCGCAACTCGCACCAAGTCCCGTGTCCCAACTCGCACCAAGCCCCGTGTCCAAACTCGCACCAAGCCCCGTGTCCCAACTCGCACCAAGCCCCGTGTCCCAACTCGCACCAAGCCCCGTGTCCCAACTCGCACCAAGCCCCTTGTCCCAACTCGCACCAAGCCCCGTGTCCCAACTCGCACCAAGCCCCGTGTCCCAACTCGCACCAAGCCCCTTGTCGCAACTCGCACCAAGCCCCGTGTCCCAACTCGCACCAAGCCCCGTGTCCCAACTCGCACCAAGCCCCGTGTCGCAACTCGCACCAAGCCCCGTGTCCCAACTCGCACCAAGCCCCGTGTCCCAACTCGCACCAAGCCCCGTGTCCCAACTCGCACCAAGCCCCGTGTCCCAACTCGCACCAAGCCCCGTGTCCCAACTCGCACCAAGTCCCGTGTCCCAACTCGCACCAAGCCCCTTGTCGCAACTCGCACCAAGCCCCGTGTCGCAACTCGCACCAAGCCCCGTGTCCCAACTCGCACCAAGCCCCGTGTCCCAACTCGCACCAAGCCGCGTGTCCCAACTCGCACCAAGTCCCGTGTCCCAACTCGCACCAAGCCCCGTGTCCCAACTCGCACCAAGCCCCTTGTCGCAACTCGCAACAAGCCCCTTGTCGCAACTCGCACCAAGCCCCGTGTCGCAACTCGCACCAAGCCCCGTGTCCCAACTCGCACCAAGCCCCGTGTCCCAACTCGCACCAAGCCCCGTGTCCCAACTCGCACCAAGCCCCGTGTCGCAACTCGCACCAAGCCCCGTGTCCCAACTCGCACCAAGCCCCTTGTCGCAACTCGCACCAAGCCCCGTGTCGCAACTCGCACCAAGTCCCGTGTCGCAACTCGCACCAAGCCCCGTGTCCCAACTCGCACCAAGCCCCGTGTCCCAACTCGCACCAAGCCCCGTGTCCCAACTCGCACCAAGCCCCGTGTCCCAACTCGCACCAAGCCCCGTGTCCCAACTCGCACCAAGCCCCGTGTCCCAACTCGCACCAAGTCCCGTGTCGCAACTCGCACCAAGCCCCGTGTCGCAACTCGCACCAAGTCCCGTGTCGCAACTCGCACCAAGCCCCGTGTCGCAACTCGCACCAAGCCCCGTGTCCCAACTCGCACCAAGCCCCGTGTCGCAACTCGCACCAAGCCCCGTGTCGCAACTCGCACCAAGCCCCGTGTCGCAACTCGCACCAAGCCCCGTGTCGCAACTCGCACCAAGCCCCGTGTCGCAACTCGCACCAAGCCCCGTGTCGCAACTCGCACCAAGCCCCGTGTCGCAACTCGCACCAAGTCCCGTGTCCCAACTCGCACCAAGCCCCGTGTCGCAACTCGCACCAAGTCCCGTGTCCCAACTCGCACCAAGCCCCGTGTCCCAACTCGCACCAAGCCCCGTGTCCCAACTCGCACCAAGCCCCGTGTCGCAACTCGCACCAAGCCCCGTGTCCCAACTCGCACCAAGCCCCTTGTCGCAACTCGCACCAAGCCCCGTGTCGCAACTCGCACCAAGCCCCTTGTCGCAACTCGCACCAAGTCCCGTGTCCCAACTCGCACCAAGCCCCGTGTCCCAACTCGCACCAAGCCCCGTGTCGCAACTCGCACCAAGCCCCGTGTCCCAACTCGCACCAAGCCCCGTGTCGCAACTCGCACCAAGCCCCGTGTCCCAACTCGCACCAAGCCCCGTGTCCCAACTCGCACCAAGCCCCGTGTCCCAACTCGCACCAAGCCCCATGTCCCAACTCGCACCAAGTCCCGTGTCGCAACTCGCACCAAGCCCCGTGTCCCAACTCGCACCAAGCCCCGTGTCGCAACTCGCACCAAGCCCCGTGTCCCAACTCGCACCAAGCCCCGTGTCCCAACTCGCACCAAGCCCCGTGTCCCAACTCGCACCAAGCCCCGTGTCCCAACTCGCACCAAGCCCCGTGTCCCAACTCGCACCAAGCCCCGTGTCCCAACTCGCACCAAGCCCCGTGTCGCAACTCGCAACAAGCCCCTTGTCGCAACTCTCACCAAGCCCAGTGTCCCAACTCGCACCAAGCCCCGTGTCCCAACTCGCACCAAGCCCAGTGTCCCAACTCGCAACAAGCCCCGTGTCCCAACTCGCACCAAGCCCCTTGTCCCAACTCGCACCAAGCCCCTTGTCGCAACTCGCACCAAGCCCCGTGTCGCAACTCGCACCAAGCCCCGTGTCCCAACTCGCACCAAGTCCCGTGTCCCAACTCGCACCAAGTCCCGTGTCTCAACTCGCACCAAGCCCCGTGTCCCAACTCGCACCAAGCCCCGTGTCCCAACTCGCACCAAGCCCCGTGTCCCAACTCGCACCAAGCCCCATGTCCCAACTCGCACCAAGCCCCGTGTCGCAACTCGCACCAAGTCTCGTGTCCCAACTCGCACCAAGCCCCGTGTCCCAACTCGCACCAAGCCCCGTGTCCCAACTCGCACCAAGCCCCGTGTCCCAACTCGCACCAAGCCCCGTGTCCCAACTCGCACCAAGCCCCATGTCCCAACTCGCACCAAGCCCCGTGTCGCAACTCGCACCAAGTCTCGTGTCCCAACTCGCACCAAGCCCCGTGTCCCAACTCGCACCAAGCCCCTTGTCGCAACTCGCACCAAGCCCAGTGTCACAACTCGCACCAAGCCCCTTGTCGCAACTCGCACCAAGCCCAGTGTCACAACTCGCACCAAGCCCCGTGTCCCAACTCGCACCAAGCCCCGTGTCCCAACTCGCACCAAGCCCCGTGTCACAACTCGCACCAAGCCCCGTGTCCCAACTCGCACCAAGCCCCTTGTCCCAACTCGCACCAAGCCCCGTGTCCCAACTCGCACCAAGCCCCGTGTCCCAACTCGCACCAAGCCCCGTGTCCCAACTCGCACCAAGTCCCGTGTCCCAACTCGCACCAAGCCCCGTGTCCCAACTCGCACCAAGCCCCTTGTCGCAACTCGCACCAAGCCCCGTGTCGCAACTCGCACCAAGCCCCGTGTCGCAACTCGCACCAAGTCCCGTGTCCCAACTCGCACCAAGCCCCGTGTCCCAACTCGCACCAAGCCCCGTGTCGCAACTCGCACCAAGCCCCGTGTCCCAACTCGCACCAAGCCCCGTGTCCCAACTCGCACCAAGCCCCGTGTCCCAACTCGCACCAAGCCCCGTGTCGCAACTCGCACCAAGTCCCGTGTCCCAACTCGCACCAAGCCCCGTGTCCCAACTCGCACCAAGCCCCGTGTCGCAACTCGCACCAAGCCCCGTGTCCCAACTCGCACCAAGCCCCGTGTCCCAACTCGCACCAAGTCCCGTGTCCCAACTCGCACCAAGCCCCGTGTCCCAACTCGCACCAAGCCCCGTGTCGCAACTCGCACCAAGCCCCGTGTCCCAACTCGCACCAAGCCCCGTGTCCCAACTCGCACCAAGCCCCGTGTCCCAACTCGCACCAAGCCCCGTGTCCCAACTCGCACCAAGCCCCGTGTCCCAACTCGCACCAAGCCCCGTGTCCCAACTCGCACCAAGCCCCGTGTCCCAACTCGCACCAAGCCCCTTGTCGCAACTCGCACCAAGCCCCGTGTCCCAACTCGCACCAAGCCCCGTGTCCCAACTCGCACCAAGCCCCGTGTCCCAACTCGCACCAAGCCCCGTGTCCCAACTCGCACCAAGCCCCGTGTCCCAACTCGCACCAAGCCCCGTGTCCCAACTCGCACCAAGTCCCGTGTCCCAACTCGCACCAAGCCCAGTGTCCCAACTCGCACCAAGCCCCGTGTCCCAACTCGCACCAAGCCCCGTGTCCCAACTCGCACCAAGCCCCGTGTCCCAACTCGCACCAAGCCCCTTGTCCCAACTCGCACCAAGCCCCGTGTCCAAACTCGCACCAAGCCCCGTGTCCCAACTCGCACCAAGCCCCGTGTCCCAACTCGCACCAAGCCCCGTGTCGCAACTCGCACCAAGCCCCGTGTCCCAACTCGCACCAAGCCCCGTGTCCCAACTCGCACCAAGCCCCGTGTCGCAACTCGCACCAAGCCCCGTGTCCCAACTCACATCAAGCCCCGTGTCGCAACTCGCACCAAGCCCCGTGTCCCAACTCGCACCAACCCCCGTGTCGCAACTCGCACCAAGCCCCGTGTCCCAACTCGCACCAAGCCCCGTGTCACAACTCGCACCAAGCCCCGTGTCCCAACTCGCACCAAGCCCCGTGTCCCAACTCGCACCAAGCCCCGTGTCCCAACTCGCACCAAGTCCCGTTCACCCATCACCCTGTGCTCGCTGACCTACATTGGCTCCCGGTCCAGCAACATCTCGATTTTAAAATTCTCAGTCTTTTGTTCAAACCCCTCCATGGCCTCGCCTCTCCCTATCTCTGTAACCTCCTCCAGCCCTACAACCCTCCGAGATCTCTGCGCTCCTCCAATTCTGGCCTCTTTCGTCTCCCCGATTTTACTCCCCCCACCATTGGCGGCCGTGCCTTCAGCTGCCTGGGCCCTAAGCTCTGGAATCCCCTCCCTAAACCTTTCTGTCTCTCTACCACTCTCTCTTCCATTAAAACGCTCCTTACAACCTACCTACCTGTCCTATTATCTGCTTATGTGGCGCGGTTTCAAACATTGTTTGATAATCGCTCCTGTGAGGCGCTTTGGGTGGTTTTGCGATATTACAGGCGCTACACAAATGCAAGCTGTTACTACAGTAGATTTAAAATGCATTTTGCCGTAGACAGGGTCTGGGAGTTTACAATACAGATTCCAGCTGAATGTTGTGAGCCACTCTGAGTTTCAGAGATCGATCGATGTAATAACACAACGGGCTCCTAGAACGGGATATGGACTCTTCAATAAATCAGTCACGATTAAACTTCCTGAACAAACATACAACACATTCCACTAATGCCCAGCTTTAACAGTCCCGGCGCTCGCTGCTGGATAGTTACAGTGTGTTGGAATTTCCTTTCTCCTCCAGCAAGTGGACGATGTGAATCTGGGCTCCTGAGAACCGTCCCGAGCAGCAGTCTGCTCTGTTAGTGATGATAACTGAAGACACCAGGTACTTCTGCTTTAAATCCAGTCTCCACCACGGGGCGACCATTGTTGGGGTGTGTGAGCACGAATCCTTACTCCAATCCATGGCTACATTGCTGTCAATGGCTCGAGATGCCTCTCCGGAGTGAGCTGTGCCAGATTGGGTCGCAGTCCCCCTCAGGGCCACATTTTCTTCTGTGGGAAAACATAAGAATATAAGAATTAGGAGCAGGAGTAGGCCGTTCGGCCCCTCGAGCCTGCTCCGCCATTCAATAAGATCATGGCTGATCTTCAACCTCAACTCCACTTTCCCGCCCGATCCCCATATCCCTGGATTCCCCACAAGTCCAAAAATCTATCGATCTCAGCCTTGAATATACTCAAAGACTCAGCATCCACAGCCCTCTGGGGCAGAGAATTCCAGAGATTCACAACCCTCTGAGTGAAGAAATTCCTCCTCATCTCAGTCTAAAATGGCCGACCCCTTATCCTGAGACTGTGACCCCTGGTTCTAGACACTCCAGCCAAGGGAAACAACCTCTCAGCATCTACCCTGTCAATCCCCCTCAGAATCTTGTATGTTTCAATGAGATCACCTCTCATTCTTCTAAACTCCAGAGAGTATCGGCCCATTCTACACAATCTCTCATCATAGGACAGCCCTCTCATCCCAGGAATCAATCTAGTGAACTTTCGCTTAACCGCCTCTAAAGCATGTATTTCATTTCTGAGATAAGGAGACCGAAACTGTGCCCAGTGCTCCAGGTGTGGCCTCACCGAGGCCCTGTACAGTTGGAGCAAGACTTCCTCACTCTTGTACTCCAGGCCCCTTGCTACAAAGGCCAACATGCCATTTGCCTTTCTTATTGCTTGTTGTACCTGCATGCTAGATTTCTGTGTCTCCTGTCAGAGGGGGAGTTATCAGGGAGTGCTGCACTGTCGGAGGGTCAGTACTGAGGGAGCGCTGCACTGTCGGAGGGGCAGTACTGAGGGAGTGCTGCACTGTCGGAGGGGCAGTACTGAGGGAGTGCTGCACTGTCGGAGGGGCAGTACTGAGGGAGTGCTGCACTATCGGAGGGGCAGTACTGAGGGAGCGCTGCACTGTCGGAGGGGCAGTGCTGAGGGAGCGCTGCACTGTCAGAGGGGCAGTACTGAGGGAGTGCTGCACTGTCGGAGGGGCAGTACTGAGGGAGCGCCGCACTGTCGGAGGGGCAGTACTGAGGGAGCGCTGCACTGTCGGAGGGGCAGTGCTGAGGGAGCGCTGCACTGTCGGAGGGGCAGTGCTGAGGGAGCGCTGCACTGTCGGAGGAGCAGTACTGAGGGAGTGCTGCACTGTCGGAGGGGCAGTACTGAGGGAGCGCCGCACTGTCGGAGGGGCAGTACTGAGGGAGCGCTGCACTGTCGGAGGGTCTTGTAGGTTGCGCTATCAGGCGGCCCAAAGGCACTGAATTTCATCCCCTTTATCTGCTTATTATCTCGTTGCTGTTTTGCGGATCTTGCTGTGCACAATGGGCTGCCGTGTTTCTTACATTACAACAGTGACTACACTTCAAATGTACTTCATTGGCTGTAAAGCGCTTTGGGACGTCCTGAGGCCGTGAAAAGTGCTGTAGAAACGCAAGACTTTCGTTTTCTTTTGAAGTGTAAAATGATTGCTGATCTGATCTGGTGTAACAAGGAAACTATCAACAAGGACCAAAGAGCCACCTGCAGCCCATCCAGTGGACAATATCCCAGAGAGACAGGTGAATGGCAACAGGTGAAGCAGCGCCATCCTGTGGAGAGAACAAACAATGCAATCAATGCCCCTCACCACAGTTGGTGGAAGGATTGGCCAGGTACTATTCCCAGCATCGTGCACTCTCACCAAACTCTTTCATCTTCTCGGAAGGGCAATGAATAAAGCAGGAAAGCTTCCAGAATGGGAAAACCCCTGCATTGGTCTTCCCAGCTCTTTGATGCATTTAAGGGGAAGCTGGATAAGTAGCCGAGGGTGAAAGGAGTAGAAGGATATGTTGATAGGGTTAGAGGAAGGAAGGTGGGAGGAGGCTCGTGTGGTGCACAAACCCCGGCACAGACCAGTTGGGACGAATGGCCTGTTTCTGTGCTGCACATTCTATGGGATTCTATGTAACTCCCAGAGAAAACAAGCAAAACATTCAAAGATCCCAAACTGGATCAACTCTGATTAAAGTAAGACCAGCTCTGAGCGTTCCTGACACCATCGGAGTGGAGAAGGTATCTGCAGCAGATACCGCACCATGACCCAGGGAATAAGAGAGGGCACCAGACACTGACCACCGGCTGGCCTTGCAATCTGAGGACTTTGATTGAATTTAAAGAGGTCACTTTGTAGATCATTGGTCCAGTGAGTGTTGAGGGTAAAATCACAACCCACCCAAACTCGGAGCCAGTACAATGCTTTGCTCCGATTGTACTTCCCACACTGCCCCAGCCCAGGATTTCCCTTAACCCCAGCGCCGTGTAACCCCGAATATTGTCCTGTGTTGGAAGGGGAACCATGCAGACCGCACACTCCAACATCTGTGCTGTGCTCCTTGTAAAGGTGACAATCTCAGGCAGGAGACCTTCGGTCTGTCTAGCCCTCCTATCCCACGCTTCTCTTGGTGCATTTCCAATAACCCTGAATCCCATTTGTTGACAAGACCTTGCCTGCATCCTCCTGAAACACACGAAGGTTTCTTGCTCCACCCACCATGTCAGGAATCGCTTCCACTTATTTACCACACGTCTGTAAAAATATCTCCTCCTGCATTTCCCACTTCCTTTTGTTCAACTTAATTTGTAAATATGACCGCTTGTGTTTAAATCCTGTACACAACAGAAAATTCTTACTTAGTGTGTCAGCCATGGCTCAATGGGGTAGCGCTCTCACCTCGGAGTCTGAAGGTCATGGGTTCAAGTCTCACTCCAGAGACTGGAGCACGGAAAACGCTCCTTAAAACCTGCCCCTTCCACCAAGCTGTTGGTCACCGTCCCTAACTTCTCCTTATGTGGCTCGCTGTCACATTGTGACTTATAATACTCCCGCAAAGCACCTTGGGACGTTTATTACACTAAAGGCACTATATAAACACAAGTTGTTGTTGTTGATGGGGCAGTGTAGAGAGACAATGTACAGACTTAGTGAACATAGCCTGGCGATCGAAAAAGGCAGACACAGGCAGACCCAGCTACCAAGAGAGGACAGGATATGCTCTCACTGCAGTCAGGGAGTGGTGGAAACAGAGATGCACCTCCTCACAGCTTGTAGAAAATATCAGGGCATAAGGGAGAATTTCTACCCAAAATTCACAAAAATATGCCCGGAATTCAGAAATTTGAATGACGACCAAAAACTCCCATACCTACTAGGGGAAGAGAGACATTGTGTAACCTTAGCGGCACACGATGTTACAGCTTGCCATAAACAGAGGGACAACCACTAAATATAAGAAAAGAGTCTACAAATTATATGAATGTATATTTATACACTCAGGGATATATCTGCTTATACACTGTATGGATAGATCTGTATTTGTGTTCAACCATGAATGTTTTCCGATGCTTTGGCAACATAAGATGTACCTTGTCATGCCAATAAAGCGATTTGAATTGAATTGAATTGAATTGAGAGAGAGAGGGAGCTTCACTCTGTATCTAACCCATGCTGTACCTGCCCTGGGAGTGTTTGATGGGACAGTGTAGAGGGAGCTTTACTCTGTATCTAACCCGTGATGTACCTGTCCTGGGAGTGTTTGATGGGACAGTGCAGAGGGAGCTTTACTCTGTATCTAACCCGTGCTGTACCTGCCCTGGGAATGTTTTCTGGGACAGTTTAGAGGGAGCTTTACTCTGTATCTAACCCGTGCTGTACCTGCCCTGGGAGTGTTTGATGGGACAGTGTAGAGGGAGCTTTACTCTGTATCTAACCCGTGCTGTACCTGCCCTGGGAGTGTTTGATGGGACTGTGTAGATATAGCTTTACTCTGTATCAAACCCGCGTTGTATCTGCCCTGGGAGTGTTTGGTGGGAGAGTGTAGAGGGAGCTTTACTCAGTTTATTACTCCGTGCTGTACCTGCCCTGGGAGTGTTTGATGGGCCAGTGTAGAGAGAGCTTTACTTTGTATCTAACCCGTGCTGTACCTGCCCTGGGGGTGTTTGATGGGACAGTGTGGAGGGAGCTTTACTCTGTATCTAACCAGTGCTGCACCTGCCCTGGGAGTGTTTGATGGGACAGTGTAGAGGTAGCTTCACTCTGAATCTAACCCATGCTGTACTTGTCCTGGGAGTGTTTGATGGGACAGTGTAGAGGGAGCTTTACTCTGTATCTAACCCATGCTGTACCTGCCCTGGGAGTGTTTAATGGGACAGTGTAGAGGGAGCTTCACTCTGTATGTAACCCGGGCTGTACTTGTCCTGGGAGTGTCTGATAGCAAAGTGTAGAGGGAGCATCACTCTGTATCTAACCCCTGATGTACCTGCCCTGGGAGTGTTTGATGGGACAGTGTAGAGGGAGCTTTACTCTGTATCTAACCAGTGCTGTACCTGCCCTGGGAGCGTTTCATGGGACATTGTAGAGGGAGCTCGCTCTGTATCTAACCCGTGCTGTACCTGCCCTGGAAGTGTTGGATGGGGAAGTGTGGAGGGAGCTATACTCTATATCTAACCCATGCTGCACCTGCCCTGGGAGTGTTTGATGGGAAAGTGTAGAGGGAGCTTAACTCTATATATAACATAAGAACATAAGAAATAGGAGCAGGAGTAGGCCATTCGGCCCTTCGAGCCTGCTCCACCATTCAATGAGATCATGGCTGATCTTCTGCCTCAACTCCATTCACCGGCCCTATCGCCATATCCCTTGATGCCATTACTAGTCAGAAATCTATCGGCATCTGTTTTGAATATACCTAATGACTGAGCCTCCACAGCCCTCTGGGGTAGAGAATTCCAAAAATTCACCACCCTGTATGTGAAGATATTTCTTCTCATCTCAGTCCTGAATGGCCTCCCATTTATCTTGAGGCTGTGGCCCCTGGTTCTAGACTCCCCAGCCAAGGGAAACATTCTCCCAGCATCCATCCTGTCAAGCCCTGTAATAATTTTGTATGCTTCAATGAGATCCCCTCTCTTTCTTCTGAATTCAAGAGAATACAGGCTTAGTTTAATCAATCTCTTCTCATACGACATTCCCGCCATCCCAGGAGTCAATCTCGTGAACCTTCGCTGCACTCCCTCTATGGCAAGTATATCCTTCATTTGGTGAGGAGACCAAAATTGTACACAGTACTCCAGGTGTGGTCACACCAAGGCCCTATATAATTGGAGTAAGACTTCTTTACTCCTGTACTCAAATCCTCTTGTAATGAAGGCCAGCATTCCATTTTCCTTCCTAATGGCTTGCTGCATCTGCACATTCACTTTCAGTGACTCATGTACAAGGACACCCAGGTCCCTTTGAGCATCTGCATTCCCCAATCTTTCACCATTTAGGAAATACTCTGCCTTTTTGTTTTTTCTACCAAAGTGGATAAATTCACATTTCTCCACATTATATTCCATCTGCCATGTTCCAGTATGATTTGGACAGGTTGGGTGATTGGGCAGATGCATGGCAGATGCATTTTACTCTTTTATTGGGGTGGATAAACAAATTATCTGTAACTTAATAAAACTTTAAAAAAACTTATCAAATTAAATTAAAATTTGGTTGTCCGGATTGATGATGCACTCCAGACCCCGCGGTGCCCACCTGTCTCGGAAGGCCTCAAGCTTGCCGGCGGACACCACGTACTCCATCTCCAGGGCCACCCGGGCGCGAACATGGCCGCGGAAGAGAGGCAGGCAATCGGGCCGAACGACCCCATCGACCGCCCGCTGTCTGGACCAATTGATGGATTTTTTGGCCGGGCCCAGCAGCAGTTCCACGAGGAGGTCCTCCGATCTGCCTACTCCCCTCCGCACCAGGTCAGTTGCAGTGTAATGTGGGTAAATGCGAGGTTATCCACTTCGGTGGCAAAAACAGGAAGACATAAGAACATAAGAAATAGGAGCAGGAGTAGGCCAATCGGCTCCTCGAGCCTGCTCCACCATTCAATAAGATCATGGCTGATCTGATCCTAACCTGAAATCTTCTATCACTCTCCATCCCACCCGAACCCATGTGATCTCCCGGGAGAGGTGAAAAGCCAGGTAAAAAACCCAATGGCCAATTTGGGAGAATAGATCTGGGAAATTCCTCTCCGACCCATCTAGGCGATCGAAACTCTTCCAGGAGATCACTCTGTCCCTATATTTTCTACAGTACTTACCTTCTGTAAAGGCGATCTCCACCCCAGCCAGGAACAGGAATAAAACCATCTCCTGAAATCTAACACAGAATTAGAACACAAGAAGTAGGAGCAGAACCAGGCTACACGGCCCCTGGGCCCGCTCCACTACCCACAGGGCCATGACCATTCCGAACCTAGACTCATGTCCAATTTCCTGCCCGCTCCCCGTAACCCTTAATTCCCTTTACTTCCAGGAAACTATCTATTTCTGTTTTAAATTTATTTAATGATGTAGCTTCCACAGCTTTCTGGGGCAGAAAATTCCACAATCTTACCACCCTCTGAGTGAAGAAGTTTCTCCTCATCTCAGTTTTGAAAGAGCAGCCCCTTATTTTAAGATTATGCCCCCTAGTTCTAGTTTCACCCATCATTGGGAACATCCTCACCGCATCCACCCGATCAAGCCCCTTCACAATCTTATATGTTTCAATAAGATCACCTCTCATTCTTCTGAACTCCAATGAGTAGAGTCCCAATCTACTCAACTTCTCCTCATATGACCACCCCCTCATCCCCGGGATTAACCGAGTGAACCTTCTTTGAACTGACTCGAGAGCAAGTATGTCTTTTCTTAAGTATGGACACCAAAACTGTATGCAGTATTCCAGGTGCGGTCTCACCAATACCTTGTATAACTGCAGCAATACCTCCCTGTTTTTATATTCTATCCCCCTAGCAATAAAAGCCAACATTCCATTGGCCTTCTTGATCACTTGCTGCACCTGCATACTAACTTTTTGAGTTTTGTGCACCAGGACCCCCAGATCCCTTTGTACTACAGTATTTTGCAGTTTCTTGCCATTAAGATAATAACTTGCTCTATGATTTTTCCTGCCAAAGTGCATAACCTCACACTTTCCAGTATTGTATTCCATCTGCCAAATCTCTGCCCACTTACTTAGCCTGTCTAGGTCACTTTGCAGGTTTTTTATGTCCTCCTCACTCACTACTTTCCCTCCCATCTTTGTATCATCTGCAAACTTTGATATGTTACACTTGGTCCCTTCCTCCAAATCGTTAATATAGATTGTAAAGAGTTGGGGACCCAGCACTGACCCCTGCGGAACACCACTAGTTACTGATTGCCAGTCTGAGAATGAACCATTTATCCCAACTCTCTGCTTTCTGTTAGAGAGCCAATGCTCCACCCACGCCAGAATATTACCTCCAATCCCGTTATTTTTTATCTTGAGCAATAATCTTTTGTGTGGCACCTTGTCAAATGCCTTTTGGAAGTCTAAATACACTACGTCCACTGGTTCTCCTTTATCCACCCTGAATGTTACTTCCTCAAAGAACTCAAGCAAATTTGTCAAACATGACTTCCCCTTCATGAAACCATGCTGAGTTTGTCCTATTAAATTATGTTTATCCAAATGTACTGTTACTGTCTCCTTAATAATGGACTCTAACGTTTTACCAACCACAGATGTTAGGCTAACAGGTCTATAGTTTCCAACCTTCTGCCTATTACCCTTTTTAAATAAGGGTGTTACATTAGCAGTTTTCCAATCTGCCGGGACCTTTGCTGAGTCCAGGGAGTTTTGGAAAATTATTACCAATGCATCCACAATCCCTACCGTCACTTCCCTCAAGACCCTAGGATGCAAGCCATCAGGTCCAGGGGATTTATCTGGCTTAAGTCCCATTATTTTACCAAGTACCACTTCCTTAGTGATTTAAATCATATTTAGCTCCTCTCCCCCTAGAGCCCACTGTTTGTCCAGTGTTGGGATATTCTTAGTGTCCTCTACCGTAAAGACTGATACAAAATATTTGTTCAGCGTTATTGCCATCTCCATGTTTCCCACCATTAATTTCCCAGTCTCATCCTCTAAGGGACCAACATTTACTTTAGCCACCCTTTTTCTTTTTATATAACTATCGAAACTTTTGCTATCCGTTTTTATATTTTTTGCTAATTTACTTTCATAATCTATCTTCCCTTTCTTAATCAATCTTTTAGTTATTTTTTGCTGTCTTTTAAAGACTTCCAAACTTCTATCCTCCCACTAGATTTGGCTACCTTATATGCCCTTGTTTTTAGTCGGATACTATCCTTAATTACTTTACTTAGCCACGGATGGCTATCTTTTTTACACCCTTTTTTCCTCAGTGGAATATATATTTTTTGGAAGTTGTAAAATAACTCCTTAAATGTACACCACTGATCATTTACCGTCTTACCCTTTAATCTATTTTCCCAGTCCACTCTAATCAATTCCGCTCTCATACCTTCATAGTCTCCTTTATTCAAGCTCAGCACGCTTGTTTGAGATCCAACCTTCTCACCTTCTACTTGAATATGGAATTCAACCATGTTATGGTCACTCATTCCAAGGGGATCCTTTACTAGGATATTTTTAATTAATCCTGTCTCATTACACAGGACCAAATCTAAGGTTGCTTGCCCCCTGGTCGGTTCAGTTACATACTGCTCAAGAAACCCATCCCTAATACACTCAACGAACTCATCCTCAAGGCTGCTCTGCCCAATTTGATTTGTCCAGTTAATATGATAGTTAAAATCCCCCATAATTATAGCTGTTCCCTTATTACAAGCCTCAACTATTTCCTGATTAATACTCCATCCCACAGAGTTGCAACTGTTCGGAGGCCTATAGACTACGCCCACTAGTGTTTTTTTCCCCTTATTATTCCTTATCTCTACCCAATCTGTTTCACTATCCTGCTCCTTTGACCCAATATCATTTCTCTGTATTATAGTGATTCCTTCCTTTATTAACATAGCCACCCCACCTCCCCTCCCTTCCTGCCTGTCCTTCCTGATTGTTAAATAACCTGGTATGTTTAATTCCCAGTCATGGTCACCCTGCAGCCATGTTTCTGTAATGGCCACAAGATCATACCCATATGTAGTTATTTGTGCCGTTAACTCATTCATTTTGTTGCGAATGCTACGTGCATTCAGATAAAGAACTTTCAAATATGTTTTGTGACACTTAGTTCCTGTTTTTTCCCCATTTACTACTTTACCTATTACTCCATACCTTCTGTCCCTTCCTGACATGTTCTGTTTTTTAATTTCCCCACTGCTACCTAAGTCTATGACCTTCTCCGTTGTCATTTCTGTTATTTGCTCTCTAGAAACCTCCCCCCCCACTAATAAGTTTAAAGCCCTCTCTACAGCCCTAGTTATATGATTCGCCAGGACTCTAGTCCCAGCACTGGCCAAGTGGAGCCCGTCCCAATGGAACAGCTCCCTCCTGTCCCAGTACTGGTGCCATTGTCCCAAGAAGCAAAACCCATTTCTCCCACACCAGTCTTTGAGCCACGCGTTTAACTCTTTAATTTTATTTATCCTAGCCAAATTCGCTCGTGGCTCCGGTAATAACCCAGAGATCATTACCCTTGAGGTTCTGTTTTTTAATTTGACCCCTAGCTGCTCATACTCCTTTAACAGAACCTTCTTCCTTGTCCTATCTACGTCGTTTGTACCAACATGGACCACGACAACTGGATCCTCCCCCTCCCACTCCAAGTTTCTTTTCAGCCCAGAAGAGATGTCCTTAACCCCGGCACCGGGCAGGCAACACAGCCTTCGGGACTCCTGATCTTGACTGCAGAGAACCCTATCTATCCCCCAAATGGTACTATCCCCTAACACTACAACATTTCTTTTTACTCCCTCCACTTGAATGGCCCCCTGCACCACGGTGCTGTGGCCAGGTTGCTCATCCTCCCTGCAGTCCCCAATCCTGCCCTCACAGGGAGTAAGAACTCCAATCCTGCTTGACAAGAGCAAGGGCTGCGGCTTCTTCAACACTACATCCTGGATCCCTGTACCTTCCTCACTCGTAGTCACACCGTCCTGTCCCTGACCATGGACTACATCTGCAGTAATTAATTTCATAGGTGTGACCACCTCCTGAAACATAGAGTCCAGGAACTTCTCCCGCTGCCTGATGTGTCACAGTGTCTGAAGATCGGTCTCAAGCTCTTTAACATGGAGCTTGAGTTCCTCTAGCAGCAAACACTTATCGCAAATGTAATCACCGTGAGCCTCAATGGGGTCCACCAGCTCCCACATTTCACAACAGTGACACATCACCTGTTCACCCATATCACGCAGATTATTATCTGAACGGCAATAGATTGGGAGAAGGGGAAGTGCCCATTCTCCACAGTCTCTCATCATAGGACAGCCCTCTCATCCCAGGAATCAATCTAGTGAAACTTCATTGTCTCCAAGGCAAGTATATCCTTCCTTAGAGAAGGAGACCAAAACTGTGCACAGTACTCCAGGTGTGGTCTCACCAATGCCCTGTACAATTGTAACAATTCCTCCTTACTCTTATACTCCAATCCCCTTGAAATAAAGGCCAACGTCCCATTTGCCTTCATTATTGCTTGCTGTACCTGCATGCTAGCTGTCTGTGTTTCTTGCATGAGGATATTCAAATCTCTCTGAACACCAATATTTGAAAGTTTCTCACCATTTAAAAAATATTCTGTTTCTCTATTCTTCCTACCAAAGTGAATAGCCTCACATTTCCCTACATTATACTCCATCTGCCACCTCACTGCCCACTCAGTCCACCTATACCCCTTTGCAGACTCTGTGGGCTCGATTTTAGTTCAGGTGCGGGGAATTGGCGGTTTCCCCGAATTTAGTGATTCTGACACGATTGAACATAAGAACATAAGAACATAAGAAATAGGAGCAGGAGTAGGCCAATCGGCCCCTCAAGCCTGCTCCGCCATTTAATAAGATCATGGCTGATCTGATCCTAACCGCCAATCTACTATCACAGAACCATCTCCTGAATCTAACAGAATTAGACACACGAAATAGGAGCAGGATCAGGCTACATGGCCCCTGGGCCCGCTCCGCTACCCACAGGGCCATGTCCGATCCGAACCTAGACTCATGTCCAAATTCCTGCCCGCTCCCCGTAACCCTTAATTCCCTTTACTTCTAGGAAACTGTCTATTTCTGTTTTAAATTTATGTAATGATGTAGCTTCTACAGCTTTTTGGGGCAGCATATTCCATGGACCTACCACCCTCTGAGTGAAGAAGTTCCTCCTCATCTCAGTTTTGAAAGAGCAGCCCCTTATTCTAAGACTATGCCCCCTAGTTCTAGTTTCACCCATCATCGGGAACATCCTCCCCGCATCCACCCGATCCAACCCCTTCACAATCTTATATGTTTCAATAAGATCGCCTCTCATTCTTCTGAACTCCAATGAGTAGAGCCCCAATCTACTCAACCTCTTCTCATATGTCCATCCCCTGATCCCCGGCATTAACCGAGTGAACCTTCTTTGTACTGACTTGAGCGCAAGTATGTCTTTTCTTAAGTATGGACACCAAAACTGTATGCAGTTTTCCAGGTGCGGTCTCACCAATACCTTGTACAACTGAAGCAATACCTCCCTATTTTTATATTCTATCCCCCTAGCAATGAAAGCCAACATTCCATTGGCGTTCTTAATCACTTGTTGCACATGCATACTACAGGTAGACTACCCTTTATCCGGACTTCCGAAAACCGAAACCCTCTAAAAACCGAAGGTTTTTTCGTTCAGCGTAAGTCGTGCGTACGACTTACGCCGAACGAAAAAACCTTCGGTTTTTAGAGGGTTCCGGTTGCGGAAGTTCGGATAAAGGGTAAGTCGTGCGCACGACCCCCCGCCAGCCCCGACAACCGCCGACCCTGCCAGCCCCGACAACCGCCAGCCGCCGACCCCGCCAGCCCCGACAACCACCGACCCCCCGCGGACCCCGCCGGCCCCGACAACCGCCGACCCCCCCCGCGGACCCCGCCGGCCCCGACAACCGCTGACCCCGCCAGCCCCGACAACCGCCGACCCCCCCGCGGACCCCGCCAGCCCCGACAACCGCCGACCCCGCCAGCCGCCGACCCCCCCGCGGACCCCGCCGGCCCCGACAACCGCCGACCCCCCCGCGGACCCTGCCAGCCCCGACAACCGCCGACCCCGCCAGCCCCGACAACCGCCGACCCCCCCCGCGGACCCCGCCAGCCCCGACAACCGCCGACCCCGCCAGCCCCGACAACCGCCGACCCCCCCCGTGGACCCCGCCAGCCCCGACAACCGCCGACCCCCCGCGGACCCCGCCAGCCGCCGACCCCCCCGCGGACCCCGCCAGCCCCGACAACCGCCGACCCCCCCCGCGGACCCCGCCAGCCCCGACAACAGCCGACCCCCCCGCGGACCCCGCCAGCCCTGACAACCGCCGACCCCCCCCGCGTACCCCGCCGGCCCCGACCCCCGCCGACCCCGACTGACTTACGCTGAGCGTCAGCGTAAGTCGTGCGCACGACCCCCCGCCGACCCACCTTCCAAAATCCGAAATTCTCCTTTATCCGAAACTCGGCTGGTCCCGAGGTTTTCGGATAAAGGATAGGCTACCTGTATTGTAAATGGATCTGTGAGATTGATGCAAATTTAACACAATTGGCCAATTGATTTACAGCGTGTGGGAAGCCTTGGCAATTGAGTATTTCCAGTCAGAAAGTCGCAGAATATGACGTCATCATTGCTGCTGCACTTAAGTTTCACAGCAAGCCTTGCTTCCTCTGCAGGCTTCCAACCTTCAATATTAAGATGGCACAGGAGCCTGCAGGAGGAACAGCCAGCGGGAGGGCCAGATCTGCGCCCAAGTTTGATGAGGCTTCACTACAGGCATTATTGGATGGTGCTAGGGCCCACAGGGAGGTCCTCTTCCCTTCTTCAGGGAGGAAGAGGCCTCCCAGTCAGACCAAGGCTGTGTGGCTAGAGGTGGCAGGCCAAGGCAACTGCTTGGGGCTCACACGAAGAACGTGGTTGCAGTGCAGGAAAAGTTCCATGGCCTTCTTCGCACTGGAAAAGTAAGTACTGTATGATGTTTCCATCACCCTCAATCTGATCCCCATTGCCTTTCCTCACAAGCACTCAGCTTTAGCAATCCCTTCCTGCACATCCCACTAGACACTCACATCCATGCACCCTTACCCATTCCCTCTCTCTCTATGCTCACAATCACAGAACTATGCCACCATGCAGCCCTCACACTCCCTCTCACTCTGATGTTTTGAAAACAACTGACAACACACATTGAGGGCCCTTGGTATTGCAACCTCACTCCATCTTTGTCTCCTTCTAAGTATCTATGCTATGCAATCTCTGCACTCACTCCTTCATTCTCACTCAACCTCCACTTGTCTCCCTCATTGCAGGAAAAGAGAGCTCACAACAGGAGAGAGCGAGCCAGGACAGGAGGAGGGCCGCCCTCATTAGCCCAGCTCACCCCCTGGGAGGAAGGCGTCCTGGACATTGCCAAGTCTGACAGAGATGTGGACATTGGGGAAGGACAGGCAGGAGCATCCCCGCAAGCTGGTGACAGAATAGTTTTCCATCTCTCTCATTGGCATTGCATGAGTCACTGATAATGATTCTGAAGCTACATCATATGGACTTATGATCATCTGCAAAATGCAATGTGCATGTAACCTTGGCATCACATCTCTAACTTTTTCCTTGACTCCCCCACAGGACCATCGAAAGCCCCCATCCCCACGGTGCAGGAGGAAGAGCCTGAGCAGCCGGACGCCTCAGAGGAATCTGCAACTTCTGAGGGCGCAGCATCATCAGAAATAAGCGCACCCAGCACCAGCGCAGACACTCACACCTTGGTGGGACCTTCGGGACATAGAGTAGAGTTGTCACCTGGTGTATCACCGCTCACAAGTGAGCATCAGCAGATTGTGGAGACAGGTACAGCAGTGGAGAGTCCTCGTCGAAGGGCACAGGACTCTGCCAGCTCGGCTCAGCTGCATGTCGACCCTCTGCCTCTAGGGTCGCTGCAAGTGTGGAGCGAATGGACGAGTCCATAGCGAACATGAGCAGAGCCTTTGTGGAGTCATTGGCGCATGAACGCATCAACACGGAAAGGATGGCTACAGTAGAGGAGAGGTTGGCTACGGCCATGGAGGAGCTAAGTCGCCAGAGTGTTGAAAACATGATGAGTGTTCAGAATAGACTGACATCTCTGGAGGAGCGATGGTCAGCTATTGAACAGAGAAACCAGACCTTCATGGCAGGCCCTCTGAGTAGCACTGCCATTGTAGAAACGGGTCCCCATGGCCCCCCTGATGTGCAGCAAGGTGCTCTCAAGCCACTTGCAGGCACTGAGGGGGACCTGACCCATGAGAGGGAGGTTGGTGGTAGACCTCAAGGAAGTGGGGGCTCCTCTCCAAGCGCTCACACTTCCATGCCACTGCAGAGCCCTCGGTCAGAGCCCCGCCGGAGTACACACCCAACGGAGATGGAGGTCTCAACCCCTGCACAGCCGCAGGAGCAGCAGACTGCTGGTGAGCCCTCACAGGCTCGCCATCCCAGAGGACGCCCGCCAAAGGTGTTGAGACAGGAGCAGCAGGAAAGTGAGCAAGGGGCCTCCACATCTGCTGAAGCCACAGGGGAAGCACTATGTAGGAGCACACGTAAGAGGAAAATAAAGCGCTAATAGTCACAAAGGTAGTCACTTGGGTGAAATGTTGTGTTTATTTTAAAAATGCCATCAGTTGGTTAATGTAAATAAAATTTCTGATGGCCACTTCTGCAGTTGTGGCGTGTGTCATTTCGCGAATGGGGCTGGAGGTCCTCTAATGCCAAGAGGGGAAGGAAAAAACAGGCCTCCCATGCTTCTGGTAGGTGCCTCAGTTGAGGAAGCGCTGAGTGAGGGTGGCGAGATTGGTCTCGCAGGAGGTCACACTGGAGAAGTCTGTGAGGCTCCAAACTTCCACAGCTGTGGTTAGGCCTGGTAAAAGTTCCCCCAGACCTGAGACAACAAAGTCCTGCCACCTGCAAATGATGACTGATCAAATATCCTCTTTAATGCTGGTCCTGCAGCTGATAGTAAGCAAGCCAATAGTGTTCATGCCAGGTTTCACAGGCGTGATCCCCACCAGGCGCGTTTTGCATGGGAAAAGGGTTAAACAGGCAAGGGCCTGTTAAAATGGGATTATAAAGGCCAGTCAGTGCTGCTTAAGGGCCCTAAAGACCAATCCCGCCTGTTGCAGGTGGGACTGATTCGGGTCAATCAGACACACCTAGGTTAACATGGCGTGGAGGCGGGAACCAGGCGGGGGGATCACGACCCCTAGGTTTTGTGATTTTAACCCCCCCAACGCACGCCTAAAAGCCCGCCTCACGGCCCAATGAAAATCGAGGCCTTGGTGTCTAAATTCTATTAGTGCTGCCTCCTTAAGATGGACACTTGTGGAGCTGACTCTTCTTATTACTGGCAATTGCCAATTTAAAGTCAACTACAATTTCCACACTTTTGTACTCTATACCTCCATTGATGAAGCCCAGAATCCCGTAAGCCTTTTTAACTGCTTTCTCAACCTGTCCTTCCAACTTCAACGATTTGTGCACACATACCCCCAGGTCTCGCTGTTCCTGCGCCCCCTTCAGGATTGGACCATTTAGTTTATATGTCCTCTCCTCATTCTTTCTACCAAAATGTATCACTTCACACTTTTCTGCATTAAATTTCCTCTGCCACGAGTCCACCCATTTCACCTGCCTGTCCATGTCTTCCTGACTTCTATCACTCTCCTCCTCACTGTTCACTATACTTCCAAGTTTTGTCGCATCTGCAAATTTCGAAATTGTGCCCTGTACACCCATGTCCAAGTCATTAATATGTCTTCTTCTTAGGCAGTCCCTCGGAACCGAGGATGACTTGCTTCCACATTAAAAATGAGTTCATAGGTGACTGATGAGTCCAATGTGGGACCTACAGCCTCTGTCACAGGTGGGGCAGACGGTGGTTGAAGGGGCGGGTGGGTGGGGTGCTTGGGTTGACGTGCGCTCCTTGCGCTGCCTGCGCTTGGGTTCCGCTTGCTCCCGGCGAAGGGACTCGAGGTGTTCAGCGCCTTCCCGGATGCTTCTCCTTTAAGATGTATCAAGAAAAGCAGTGGTCCTAGAACCGACCCCTTAGGAACACCACTGTATACCTTCCTCCAATCCAAATAACAACCGTTCACCACTACTCTCTGTTTCCTGTCACTCAGCCAATTCTGTATCCATGTCCACTGTCCCTTTTATTCCATGGGCTTTAACTTTGCTGGCAAGCCTATTATGTGGCACTTTGTCGAAAGCCTTTTTGAAATCTATGTTCACTACATCAACTGCATTACCCTCATCAATCCTCCCTGTTACCTCATCAAAAAACTCGATCAAGTTAGTTAAACACGATTTGCCTTTAACAAATCCGTGCTGGCTTTCCTTAGTTAAACCACACTTGTCCAAGCGACTGTTAATTTTGTCCCTGATTACTGTTTCTAAAAGCTTCCCCATTACCGAGGTCAAACTGAATGGCCTGTAGTTGCTGGGTTTATCTTTACACACTTTTTTGAACAAGGGAATAAAATTTGCAGTTCTCCAGTCCTCTGGCACCACCCCCGTATCTAAGGAGGATTGGACGATTATGGCCAGTACCGCCGTGATTTCCTCCCTAAATTCCTGCCGCATCCTAGGATGCATCCCATCCGCTCCTGGTGATTTATCTACTTTAAATACAGCCAGCCTTCCTAATACCTCTTTTTTCTCAATTTTTATCCTATCAATATCTCCACTACCTCCTCCTTTACTATGTCTATGGCAGCATCCTCTTCCTTGGTGAAGACAGATGCAAAGTACTCATTTAGTACCTCAGCCATACCCTCTGCCTCCATGAATAGTGTTACGTCCGTGTATAATAAGAAACGTACTGCGGAGAACGGTACAACAGGTGTTTACTCAACATGGCTCAAACTGCAACTGATCTGTACAGATTACTACTCAGTGTTATATACACGTGTGGTCACTGCCGGTACTGCAGTATACATGAGCTGTAAAACATAGTTCCCCCCTTAAAGGTATATACATTACAATTCCTCCCCTTTTAGATTAACAGTACCATAACACTCATTTAACAATTAAATATCAAACTAATTACAATTAACACTTCTAACATGCAACATTAGCTGAAAATAGTCTATTTATATATTCAGTCTTTGGGGAGGCTTCCTGATCCTTTCTGGATAGCGCCTTTCCCGAGTGTCTTGCTCTTGGTGCGGAGGCGATTCTGGCCCCCTGTCGTCGGTTGGTTCATCAGCTTCCGATGCTACTGTTTCTGGGGTAGATGTGACCTGTACGTCGGGTTCATCACCAGGTACGTATGGACGAGGCATGGGGTTGACTTGTTCCTGTGACGCTAGGATCTGGTCAGCATGGCGTCTCACGATGCTCTCCCCAACGTCCACTGTGTACATTAGTGGGCCCTGCCATGTGCATATCGTTCCTGGCTGCCATTTTTCTGTTCGGTAGTCACGGGCCAAGAATGGTTGCCCTACATTGAAGCTCCTTGTTGGCTTCTCATGGATGTGCTGGAATTGCTTACTCTCAGCATCTCTTCGTACGTTTGGTCTGAGCAAATCCAGGCGAGATCTTAACCTTCGGTTAAAGAACATCATGGCTGGGGCCTGGTTGGTGACTGCATGTGTCGCATTCCGGTAGGCGAACAGGAAATTGTCCACCTTGTGCTGCAGCGGAATGTTGTCATTGTACATAGCCTTTCTTGCCTTCGTAAAGGTTTGTACAAACCTCTCAGCCAATCCATTTGTGGCTGGATGATACGGGGCGGATGTGTAATGCCTTACCCCATTCTTTTTCAAGAACCTCCGGAACTCTTCGGACACAAACTGTGGTCCGTTGTCGGAGCAAATCTGTTCTGGCAAGCCATTCCTGGCAAAAATGGTCCGTAGGACTGCAATAGTTTTCTCCATGGTGGTGGAGGACATTTTGATGACATTAGGCCATTACGAGTGCGCATCCACGGCTATTAAAAACATTGAGTCCATGAATGGACCAGCAAAATCAATATGCACCTGTTGCCATGGAGATGAGGGCCACTCCCATGGGTGTAGAGGGGCCTGTGGTGGTGCATTTTGGACTTTCTGGCATCCTGAGCAGCTCTTGGTCAGGTCCTCGATTTGTTTATCAATTCCTGGCCACCACACATAAGCCCTGGCTAGGCTTTTCATTTTCACTCCTCCCAGATGACCCTCATGAAGCTCATTGAGCACTCTATCCCTTAACTTGTGCGGAATTACCATTCGGGATCCACACATCAAGGTCCCCAGGCACACTGACAGCTGTTCTCTCCTTGTCGAGAATGCTGGCAACAGTGAGTCGCCATGTGCTGGCCATCCCTTTGTAGTGTATGTACCTTTAAGAGGAACTATGTTTTTGAAGCCCCTGTATACTGTAGTACCAGTAGTGACCACTCGGGTATATAAGCCTGTGTAGCGTCTTGTGTAGTTAGTTCACCTCCAGACTTTGTTCAGTAAACACTTGTTAAATCAACTCCTGCATTCCATGTCTCCATTAACACATGGATCTAACAGTGGCGACGAGTTAGAAACGAACTTACCTGCAATTCGGCAGCACCTCAAGGGGATCGATTCCTCAGACGAAGGTCGAAGCAAGAAGAAAAAAAAAACTGTGGTTTCACCAGCTAAACGGGCTGGTGGCAGGTAGTGCACTGGTCCTTCCTGGGCTGCGGCGGGCTAGAGCTCGATCCGGTGGCTCTGCAACGGGGCCGGGCAGCGAGTCGGGAAGCAGAAGCAAAGAGAGAGGGTGGAGCACTCAGGGCGCGGCCGGTGCTGCAAAGCAGGTCGGCGTTCGGACCGAGCAGAGGGAGGGGAAAGTCCCAGAGGGTCTGCTCCACGACGGGAACTGTTCTCCAAGTAACGGAGAAACTATTGAAGTGATATATAAAAAAAAATAGAAATACCGCAAAAAGCTGCAGGTCGCAACGGGAACCACAGAGAACAGCGTTGGCAGCAGCGGCAGTGGCGGGAAAACACGGGAGGTGCCATCTTAACTCGCTGGGGTTAGAAAGAAAAGCATGGGAGGCGCCATTCTGATCCATCGGGGATGGAGGAAAAGCGCGGGAAGCGCCATTTTAGATTTTCAAAATGCCGAAGACTGGCAATATTACTGCTTTCGATAGTGATATAGAAGATTGGACCACATATGTGGAAAGAGTGGAGGTATATTGCAAGGCGAATGAAGTAGCGGATGATAAAAAGGCATCGGTACTTCTAAATCTGATGGGCACAAGGACATACGGGCTGTTACGAAACTTGATCACTCCAGCCAAACCAATGGACAAGAATTTTAAGGAGATTGTTGATACCTTACAGGAGCACTTAAACCCAACACCGCTGCTGATAGTGGAACGATTCAAATTCTTCAGGAGGAATCAGCACAAGAATGAAAGTAACGCTGATTACCTCACCGAATTACGAAAGCTGTCAAAGCACTGCCAATTCGGGGTAGGACTGGCAGATTCTCTACGAGACAAATTCGTCTGCGGTCTCCTAAGCGAAGGAACACAGAAAAGACTACTTTCTGAGAAAGATTTGACACTGGACAAGGCTTTCAGTGTGGCTGTATCATATGAAGCAGCAGCAAGAGGAGCTGCAGAGATACAGCAAAAGCCACAGGACTTCGGCACCCATGAAATGACACGGGGTTTCGAGAGATGTTATCGCTGCGGCAGATCCACCCATGACCAGAAGGACTGCTGGTTCAAGGACAAAGCATGCAGGCAATGCGGAAAGATGGGACACATTGCACGTGTATGCAGATCTGGAAAGAAATCCGCTGATAGTAAAAAGGTCAATAAGGAAAAGTACAGAAAGGTACAAATGATGACGGACAGTAGCTCCGAAGACCAGAAGAGTGATAGCGACTCCGGAAAAAAGAGACTAAGCTGTCTCAAATTACATAATGTAATTGCCAAAGAAGATTACCAGACCATTTGGGTTACCCTCACGATAGCGGGGTCCCCAGTCAAAATGGAGCTAGATACAGGATCAGCTCTGACCATCATGAGTCGACGGGATTACGAGCGGCTATTTCTGCATATACCTTTGAAAGACACATCCATTATCTTGAAGACATATACGGGGCAGAAAGTATACCCCAGAGGGAATATAAGGGTGCCTGTTGTATACAACGGCAAGGAAATACAGAAGTTGTATTTATACGTTCTACAAGATGGTGGTCCACCGTTGTTGGGACGTGAATGGATCAGAAAGATACGTTTAGACTGGCACTCCATTCAGGCACTGACGGTGACCAGTAAGAAAAAAAACTATGATGACGTCATACCTGGACGATTAAAAGAAATCTTGGCTAACACCAAAGAAGTGTTTCAACAGGAACTAGGAACCCTGAAAGGCGCCACCGCCTCAATAAAAGTGGAAGATGCGGCAATTCCCAAGTTTTTTAAGGCAAGGCCGGTGCCATACGCAATTCGTCCAGCCGTCGAGGCAGAGTTGGAGAATTTGGAAAAAGCAGGTGTGTTATCCAAGGTAGATTGGAGCGAGTGGGCAACACCCATCATCCCTGTCATGAAGAAAATGTTGAATAATGATAAATCTGAAGAACAGAGAAAAGTTTGCATCTGTGGGGACTTCAAAGTGACTGTAAACCCGGTTCTTCACACGGTACAGTATCCTCTTCCGAGGATAGAAGATATTTTCGCCTCACTATCCGGAGGGAAACGTTTCACCAAAATTGACTTTGCACAGGCATATCTACAGATGGAGGTTGAGGAGGCCTCTAAAAAGTATCTCACGATAAACACACACAAAGGCCCGTACCAGTACAATCGACTGGTTTTCGGAGTGGCATCAGCTCCGGCTATCTGGCAAAGAGCTATGGAGCAAGTCCTGCAAGGGATTCCGGGGACTCAATGCTACCTAGACGACATCCTTGTAACAGGAGAAAACGACAACGAGCACCTTGCCAACTTGGAGCAGGTGCTCACGAGGCTGAGAGAACGGGGCCTACGAGCAAATCGCCCCAAGTGCAAATTTTTCCAGAAACAAATATCATATTATGGCCACGTCATTAACGAAGAAGGGTTGCATAAGTCACCTGAAAAAATTGAAGCGGTCGTAAAGGCCCCTGCGCCTGAAATTGTCTCACAATTAAGGTCGTTCCTGGGATTAGTAAATTACTATCATAAATTTTTACCAAACTTGTCGACGGTTCTGCACCCTCTTAATGCACTGCTACAAACTGGAATAGTTTGGAAACGGAGCGAAGACTGTAAACGTTCCTTCCATAAATGCAAAGGCTTGATCACGTCCAGGGAAGTGTTGGCTCATTACAACCCATCACTGCCAATCAGACTGGCGTGCGATGCATCCCCTTACGGCGTGGGAGCGGTATTATCGCATAGATTCCCTGATGGCTTGGAGCGGCCGATAGCTTTTGCGTCACGCTCATTGAACTCAGCTGAGCGTAACTATGCCCAGATCGACAGGGAGGCACTCAGCCTGGTGTGGGGGGTGAAGAAATTCAACCATTACCTACACGGACAAAAATTTACCTTGTTGACTGACCATCAACCCCTCGTCTCCATATTCAACCCTAAAAAGTGCGTTCCCATTATGACAGCGCAAAGGCTACAGAGGTGGTCCCTTTTCCGAGGGGCACACCAATATGACATAGAATACAAAGGAACAAAACAGCATGGGAATGCTGATGGGTTATCGCGCCGACCGTTGCCAATGGTGGAAGAGGCACTTACAGTGGACCCAGTGGAGATGTTCCACTCGACCATAGTGGAATGTCTACCGGTGACAAATTCTACCATTGAAAAGGAAACGCGAAATGACCCGACTCTCTCACGAGTCTACGATTTAACGGTGAAGGGATGGCCAGCACATGGCGAACCACTGTTGCCAGCATTCTCGCAAAGAAGAGAACAGCTGTCAGTGTGCCGAGGACACTGTGCCAGTGTGCTGGGTACTGTGCAATGAGAAGGGACTAATCAGTAATCTTGTTGTACGGGGACCCTTGGGTCAGAGCGATCATAACATGATCGATTTCTCACTCGAAATGGAGAGCGAAGAAATTGACTCAGAGACTAAGGTCCTGAATTTAAACAAGGGGAATTATGATGCCATGAGACGGGAACTGAGTAGGTCTGATTGGACAACGTTCCTGGGAGGACTGGAGGTAGATAAACAATGGCAAACATTTAAAGATAGAATGACAAAATTGCAAAAATTGTTTATACCAATCTGGCATAAAAGGAAATCTAAAAAGGTGACTCAACCGTGGATAACAGGGGAAATTAGAGACAGCATAAAATCCAAAGATAGGGCGTATAAAATAGCCAAAAAAAGCGCCAGAGCGGAAGATTGGGAACAGTTTAAGATAGAGCAAAGGAGGGCAAAGGGCATAATCAAGAGGGGCAAAATAGCTTACGAAAACAAGCTGGCGGAAAATATAAAAACTAACTCCAAAAGCTTTTATAAGTATATCAAAAGGAAAAGACTGGTGAAAACCAAAGTTGGTCCATTGCAGTCAGATACGGGGGAATATATAATGGGAAATAAGGAAATGGCAGATCAACTAAATGCATACTTTGGGTCAGTCTTTACGAAGGAAGACACAAAAAACCTCCCTGGGATATCGGGAAAAATAGGGACATTGGCAAAGGAGGAACTGACGCAAATCAATATCTCTAAGGATATGGTGTTAAGGAAGCTAAAGGGATTGAAGGTGGACAAATCCCCAGGGCCTGATAACATGCATCCTAGGGTACTGAAGGAGGTGGCCCTAGAGATAGCGGATGCACTAAGGATGATTTTTCAGAATTCATTAGACTCGGGAACAGTGCCGATGGATTGGAGGGTAGCTAACGTTACCCCACTATTCAAAAAGGGGGGTAGGGAAAAAGCAGGTAATTACAGACCTGTAAGCCTTACATCAGTTGTGGGCAAAATGCTGGAGTCCATCATTAAGGATGAAATAGCGGAGCACTTAGCAAATGGGGACAGGATAGGACAGAGTCAACATGGATTTACAAAGGGTAAATCGTGCTTGACTAATCTATTGGAATTTTTTGAGGGAGTAACTGGTAGAATAGATGGGGGAGAGCCAGTAGATGTGGTGTACCTGGACTTCCAAAAGGCCTTCGATAAGGTCCCACATAAAAGATTAGCATGGAAAATTGAGGCTCATGGGATAAAGGGGAAAGTTTTGGCGTGGATAGGGAACTGGCTGTCAGATAGAAAACAGAGAGTTGGAATAAACGGCTCATTTTCTGAATGGCAGGCAGTAACAAGTGGGGTACCACAGGGATCTGTCCTGGGCCCCCAGCTGTTCACAATTTACATTAATGACCTGGATCAGGGAGTCGGATGCAGCATTTCCAAATTTGCAGACGACACTAAACTAGGAGGTGGGGTGGGCTCAGAGGAAGAGACCAGGAAGCTCCAGAGCGATTTGGACAGACTGGGCGATTGGGCGGATAAATGGCAGATGCACTATAATGTGGACAAGTGCGAAGTTATCCACCTTGGGTGCAGGAACGGGAGGGCAAATTATTATTTAAATGGCAATAGATTGGGAGAGGGGGAAGTACAGAGAGACCTGGGTGTTCTTGTACACCAGTCACTGAAGGCGAGCATGCAGGTGCAACAGGCGGTCAAGAAGGCAAACGGTATGCTGGCCTTCATAGCAAAAGGGTTAGAATACAGGAACAGGGATACCTTGCTGCAGCTGTACAGGGCACTGGTGAGACCACACCTCGAGTACTGTGTACAGTTTTGGTCGCCTCATCTGAGGAAGGATGTTCTTGCCATGGAGGGGGTGCAGCGGCGATTCACCAGGCTGATACCAGGAATGGCGGGAATGACCTATGAGGAGAGACTATGTAGTTTAGGGATGTACACACTGGAGTTTAGAAGATTGAGAGGGGACCTCATAGAAGTGTATAAAATTCTGACAGGTCTAGACAGACTGGATGCAGAAGGAATGTTTCCCTTGGCGGGTGAGAACAGAACTAGAGGACATAATTTAAGGATAAGGGCTAAACCATTTAGGACAGAGATGAGGGGGAATTTCTTCACTCAGAGAGTGGTGAACCTGTGGAACTCATTGCCACAGAGGGCAGTGTACGCCAGCTCATTAAATATATTTAAGAGGGAATTAGATATATTTCTACGGGCAAAAGGGGTTAAGGGTTACGGAGAGAAGGCGGGGACGGGATACTGAATTAAAGGATCAGCCATGATCTCATTAAATGGCGGAGCAGGCACAAAGGGCCGAATGGCCTACTCCTGCTCCTATCTTCTATGAACCTTGATGTGTGGATCCAGAGTGGTGATTCCACCCAAACTCAAGGATAAAGTGCTAAAGGAGCTTCATGAGGGGCATCTGGGTGGAGTGAAAATGAAGAACTTAGCCAGAGCGTTTGCGTGGTGGCCAGGTATCGATGGAGACATCGAAGAAATGACCAAGAGCTGTCTAGGATGCCAGAAGGTCCAAAAGGCCCACCACAAGCCCCTCTACATCCATGGGAGTGGCCCTCATCTCCATGGCAAAGGGTACATATCGACTTTGCTGGTCCATTTATGGACTCAATGTTCTTAATCGCGGTGGATGCACACTCCAAGTGGCCGGAAGTAATAAAGATGTCCCTCACCACCACGGAAAAAACCATCACAGTATTAAGGAGCATATTCACCAGGAATGGGCTGCCTGAACAGATCTGTTCTGATAATGGACCGCAATTTGTATCCGAAGAATTCAGGAAGTTCTTAAAAAACAATGGGGTTAAGCACTACACTTCCGCCCCATACCATCCCACCACCAATGGATTGGCTGAAAGGTTTGTCCAGACCTTCAAGAAAGCCATAAAGGCCATGGGTAATGAAGACATAAATCTACAACATAAGGTAGATAACTTCTTGTTTGCGTACAGGAATGCAACACGTGGTTACAAACCAAACCCCCGCCATGATGTTTTTCAATAGAAGCCTAAGATGCCGGCTGGATTTGGTCAAGCCAAACGTCAGAAGGGACGTAGAGAACTGGCAATTTCAAAGCATGAATGAAAGGCCAACTAGAACCTTCCAGATAGGTCAACCAGTTTTGGCCCGGGACTACCATACCAAGAAATGGCAGCCTGGAACTATTTGCACACGACTAGGACCGCTGATGTATACCGTGGACATTGGAGAAAGCATAATAAGGTGCCATGCTGACCAGATCATAGAGTCATCCAAAAAAGGACAACCTACACCACAACTCTATACGCCTAGTGATGAAGCAGAGATACCCATAGTATCTACCGCCGATCCGGTGATACTGGAACCAGATGAACCCGACACTGGCATTGAAGCCGAATCAACCTTGCCAAAAGAACCTACTACACCATCGAGGCATTATCAGGACCGAGTCAGTAAGCCTCCAGAGAGACTGAATTTGTAATTGATTAACTTCAGCAAATGTGTATATTATTGTTCTTGTAAAAATGTTATTTAATGATTACTTAAAATGTTATGTACTATTTATCTAAAAGGGGAGGAATTGTAGTGTATGTACCTTTAAGAGGAACTATGTTTTTGAATCCCCTGTATGCTGTAGTACCAGTAGTGACCACTCGGGTATATAAGCCTGTGTAGCGTCTTGTGTAGTTAGTTCACCTCCAGACTTTGTTCAGTAAACACTTGTTAAATCAACTCCTGCATTCCGTGTCTCCATTAACACAGGGATCTAACACCCTTCACCGTCAAATCATATACCCAAGACAGTGTTGGGTCATTTCAGGTTTCCTTTTCGATACAAGTGTTAGTTACCGGTAGGTATTCAACTATAGTCGAATGGAATATTTCAACAGGATCCACTGCTGGTGCTTCCTCCGCAGTAGGCAGTGGCAGGTGTGATAGCCCATCGGCATTTCCATGCTGTTTCGTGCCCTTATTGTGGTAAACCACTGTTATTGTTGTTCACCGTTGTTGTTGCACACTGTTGTATCTATGCATTCCTCAGCTGGCTCTGCCCCTGGCTCCACCCACATGCCCAGGTATAAAGGTGACTGCTCTGCAGCCCCCTGCCTTCTTGGAAACCAGTCAACCACGAGAGGCATGCTCTGTTCTTTGCTAATAAAAGCCTTTTAGTTACTCTCCCAAATCTCAGTCTTTTATGAGTAATTGATAGCGCATCAATTTTATTAGCAAAGACAAAATGTCGGCACCAAACGCTGAGCAGCAGGCGCTGCAGCAAACGACGGCACCAAATGCTAAGCAGCAGGCGCTGCTGCATGCCCTCAGACCAACATGCCTGGACCTAGACCCTCAAGAGGCGGGTTCATCTACCAAGTTCGCACAATGGCTGCGTTGCTTCGAAGCTTACCTGGAAGCCTCAGCCATGACACTAGATGGAAACAAACTAAAAATCCTGGCCTCCAAGGTAGGCCACCAAGTCTACACGCTCATCCAGGACGCGACTACCTACGTGGCGGCTATCGATCTGCTAAAAGGACAATTCACACACCCGGTAAATACGGTTTATGCCAGGCACCTCCTGAGATCCCACAAACAGCAGTCCGGGGAATCGGTGGAGGCATTCCTACGGGCACTACAGATACTCAGCTGAGCCTGCGATTGTAAAGAGGTATCGGCCGCGACACACACGGAGGGACTTATCCGAGATGCTTTCATTGCGGGCCTCAAGTCCGACTACTCCTGGCAGAGACTGCTGGAGAAGGGCGAAATTGACCTGAAGAAGGCAGTGTCCCTCGTGCTCTCGCTCGACGCGGCCCACCGGAATATGGACGCATTCTCCCCTAACCGCTCTGCACCGTGGATGCCGCAACCTTGGGTCATGGGACCGCCACCCCCAGCACCAACTGCTGCAGCGATGTCCAAGGGCCCGAAATGTTACTTTTGTGGCCAGGCAAAACACCCCAGAGCACGCTGCCCGGCGAAAAACGCTACCTGCTCTGGCTGCGGGAAGAAAGGACACTACGTCAGCGCCTGCAAAGGTGAAACCGCTAATGCCAGCAGCGCCGCATGTGAACCGTGGGGGCAGCCATCTTGTCTGCCATCTTGGACACCTCCAGCCGCGTGGGGATCGGGATCATGGGCGCAGCCATTTTGTCCGCCATCTTGGACGCCTCCAACTCCAATCGCGGGTGACCCGGACTCAACCACCACCTCGTCTGACGACCACAGCGACTCGCTCGATCATACGCTGGCCTCCGTGATGCTGGACCAATCTCTCCCTCACCAACTGTCCAGGTCCATGATGGACATTACGGTAAACGACCGCACCACTACCTGCCTTTAAGACAGCGGGAGCACGGAGAGCTTTATCCACCCCGACATGGTGCGCAGTTACTCTCTCCCGGTCCTGCCAACGCGCCATCGGATCTCTATGGCTTCCAAATCCCATTCAGCAGACGTCGGTGGCTACTGTGTAGTGACCCTTTCAGTAAGGGGCACAGAATACAAAAATTTTAAACTTCTTGTCCTGCCCCACCTCTGCGCTGCCGTTCTACTGGGGTTGGAATTTCAGTGCCACCTTAAAAGTGTCACATTAGCGTATGGCAGACCCCTCCCCCCACTCACAGTCTGCAGCCAGCAGCTTTTAAATCGCCCGCCGCGCACCATTTGCAGCCTCTCCGCGCTTAAAGTCTCACCCCCGCCTTGTTCGCTAACCTCACCCGCGACTGTAAGCCCATCACTACCAAAAGCAGACGGTACAGTGCCGGGGATAGGAGCTTCATTAAATCCGAAGTAGCAAGACTCCTGAAGAAAGGGATTATTGAGGGTAGCACTAGCCCATGGCGAGCACAAGTGGTGGTAGTGAAGACTGGTGAAAAACAGCGCCTAGTTATTGACTACAGCCAGACGATCAATCGCTACACCCAGTTAGATGCATACCCACTCCCCCGCATATATTCAATCTCATAGTGGTGCGCCCCTAGAAAAAGTGACCATCTTTGTAGTCATTGCGCAGTCATCACTGGAACGCCCTTCTTCGGATTAAAAATGGAGACAAGAGGCTGGTGATCAGTCAGCAAGGTGAATTTCTGCCTGTGCAGATAGTGATTGAACTTTTTCACTCCCCACGCTAGGCTGAGTGCCTCCCTGTCAATCTGGGCGTAGTTACGCTTGGCTGAGGTTAGTGATCGTGACGCAAAGGCTATTGGCCTCTCTGAGCCATCCGAGAATTTGTGCAACAGCACCGCTCCAATGCCATAGGGTGACGCATCACATGCCACCCGAATTGGTAATAGAGTCATAGAGTCATAGAGTTTTACAGCACAGAAAGAGGCCCTTCGGCCCATCGTGTCTGCGCCGCCCATCCATCCCTGTCCAGTCTAATCCCATTTTCCAGCATTTGGTCCATAGCCTTGTATGCATGGCATTTCAAGTGCTCATCCAAATGCTTCTTGAATGTTGTGAGGGTTCCTGCCTCTACCACCCTTTCAGGCATTGAGTTCCACATTCCAACCACCCTCTGGGTGAAGAAGTTCCTCCTCAAATCCCCTCTAAATCTCCTGCCCCTTACCTTGAATCTATGCCCCCTTGTTATTGACCCCCCTACTAAGGGGAAATGTTCCTCTTTATCTACCCTATCTGATGTAAGAAAAAGGAGACTTACCATCAAGTAACTTTAAAGTAAGCTTTAAGTAACTTATAAACACACTATATACAAGAGAGGTCTTTACCATGCCTCTGGTAGAAGCCTCTTACAATACTGAACAGACCAGTATTTATACCAGTCCAACAGGAAGTGACACATGACAGGAAGTGAGGTATGTACACAGTTCATAGTTCATAGTTCACAGTTCACAGGAAGTGATGACATAACTCCCCGGAAGTTATTATTTTTATCACATTCTTCCCTCCTGCAGGTTTAGGAGGCTGTGGTCTACCTTTTGGTCCGCAGCCGCCGAACAAGGAAGAGTCGCACCCGTTTGGATTCCCGTCGTAGAGGGTCGCTGGTCCGCTTACATCCGGTTGGCCATTGGCCAGAGTCCATGTGGCCTGGATTGCCCTGTGAAGGGTCGGGGAGATCATGGCTTTGAGTACGAGCCCCAATAGGTTCAAAGTCAGACTGCCTCTGTTCAGAGGGAGGTGCAGAGCTGGTCTGTGGCGGACCAGTACTTTCATGCGTGGTACTGGGAGGGTCGCAACCTTGAGCACGGGGTTCTACCGGCACCAAGCTAGTTGGTGTCCGATCAGGATCCTGGAGAGGGGTACCCGATAGGTCCCAAGAGTTTCCTGGTGAAATGCCATCACCCGATGTCCCACTAGGTCCTGGTGGGCAGGGAGCCAGATCCCGTAATGATACGGTAGATTCTCGGCCGTCGGAATATCGTATGTTTGCATAGGTGGGGTTGGCATCGGTTAGTTCGACCTCGTCTACAAGAGGGTCATTTTTAGACGTCCGAACGTATCTTCAGAGTAATACAGGTCCAGGAGTAGTTAGCCATGATGGGAGTGATGTCCCATGAGATGAGCGACGCTGGAATCCAAAGAACCGCTCATGAGGTGTAGTATTTGTGGCTGTAGAAAGCAGGGACTGTATAGGGTGCAATGCATCCGGAAGCACTGTTTCCCATTGCTGGTCTGGTAGGCCCCGAGATCTTAAAGCGAGACGTACGGAATTCCAGATGATACCGTTATACCTCTCTACCTGCCCATTTCCGATGGGATGGTATGGTGTTGTTTTGCTTGTAGCAATTCCCCGTTCTGAGAGGTAGTCCTTGAGTTCCCTCGACATAAAGGATGGACCCCGATCTGAGTGAATATAAGCCGGCATGCCACAGAGAGAAAATACCTGCTCAAGGCAGCAGATTACTGTGGACGCCAGCATATTGGAGCAGGGGAAGGCAAACGGAAAACGTGAATATTCGTCGATCATGGTGAGCAAATATGTGTTCCGAGTTGAAGAGGGCACTGGGCCCTTAAAATCGATGCTAAGTCGTTGCATCGGTTGGGTTGCATGTATGAGTATACCATCTGAGGGGCGGAAGAACTGAGGTTTTAATTCCGCACAAAGCCGGCATTCTGAGCATATTTTCTTTACATCTCCAATGGAAAAAGGGAGATTCCGTGATCGTACGAAATGTAGCATGCGCGTAACGCCAGGATGGCACAAACCATTGTGGACATCCATGAGGGTGGAGGATGACATAGTGGAGCAGAATGCCCGTGTGAGGGTGTCTGGGGCCACATTCTCCTTGCCAGGCCGATAGAGAATGGTATAACCAAAAGAGGCCAGTTCCATCCTCCAAAGTTGTATTTTATTATTCTTAATTTTGGTTCGTTTTCGATTATCGAGCATGAAGGCGACCGATTGTTGGTCCGTGATCAATGTAAAGTGCTGGCGAGCTAGAAAATGGTTCCACTTCCGCACTGCCTCTATGATGGCTGTGGCTTCTTTCTCAACCGGAGGATAATGTAGCTCGGCACCTTGTAAGGTCCTGGACATAAATGCTACAGGACGACCTTCCTGATTCAGAGTAGCCGAGATCGCCACCTCCGAGGTATCACATTCAACCACGAAAGGGAGATTCTCATCAATGGAGTGAAGAGCCGCTTTCTCCAACTGTTTTTTGAGAAGGTTAAAGGCTGCAACAGCCGCTGTTCCCAGTGGAAATGATCTAGCATGCAGCAAGGGTTGGATTTTGTCCGAAAAATGAGGAATCCATTTAGCGTAGTATGCAAACAGACCGAGAGCCCGACGTAAAGAAGCTGGATTCTTAGGTGACGGGAGCTCTTGGAGCGGGCGAAGTCTTTCTGGGTCTGGCTTAATGATACCATTGCCTACGCAGTAGCCAAGGATGTTGATGGTCGGTCGCGACTCAACAGATTTGGATTCATTCAGGGTCAAATTACGGCGATGGAGGGCATCCCGAAATTTTTGGAGGTTGGAGTCGTGTTCCTGTTGATCGTGACCTGCAATGGTAATGTTATCAAGATAGGGAAAAGTGTCCCTTAGGTTTTCCTGCTTAACCAGGCCATCCATTGCCCGTTGAAAGACAGCCACTCCATTAGTAACCCCGAATGGGAGGCGACGAAATTGGTACAGCCGTCCATTAGCCTCAAAGGCTGTGAACTGCTTATCTGAGACCTTCAAGGGTAACTGATGATAGGCACTTTTTAAATCGTAAGTTGAGAACACTTTGTATTCGGCCAGTTTATTAACCATATCATCAATGCGTGGCAATGGGTAGGCGTCCAAGTCGGTATATTGATTGATGGTTTGCGAATAATCGATGCATAGTCGCTGTTTGTGAGGTTTTAGAGGGTTCTTGACAATGACAACTTGAGCCCGCCAGGGCGACGAACATGGTTCAATGATATCCTCTGCTCGAAGTCGAGAGATTTCAGCCGCAATAAAAGATTGGTCTTCCTGATTAAAGCGCCGCGATTTCGTTATTATCGGTTGGCATTGAGGCGGAATACTGGCAAATAATGAGGGTTCATCAAGTGAAGCTGCTGATAATGCACAAAATGGTAATTTAGACGGTATATTAGAAATAGTAAGTCCGGGTTTGGAGCCACCAAACTCAATGGTGAGTTTCTTATGCTGTTTTTGGAAGTCCAGCCCTAAGAGGAGATCACTACATAAGTCTTTGAGCACCGAAAGTCGGGTGGAGGGATACACACGACCATGAAGTGTCATATCAACAACACAAAAGCCGGAGATTCTGGTATTAAGTGATGACTGGGCCATCGCAATTGCCTGGTCCGATGGGAAGACATGTAGTTTCAATTTCGCAACAATCTGTTCCTTAATGAAACTATCAGTACTTCCTGAGTCAATTAAGGCATCTAAGGTATGCCCTTTAATTGAAATTTTTGTGGCTGCCTGAGACAGGTTCTGTGGGCAAGCAGCTGTAATTGGTGTCGTTGCACAGAGAGTGGCTAAAACTCTCGGTGTGCTTCTTCGGGAGAGAGCTCGAGAGGAAGCTTGATAGGTCCTAGCTGGAGCATCTTGATAGGCCCTAATTGGGGCAGTTCGGTAGGTCTTAGCTGGATTGGCCCTCGTAGAGGCCCTTGATAGGCAAACTTTAGCAAAGTGTCCTTTTTTCCCGCAATAAATGCAGATTGCATTGCGAGCAGGGCAGGTTTTCCTAGGGTGAAAAGCATCTCCACAAAAGAAGCATTCCTTCCTAGATTGCCAAGAGGCTGCTAAAGTGGGGTCGTCCTCCTCTTCTTCATCAGAATTATCAGAATTAGATTCCCCCATGATAGGGTTCACCTGAGACTGCTTGAATTGTCTGGTTGCAGCTACAGCAGCAGATCGAGATCTGGGCAGCTGATAGAGGTCTGCATTTCTCTTTGCCAAATCCAGTGAACAAGCTAGGTCAAAAGCTTTTTGTAGCTCAAGTGTTTTACTTTCTAGTAGACGCTGGCGTATAAATGGAGAGGCAATCCCGCAGATGAAAGCATCACGAATCATTTCTTGGCGGTACAGCTCAGCTGAGGCTGCCTGAAAGTTACAATCTACGCTGAGCCTGCGAAGTTCTTGCAGGAATTCGTCAATTGATTCCCCTGGCCCTTGTCGGGCTGTGGCCAGTAGATGTCTAGCATAGACCTCATTTGGGGTCTTCGCATACAGTTTCTTAAGTGCCCGAATCACCTCTTCGTAATTATCCCAGTCATCAACATATTCGAACACTTTTGGGGTCACATAATTGACAAGTATCTTCAATTTAGCAGGAGCATCCGCTTTACATTCATCCAGTAAATTCTCAAAAGTACGATACCAATGCTTCCATACCCTGCCAGCTGCTGGTGTATTCGGGTCCAAGTCCAGATGAATAGGTCTAAGGATTTTCTCCATGATGGGTGGTTCCCTGGATCCTTAACTTCCGAGTTTGTCTGAAGGTCTAGTATTTGTCAGTGTAAATATTAAGTTACTTAAATTGATGTAAGAAAAAGGAGACTTACCATCAAGTAACTTTAAAGTAAGCTTTAAGTAACTTATAAACACACTATATACAAGAGAGGTCTTTACCATGCCTCTGGTAGAAGCCTCTTACAATACTGAACAGACCAGTATTTATACCAGTCCAACAGGAAGTGACACCTGACAGGAAGTGAGGTATGTACACAGTTCATAGTTCATAGTTCACAGTTCACAGGAAGTGATGACATAACTCCCCGGAAGTTATTATTTTTATCACACTATCTATGCCCCTCATCATTTTGTACACCTCAATCAGGTCCCCCCTCAGCCTTCTTTGCTCCAAGGAAAACAACCCCAGCCTGTCCAGCCTCTCTTCATAGCTGAGGCGCTCCATCCCAGGTAACATCCTGGTGAATCTTCTCTGCACCCTCTCCAAAGCAATCACATCCTTCCTATAGTGAGGCGACCAGAACTGCACACAGTACTCCAGCTGTGGCCTCACCAGCTTTTTGTACAGCTCCATCATAACCTCCGTGCTCTTATATTCTATGCCTCGGCTAATGAAGGCAAGTATCCCATATGCCTTTTTAACCACCTTATCTACCTGTTCCACTGCCTTCAGGGATCTATGTACATGTACACCAAGGTCCCTCTGACCCTCTGTACTTCCTAGGGTCCTACCACTCATTGTGTATTCCCTTGCCTTATTTGTCCATCCAAAATGCATCACCTCGCACTTTTCAGGGTTAAATTCCATTTGCCACTTTTCCGCCCATCTGACCAACACGTTTATATCGTCCTGTAGCCTGAGGCTTTCCTCCTCGCAATTTACCACCCCACCAATTTTCGTGTCATCTGCGAACTTACTGATCATACCTTTTACATTCTCATCCAAATCATTTATGTAGATCACAAACAACAAGGGACCCAGCACCGATCCCTGAGGTACCCCACTGGACACAGGCTTCCAGTCACAAAAGCAACCTTCGACCATCACCCTCTGCCTCCTGCCACTCAGCCAGTTTAGGATCCAACGCGCCAAGGCACCCTGGATCCCATGGGCTCTTACCTTCTTGACCAGTCTCCTATGCGGGACTTTGTCAAAAGCTTTACTGAAGTCCATGTAAACCACATCCACAGCATTTCCCTCATCCACCCCACTAGTCACCCCCTCGAAAAATTCAATCAGATTTGTCAGACATGATTTACCCTTGACAAAGCCATGCTGACTATCCCCGATTAATCCTTGCCTCTCCAAGTGGAGACTAATTTTGTCCCTCAGAATTTTTTCCAATAATTTCCCTACCACAGATGTTAGGCTCACTGGCCTGTAATTCCCTGGTTTATCCCTGCTACCCTTCTTGAATAATGGTACTACGTTAGCTGTTCTCCAGTCCTCTGGTACATCCCCTGTGGCCAGAGAGGTTCTGAAAATTTGTGTCAGAGCCCCTGCAATCTCCTCCTTTGCCTCCCACAGCAGCCTGGGATACATCTCGTCCGGGCCAGGGGATTTATCCACTTTTTGGCCTGCTAAAACCGCTAGCACCTCCTCCCTCTCAATGCTAATATGTTCAAGTATGTCACAGTCCCCTTGCCCGATTTCTATGTCTGCATCGTCTTTCTCCATAGTGAACACAGATGCAAAAAATTCATTTAAAACCCCGCCTACCTCATCTGGCTCTACACACAGATTGCCACTTTGGTCCCTAATGGGCCCTACCCTTTCCCTGGTTATCCTCTTGCCCTTAATATACTTATAGAACATCTTAGGATTTTCCTTTATTTTGCTCGCCAGTGTTATTTCATGGCCCCTCCTCGCCCTCCTAATTTCTTTTTTAAGTACGCCCCTGCACTTTTTATACTCCTCTAGGGCTTCTTCCGTCTTTAGTCTTTTGTAACTGCCAAAAGTCCCCCTTTTATTCCTAATGCATTTTTGTATATCCCTTGTCATCCAAGGTTCCCTTTGCTTGTTGGTCCCACCCTTGACCTTTACAGGAACATGTTGGCGTTGTACTCTCTCTATTTCCCTTCTGAAAGTCTCCCACTGTTTTGATGTGGATTTTCCTATAAGTAGCTGCTCCCAGTCCACTTTGGCCAGATCCTGCCTTATCATATTAAAATCGGCCTTCCCCCAATTTAGAACCCTTATTTCCGGGCCGTCTTTGTCCTTTTCCATGACCACCTTAAATCTCACCGAATTATGGTCACTGTCGCCAAAATGCTCTCCTACTGACACTTCCACCACTTGCCCGGCTACATTCCCTAGAATTAGGTCCAGTACCGCCCCCTCTCTTGTAGGACTTTCTACATGTTGGCTCAAAATGCTCTCCTGGATGCACTTTAAGAATTCTGCACCCTCTAAGCCTTTCACACTCTGACTATCCCAATTTATATTGGGGAAGTTGAAATCCCCCACTAATATTACCCTATTATTTTTGCACTTTTCTGAGATTTGCCTACATATCTGTTCCTCTATCTCCCCCTGACTGTTTGGGGGCCTATAGTACACTCCCAGCAAAGTGCTTGCCCCCTTTTTGTTTTTAAGTTCTACCCATATGGCCTCATTAGAGGAACCCGCTAATATATCATCCCTCCTTACAGCAGTAATTGACTCCTTAATTAATATTGCAACGCCCCCTCCCCTTTTACACCCCCCTCTGTCTCGCCTGAAGATTCTATACCCCTGAATATTGAGCTGCCAGTCCTGACCCTCCCTCAACCATGTCTCCGTGATAGCAACAATATCGTACTCCCATGTGTTCAACAACAACTTCAGTTCATCCACCTTATTTGCAAGACTCCTTGCATTAAAATAAATGCCTTCCAGCCCTGCCATATTCTCTTTTGCCTTCACATATTTGCTCTGCCTTCCCAGCTGACTTGTATTTCCCTCTGTATTTGGCTGTAAATCAACCCCTACTATAGCTCCACTCTGTACCCCATCCCCCTGCCAAGTTAGTTTAAACCCCCCCCCAGCAGTGCTAGCAAACCTCGCCGCAAGGATATTGGTTCCCCTCTGGTTCAGGTGTAAACCGTCCGACTTGTACAAGTCCCACCTTTTCCAGAAGCAGACCCAGTGATCCAGGAAACTAAAGCCCTCCCTCCTGCACCATCCCTTTAGCCACGCATTCATCTGTTCTATCTTCCTATTCCTATACTCACTAGCACGTGGCACCGGGAGTAATCCAGAGATTACAACCCTTGAGGTCCTGCTCCTTAATCCTTCATCTAGCTCCCTAAATTCTTGCTGCAGGATCTCATCCCTCTTTTTACCTATGTCGTTGGTACCAATGTGGACCACGACCACTGGCTGTTCACCCTCCCCCTCCAGAATGCCCTGCAGCCGCTCAGTGACGTCCTTGACCCTGGCACCAGGGAGGCAACAAACCATCCTGGATTCACGTCTACAGCCACAGAAACGCCTATCTGTTCCCCTTACTATAGAATCCCCTACCACTAATGCTCTCCCACTCTTTTTCCCCCCTTCCTGGGCAGCAGGAGCACCCCCAGTGCCAGGAAGTTGGCTGCTGCTGCCTTCCCCTGGTGAGTCATCCCCCTCCACAGTATCCAAAGCGGTATACTAGTTTGAAAGGGGGATGTCCACAGGGGTTCCCTGCACTATCTGCCTGCCTTCGTTGCTCCGCCTGATGGTCACCCCCTGTGCTACCCTACCCTGAGGCGTGAACAACTCGCTAAACGTGCTATCCAGGAGACTCTCAGCATCGTGCATGCTCCAAAATTCATCCACCCGCAGCTCGAGCGCCACAATGCGGTCTACAAGTAGCTGCAGCTGGATGCATTTCCCACACACATGGTCGTCAGGGACACTGGCAGCATCCCTGACTTCCCACATGGAGCAAGAGGAGCAGAACACGGGTCTGAGCTCTCCTGCCATGACTTACTCCTTTAATTTATTAAAAAATGTATTCAATACCCCAGTTACAGGTATACTCTAGGGCGCTTTATTTACCAACTGTCCCCACTACACCACAGAAATTTAACACCACAGAATTCAAGCTTGTATTGAAAAGAGAGAAATACCCACCAACCAATCACTTACCTGCTCCCTGGTGACGTCACACTTGGATTACTTTTTACCTCTCTCCTGGAACCTGGATTGGTCGGTGCCTCTGACTGCTCCCTCTCAAGCCTTTAAGCTCTCCCGCCTCGGGCTGCTCCCGCGCAGGTTCGCTGCTTCTCCGGTCTCGGGGCTGTGTGCCTCGGTGCCTCTGACTGCTCCCTCTCAAGCCTTTAAGCTCTCCCGCCTCGGGCTGCTCCCGCGCAGGTCCGCTGCTTCTCCGGTCTCGGGGCTGTGGGCCTCGGTGCCTCTGACTGCTCCCTCTCAAGCCTTTAAGCTCTCCCGCCTCGGGCTGCTCCCGCGCAGGACCGCTGCTTCTCCGGTCTCGGGGCTGTGGGCCTCGGTGCCTCTGACTGCTCCCTCTCAAGCCTTTAAGCTCTCCCGCCTCGGGCGGCTCCCGCGCAGGTCCACTGCTTCTCCGGTAATGCTGGGTTGTAATGGGCCAATACCTCTTTTGATGTGGTTAGTGTTTTGCTCTTCTGGAAAGCTCGTCTACATTCGTCATTCCACTTCCATGGCACCCCAGTTTGCAGTAGGGTGTTCAGTGGGTGTAGTATTGTGGACAAATTTGGCAAGAACTTATGGTAGTAGTTTACGAGCCCGAGGAACGACCTCAGTTGTGACACATTTTCCGGTGCTGGAGCCTTGACTACTGCCTCAATCTTTTCTGGGGACTTATGTAACCCCTCTTTATCGATAACATGGCCACAATACGAGATCTGTTTTCTAAAAACTCACATTTGGGGCGATTAGCTCGGAGCCCATATTCCTGCAATCTAGTGAGTCTTATGTTCATTAATAACTAGACATTCTTATTATTATCACAGCTAGCTTTTGCTAGACACTTTATTGAGCCCATGTGGACCAGGTACAGTATCTGTAGAGGCATCCATCTTGACTGCTGCCTTGTGGGTAGCCTAGTGCCTCATGGGTAATGTAGTCTTAATATACATACAGCTGGGTAGTGTAGTCTTATATACATACAGCTATATACAGCTCTACACAGCTCTACGGCTCCACCTAGTGTCCACTATAGAATGACATGTTATTGATCATTACAGTGAGCACCTGCTCCAGGTTGGCAAGATGATCATTGTCATTTTCGCCCGTGACCAGGATGTCGTCCAAATAACACTGGGTCCCTGGGATCCCTTGCAGGACTTGTTCCATTGCCCTCTGCAAAATAGCTGGAGCTGATGCTACACCGAATACCAGCCCATTGTATTGGCAGAGACCTTTATGGGTGTTGATTGTGAGTTTTTTTTTTTTGATGCTTCTTCTACCTCCATTTGCAGATACGCCTGGGCCAGATCAATCTCAGTGAAGCGTTTCCCTCCAGATAGCGAGGCGAAAATATCTTCAATCCGCAGAAGTGGATACTGTACGGTGTGAAGGACCGGGTTCACTGTTACCTTAAAGTCCCCACAGATGCGAACCTTCCTTGGGTCCCCAGGTGTGCTGCTCAATGACTTTTTCATCACAGGGACGATGGGTGTAGCCCACTCGCTCCAGTCTACCTTGGACAGTACACTTGAACGTTCCAGACTCTTCAGCTCTGCTTCCACGGCTGGGTGGATCGTATAAGGTACCGGTCTGGCCTTTACTATGCCTATGGCAGCATCCTCTTCCTTGGTGAAGACTGATGCAAAGTACTCATTTAGTACCTCAGCCATACCCTCTGCCTCCATGAATAGTAACATAGTAACATAGAGATAGGAACAGGAGTAGGCCATTCGGCCCTTCGAGCCTGCTCCGCCATTCAATGAGATCATGGCTGATCCTCGTCTGAGATCATAGCTGATCTTACCAGTTCAGTACCCCGTCCCCGCCTTTTCTCCGTAACCCTTAATCCCCTTAGCCTTCAGAAATATATCCAATTCTCTCTTGAAAATATTTATTGAATTAGCCTTCACAGCCCTCTGTGGCAGGGAATTCCACAGGCTCACCACTCTTTGAGTGAAGAAATTCTTCCTCATCTCTGTTTTAAATGATTTGCCCGCTATTTTTAGACTGTGGCCCCTGGTTCTGTGCTCCCTGGCCATTGGAAACATTCTCTCTGAATTCAGCCTGTCCAGGCCTGCCATAATTTTATATGTTTCGATGAGATCCCCTCTCAATCTTCTAAACTCCAGTGAGTACAAGCCCAAACTATTTAATCTCTCTTCGTAGGTCATTCCCGCCATTCCAGGTATCAGCCTGGTGAATCGCCATTGCACTCTTTCCATGGCAAGAACATCCTTCCGCAGATGGGGCGACCAAAACTGTACACAATACTCCAGATGCGGTCTCACCAGCACCTTGTACAGCTGTAGTAAGGTATCCCTATTCCTATACTCGAACCCCCTTGATATGAAGGCCAACATACCATTTGCCTTCTTAATCGCCTGTTGCACCTGCATGCTCTCCTTCAGTGACTGGTGCACAAGAACACCCAGGTCCCTCTGCACTTCCCCATCTCCCAATCTATTGCCATTTAGATAATAATCTATAATCTACCCTCCTGTTTTTACCCCCAAAGTGGATAACCTCGCATTTATCCACATTATAGTGCATCTGCCACGTATCCGCCCATTCCCCCAACCTGTCCAAATCGCACTGTAGCCTCCTGACATCCTCATCAGAGCCCACCCCTCCTCCTAGTTTAGTGTCGTCAGCGAATTTGGAAATATTGCATCCAATTCCCTGATCCAGATCATTTATATATATTGTGAACAGCTGGGGTCCCAGGACAGATCCTTGCGGCACCCCGCTGGTCACTGCCTGCCACTCTGAAAACGAGCCGTTTATTCCAACTCTCTGTTTTCTATCCGCCAGCCAGTTCTCTATCCACGTTAATACTTTGCCCCCAATCCCATGAGCCTTAATTTTGCATGACAATCTTTTGTGTGGAACCTTATCGAAGGCTTTCTGGAAGTCAAGGTACACCACATCCACTGGCTCTCCCCCATCTATTTTACCAGTTACTTCCTCAAAAAATTCCAGCAGATTAGTCAAACACGATTTACCCTTTGTAAATCCATGTTGACTCTGTCCGATCCTTTCCCCATTTGTCAAGTGCTCCGCTATTTTATCCTTAATAATGGACTCTAGCATTTTGCCCACAACCGATGTAAGGCTTACTGGTCTATAATTCCCTGCTTTCTCTCTACCCCCCTTTTTAAATATTGGGGTAACATTAGCTACCCTCCAATCCACGGGTACTGTTCCCGAGTCAATGGAGTTCCGGAAGATGATCCTTAGAGCATCTGCTATCGCCAGGGCCACCTCCTTAAGTACCCTAGGATGTAGTTTATCAGGCCCCGGGGATTTGTCGGCCTTCAGTCCCCTCAACTTACCCAACACCATATCCCTAGAGATACTAATTTCTGTCAGCTCCTCCCTCTCATTAGTCCCTATGTTTGCCGATATTCCTGGGAGGTTATTTGTGTCCTCCTTTGTGAATACAGAACCAAAGTATGAGTTTAATTGGTCTGCCATTTCCTTATTCTCCATTATATATTCTCCCGAATCGGACTGCAGGGGACCGACTTGGGATTTTACCAGTCTTTTCCTCCTGATATACCGATAAAAGCTTTTGCAGTCTGTCTTTATTTTTGCTGCAAGTTTACTTTCGTATTCTATTTTCCCCTTCCTGATTAATCCCTTTGTCCTCTTCTGCTGTATCCTGTACTGCCCCCAATCTTCCGGTCTGGTGCTTTTTTTTGCCAGTTGATATGCCCTTTTTTTTGATTTTATGCTGTCCCTAATTTCCCTCGTTATCCACGGTTGAGTCACCTTTTTAGGTTTATTTTTATGCCAAACCGGTATAAACATGTTCTGGAATTCTTCCATTCTATCTTTGAATGCTTGCCATTGTCTATCCACTGTCAATCCCCCCAGAAACACCACCCAATCAATCTTACCCAATTCCCGTCTCATACCCTCGTAATTCCCTTTATTTAAGTTCTGGACCTTAGTCTCTGATTCAATTTCCTCACTCTCCATCTCGACTGAGAGCTCAATCATATTATGATCGCTCTGACCCAAGGGGCCTCGTACAAGAAGATTGGTGATAAGTCCCTTCTCATTGCACAATACCCAGTCTAAAATGGCCTGATCTCGAGTCGGCTCCTCGACATATTGGTCCAGATAACCGTCCCGAAAACATTCCAGGAATTCCTCCTCTCAGAATTTTTACTAATTTGGGTAGTCCAATCAATATGTAAATTAAAGTCACCCATGATGACAGCTGTGCTCTTATCGCACGCTTCTCTAATTTCCCTTTTTATGCCTTCCCTCACCTCCATATTACTATTTGGAGGCCTATATATCACACCCACTAACGTTTTCCTCCCCTTGCTATTTCTCATTTCTACCCATACAGATTCCGTTTCATCCGAGTTAATATCCTTCCTTTCCATTGCATTAATCCCCTCCTTTACCAGCAATGCTACCCCACCTCCCCTACCTTTTTGCCGATCCTTCCTAAATATTGTATATCCCTGGATGTTAAGTTCCCAGCCTTGCCCACCCTGCAGCCACGTTTCTGTAATCCCAATCAAATCATACTTGTTTACCTCTATTTCCACAACTAATTCATCCACCTTGTTCCTAATGCTTCTAGCATTAAGATACAAAGCCTTCAGGCTTGCTTTTTTCACACTCTCATTATGAATTAGTTTGGCCCTTTGTGTTTCTCTCCTTTGCTTATTGCTTCTCACCTTTCTACCATCTATTTCTGACTTCATATGACTTCCCTCTTTTCCACTACCTAGGTTCCCATCCCCCTGCCAAATTAGTTTAAATCCTCCCGAACCGTCCTAGAAAATATTACCCCGAGGACATCGGCTCCCTCACAGTTCAGGTGTAGACCGTCCCCTTGGTACAGGTCACTCCTCCCCAAGAACTGGTTCCAATGCCTCAAGAATTTAAATCCCTCTCCCTTGCACCACTGCTCAAGCCACGTATTTAGCTTATCTATCTTACTCTCTCTAATCTTATTAGCTCGTGGCACTGGTAGCAATCCAGAGATTACTACCTTTGAAGTCCTACTTTTCAATTTAGCTCCTAACTCCCTAAATTCAGCTTGTAGGACCTCCTCCCTCTTTTTACCTACATCGTTGGTACCTACATGTACCACGACAACTGGCTGATCCCCCTCCCCCTTCAGAATGCTCTGCACCCGCTCCGAGACATCCTTGACCCTTGCACCAGGGAGGCAACATACCATCTTGGAGTCTCGGTCTCGGCCACAGAAACTCCTATCTATCCCCCTTACAATTGAATCCCCTATCACTATAGCCCTATCCCTCTTTTTCCCTCCCTTCTGTGCAGCAGAGCCAATCATGGTGCCCTGAACCTGGCTGCTGGTGCCTTCCCCTGGTAAGTCATCTCCCCCAACAGTACCCAAAACGGTAAACCTGTTTTGGAGGGAGATGACCACAGGTGACTCCTGCACTACCTTCCTGCCTTTACCCTGCCTTTTGGTCACCCATTTACTGTCTGAGCTAGCCTTTACCTGCGGTGTGACCAACTCACTGAATGTGCTATCCACAACATCCTCAGCATCGCGTATGCTCCAGAGTGAGTCCATTCGCAGCTCCAGCGCCGCCATGCGGTCCGCTAGGAGCTGCAGCTGGACACACTTCCTGCACACATAGTTGTCAGAGACAGTGTCCCTGATTTCCCACATGGCACAGGAGGAGCATGACACGGGTCTGAGCTGCCCTTCCATGACTTAACCCTTACAATACCCTTTTATTTACTACGATTTAGCTTAATTATTGAATTCTACTTAGAATAAGTTTGTGAAAGTACTCACCAACCAGTCACCTACCTGTTTTCTGGTGTTGTATTTTCACTGCCGCCTCCTGTCCTGGAACCTTTTCCACCGAGGTTAGGCTCCTGAAATAAAATAAATTGAACCTACCTTTTCAACTTCCCCTAACCCTTAAAGGTTAGAGGAGGTGGAAGGGTGGGAGACACTACACTGTAGTGTTTCGGGTTTAGCAACAGCTCCACCTATATAAGAGTTACTGGCCTCCTGCTCTCCCGACTGCACCAGCTGTGAAAGAAAAAGCCCGCGAAAGGTGAGCTTTTAAACTCACCAGTTACTGGCCTCCTGCTCTCCTGACTGCACCAGCTCACTCCCCGCTGCTGAGTTGGTACGCCTCGCCTCTCTCCGGTTTTTATACCGGTCTCACACTGCTCCCGACTGGTCTCGGGCCTCGCTTGTCGCCGGGTTTCCTGCCGAGCTCCTCCTCGCTGCTCCCACTGGACCCGACTGGTCTCGGGCCTCGCCTCTCTCCGGTTTTTATACTGGTCTCACACTGCTCCCGACTGGTCTCGGGCCTCGCTGGTCGCCGGGTTTCCTGCCGAGCTCCTCCTCGCTGCTCCCGCTGGTCCCGACTGGTCTCCTTTTTGGTCCCTAATCAGCCCCATCACTCCTCTTACTACCCTTTTACTATTTATATGCCTATAGAAGACTTTTGAATTACCTTTTATGTTGGCTGCAAATCTATTCTCATACCCTCTCTTTGCCCATCTTATTTTATTTTTCACTTCTCCTCTGACCTTTCTATATATAGCCTGATTCTCAGATGCATTTGCAACTTGACAGCTGTCATACGCGCTCTGTTTCTGCTTCATCATATTCTCCATCTCTTTCATCATCCAGCGAGCCCTGACTTTAGTAGTCCTGCCTTACCCCTCGTTGGAAAGTACCTCAACTGCACCTGAACTATTTCCTCTATAAAGGCAGCCTATTGTTCATTACAGTTTTGCCTGCCAATCGTGGATTCCAGTTTACCCGGGCCAGATCCGTTCTCATCCCACTGAAATTGCATTTCCCCCTGTTAAACATTTTTATTCTAGATTGCTCCCTGTCCTTTTTCATAGCTAACCAAAACCTTCTGATACTATGATCACTGTTCCCTAAATGTTCACCGATTGAAACTTGCTCCACCTGACCAACCTCATTCCCCAGTCTGGAGTACAGTTACGTTGAAAGACTGAAGAAGTTGGCGCTGTTCTCCTTGGAGCAGAGAAATTTGAGAGGAGATTTGATCGAGGTGTCCAAATCCATGAGGGGTCTGGACAGAGTAGATAGAGAGAAACTGTTCCCATTGGCAGTTCGGGGGAGAGCAGCAGCGGAGGAGGAGCCCGGCTTGAAAACCGGCGGCAGCTACAAGGCCCGACCAGTTCGGGGGAAAGCAGCAGCGGAGGAGGAGCCCGGCTTGAAAACCGGCGGCAGCTACAAGGCCCGACCAGTTCGGGGGAGAGCAGCAGCGGAGGAGGAGCCCGGCTTGAAAACCGGCGGCAGCTACAAGGCCCGACCAGTTCGGGGGAGAGCAGCAGCGGAGGAGGAGCCCGGCTTGAAAACCGGCGGCAGCTACAAGGCCCGACCAGTTCGGGGGAGAGCAGCAGCGGAGGAGGAGCCCGGCTTGAAAACCGGCGGCAGCTACTAGGCCCGACCAGTTCGGGGGAGAGCAGCAGCGGAGGAGGAGCCCGGCTTGAAAACCGACGGCAGCTACAAGGCCCGACCAGTTCGGGGGAGAGCAGCAGCGGAGGAGGAGCCCGGCTTGAAAACCGGCGGCAGCTACAAGGCCCGACCAGTTCGGGGGAGAGCAGCAGCGGAGGAGGAGCCCGGCTTGAAAACCGGCGGCAGCTACAAGGCCCGACCAGTTCGGGGGAGAGCAGCAGCGGAGGAGGAGCCCAGCTTGAAAACCGGCGGCAGCTACAAGGCCCGACCAGTTCGGGGGAGAGCAGCAGCGGAGGAGGAGCCCGGCTTGAAAACCGGCGGCAGCTACAAGGCACACCAACTCAGCAGCGGGGAGAGAGGTAAAAAGTAATCAGTGTGTGACGTCACCAGGGAGCAGGTAAGTGATTGGTTGGTGAGTATTTCTCTTTTTTAAACTTTAACTCTGTTGTTTAGAGTTACTAGGGTCTTTTCTGGTGTAGCAGGGACTGTTGGTAGACTACAAGCGCCTTAGAGATAATTTTAATTGGTGATAGTAAATAAATTTAAATTAAGTAAAGGGAAGGTCATGCCAGGTGAGCCCAGCCCCGTGATATGCTCCTCTTGCGCTATGTGGGAATTCAGGGACCCCGGTGCCCCTGATGACCACGTGTGCCAGAGATGCATCCATCTGCAGCTACTAGCAGACCGCATTGAGGCGCTGGAGCTGCGGGTGGATGGGTTGTGGAGCATTCACGATGCTGAGAGGGTCGTGGATAGCACGTTTAGTGAGTTGGTCACACCGCAGGGAAGGGCTGCACAGGAAGACAGGAAATGGGTGACCACCAGGCGGAGCAATAGAAGCAGGCAGGTAGTGCAGGAGACCCCTGTGACCATTCCCCTCTCAAACAAGTATACCGCTTTGGATACTGTTGAGGGGGATGACTCACCAGGGGAAGGGAGCAGCAGCCAACTTCCTGGCACTGGGGGTGCTCCTGCTGCCCAGGAAGGGGGGAAAAAGAGTGGGAGAGCAATAGTGGTAGGGGATTCTATAGTAAGGGGAACAGACAGGCGTTTCTGTGGCCGTAGACGTGAATCCAGGATGGTTTGTTGCCTCCCTGGTGCCAGGGTCAAGGATATCACTGAGCGGCTGCAGGGCATTCTGGAGGGGGAGGGTGAACAGCCAGAGGTCGTGGTCCACATTGGTACCAACGACATAGGTAAAAAGAGGGATGAGGTCCTGCAGCAAGAATTTAGCGAGCTAGGTGAAGGATTAAAGAGCAGGACCTCAAAGGTTGTAATCTCTGGATTACTCCCGGTGCCACGTGCTAGTGAGTATAGAAATAGGAAGATAGAACAGATGAATGCGTGGCTAAAGGGATGGTGCAGGAGGGAGGGCTTTAGTTTCCTGGATCACTGGGTCTGCTTCTGGGAAAGGTGGGACTTGTACAAGTCGGACGGTCTACACCTGAACCAGAGGGGAACTAATATCCTTGCGGGGAGGTTTGCTAGCATTGCTGGGGGGGGTTTAAACTAACTTGGCAGGGGGATGGGGTACAGAGTGGAGCTATAGTAGGGGGTGATTTACAGCCAAATACAGAGGAAAAAACAAGTCAGCTGGGAAGGCAGAGCAAATATGTGAAGGCAAAAGGGAATATGGCAGGGCTGGAAGGCATTTATTTTAATGCAAGGAGTCTTGCAAATAAGGTGGATGAACTGAAGTTGTTGTTGAACACATGGGAGTACGATATTGTTGCCATCACGGAGACATGGTTGAGGGAGGGTCAGGACTGGCAGCTCAATATTCCGGGGTATAGAATCTTCAGGCGAGACAGAGGGGGGTGTAAAAGGGGAGGGGGTGTTGCAATATTAATTAAGGAGTCAATTACTGCTGTAAGGAGGGATGATATATTAGCGGGTTCCTCAAATGAGGCCATATGGGTAGAACTTAAAAACAAAAAGGGGGCAAGCACTTTGCTGGGAGTGTACTATAGGCCCCCAAACAGTCAGGGGGAGATAGAGGAACAGATATGTAGGCAAATCTCAGAGAAGTGTGAAAATAATAGGGTAATAATAGTGGGGGATTTCAACTTCCCCAATATAAATTGGGATAGTCAGAGTGTGAAAGGCTTAGAGGGTGCAGAATTCTTAAAGTGCATCCAGGAGAGATTTTTGAGCCAACATGTAGAAAGTCCTACAAGAAAGGGGGCGGTACTGGACCTAATTCTGGGGAATGTAGCCGGGCAAGTGGTGGAAGTATCAGTAGGAGAGCATTTTGGCGACAGTAACCATAATTCGGTGAAATTTAAGGTGGTCATGGAAAAAGACAAAGACGGCCCGGAAATAAGGGTTCTAAATTGGGGGAAGGCCGATTTTAATATGATAAGGCAGGATCTGGCCAAAGTGGACTGGGAGCAGCTACTTATAGGAAAATCCATATCAAAACAGTGGGAGACTTTCAGAAGGGAAATAGAGAGAGTACAGCGCCAACATGTTCCTGTAAAAGTCAAGGGTGGGACCAACAAGCAAAGGGAACCTTGGATGACAAGGGAGATACAAAAATGCATTAGAAGTAAAAGGGGGGCTTTTGGCAGTTACAAAAGACTAAAGACGGAAGAAGTCCTAGAGGAGTATAAAAAGTGCAGGGGCATACTTAAAAAAGAAATTAGGAGGGCGAGGAGGGGCCATGAAATAACACTGGCGAGCAAAATGAAGGAAAATCCTAAGATGTTTTATAAGTATATTAAGGGCAAGAGGATAACCAGGGAAAGGGTAGGGCCCATTAGGGACCAAAGTGGCCATCTGTGTGTAGAGCCAGATGATGTAGGCGGGGTTTTAAATGAATTTTTTGCATCTGTGTTCACTATGGAGAAAGACGATGCAGACATAGAAATCAGGCAAGGGGACTGTGACATACTTGAACATATTAGCATCGAGAGGGAGGAGGTGCTAGCGGTTTTAGCAGGCCAAAAAGTGGATAAATCCCCAGGCCCGGACGAGATGTATCCCAGGCTGCTGTGGGAGGCAAAGGAGGAGATTGCAGGGGCTCTGACACAAATTTTCAGAACCTCTCTGGCCACAGGGGATGTACCAGAGGACTGGAGAACAGCTAATGTAGTACCATTATACAAGAAGGGTAGCAGGGATAAACCAGGGAATTACAGGCCAGTGAGCCTAACATCTGTGGTAGGGAAATTATTGGAAAAAATTCTGAGGGACAAAATTAGTCTCCACTTGGAGAGGCAAGGATTAATCGGGGATAGTCAGCATGGCTTTGTCAAGGGTAAATCATGTCTGACAAATCTGATTGAATTTTTCGAGGGGGTGACTAGGGAGGTGGATGAGGGAAATGCTGTGGATGTGGTTTACATGGACTTCAGTAAAGCTTTTGACAAAGTCCCGCATAGGAGACTGGTCAAGAAGGTAAGAGCCCATGGGATCCAGGGTGCCTTGGCGTGTTGGATCCTAAACTGGCTGAGTGGCAGGAGGCAGAGGGTGATGGTCGAAGGTTGCTTTTGTGACTGGAAGCCTGTGTCCAGTGGGGTACCTCAGGGATCAGTGCTGGGTCCCTTGTTGTTTGTGATCTACATAAATGATTTGGATGAGAATGTAAAAGGTATGATCAGTAAGTTTGCAGATGACACGAAAATTGGTGGGGTGGTAAATTGCAAGGAGGAAAGCCTCAGGCTGCAGGACGATATAGACAGGTTGGTCAGTTGGGCGCAAAAATGGCAAATGGAATTTAACCCTGAAAAGTGCGAGGTGATGCATTTTGGACGGACAAATAAGGCAAGGGAATACACAATGAGTGGTAGGACCCTAGGAAGTACAGAGGGTCAGAGGGACCTTGGTGTACATGTACATAGATCTCTGAAGGCAGCGGAACAGGTAGATAAGGTGGTTAAAAAGGCATATGGGATACTTGCCTTCATTAGCCGAGGCATAGAATATAAGAGCCGGGAGGTTATGATGGAGCTGTACAAAACGCTGGTGAGGCCACAGCTGGAGTACTGTGTGCAGTTCTGGTCGCCTCACTATAGGAAGGATGTGATTGCTTTGGAGTGGGTGCAGAGAAGATTCACCAGGATGTTACCTGGGATGGAGCGCCTCAGCTATGAAGAAAGACTGGACAGGCTGGGGTTGTTTTCCTTGGAGCAAAGAAGGCTGAGGGGGGACCTGATTGAGGTGTACAAAATGATGAGAGGCATAGATAGGGTAGACAAAGAGGAACTTTTCCCCTTAGTAGGGGGGTCAATAACAAGGGGGCATAGATTCAGGGTAAGGGGCAGGAGATTTAGAGGGGATTTGAGGAGGAACTTTTTCACCCAGAGGGTGGTTGGAATGTGGAACTCAATGCCTAAAAGGGTGGTAGAGGCAGGAACCCTCACAACATTCAAGAAGCATTTGGATGAGCACTTGAAATGCCATTGCATACAGGGCGATGGACCAAATGCTGGAAAATGGGATTAGACTGGACAGGGATGGATGGGCGGCGCAGACACGATGGGCCAAAGGGCCTCTTTCTGTGCTGTAAAACTCTATGACTCTATGACTCTAAGGGTGGAGAACCGGAGGACACAGATTTAAGGTGATTGGCCAAAGAACCAAAGGCCACGTAAGAAAGATTTTTTTACGCAGCGAGTGGTTAAGATTTGGAATGTTCTCCCTGAAAGGGTGGTGGAGGCAGATTCAATCACAGCTTTGAAAAGGGAGTTGGATAAGTATCTGAAGGGAAGAAATGTGCAGGGCTACGGGGAAAGGGCGGGGAGTGGGACTGGCTGAAGTGCTCTTGCAGAGAGCCGGCACGGGCTCGATGGGCCGAATGTCCTCCTTCCCTGCTGTAACCATTCTATGATTCGATGATTCTATGACCATGTGCTGTAACTTTAAAAATGGTTAAAAGGAAATTGAACCAATTAAATTAAAATTTGGTTGGCCGGGGGGATGATGCAATCCAGTCCCTGCGGTGCCCACCGGTCTCGGAAGGTCTCGAGCGTGCCGGCGGACACTGCGTGCTCCATCTCCAGGGCCACCCAGGGGTGAACGTGGCCGCGGAAGAGAGGCAAGCAATCGGGCCGAACGACCCCCTGGACCGCCCGCTGCCTGGACCAGTTAATGGCCACTTTGGCCAGGCCCAGGAGCAGCCCCACGAGGAGGTCCACCGACCCGTCCGCTCCCCTCCGCACCGGGTGACTGTAGACCAAGAGCGTAGGACTGAAGTGCAGCCAAAAATCGAGGAGCAGCCCCTTCAAATAATGGAAGAGGGGCTGCAACCTCTCACACTCTGTATAAACATGGACAATCTGGGTCTATGGGAACGGGACAAGTTCAGCTTTTCTTTATTGATGTACTGAAACAGAATATAAGGAAAGAAACATGTACCGCCTCTTAAAGAACAGACATTGTATTCAACCGATTTCAATGTAATCATACTTTACAACTTCAAATAAATACAGATCTATATTTTGTTAAAAAAAAGTTCCCTCTAATCAAGGAGCAGAAAACACAAGGCCCCAGTCCGTGTGCCCCGTGGGAATGCGGGTTTACATGGGGTGCCTGTGGGCCAATGAGACCATTCATTTACTGCGGGTTAAACAGGGGATAAAAAGGGGGAGTCGGCTCTACAGCCTCACTTACCTGGGAGCCTCGCTTGTTAGAATGGAGGGGCTGCGGGTTCTGGGCTTGTTCTTTGTTACAATCTGTTCATCTCAGCCGCCCTCTCTCCTTCTCCCCGCCGATCAATGTTGGCTGTCTCCCAAATTCCGCCAAGACTGCGGGTTTGGGGGAATTGAAGGCAGTGAGTGTGTGCGGAGAGGCTGCTGCTTTGATGCCGGGAGCTGGGATGTGCCGCCGTGTTTTGGCCCATGCCAGTTATATGCCATTTGCATAGAGCCTTTCCTGCACCTCTTGCGGAAGAGGTTGACGGGACTGGCTCTGCAAGGGCCGGGCATGGAGGTAGTCCTCTCGGCTTACGCCGATGACGTGCTCCTCACGGTCACAGATCCCGCTGACTTGCGGAGGATGCGGGAATGCCAGCAGATTTACTCGGACGCATCCTCCGCCAAGTTCAACTGGGAGAAATGTTCCGGACTCCTGGTGGGTCAGTGGCAGGTGGACTCCCTGCCGGCGGAGTTCAGGCCCTTCGCCTGGAGCACCACGCACCTCCTCTACTTGGGAGTCTACCTCAGCCCTGCCGAGGACGCCTGGCCGGTGAACTGGCACGAGTTGGAGGCCAAAGTCACCACTCGCTTAGGACGCTGGACAGGACTGCTCTGAGTGTTGTCCTACAGGGGTCGAGCGCTGGTCATAAACCAACTGGTGGCCGCCATGTTGAGGTACCGGTTGGTCACTCTGATCCCTCCCCCTGCGTTTGTCGTCAAGATACAGAAGAGGCTCATCGACTTCTTCTGGGGCAAAAGGATGCACTGGGTCTCTGCCGTGGTTCTGAGTCTCCTGCTTAGGGAGGGCGGTCAGGCGTTGGTGTGCCTTCGCACCCAGGCTGCGACTTTCCATCTTCAGACGCTGCAGAGATACCTGTACGTCGAGAATCCTCCGAGATGGTGTGCGCTGGCGACGTATTTTTTCCGCCAGCTGCACGGCCTCAATTATGACATGCAGCTCCTGTTTGTGAAAGTGGGCGGCACACGTGCCAGCCTGCGGGAGCTGCCTGTCTTCTACCAGGAATTACTGTGGGTTTGGAACTACATCGCCTCCAGGCGGAGCTCTCCCCCATCAGGAATGGTGGCTGTCCTTCGGGAGCCGCTGTTCAGGAATCCGCACCTCCACGTCCGCGGGTTTGGGTGGCTGGCGGAATGCAGGGCTGTGCCTGGCAAGGTGACTAGAGCCGGGGACCTGCTCGATGGCGGAGGAGTGGGCTGGATGGCGCCGGAGGAGTTGGCGCGGCGCATGTCTTGGGCCAACGTCCGGCTCGCGGTCAATGCCATCGAGTCGGTGAAAGCGATGCTGCGCCCCGGCGCCACGAGGTGTATCGAGGCGGCTCAAGCGCGTGGGGCGATCCCGTCCGAGCTTTCCCCCGTTCGGACGGAATTCCTTATCGGCGCCCAGCCCCGAAACCCCCCTCGGGAACCGGCGCCTCACAACTTGAGCCGTCTCGAGGAAATACCCTCCGTGCCTTTTCATTCCGCACGGAGGGGTTTCCTGTACGGGCTGCTCCTGCACACTTTCCACTTTGTCATCTTCGCCTACCGCCCGAACACGCCGTGGCATGCCGTCTTGCCTTCCGGCGGAGGTACCCAATCAAATCAAATCAAATCAAATCAACTTTTATTGTCATTGTTAGTGCACAAGTGCAGTACAACGAAATGTAGGCTTGCGGCTCCCGAGAGTGTACAATTTGGATTAGGACACTTAAACAGTTCAACATACATTTGTACATATATATTAGCATAAATATGACCATAATAAAGTGCATCGGCAGATGTGCAGGCTTTAGTGTTTATTTGTGGAGTTCAGTAGGATGACAGCCCTGGGAAAGAAGCTGTTCCTAAATCTGGTCGTACGGGTGCGAATGCATCTGTAGCGTCTTCCAGATGATAGGAGGGCAAACAGACTGTGGCTGGGGTGGGTAGGGTCCTTGATGATGGACCGTGCCCTCCGTAGGCAGCGTTTCTGATATATATGTTCTATGGTCGGTAGCCGGGTGCTGGTAATGCGGGAGTCCTCCCTTGCTCTATTGGGGACTTGGCCTGGAGGATGTTGCACGGAGCAGTCCCGTGCAATATTTTGTTAAGTAGGTTCACGGACTCCCAGACCGCCTGTTTGTTCTGCGGCCTGGAGGAGTCCGTTTTTCACACATATGTAGAATGTGAGAGGTTGCAGCCCCTCTTCCATTATTTGAAGGGGCTGCTCCTCGATTTTAGGTTGCACTTCAGTCCCACGCTCTTGATCTACGGTCACCCGGTGCGGAGGGGAGAGGGCAGGTTGGAGGACCTCCTCGTGGGTCTGCTCCTGGGCCTGGCTAAAAAAGCCATCAATTGGTCCAGGCAGCGGGCGGTCGAGGGGGTCGTCCAGCCAGATTGCCTCCCTCTCTTCCGCGGCCATGTTCGCGCCCGGGTGGCCCTGGAGATGGAGCACGCGGTGTCCGCCGGCGCGCTAGATCACTTTCGTGACCGGTGGGCGCCGCGGGGACTGGAGTGCATAATTGGGCTGGAGAACCAAATTTTAATTTGATTATTAAGGTTTATTTGAAGTTTTATTGGTTTATTTACAGTTTTTAGTTGTCTAAATTTGTGTTTTCTCAAAAGAGGATGAGACCATTCATTTACAGCGGGTTAAACAGGGGATAAAAAGGTTGAGTCGGCTCTACAGCCTCACTTACCTGGGAGCCTCGCTTGTTAGAATGGAGGGGTTGCGGGTTCTGGGCTTGTTCTTTCTTACAATCTGTTCATCTCAGCCTCCTTCTCCCTGCCGATCAATGTTGGCTGTCTCCCAAATTCCGCCAAGGCTGCAGGTTTGGGGGAATTGAAGGCAGTGAGTGTGTGCGGAGAGGCTGCTGCTTTGATGCCGGGAGCCGGGATGTGCCGCCGTGTTTCTATTCACTCCACAATCTGCCAGGTGGGTGTATTCTCGGCTCGCCTATATTCTGGGCCAGGGCTTCCCAGGACCAGCCGCAATCCAACTGCACTGGGGATTCCCTGGACAGTACCCTCTCTCCTCCTGTCCTGAAACATCAGCTGGAGTCTCCAACCTCTCCAGTCTGGGAGCTGGCGGGTTTAGGAACCGTGTTCAGTTCTACAGTTTGAAAGTCTGATCATTGAGATCCTGACCCAGGATCTCTCCTTCCTTCTCTATGCGACTTGGGACTTCTGATGGTTGAATTGCGCCCCAGGATAGGAGGGCAGAGTGAAAATCAGTCCCTGGCTGGCACTGACTGGACAGGCTGTGGATTTGATGCCGGTCTTGAGTGTAACCAGTCCAGTAGGGATGGAGTTGGTGAACCGTCTCCATTAGATGGAGAATTGGGGAGTGGACGGGGACAGAAGGAAACTAGAAGCTGGTGCTGAGCTGGACGGAGTTTCTCCCCCTCCCGGTAACGGTTCCCTTGCCATTCCCCGTGCAGCAACTAACCGCCTTTCATTGACTCTCTCTTGCAGTGTGCACCAAGGATGGGCGGGTCCTGATCGCCATCTCCAAGGATTTGACGCTGCCTCCCGTAGACCTGACAACGGTCCATCTGAAGGATGGACACGGAGCGGAGTGCAGTCCGACCGTGGCCTCTGCAGACACTGTGCTCTTTCAGTTCGCAGTCACTGAGTGTTGCACTACTCAGCGGGTAGACATTGTGGGCTGGGAGCCCCATCAATGGCTGTCAGTCGGGTGGGAAAGAGGGGGTCTAAAGGGCAATGGGGGCCCTTAACGACACTACATGTGATAAGGCAATGGCAGACTTGCTCAATTTCTCTGCAATCGGTCTACTCCTGTTCCTCTGTAATGATGGTCTTCTGTCTCTTGTAGCTGGACGGGGTGAACGCCGTCTATGAAACTGATGTGTTAGGTCAGTTTGAGATCTTGGATGGAGCTTTGGGATCGGTGACCCGGGACAGCCCCTTCAGGTGAGACTGGGAGCACATGGAGCGGGTAGAGAAGGTGAGGAGCTGAATTCTCCAGCCGTGTCCGTTCTCTTGCAGGCTCCATGTCCAGTGCAGTTACAAGGGGAGCCAGGAGTCTGAACTGCAGGTGAAGCCCCGAGTTTAGTCTTTCTCCGCCACTGCCTGCCACTGAGGCCGGGATCCTGGTTCTGGAGCTGAGAATAGCGAGAGGTAGCGAGTGCTGCTGATGGTTAGTGTCCAACTTCAGGCTCTCTCTCCAAATAGTGGCCGTCCTTCATCATTCACTTTCCAGATGGTGGCTACCGGAGCTGGTACGTGGCCAGTGACTACCCGATCCTGAGTGTGCTCCGGGGCCCCGTGTTTGTGGAGGTTCGAGTCCTGAACCGGAACGATCCGTCCCTTGTGCTGGTGCTCAATGACTGCTGGGCGACCCCCACCCCCGAGCCGCATTCGGGGCTCCGATGGGACCTCCTGGTGGGCAGGTAAGGCAGCGAGTGAGGGACCTTGGGGCAGGCTGGTGATCGGGGAGGGGGGCGACATGGACTGGGTGAAGGAACGGCCAATAATCAAACCAATCTGAGCTCCAGGTTGACGATTGATGACTTGAATGGACTGGTTTCTTTATCTCGTCTAATCTCGGGACTTTGCTTTGATGTGCCGCTGTAACTCTGTAGTTGGGAGTTCCAGGTGCCCTCTCCATATAACCCGCTCTTTCTCTGTTCCAGGTGCCCCTTTACTGGAGACAATTACAAAACCCGCCTCCTCCCGGTAGACGCCGCTTCCCATTCGCCGTTCCCAACTCACCATAATCGGTTTATAGTCAGCACTTTCGCTTTCTGGGACCGAGTTTTGGGCCGGGCTCTGAGCGGGGAGGTGAGTTTCCTTCAGTCTTGCTCTCTTGGTTGAACTTGTTCCCTGGGTCTTGCTCACAGTGAGGAGGCCCCTGTTGACCCTTTGACTGTAGAAGCATGAATCTCCTGACTGGGAGCTGTGGCACTGACCACACCGCACCGTCTCTTTCCAGGTTCACTTCCACTGCAGTGCTGAGGTTTGCTTCCCTTCCACCCGAGAGAACTGCACGGCTCCCTGCAGCCCCAGTAAGTAGCTGGGATCTGACTAGAAACTGACCCTGATGGGGTGGGTGTGGGGCATCTGGACACTGGGCTCACTCAGCAAGGGCCCAACACTGGGCACAGGAGCAGTGTCTTCAATCTGCCCACTCAACTCTCTCTATCCCAGTTACAGTCTACAGCAGAATAACAATCTGGCTCTGAGCACATATTGCACTGGTTCTGAATGGAAACCACCTCTGCTCTGAAACATTGATCCAGCATCCTGCTGTCACTGGGAATTCTAGAGTGGAACCCAACCGATATCTGGGGGCGGGGGAGACCGGGGCGGGGGAGACCTGGGCAATGTTATGTCCAGTGTAACCGCTGGTCAAACTAGTGCTTAAAACGGGTCTCTTTCCCCAGGAGACCAGCCTGGGCATTGGACCCGTCAACGACAGCAAACTTTGCTGGGTTGAAGCGGGTCCTTTGGGAATAGGGAGTGAATCTTAGTCTGACAGTGAGGGAACCATATTTAACTTCAGTCCAATCTCTCTCTGGTACTCACTGCCCAAGGGATTTTTGCATTGGGCCATCTGATTTGGGGCTTCAGACAGCTGCACATTGAATTGCGCACCTTGAGCTCTTGTCTGTCTCTTGTCTCCACCAGAGAGGCGAAGGAGTGCCGATGACCGGGCTGGGTCCTTGGTGACCGCTGATGGAGCCATCATTTTCCTGGAAGATGAGGAGAGATTGGCTGCTGGGATCCACCAGGAAGAGAAAGGTAAAGGAGGCCCCTGCCGCTGTCTAGTGATGGAGTAACTGGTGCCTAACTAACCCTCCCTTCTCCCCACAGATGCTGCTGCTGATTCCCCCTCCCGTGTTCTTCCTGGAGTAGCGGTTGGGGTAGCTCTGCTCTCCGTGGCCCTGTTGGTCGGGACTGTTGCCATGTGGAAAATGGACCATCGCCGCAGGGTGGGCTCCGAGTGCAGCTCCATGGAACTGTAGATGTGTCTGTTTGGATAATAAACCCCTGTTAAACATGAACCCTGGTCTCATCATTTTCCAAATTCTGGCTGGATTTCACTGTCCTTTCCTGTGTTAATTGGGTATCTGTTTTGAGAATCTATTGGGCCGCTTCTCACAGCTGCCTCAACAATTGTGCCTCCCAAAATCAGCCAAATTTGAGTTCCAGAGCAGTTCTGTATTAATTCCTGGGATGTGGGTGTCACTGGCAAGGCCAGTGTTTATTCTCCATCCCTGATTGCCCTTCAGAAGGTGGTGGTGAGCTATTGCATTGAACCGCTGCAGTCAGTGTGGTGAAGGTGCTCCCACGGCACTGTTCAGGAGGGAGTTCCAGGACTTTGACCCAGTGACTATGAAGGATCGATAATCTATTTCCAAGTCAGGGTAGTGTAACTTGGAGGGGGGTGGTGGTCTATGTGCCTGCTGCCCTTGTTCTTCTAGGTGGAAGAGGTCGTGGGTTTGGGAGGTGCTGTCAAAGAAGCCTTGGCGAGTTGCTGCAGTGCATCTTGTAGATGGTACACACTGCAGCCATGGTACGCCAGTTTCAGCCCAATAACCTCTCTACACTGTCCCATCAGTCACTTCCAGGTCGAGTATGGCACAGCTGTCCACTGTGTCCAGTGGATGGGAAATCTGCTTTAAAGCTCCCTCTTCAGCATCATCTACCCTCCTTTCCATTTCCCACACCAGCGTTCCTAGTGGTCTCCCTAAGGGAGGATTGTAGTGCCACCATGTTGTTTTTGCTGCACCCATTGGGACAGGCTCAAAATCCCTGATCTTTCTCATGGGACCAGTGTAAGTAGTGGAGAGAAGCTACACGCCCCTACACGTGGGCAAGGGGGAGCTCTTGTGAGAAGCGCAGAGAGAATGCTGTTAATGCACAGAATGTCTGTATGAAATGTAAAAGTGCAAGCTGAGAATTTGACCTTGTTTGTCCATGTGAAGGGGCTTCAGCCTCACTGCTGTGTAATTCAGGAACCAACTACCTCAGAGCTCTGGTGCTGAGTGTCCTGGGCCCCCAAGAGAAAGCTAGGTGTGCTAACTCATTGAGCCCCCGCCCTGCCTGCTGCTCCCTAACCCCCCTTCCCCCCCACCCACCCAAAAGTCTGCTGACCATCCAAGTTACTGCTGGAGCCCCCAGACTAGGGCTACCTGAGGCTGCAGGGTGAAGGACTGATGCTGGTCTCACACCCACTGGCGAATAAGGGTCCTTGCAGGAAAGGGGCAGACTGACTTATCTGTAGCACCTTTCACAAAGTCCCAAGTGATTTACGGCGAAGAGAAGTACAGGTACTTTTCTTTTACAAGTGTTGTCACTATTGAAGTGTAGGTAACACAGCTGCCAATTTGTACCCTCCTCGCTATTTACCACCCTACCAATTTTTGTATCATCTGCAAACTTACTGACCATACCTTTTACATTCATATCCAAGTCATTAATGTAGACCACAAACAGCGAGGGACCCAGCACCGATCCCTGTGGTACCCCACTGGCCACAGGCTTCCAGTCACAAAAACAACCTTCGACCATCACCCTCTGCCTTCTGTCACTAAGCCAGTTTTGGATCCAATGTGCCAAGGCACCCTGGATTCCATGGGCTCTTGCCTTCTTGACCAGTCTCCTGTGCGGGACTTTATCGAAGGCCTTACTGAAATCCATGTATACCACATCCACTGCATTACCCTCATCCACACACCTAGTCACCCCCTCAAAAATTCAATCAAATTAGTCAGACATGATCTTCCCTTGACAAAGCCATGTTGACTATCCCTGATTAATCCTTGCCTCTCCAAGTGGATACAAATTTTGTCCCTCAGGATTTTTTCCAATAATTTTCCTACCACTGATGTTAGGCTCACTGGCCTGTAGTTCCCTGGTTTTTCCCTACTACCCTTCTTGAATAATAGTACTACATTAGCGGTTCTCCAGTCCTCTGGCACATCCCCTGTGGCCAGAGGTGTCCTGAATATATGTTGGAGCCCCCGCAATCTCCTCCTTTGCCTCACACAGCAGCCTGGGATACATTTCATCCGGGCCTGGGGATTTATCCATTTTTAGGCCAGCTAAAACCGCCAATACCTCCTCCCCCTCGACGTTAATATGTTCGAGCATATCACAGTCCCCCCCGCCCTATTTCTATGTCTACGTCGTCCTTCTCCATAGTGAAAACAGATGCAAAAAATTCATTTAGAACCCCTCCTACATCTTCCGGCTCCACACACAGATTGCCACTTTTGTCCCTAATGGGCCCTATTTTTTCCCTAGTTATCCTCTTACCCTTAATATACTTGATACGCTTATCAATTACTCCATAAAAGACAATGAATCAGGAAGGTGATGAAAAGGCTTTGTTTAACTAGAAAACAGAGCATGCCTCTCGTGGGTGGCTGGTTCCAAGAAGGAAGTGAGTCGGGGAAACCCCCACCTTTATACCTGGTCATGTGGGCGGAGTCAGCTGAGGCATGCCTTGGTACACAGCGCCACCCAGAGGTAACAATATACAATAACAGTGGTTTACCACATTCACCCCTTGTTTAAAATTAAGTCCGGCGGGGTGAAGGGTACTACAAGTTCGTGTAGTTAAGTCTATCAGGTGGCCTTGTCTGATGTCCCGATCGTCGTGGTGGCGGCGGCGGTGTTGCAGCATCCAACGTCGGATCTGGTGTCTGGGTGGTCAACGAAGGGTCCTGGGGCTCCGGCATGTCGTCTACAGGGGTTGGATTGGGAGGGGTGGTGGGGGATAACGGTGGTAGTTCAGGGGTACCCGAGGGTGCGAGATCTCGTATGGAGACCGTGTCCTCCCGCCCGTCTGGGTATGTCACCCAGGCATACTGGGGGTTGGCGTGTAGGAGGTGCACCCTCTCGACCAGGGGGTCCGTTTTATGGGTCCTTACGTGCCTCCGCAGTAGGACGGGCCCAGGAGAAGTCAGCCATGCCGGTAGCGAGGTTCCCGATGTGGACTTCCTGGGGAAACCGAACATTTGCTCATGAGGGGTGGCATTAGTGGCAGTACAAAGCAGTGACCGGATGGAGTGGAGCGCCGCAGGGAGGACCTCCTGCCAGCGAGAGGTCGGAAGGCCCTTAGATTTTAAGGCTAAGAGGACGGCCTTCCAAACCGTCGCGTTCTCTCTTTCCACCTGGCCGTTCCCCCGGGGGTTGTAGCTGGTGGTTCTGCTCGTAGCAATACCTCTCGCTAGCAGGTACTGTCGAAGTTCGTCGCTCATGAAAGATGAGCCCCTGTTGCTATGTATATAGCTAGGGAACCCGAACAAGGCGAAGAGGTCATTCAGACATTTGATAACCGTGGTACTGGTCATGTCTGGGCAAGGGATGGCAAACGGGAAACGGGAGTACTCGTCAATTATGTTGAGGAAGTACACATTGCGGTCAGAGGAGGGGAGGGGCCCTTTAAAATCGACGCTCAGGCGCTCGAAGGGGCGAGTGGCCTTGATCAGGCTTGCTCTGTCCGGCCTATAAAAGTGCGGTTTGCACTCGGCACAGATTTGGCAGTTCCTGGTCATGGTCCTGACCTCCTCGATGGAGTAGGGCAGGTTACGGGATTTGATGAAATGGAAGAACCTGGTGACCCCCGGGTGGCAGAGGTCATTGTGGAGGGTCTGCAGTCTATCAACCTGTGCGTTGGCGCATGTACCACGTGATAGGGCGTCTGGGGGCTCATTTAGTTTCCCGGGCCGGTACAAGATATCATAATTGTAGGTGGAGAGTTCGATTCTCCACCTCAAGATCTTGTCGTTCTTGATTTTGCCCCTCTGCTTATTATTAAACATAAAAGCTACTGAACGCTGGTCAGTGAGCAGGGTAAACCGTTTTCCGGCCAGGTAATGCCTCCAGTGACGCACCGCTTCCACAATAGCCTGGGCCTCCTTTTCGACAGAGAAGTGTCGGGTCTCGGGGCCCTGGAGGGTCCTTGAGAAAAAGGCCACGGGTCTGCCCGCCTGGTTAAGGGTCGCAGCTAGGGCGAATTCGGATGCATCGCTCTCCACTTGGAAGGGGATCGACTCATCCACTGCGTGCATTGTGGCCTTCGCGATATCGCTCTTGATAAGAGTGAAGACTGCACACGCCTCTGGTGTCAGGGGGAAGGAGGTGGATTTGATGAGGGGTCTAGCTTTGTCTGCATAGTGGGGCACCCACTGGGCATAGTAGGAGAAAAACCCCAGGCATCTCTTCAGTGCTTTTTGGCAGTGGGGGAGGGGTAGCTCCATTAGGGGGCGCATTCTGTCGGGGTCGGGCCCGATGACTCCGTTCTCCACCACGCAGCCGAGAATGGCGAGGCGTTTGGTGCGAAACATACATTTCTCTTTATTGTACGTTAGGTTCAGCCGTTGGGCCGTACGGAGGAATTTTTCTAGATTAACGTCATGGTCCTGCTGGTCGTGGCCACAGATGGTGACGTTATCCAGATAGGGAAAGGTGGCCTGCAGCGCGTTCTCGTCAACCATCCGGTCCATCTCCCTTTGGAAGACCGAAACCCCGTTGGTGACGCCGAAGGGAACCCTAAGGAAGTGGTAGAGGCGGCCGTTCGCCTCGAAGGCAGTATACTGGCGGTCCTCATGGCGGATGGGGAGCTGGTGGTATGCTGACTTAAGGTCAATGGTGGAGAATACTTTGTATTGCGCAATCTGGTTGACCATATCAGATATGCGAGGAAGGGGGTATGCGTCCAGCTGAGTGTACCGGTTTATGGTTTGGCTGTAGTCAATGGCCAGGCGGCGTTTATCAGTGGTTTTAACGACTACAACCTGGGCTCGCCAGGGGCTAGTGCTCCCTTCGATAATGCCCTCCTTCAAGAGCCGCTCCACCTCAGAGCTAATGAAAGCTCTGTCCCCGGCGCTGTACCGCCTGCTCTTGGTAGCGATGGGTTTACAGTCGTGGGTGAGGTTAGCGAACAAGGGAGGGGGGGGGACTTTTAGTGTGGAAAGGCTGCAGGTGGTTTGCGGCAGGCGATTTAAAAGGTGTTGGTTGCAGACTGTGAGTGGGGGGAGGGGTCCACCGTATGCTAATGTGACACTTTTAAGGTGGCACTGAAAGTCCAACCCTAGCAGCACGGCAGCGCAGAGACGGGGCAGGAATAGAAGTTTAAAATTTTTATATTCTGTGCCCCCAACCGAAAGGGTCACCACACAGTAGCCGCCGACGTCCATTAAATGGGACTTGGACGCCATAGAAATCCGATGGCGCGTCAGCAGGACCATGAGGGAGTGGCTACGTACCATGTCTGGGTGAATAAAACTCTCTGTGCTCCCGCTGTCGATTAGGCAAGTGGTGGCGCGGCCGTTTACCGTGATATCCATCATGGAGCTGGATAGATGATGAGGGAGGGCTTGATCCAGCGTAACGGAGGCCAGTGTATGGCTTAGTGAGTCGGTATGGTCATCCGACGAGACGGTGGTCGAGTCCGGAGACGAAGTGGCGGTTGAGTGCGGCGGATAAAATGGCGGCGACCATGCGGCCGGAGGTGCACAAAATGGCGGATAAGATGGCTGCCCCCATGGTTCGCACGCGGCGCTGCTGGCGTTCGCTGGTTTCCCCCTGCAGGCATTGGCGTAATGGCCTTTCTTCCCGCAGCCCGAGCAGGTAGCGGTCTTAGCCGGGCAGTGCGCTCTAGGGTGTTTTAACTGGCCACAGAAATAGCATTTTTGGGCCGGGTTATGGGGCATCGCTGCGGTTCTTACCGGGGGCGGCTGTCCCAGTTGATTTTGGGACATCGCTGCAGCAGTTGGTGCCGGGGGCGGCGGTCCCATGTCCCACGGTCGCGATGGCCATGGCGCGGCGCCGTTACGTGAGTATGCTTCGAGGTTTCGGTGGGCCGCATCTAGCGAGAGTGCAAGGGCTACGGCCGTCTTCAGGTCGAGCTCCTTGCTTTCGAGCAGTCTCTGCCGGGAGTAGTCGGACTGGAGGCCCCTGATGAAGGCATCACAAGTAAGTCCCTCCGCGTGCCCCGCAGCCGTTACCTCCTTACAGTCGCAGTCTCTGCAGAGTGTCTGTAACGCCCGTAAAAATGCCTCTACCGATTCCCCCGGTTGCTGCCTGCGGGATCCCAAGAGGTGTCTGGTGTAAATCGTGTTCACTCGGCGCGTGTATTGCCCTTTTAGTAGTTCAAGGGCTGCCGTGTATGTAGTAGCGTCCCGGATGAGCGTATATACTTGAGGGCTCACCTGGGCGGTCAAAACTTTTAGTTTGTTCTCCTCCGATGTCACGGCAGAGGCTCCTAGGAAGGATTCAAAGCAGCTCAGCCAGTGTTCGAAATTGGTTGATGAACCCGCTGCTTGAGGGTCGAGGTCCAGGCATGCCGGTCTGAGGGCTCGCAGCAACGCCTGCTGTTGTTGCTGTTCAGGTGTCGCCATTTTACTTTTAGTTAATAAAATTGATACGCTTATCAATTACTCCATAAAAGACGATGAATCAGGAAGGTGATGAAAAGGCTTTTATTAACTAGAGAACAGAGCATGCCTCTCGTGGGTGGCTGGTTCCAAGATGGAAGTGAGTCGGCGAAACCCCCACCTTTATACCTGGTCATGTGGGCGGAGTCAGCTGAGGCATGCCTTGGTACACAGCGCCACCCAGAGGTAACAATATACAATAACAGTGGTTTACCACAATACTTATAAAACATCTTCGGATTTTCCTTTATTTTGCTCGCCAGTGTTATTTCATGGCCCCTCCTTGATCTCCTAATTTCTTTTTTAAGTATCCCCCTGCACTTTTTGTACTCCTCTAGGGCTTCCTCTGTCTTCAGCCTTTTGTATCTACCAAAAGCCCTCCTTTTTTTCCTAATCCATTCTCGTATATCCCTTTACATCCACGGTTCCCTGTGGTTTTTGGAACCACTCTTGACCTTTACGGGAACATGTTGCCATTGTATGATGTCAATCTCCCTTCTGAAAGCCTCCCATTGCTCCGATGCGGATTTTCCTACAAGTAGCTGATCCCAGTCCATTTTGGCCAGATCCTGCCTTGTCCTATTAAAATCGGCCTTCCCCCAATTTAGAACCTTTATTTCCGGCCCATCCCTGTCCTTTTCCATGACCACCTTAAATCTTACCATATTATGGTCACTGTCACCAAAGTGCTCACCTACTAGCACTTCTTCCACTTGGCCGGCCACATTCCCTAGCATTAGGTCCAGTACCGCCCCCTCTCTTGTAGGACTTTCTACATGCTGGCTCAGAAAGCTCTCCTGGATGCACTTTAAGAATTCTACACCCTCTGAGCCTTTCACACTCTGACTATCCCAGTTAATATTGGGGAATTTGAAATCCCCCATTATTATTACCCTATTATTTGCACATTTCTCTGAGATTTGCCTACATATCTGTTCCTCTATCTCCCCCTGACTGTTTGGAGGCCTATAGTACACTCCCAGTAAAGTGCTTGCCCTCTTTTTGTTTTTAAGCTCCACCCATATGGCCTCATTAGAGGAACCTGCTAATATATCATCCCTCCTTACTGCAGTAATTGACTCCTTAATTAATATTGCGACACCCCCTCCTCTTATACCTCCCCCTCAGTCTCGCCTGAAGATTCTGTACCCCGGAATATTGAGCTGCCAGTCTTGCCCCTCCCTCAACCATGTCTCCGTGATAGCAACAATATCATACTCCCATGTGTTTATCAACACCTTCAGTTCATCCACCTTATTTGCAAGACTCCTTGCATTAAAATAGGTGCCATCCAGCCTTGCCCTTATATATTTGCCCTGTCTACCAAGCTGACTTGTTTTTTTCTCTTTAATTGGCAGCACATCCCCCCCCCCATTTCAGCTCCCCTCTGTATCCCCATCCCCCTGCCAAGTTAGTTTAAACCCCCCCCCCTCAACAGTGCTAGCAAACCTCCCCGCAAGGATATTTGTCCCGCTCTGGTTCAGGTGCAACCCGTCCGACTTGTACAAGTCCCACCTTTCCCAGAAGCAGGCCCAGTGATCCAGGAAAGTAAAACCCTCCCCCACTGCACCAACTCTTTAGCCACGCATTCATCTGCTCTATCCTCCCATTCCTATACTTACTAGCACGTGGCACTGGGAGTAATCCAGAGATTACAACCTTTGAGGTCCTGCTCTTTAATCTGTTACCTAGCTCCGTAAATTCTTGATGCAGGACCTCATCCCCCTTCCTTCCTATGCCGTTGGTCCCAATGTGGACCACGACCTCTGCCTGCTCACCCTCCCCCTTAAGAATGCCCTGTAGCCGCTCAGTGACATCCCAGACCCTGGCCCCAGGGAGGCAACAAACCATCCTGGAGTCACGTTTGCAGCCACAGAAACGTCTATCTGTTGCCCTTACGATAGAATCCCCTACCACTATTGCTCTCCCACTCTTTTTCCTCCCTTTCTGAGCAGCAGAAGCGTCCCTGGTGCCAGGAAGCTGGCTGCTGCTGCCTTCCCCTGGTGAGTTATCCCCCTCAACAGTATCCAACTTGGTATACTTGTTTGAAAGGGGGATGTCCGCAGGGGTTCCCTGCACTTCCTGCCTGCCTCTGTTGCTCCACCTGATGGTCACCCCCTGTGCAGCCCTACCCTGAGGCGTGAACAACTCGCTAAACGTGCTATCCACGACCCTCTCAGCATCGCGCATGCTCCAAAATTCATCCACCCGCAGCTCGAGCGCCGCAATGCGGTCTACAAGTAGCTGCAGCTGGATGCATTTCCCGCACACATGGTCGTCAGGGACACTGGCAGCATCCCTGATTTCCCACATGGAGCAAGAGGAGCAGAACACGGGTCTGAGCTCTCCTGCCATGACTTACTCCTTTTAATTAATTTAAAAATTTATTCAATACCCCAGTTACAGGTATACTCGAGGGCGCTTTATTTACCAACTGTCCCCACTACACCAGAGACCCTAGAAATTTAACACCACAGAAGTCAAGCTTGTATTGAAAAGAGAGAAATACTCACCAACCAATCACTTACCTGCTCCCTGGTGACGTCACACTCTGATTACTTTTTACCTCTCTCCTCTGCTGTTGATTTGGTGTGCCTCTGCCTTCGCGCCGGTTTTTAAGCCGGGCTCCTCCTCCGCTGCTGCTCTCCCCCGAACTGGTCGGGCCTTTGCCTTCGCGCCGGTATAGATGGGTTGGTCAGATGGGCGGAACAGTGGCAAATGGAATTTAACCCGGAAAAGTGCGAGGTGATGCACTTTGGGGGGACTAACAAGGCAAGGGAATACACAATGAATGGAAAGACCCTAGGCAAGACGGAGGGTCAGAGGGATCTGGGTGTACAAGTACACAGATCCCTGAAGGCGGCGGAACAGGTGGACAAGGTGGTAAAAAAGGCATATGGGATACTTATATTCAATGCCTCGGCTAATGAAGGCAAGAGCAAGGAGGTTATGATGGAACTGTATAAAACACTGGTTAGGCCACAGCTGGAATACTGTGTGCAGTTCTGGTCGCCACACTACAGGAAGGATGTGATCGCGTTAGAGAGGGTGCAGAGGAGGTTCACCAGGATGTTACCAGGGCTGCAGTGCTTCAGCTATGAAGAGAGACTGGGCAGGTTGGGATTGTTTTCCTTGGAGCTGAGGGGGGACATGATTGAGGTGTACAAAATTATGAGGGGCATAGATAGAATGGATGCTGAGGAGCTTTTTCCCTTAGTAGAGGGGTCAATAACTAGGGGGCATAGATTCAAGGTAAAGGGCGGGAGGTTTAGAGGGGATTTGAGAAAGAACTTTTTCACCCAGAGGGTGGTTGGAGTCTGGAACTCACTGCCTGAAAGGGTTGTGGAGGCAGAAACCCTCACAACATTTAAGAAGCATTTGGATGAGCACTTGAAATGCCATAGCATACAAGGCTACGGACCAAATGCTGGAATATGGGATTAGATTAGACAGGGCTTGATGGCCGGCGCGGACACGATGGGCCAAAGGGCCTCTATCCGTGCTGTATTACTCTATGACTCTAAGCTGCCATACAAAGCAATGAGATAATCTGCTTTCACAATGTAGGTCGAGGGGTAAATGTGTGGCCAGCACACCTGGGCGAACTCCCGTGCTTTGGGTTGAAACAGTGCCCTGGGATCTTTTATGTCCACCTGAGAGGGCACCATCAGAGAGATGGCCCCTCCCACAGTGCAGCCCACCCTCAGCACTGCCCTGAAGTGTTAGTCTGGATTATAGGCTTCAGTCTCTGGAGTGGGGCTTGAACCCACAACACTCTGACTCAGGGGTGAGAGAGCTACTCACTGAACCAAGGCTGACAATAGGGGTACTTGGTACTTGATGGGATTATACCAGGGAAAAGTGTTCCTTTGTGGATATTTGAACCTTATAGACTTAATGATAAAACTATTAGGACACGATTGGTCTGTGTACAGCACATTCAAGAAGTTTATTTTGGATTACTTTAGAGTTACAGTCAGTGTTACACTAAATCATTACGATGCATCAGTAAATGCAGCTGCTGTTAAATGGTCCTTCCAACACAACACAATCAGTTGCCTGTGAGAAATCGCACCCCAAGATCTGAAATGAACAAATAAAGAGCGTTAGAATTGGCTTCCTCAATCCCAGAAGAAAGAACAGATGTGCATTGATACAGGATTTCACCAGCATAGCCCAACATCGCAACCACTGGCTCACTTTTGAAGTATTGACACTGGTGCAGTTAAACATGGCAGTCATTGGTGTACAGCAAGATCCCAAAGACCACAACGGGATGTAAAACCAGTTGGTCTGTATTTGTTTTGTGGCAGTGGAGTGCAGAATGTTCCCTATCCTTCCAATAGTGTCCTTTACCTGAACCATAAATGGAACCTTCAGCTACGGTCTCACCAGAGATAGCACCTCCGACAATGCAGCACTCCCACAGTTCAGTACTGACCCTCTGACAGTGCAGCACTCCCTCAGTACTGTACTGGTGTGTTAGCTTGTATTATGGGCTCTCGACTCTGGAGTGGGACTTGAACCCACGACCTTCTCACTGAGGTGCTGAAGACTGAGGCAATCTGCCACTTTACCTCTTTGACCAAGCTTTCAGTCCCCCCTCCTAATATGATCATCTTTGGCTCAGTGAACATTGGTTTGATTCTGCAATGAGCCATGGGGATGATTCTCTGTATTAAAGGCACTATACAAAGGCAAGTTGTTGAATTGGACACAGGATAAATGTAATACGATTAACAGTAAAAATGGGGATGTACCAGAAAAGATTCACTTTAACAATGTCTGATCACTGGGACCTTCGACCCATAGACCTCAACCTCACAAAGGGTCAGAATTTTTCTATTTCCTGGGATGACGATAAACACATATTGACCCTCCATTCCATTGCAGGCAAAAGAAAATGTTTTTATCTCTAAACTGGAGCCGATCGTTCCACATCTGAAAGAGATGAAGTTAAGCACTATTAGCAGTCGAATGCACCTGGAGTTCCAGATTTTTAAGAAAATCCATTCTCGGGCTGTGGGCGTCGCTGGCAAGGTCGGCGTTTATTGGCCGTCCCTTGTGCTGAGAAGGTGGTGGTGGGCCGCCTTCTTGAACCATTGCTGTGCAGTTTGATCCAAACTGAGGGCTCGCTGGGTTACTTCAGAGGGCAGTTAAGAGTCAACCAGACAAAAAGAAAATACTGCAGATGCTGGAAATCTGAAATAAAAACAGACAATGCTGGAGATACTCAGCAGGTCAGGCAGCATCTGTGAAGAGAGAAACAGAGTTAACGTTTCAGGTCGATGACCTTTCATCAGAACTGGAAAAAAGCAGGAAATGGAACAGATTTTGAAGCAAGGGGAGGGGCTGGGAAATGGGGGAGGGGATGAAAGAACAAAAGGGAAGGTTTGTGATAGGATAGAAGGCCGGAGAGGTTAAGAGACATTAAGAGATATTCAAGGCAAGAGGAGATGGTAATGGGGCAGGTTAAGAAACAAAGAATGGCTCGAGATGAAGTATAAATTGCGCTGGTAGAATGAAAGACAGCTGCCATGTGGGAGAGAAGAACAGGAGGCACAAACAAAAAGTGTGGATAATAAATACTTATATGATAGGGGCCGGGGTTATGATCTGAAATTGTTGAACTCTATGTTGAGTCCGGAAGGCTGTAAAGTGCCTAATCGAAAGATGAGGTGCTGTTCCTCGAGCTTCCGCTGAGCTTCCGTGGAACAATGCAAGAGGCCGAGGACAGTGAGGTCTGAGTGGGAGTGGGGCGGTGAATTAAAGTGACAGGTGACCGGAAGCTCAGGGTCCCCCTTATGGACTGAATGGAGGTGTTCCCCAATGCGGTCACCCAATCTGCGTTTGGTCTCCCCAATGTAGAGGGGACCACATTGTGAGCAGCGAATACAGTATACTAAATGGCAAGAAGTACAAGTAAATCGCTGTTTCACCTGGAAGGGGTGTTTGCGGCCTTGGATAGTGGGAAGGGGGGAGGTATAAGGGCAGGTGTTGCATCTCCTGCACTTGCACGGGAAGGTGCCGGGCGAAGGTGTAGGGGTGTTGTGGGTGATAGAGGAGCGGACTAGGGTGTCATGGAGGGAGCGGTCCCTACAGAATTCTGAAAGGGAGGGGAAGATGCATTTGGTTGTGAGAGCACGCTGGAAGTGGCTGAAATGGCGAATGATGATCTGGTGAATGTGGAGGCTGGTGGGGTGAAAGGTGAGTACAAGGGGAACTCTATCGTGGTTCCGGGAGGGAGGGGCAGAGGTGAGGGCAGAAATGCAGGAGATAAAACGGACATGGTGAAGGGCCTCATCATCCACTGTAGAGCGGAATCCTCGGTTGAGGAAAAAGGGAGACGTGTCGGAGGCACTGGTGTGGAAGGTGGCATCGTCAGAGCAGAAGCAGCGGAGAGAGAGAAACTGGGAGAATGGAATAGAGTCCTTACAGGCAGCGGGGTGGGAGGAAGTGTAGTCCAGGTAGCTGTGGGAGTCAGTGGGCTTGTAGTAAATGTTGTTCAATAACCTATCGGCAGTGATGGAGATGGAGAAGTCAAGGAAGGGAAGGGAAGAGTCGAAGATGGACCATGTGAAGGTGAGGGAAGGGTGAAAAGTGAATGAAATTATCTAGTTCAGGGCGAGAGCAGGAAACGGCACCGATACAGTCATCAATGTATCGAAAAAAGAGGTGAGGGACGGGGCCTGAGTAGGACTGGAACAAAGAGTGTTCCACATATCCCATGAAAAGGCCGGCATAGCTAGGGCCCATGCGGGTCCCCATAGCAACACCTTTGATTTGGAGGCAGTGAGTGGAGAGCAGGGCTGGGGAGGCAGTGAGTGGAGAGCAGGGCTGGGGAGGCAGTGAGTGGAGAGCAGGGCTGGGGAGGCAGTGGGTGGAGAGCAGGGCTGGGGAGGCAGTGGGTGGAGAGCAGGGCTGGGGAGGCAGTGGGTGGAGAGCAGGGCTGGGGAGGCAGTGGGTGGAGAGCAGGGCTGGGGAGGCAGTGGGTGGAGAGCAGGGCTGGGGAGGCAGTGGGTGGAGAGCAGGGCTGGGGAGGCAGTGGGTGGAGAGCAGGGCTGGGGAGGCAGTGGGTGGAGAGCAGGGCTGGGGAGGCAGTGAGTGGAGAGCAGGGCTGGGGAGGCAGTGGGTGGAGAGCAGGGCTGGGGAGGCAGTGGGTGGAGAGCAGGGCTGGGGAGGCAGTGGGTGGAGAGCAGGGCTGGGGAGGCAGTGAGTGGAGAGCGGGGCTGGGGAGGCAGTGGGTGGAGAGCAGGGCTGGGGAGGCAGTGGGTGGAGAGCAGGGCTGGGGAGGCAGTGAGTGGGAGAGTTAACCATGTTGGTGTGGGACTGGAATCACACGAAGGCCCAGACCGGGTAAGGACGGCAGGTTTCCTTCCCTAAAGGACATTAGTGAACCAGTTGGGTTTTTATGACAATCCGACAGTTTCATGGTCACTTTTACTGATCCCAGCTTTTTATTTCAAATTTAATTCAAATTCTCAGTGTCACGGTGATATTTGAGCTCACGTCCTCTGGATTATTAGTCCTGGCCTGTGGCTGCAAAGGATTCCTGGTAACAAACTCTCTGGTCCTAATAAAGGGAGCTCGGGGCACAGTCAATAAACATAGTGGGGACCACATTTTAGGAATGATGTCCAGGTCTTGGAGAATGTGTGGAGGAGATTTACTAGAATGGTACCAGGAGTGAGGAACGTCAGCTATGTGGAGAAGCTGGGATTGTTCTCACTAGTGCAGAGAAGGTTAAAGGGAAATTTAATAGAGGTGTTCCAAACCTTGAAGGGTTTTGATAGAGTAAATAGGGAGAAACTGTTTCCACTGGCAGAAGGGTGGGGACGGTATGACCAGAGGACAGAGCAGGAATTTGATAGAAATCAGTTAAGGCAGGTTTCCCACCCTCTATCGTCCTGCTAGTGCCCCAAATGTTGGAAGATGGAAATCTAACTATCGATCTAATCTATGAACAAAGACAGGTGGCCACAGCATTCTATTAGCATTGTGCCTGTAGGTGTTACTCTAAGGGTAACGTTATGTGACTCATTAAAGTGCCCTCCCCCCGCCAATTCTTACGTGACCATCAATCAACTGATGTTACCCTGTTTATTCGAAGCTTCCTGGCAGTTTCTATATTTGCCCCTGGGTGGCACTGCTCCAATACATTTGCTGGATTATGCAGGACACCTTGGTAAAGGAGAGTAACTAAGTGTTTTTACTGTTTCTACCCAGCCCTGCAGTCCACACGCCCACCCCGACCCCAAAAATATTACTGCTCCACTGCTCTTCGCCCTGACCTGTCTCCCAGCAGCATTGAGAAAATTCCTTCCCTTCATTGAGAGATTATGTTGATGGAATCTCTCTCACTTCATCTCCTCCCCTCCCTCTCCCCTTCTCGTGCTCTCCAACATCCTCTTCCCCCTCTCCCCCTCAGTCGTCCTCTTCCCTCTCTACCCCTCGCTCGTCCTCTTCCCTCTCTGCCTCTCGCTCATCCTCTTCCCCCTCTCCCCCTCGCTCGTCCTCTTCCCTCTCTCCCCCTCGCTCGTCCTCTTCCCTCTCTCCCCCTCGCTCGTCCTCGTCCCTCTCTCCCCCTCGCTCGTCCTCGTCCCTCTCTCCCCCTCGCTCGTCCTCGTCCCTCTCTCCCCCTCGCTCGTCCTCGTCCCTCTCTACCCCTCGCTCGTCCTCGTCCCTCTCTCCCCCTCGCTCGTCCTCTTCCCTCTCCCCATCCCCAAAACCTTTCTCTCTCTCTCCCCTGATAGTTTCTGTCATCCTCCACTTCCTCACTTTCTCCTCTCCCCCTCATAAAGCCCATATCTGCGGTAACTATTTTCTAAACTAACGTTATTTGACATACTGTACTGCCAGATCTCTCAGTAGCACCTACAGCTGTACCTCATATTAAGCAGCTGCCTCAGTTCATCTGCTGTCTGTGTTAACTCCAGATGTGACTATTCCTCCGCTCTCCTGTCCGCACTCCCACTCTCTGTAAACTTCAGCTCATCCAAAACTCTGCTTCCCCATGTCCCAACTCGCACCAAGTCCCGTGTCCCAACTCGCAACAAGCCCCGTGTCCCAACTCGCACCAAGCCCCGTGTCCCAACTCGCACCAAGTCCCGTGTCCCAACTCGCACCAAGCCCCGTGTCCCAACTCGCACCAAGCCCCGTGTCGCAACTCGCACCAAGCCCCGTGTCCCAACTCGCACCAAGCCCCTTGTCGCAACTCGCACCAAGCCCCTTGTCGCAACTCGCACCAAGCCCCTTGTCGCAACTCGCACCAAGCCCCTTGTCGCAACTCGCACCAAGCCCCGTGTCCCAACTCACACCAAGCCCCGTGTCGCAACTCGCACCAAGTCCCGTGTCCCAACTCGCACCAAGCCCAGTGTCCCAACTCGCACCAAGCCCCGTGTCCCAACTCGCACCAAGCCCCGTGTCCCAACTCGCACCAAGCCCCGTGTCGCAACTCGCACCAAGCCCCGTGTCCCAACTCGCACCAAGCCCCGTGTCCCAACTCGCACCAAGCCCAGTGTCCCAACTCGCACCAAGCCCCGTGTCCCAACTCGCACCAAGCCCCGTGTCGCAACTCGCACCAAGTCCCGTGTCCCAACTCGCACCAAGCCCCGTGTCCCAACTCGCACCAAGCCCCGTGTCCCAACTCGCACCAAGCCCCTTGTCACAACTCGCACCAAGCCCGGTGTCGCAACTCACACCAAGCCCCTTGTCCCAACTCGCACCAAGCCCGGTGTCGCAACTCACACCAAGCCCCGTGTCCCAACTCGCACCAAGCCCCGTGTCCCAACTCGCACCAAGCCCCGTGTCCCAACTCGCACCAAGCCCCTTGTCGCAACTCGCACCAAGCCCCGTGTCCCAACTCGCACCAAGCCCCGTGTCCCAACTCGCACCAAGCCCCGTGTCCCAACTCGCACCAAGCCCCGTGTCCCAACTCGCACCAAGCCCCGTGTCGCAACTCGCACCAAGCCCCGTGTCCCAACTCGCACCAAGCCCCGTGTCCCAACTCGCACCAAGCCCCGTGTCCCAACTCGCACCAAGCCCCGTGTCCCAACTCGCACCAAGCCCCGTGTCCCAACTCGCACCAAGCCCCGTGTCCGAACTCGCACCAAGCCCCGTGTCCCAACTCGCACCAAGCCCCGTGTCCCAACTCGCACCAAGCCCCGTGTCCCAACTCGCACCAAGTCCCGTGTCCCAACTCGCACCAAGCCCCGTGTCCCAACTCGCACCAAGCCCCGTGTCCCAACTCGCACCAAGCCCCGTGTCCCAACTCGCACCAAGCCCCGTGTCCCAACTCGCACCAAGCCCCGTGTCCCAACTCGCACCAAGCCCCGTGTCCCAACTCGCACCAAGCCCCGTGTCCCAACTCGCACCAAGCCCCGTGTCCCAACTCGCACCAAGCCCCTTGTCCCAACTCGCACCAAGCCCCGTGTCCCAACTCGCACCAAGCCCCGTGTCCCAACTCGCACCAAGCCCCGTGTCCCAACTCGCACCAAGCCCCGTGTCCCAACTCGCACCAAGCCCCGTGTCTCAACTCGCACCAAGCCCCGTGTCGCAACTCGCACCAAGTCCCGTGTCGCAACTCGCACCAAGCCCCGTGTCCAAACTCGCACCAAGTCCCGTGTCCCAACTCGCACCAAGCCCCGTGTCCCAACTCGCACCAAGCCCCGTGTCCCAACTCGCACCAAGCCCCGTGTCCCAACTCGCACCAAGCCCCGTGTCCCAACTCGCACCAAGCCCCGTGTCCAAACTCGCACCAAGTCCCGTGTCCCAACTCGCACCAAGTCCCGTGTCCCAACTCGCATCAAGCCCCGTGTCCCAACTCGCATCAAGCCCCGTGTCCCAACTCGCATCAAGCCCCGTGTCCCAACTCGCACCAAGCCCCGTGTCCCAACTCGCACCAAGCCCCGTGTCCCAACTCGCACCAAGCCCCGTGTCCCAACTCGCACCAAGCCCCGTGTCCCAACTCGCACCAAGCTCCGTGTCCCAACTCGCACCAAGCCCCGTGTCCCAACTCGCACCAAGCCCCGTGTCCCAACTCGCACCAAGCCCCGTGTCCCAACTCGCACCAAGCCCCGTGTCCCAACTCGCACCAAGCCCAGTGTCCCAACTCGCACCAAGCCCCGTGTCCCAACTCGCACCAAGCCCCGTGTCCCAACTCGCACCAAGCCCCGTGTCCCAACTCACACCAAGCCCCTTGTCCCAACTCGCACCAAGCCCCGTGTCCCAACTCGCACCAAGCCCCGTGTCCCAACTCGCACCAAGCCCCGTGTCGCAACTCGCACCAAGCCCCGTGTCCCAACTCGCACCAAGCCCCGTGTCGCAACTCGCACCAAGCCGCGTGTCCCAACTCGCACCAAGCCCCGTGTCCCAACTCGCACCAAGCCGCGTGTCCCAACTCGCACCAAGCCCCGTGTCCCAACTCGCACCAAGCCCCGTGTCCCAACTCGCACCAAGCCCCGTGTCCCAACTCGCACCAAGCCCCGTGTCCCAACTCGCACCAAGCCCCGTGTCCCAACTCGCACCAAGCCCCGTGTCCCAACTCGCACCAAGCCCCGTGTCCCAACTCGCACCAAGCCCCTTGTCCCAACTCGCACCAAGTCCCGTGTCCCAACTCGCACCAAGCCCCGTGTCCCAACTCGCACCAAGCCCCGTGTCCCAACTCGCACCAAGCCCCGTGTCCCAACTCGCACCAAGCCCTGTGTCCCAACTCGCACCAAGCTCCGTGTCCCAACTCGCACCAAGCCCCGTGTCCCAACTCGCACCAAGCCCCGTGTCCGAACTCGCACCAAGCCCCGTGTCCCAACTCGCACCAAGCCCCGTGTCCCAACTCGCACCAAGCCCCGTGTCCCAACTCGCACCAAGCCCCTTGTCCCAACTCGCACCAAGCCCCGTGTCCGAACTCGCACCAAGCCCCGTGTCCCAACTCGCACCAAGCCCCGTGTCCCAACTCGCACCAAGCCCCGTGTCCCAACTCGCACCAAGCCCCGTGTCCCAACTCGCACCAAGCCCCGTCTCCCAACTCGCACCAAGCCCCGTGTCCCAACTCGCACCAAGCCCCGTGTCCGAACTCGCACCAAGCCCCGTGTCCCAACTCGCACCAAGCCCCGTGTCCCAACTCGCACCAAGCCCCTTGTCCCAACTCGCACCAAGCCCCGTGTCCCAACTCGCACCAAGCCCCGTGTCCCAACTCGCACCAAGCCCCGTGTCACAACTCGCACCAAGCCCCGTGTCCCAACTCGCACCAAGTCCCGTGTCCCAACTCGCACCAAGTCCCGTGTCCCAACTCGCACCAAGCCCCTTGTCCCAACTCGCACCAAGCCCCGTGTCGCAACTCGCACCAAGCCCCGTGTCCCAACTCGCACCAAGCCCCTTGTCGCAACTCGCACCAAGCCCCGTGTCCCAACTCGCACCAAGCCGCGTGTCCCAACTTGCACCAAGCCCCGTGTCGCAACTCGCACCAAGCCCCTTGTCGCAACTCGCACCAAGCCCCGTGTCCCAACTCGCACCAAGCCCCGTGTCGCAACTCGCACCAAGCCCCGTGTCGCAACTCGCACCAAGCCCCGTGTCCCAACTCGCACCAAGCCCCTTGTCGCAACTCGCACCAAGTCCCGTGTCCCAACTCGCACCAAGCCCCGTGTCGCAACTCGCACCAAGCCCCGTGTCCCAACTCGCACCAAGCCCCGTGTCCCAACTCGCACCAAGCCCCGTGTCCCAACTCGCACCAAGCCCCGTGTCCCAACTCGCACCAAGCCCAGTGTCCCAACTCGCACCAAGCCCCGTGTCCCAACTCGCACCAAGTCCCGTGTCCCAACTCGCACCAAGCCCCGTGTCCCAACTCGCACCAAGCCCCGTGTCCCAACTCGCACCAAGCCCCGTGTCCCAACTCGCACCAAGCCCCGTGTCCCAACTCGCACCAAGCCCCGTGTCACAACTCGCACCAAGCCCCGTGTCGCAACTCGCACCAAGCCCCGTGTCCCAACTCGCACCAAGCCCCGTGTCCCAACTCGCACCAAGCCCCGTGTCGCAACTCGCACCAAGCCCCTTGTCGCAACTCGCACCAAGCCCCGTGTCCCAACTCGCACCAAGCCCCGTGTCCCAACTCGCACCAAGCCCCGTGTCCCAACTCGCACCAAGCCCCGTGTCGCAACTCGCACCAAGCCCCGTGTCCCAACTCGCACCAAGCCCCGTGTCCCAACTCGCACCAAGCCCCGTGTCGCAACTCGCACCAAGCCCCGTGTCCCAACTCGCACCAAGCCCCGTGTCGCAACTCGCACCAAGCCCCGTGTCCCAACTCGCACCAAGCCCCGTGTCCCAACTCGCACCAAGCCCCGTGTCCCAACTCGCACCAAGCCCCTTGTCGCAACTCGCACCAAGCCCCGTGTCGCAACTCGCACCAAGCCCCGTGTCGCAACTCGCACCAAGTCCCGTGTCCCAACTCGCACCAAGCCCCGTGTCCCAACTCGCACCAAGCCCCGTGTCGCAACTCGCACCAAGCCCCGTGTCCCAACTCGCACCAAGCCCCGTGTCCCAACTCGCACCAAGCCCCGTGTCCCAACTCGCACCAAGCCCCGTGTCCCAACTCGCACCAAGCCCCTTGTCGCAACTCGCACCAAGCCCCGTGTCCCAACTCGCACCAAGCCCCGTGTCATCACAACTCGCACCAAGCCCCGTGTCCCAACTCGCACCAAGCCCCGTGTCCCAACTCGCACCAAGCCCCGTGTCCCAACTCGCACCAAGCCCCGTGTCCCAACTCGCACCAAGCCCCGTGTCCCAACTCGCACCAAGCCCCGTGTCCCAACTCGCACCAAGCCCCGTGTCCCAACTCGCACCAAGCCCCGTGTCCCAACTCGCACCAAGCCCCGTGTCCCAACTCGCACCAAGCCCCGTGTCCCAACTCGCACCAAGCCCCGTGTCCCAACTCGCACCAAGCCCCGTGTCCCAACTCGCACCAAGCCCCGTGTCACAACTCGCACCAAGCCCCGTGTCCCATCTCGCACCAAGCCCCGTGTCCCAACTCGCACCAAGCCCCGTGTCCCAACTCGCACCAAGCCCCGTGTCCCAACTCGCACCAAGCCCCTTGTCGCAACTCGCACCAAGCCCCGTGTCCCAACTCGCACCAAGCCCCGTGTCCCAACTCGCACCAAGCCCCGTGTCGCAACTCGCACCAAGTCCCGTGTCCCAACTCGCACCAAGCCCCTTGTCGCAACTCGCACCAAGCCCCGTGTCCCAACTCGCACCAAGTCCCGTGTCCCAACTCGCACCAAGCCCCGTGTCCCAACTCGCACCAAGCCCCGTGTCCCAACTCGCACCAAGCCCCGTGTCCCAACTCGCACCAAGTCCCGTGTCCCAACTCGCACCAAGCCCCGTGTCCCAACTCGCACCAAGTCCCCGTGTCCCAACTCGCACCAAGTCCCGTTCACCCATCACCCCTGTGCTCGCTGACCTACATTGGCTCCCGGTCCAGCAAAACCTCGATTTTAAAATTCTAATCCTAGTGTTCAAACCCCTCCATGGCCTTGCCCCTCACTATCTCTGTAACCTCCTCCAGCCCTTCAACCCTCTGAGATCTCTGGGCTCCTCCAATTCTGGCCTCTTGCGTCTCCCCGATTTTACTCCCCCCACCATTGGCGGCCGTGCCTTCAGCTGCCTGGGCCCTAAGCTCTAGAATCCCCTCCCTAAACCTTTCTGTCTCTCTACCACTCTCTCTTCCATTAAAACGCTCCTTACAACCTACCTACCTGTCCTATTATCTGCTTATGTGGCGCGGTGTCAATCATTGTTTGATAATCGCTCCTGTGAGGCGCTTTGGGAGGTTTTGTGATATTACAGGTGCTACACAAATGCAAGCTGTTACTACAGTAGTTTAAAATGCATTTTGCCGTAGACAGGGTCTGGGAGTTTACAATACAGATTCCAGCTGAATGTTGTGAGCCACTCTGAGTTCCAGAGATCGATCGATGTAATAACACAACGGGCTCCTGGAACGGGATATGGACTCTTCAATACATCAGTCACGATTAAACTTCCTGAACAAACATACAACACATTCCACTAATGCCCAGCTTTAACAGTCCCGGCGCTCACTGCTGGATAGTTACAGTGTGTTGGAATTTCCTTTCTCCTCCAGCGAGTGGACGATGTGAATCTGGGCTCCTGAGAACCGTCCCGAGCAGCAGTCTGCTCTGTTAGTGATGATAACTGAAGACACCAGGTACTTCTGCTTTAAATCCAGTCTCCACCACGGGGCGACCATTGTTGGGGTGTGTGAGCACGAATCCTTACTCCAATCCATGGCTACACTGCCGTCAATGGCTCGAGATGCCACTCCGGAGTGAGCTGTGCCAGATTGGGTCGCAGTCCCCCTCAGGGCCACATTTTCTTCTGTGGGAAAACATAAGAACATAAGAATAAGGAGCAGGAGGAGGCCGTTCGGCCCCTCGAGCCTGCTCCGCCATTCAATAAGATCATGGCTGATCTTCAACCTCAACTCCACTTTCCCGCCCGATCCCCATATCCCTGGATTGCCCACGAGTCCAAAAATCTATCGATCTCAGCCTTGAATATACTCAAAGACTCAGCATCCACAGCCCTCTGGGGCAGAGAATTCCAGAGATTCACAACCCTCTGAGTGAAGAAATTCCTCCTCATCTCAGTCTAAAATGGCCGACCCCTTATCCTGAGACTGTGACCCCTAGTTCTAGACACTCCAGCCAGGGGAAACAACCTCTCAGCGTCTACCCTGTCCATCCCCCTCAGAATCTTGTATGTTTCAATGAGATCACCTCTCATTCTTCTAAACTCCAGAGAGTATCGACCCATTCTACACAATCTCTCATCATAGGACAGCCCTCTCATCCCAGGAATCAATCTAGTGAACATTCATTTCACCGCCTCTAAAGCATGTATATCCTTCCTTAGATAAGGAGACCGAAACTGTGCCCAGTACTCGAGGTGTGGTCTCACCGAGGCCCTGTACAATTGAAGTACGACTTCCTTACTCTTATACTCCAACCCCCTTGAAATAAAGGCCAACGAGCCATTTGCCTTTCTAATTGCTTGTTGTACCTGCATGCTAGCTTTCTGTGTCTCCTGTACGGGGACACCTGTACAGGAACACTAAATTCCCCTCAACGGCAGGGTTAAATCTCAGGTTAACCCTTCAAGCAACTGGGCCACACATCTTTTTTAGTAGATTAGACAGATAGATAGATTTCCATCTTGCAACTCCCTGATTTGTGGCGCTAGCGGAGCGATAGAGGCTGGGAAATACGGCGGAGCTGATTTCTGCCAAATTCCTGCTCTGTCCTCTGGTCAGGCCACCTGAAGCAAGGGGAACCTTCATTACAGTGTCCACCATCCAGACAGTGGAAACAGATTCCGCCCCCTCCACCAGATGGTTCACTCGAGAACCCTCCCACAGCCCCCAGCCCCCCTCCCCCAGACCCCCTCCCCCAGACCTCCACCACCAGGCCCCCTCCCCCAGACCTCCACCTCCAGGCCCCCTCCCCCAGGCCCCCTCCCCAGACCCCACTCCTCCAGACCCCCCTCCCACAGCCCCCCACCCCCAGACCCCACTCCACCAGCCCCCCACCCACAGGCCCCACTCCATCAGCCCCCCTCCCCAGACCCCCCTCCCCTTTCGATAAGGTCCCGCATAACAGATTAGCGTGTAAAGTTAAGGCACATGGGATTGGGGGTAAGGTACTGACTTGGATAGAGAACTGGTTGGCAGACAGGAAGCAAAGAGTTCGAATAAACGGGTCTTTTTCCAAGTGGCAGGCAGTGACTAGTGGGGTACCGCAGGGATTGGTCCTTGGACCCCAGCTATTCACAATATATATTAATGATCTAGACAAGGGAACTAGATGTAATATCTCCAAGTTTGCAGACAACACAAAGCTGGGTGGGCGTGTGTGCTGTGAGGAGGATGCAGAGCAACACCAGTATGATTTGGACAGGTTGGGTGATTGTACTGCATCTGCCATGCATCTGCCCAATGTGGATAAATGCGAGGTTATCCACTTTGGTGGCAAAAGCAGGAAGGCAGATTGTTATCTGAACGGCAATAGATTGGGAGAAGGGGAAGTGCAACAAGACCTGGGTGTCCTTGTGCACCAATCACTGAAGGTAAGCATGCATGTGCAGCAGGCGGTTAGGAAGACAAATGGTATGTTGGCCTTCATAGCGAGAGGATTTGGGTACAGGAAAAAGGATGTCTTGCTGCAGTTGTACAGGGCCTTGGTGAGACCACACCTTGAGTATTGTGTGCAGTTTTTGTCGCCTTATCTGAGGAAGGATGTTCTTGCCATGGAGAGAGTGCAGCGAAAATTCACCAGACTGATACCTGGGATGGCAGGAATGACGTATGAGGAGAGATTGGGTCGATTGGGCTTATATTCGCTGGAGTTTAGAAGAATGAGAGGGGATCTCATTGAAACTTATAAAATTCTGACAGGACTGGACAGACTAGATGCAGGAAGGATGTTCCAGATGGCCGGGGAGTTCAGATCCAGGGGCCACAGTCTAAGGATAAGGGGTAAGCCATTTAGGAATGAGATGTGGAGGAATTTCTTCACCGAGTGTGGTGAGCCTCTGGAATTCTGTACCACAGAAGGCAGTTGAGGCCAATTCATTAAATATATTCAAGAAGGAGTTGGATATATTTCTTAAGGCTAAAGGGATCAAGGGATATGGGGAGAAAGCAGGGACAGGGTACTGAGTTTGGATGATCAGCCATGATCTCATTGAATGGCGGAGCAGGCTCGAGGGGCTGAATGGCCTACTCCTGCTCCTATCTTCTATGTTTCTATGTTTCCAGCTCCCCCTCCCCCAGTCCCCCCTCCCCCAGTCCCCCCTCCCCAGACACCCCTCCTCCGGACGCCACTTCACTGTCGGAAGGGCAGTATTGAGGGAGCGCTGCACTGTCGGAGGGGCAGTACTGAGGTAGCGCTGTCAGAGGAGCAGTAGTGAGTGAGTGCAGCACTGTCGGAGGGGCAGTAATGAGGGAGCGCTGCACTGTGAGGGGCAGTACTGAGGGAGCGCTGTACTGTCGGAGGGGCAGTACTGAGGGACTGCTGTACTGTGAGGGGCAGCACTGAGGGAGCGCTGCACTGTCGGAGGGTCAGTACTGAGGGATCACTGCACTGTCGCAGGGTCAGTACTGAGGGATCGCTGCACTGTCGGCGTGTCAGTATTGAGGGAGTGCTTCACTGTCGGAGGGTCAGTACTGAGGGATCACTGCACTGTCGCAGGGTCAGTACTGAGGGATCGCTGAACTGTCGGAGGGGCAGCACTGAGGGAGTGCTTCACTGTCGGAGGGTCAGTACTGAGGGATCACTGCACTGTCGCAGGGTCAGTACTGAGGGATCACTGCACTGTTGGAGGGTCAGTACTGAGGGATCGCTGCACTGTCAGAGGGGCAGTACAGAGGGAGCGCTGCACTGTCAAATGGTCATGTAGTTTGTGCTAACAGACGGCCCAAAGGCACCGAATTTCACCCCCTTTATCTGCTTATTATCTCGTTGCTGTTTTTGGGGATCTTGCTGTGCACAATGGGCTGCCGTGTTTCTTACATTACAACAGTGACTACACTTCAAATGTACTTCATTGGCTGTAAAGCGCTTTGGGACGTCCTGAGGCCGTGAAAAGTGCTGTAGAAACGCAAGACTTTCGTTTTCTTTTGAAGTGTAAAATGATTGCTGATCTGATCTGGTGTAACAAGGAAACTATCAACAAGGACCAAAGAGCCACCTGCAGCCCATCCAGTGGACAATATCCCAGAGAGACAGGTGAATGGCAACAGGTGAAGCAGCGCCATCCTGTGGAGAGAACAAACAATGCAATCAGTGCCCCTCACCACAGTTGGTGGAAGGATTGGCCAGGTACTATTCCCAGCATCGTGCACTCTCACCAAACTCTTTCATCTTCTCGGAAGGGCAATGAATAAAGCAGGAAAGCTTCCAGGATGGGAAAACCTCTGCATTGGTCTTCCCAGCTCTTTGATGCATTTAAGGGGAAGCTGGATAAGTAGCCGAGGGTGAAAGGAGTAGAAGGATATGTTGATAGGGTTAGAGGAAGGAAGGTGGGAGGAGGCTCGTGTGGTGCACAAACCCCGGCACAGACCAGTTGGGACGAATGGCCTGTTTCTGTGCTGCACATTCTATGGGATTCTATGTAACTCCCAGAGAAAACAAGCAAACATTCAAAGATCCCAAACTGGATCAACTCTGATTAAAGTAAGACCAGCTCTGAGTGTGCCTGACACCATCGGAGTGGAGAAGGTATCTGCAGCAGATACCGCACCATGACCCAGGGAATAAGAGAGGGCACCAGACACTGACCACCGGCTGGCCTTGCAGTCTGAGGAGTTTGATTGAATTTAAAGAGGTCACTTTGTAGATCATTGGTCCAGTGAGTGTTGAGGGTAAAATCACAACCCGCCCAAACTCGGAGCCAGTACAATGCTTTGCTCCGATGGTACTTCCCACACTGCCCCAGCCCAGGATTTCCCTTAACACCAGCGCCGTGTAACCCCGAATATTGTCCTGTGTTGGAAGGGGAACCATGCAGACCGCACACTCCAATATCTGTGCTGTGCTCCTTGTAAAGGTGACAATCTCAGGCAGGAGACCTTCGGTCTGTCTAGCCCTCCTATCCCACGCTTCTCTTGGTGCATTTCCAATAACCCTGAATCCCATTTGTTCACAAGACCTTGCCTGCATCCTCCTGAAACACACGAAGGTTTCTTGCTCCACCCACCATGTCAGGAATCGCTTCCACTTATTTACCACACGTTTGTAAAAATATCTCCTCCTGCATTTCCCACTTCCTTTTGTTCAATTTAATTTGTGAATATGACCGCTTGTGTTTAAATCCTGTACACAACAGAAAATTCTTACTTAGTGTGTCAGCCATGGCTCAATGGGGTAGCGCTCTCACCTCGGAGTCTGAAGGTCATGGGTTCAAGTCTCACTCCAGAGACTGGAGCACGGAAAACGCTCCTTAAAACCTGCCCCTTCCACCAAGCTGTTGGTCACCGTCCCTAACTTCTCCTTATGTGGCTCGCTGTCACATTGTGACTTATAATACTCCTGCAAAGCACCTTGGGACGTTTACTACACTAAAGGCACTATATAAACACAAGTTGTTGTTGTTGATGGGGCAGTGTAGAGAGAGAGAGAGAGAGAGAGAGAGAGCTTCACCCTGTATCTAGCCCGTGCTGCACCTGTCGTGGGAGTGTTTGATGGAACAGTGTAGAGGGAGCTTTACTCTGTACCTGACCCGTGCTGTACCTGCCCTGGGAATGTTTGATGGGGCAATGTGGAGGGAGCTTTACTCTGTATCTAACCCATGCTGTATCTGCCCTGGGAGTGTTTGATGGGACAGTGTCGAGGGAGCTTTACTCTGTACCTGACCCGTGCTGTACCTGCCCTGGGAATGTTTGATGGGGCAATGTGGAGGGAGCTTTACTCTGTATCTAACCCATGCTGTATCTGCCCTGGGAGTGTTTGATGGGACAGTGTCGAGGGAGCTTTACTCTGTATCTAACCTGTGCTGTACCTGCCCTGGGAGTGTTTGATGGGACAGTGTAGAGGGAGCTTTACTCTGTATCTAACCCGTGCTGTACCTGCCCTGGGAGTGTTTGACGGGACAGTGTAGAGGGAGCTTTACTCTGTACCTAACCCGCGCTGTACCTGCTCTGGGAATGTTAGATGGCACAGTGTAGAGGGAGCTTTACTCTGTATCGAAACCGTGCGGTACCTGCCCTGGGAGTGTTTGATGGGACAGTGTAGAGAGAGCTTCACTCTGTATCTAACCCGTGCTGTACCTGCCCTGGAAGTGTTTGATGGGAGAGTGTAGAGGGAGCTTCACTCGCTATCTAACCCATGCTGTATCTGCCCTGGGAGTGTTTGATGGGACAGTGTAGAGGGAGCTTTACTCTGTATCTGACCCGTGCTGTACCTGCCCTGGGAATGTTTGATGGGGCAATGTGGAGGGAGCTTTATTCTGTATCTAACCCATGCTGTATCCGCCCTGGGAGTGTTTGATGGGACAGTGTCGAGGGAGCTTTACTCTGTATCTAACCCGTGCTGTACCTGCCCTGGGAGTGTTTGATGGGACAGTGTAGCGGGAGCTTTACATAAGAACATAAGAACATAAGAAATAGGAGCAGGAGTAGGCCAATCGGCCCCTCGAGCCTGCTCCGCCATTCAATAAGATCATGGCTGATCTGATCCTAACCGCCAATCCACTATCACAGAACCATCTCCTGAATCTAACAGAATTAGACACGCGAAATAGGAGCAGGATCAAGCTACACGGCCCCTGGGCCCGCTCCGCTACCCACAGGGCCGTGACCGATCCGAACCTAGACTCTTGTCCAAATTCCTGCCCGCTCCCCGTAACCCTTAATTCCCTTTACTTCTAGGAAACTGTCTATTTCTGTTTTAAATTTATGTAATGATGTAGCTTCTACAGCTTTTTGGGGCAGCATATTCCATGGACCTACCACCCTCTGAGTGAAGTAGTTCCTCCTCATCTCAGTTTTGAAAGAGCAGCCCCTTATTCTAAGACTATGCCCCCTAGTTCTAGTTTCACCCATCATCGGGAACATCCTCCCCGCATCCACCCGATCCAACCCCTTCACAATCTTATATGTTTCAATAAGATCGCCTCTCATTCTTCTGAACTCCAATGAGTAGAGTCCCAATCTAATCAGCCTCTCCTCATATGTCCATCCCCTCATCCCCGGGATTAACCGAGTGAACCTTCTTTGTACTGACTCGAGAGCAAGTATGTCCTTTCTTAAGTATGGACACCAAAACTGTACGCAGTATTCCAGGTGCGGTCTCACCAATACCTTGTACAACTGAAGCAATACCTCCCTATTTTTATATTCTATCCCCCTAGCAATGAAAGCCAACATTCCATTGGCCTTCTTAATCACTCTGTATCTAACCCGTGCTGTACCTGCCCTGGGTGTTTTTGATGGGACACTGGTTATTGAAGTGGACAGTGTTCTAGTCCTCAGTATAGACATCTGCAAAATGAAATGAAATGCAGGAAACACCATTGAAATAATGTCTGCTGAGAAAAAGTCCCTTTAAATCCCCTCGTAACTTACCTTTAACGTCTGCTGTGAATGGGCAGAGTCTGGTCGGGTTTGCTGGTTGTTGTGTTCAAATACCCGGAGTCTGCAAGAGCTACGATGAAATGTAAATGAATTCTGGTTAGAAAGTGGAGCGATACGCCTAACAGACCATTGAGTTCACTATCCGGAGTCCCTCTAAACGGACGTCTCTCTCTTGAGCAGCTCATTCTCCAGCACGTTGAAAGCCGCTGATTCTTCCCCGTAACTGAATCACAGAATCGGCACAGAGGAAGCCATTCAACAACCTGCATTTATATAGCACCTTTAACAAAGTAAAACATCCCAAGGCGCTTCACAGGAGCGATTATCAAACAAAAGAGACCGAGCCACAGGAGGAAATATTAGGGCAGGTGACCAAAAGCTTGGTCAAAGAGGTAGGTTTAAGGAGCATCTTAAAGGAGGAGAGAGCGGTAGAGAGCCGGAGATGTTTAGGGAGGGAATTCCAGAGCTTAGGGCCTTGGCAGTTGAAGGCACGGCCAACAAAGGTGGGTCGAATGAAGTCAGGATGAGCAAGAGGCCAGAATTGGAGGAGCGCAGAGATCTCAGAGGGTTGTAGAGCTGGGGAAGGTTACAGAGATAAGGAGAGGTGAGGCCATGGAGGGGTTTGAACACAAGGATGTGAATTTTACAATCGAGGCGTTGCTGGACTGGGAGCCAATACAGGTCAGCGACCACAGGGGTGATGGATGACCGGGACTTGGTGCCAGTTGGGACACGGGCAGCCCAGTTTTGGATCAGCTGAACTTTATGGAGAGCGGACCATTCAATCAGCCCATTTCCCCTGTGCCGACTCTCTGAATGAACTCTCCACTTAATTTGTCACAGAGTGTGAGCACGGCTCAGTGGAAGCACTCTCGCCCCTGAGTCAGAAGGTCGTGGGATCAAGTCCCACTCCAGAGTCTGGAGCCCAAAAAACCTAGGCTGGCAGTACCGAGGGAGTGCTGCACTGTCAGAGGAGACGTTAACCAGAGGCCCCGTCTGTCCTCTCAGGTGGACACAAGAGATCCCACAACACTATTCAAAGAAGAGCAGGGGGGTTCTCCCTGGTGTCCGGGCCAATATTTATCCCTCAATATACATCATTAAAACAGATAATCTGATCATTATCACACTGGGGTTTGTGGGAGCTTGCTGTGCTGCTTTTCCCTACATTACAACAGTGACTACATTTCAAAAGTACATCATTAGCTGTAAAGCACTTTGCAACATCCTGAGGTTGTGAAAGGCGCTATTGAAATGCACGTCTCTCTTGAATCCCAAGGCCCTGCCCTTTCCTCTTTCAGCCCATTGCCCCTTGCCCTCTCTCTGAACGAGCTCTCCCCTCACTCTCATTCCCCAGCCTTGGGACCTTTCACTACATTAAAGGCGCTATATAAATGCAAGTTATTGTTACCCTCTCCTCATTTTTCAAATACCCTGTACTGCCCCTCCGACATGGCAGTACTCATTCAATACAGCCCCTCCGACAGTGCAGCCCTCACTCAGTACTGCCCCTCCAACATTGCAGCACTCCCTAAGTACTGCCCCTCCAACAGTGCAGCGCTCTCTCAGTACTGCCCCTTCGACAGTGCAGTGCTCCCTCAGTACTGCCCCTCCGACAGTGCAGCACTCCCTCAGTACTGCCCCTCCGACAGTGCAGCGCTGCCTCTGTACTGACCTACTGACTGTGCAGTGCTCCCTTGGTACTGCACCTCCGACAATGCAGCGCTCCATCAGTACTGCCCTTCCGACATTGCAGCACTCCCTTAGTACTGACCCTCTGACTGTGCAGCGCTCCCTCAGTACTGCTGCTCCAACAGTGCAGCACTCCCTCAGTACTGTCCCTCCGACATTGCAGCAGTCGCTCAGTACTGACTCTACGACAGTGCAGCGCTCCCTCAGTACTTCCCTCTGACAGTGCAGCGGTGCCTCTGTACTTCCCCTCCGACAGTGCAGCGCTCCCTCAGTACTGCCCCTCCGACAGAGCACGCTCCCTCAGTTCTGCCCCTCCGACAGTGCAGAACTCCCTCAGAACTACCCCTCTGACAGTGCAGCGCTCCCGTAATACTGCCCACCTGAGAGTGCAGCGCTCCCTCAGTACTGCCCCTCCAACAGCCCAGCGCTCCCTCAGCGCTGCTCCTCCGACAGTGCAGCGCACCCTCTGTACTGCCTCTCCGACAGTGCAGCGCTCCTGCAGTACTGACCCTACGACAGTGCAGCGCTCCCTCAATTCTGTCCCTCCAACAGCGCAGCGCTCCCTCAATTCGACCTGTTCTACAGTACAGTCCTCCCTCTGTACTGCATCTCCGACAGTGTAGCCTTCCCTTATTACTGCCCCTCCGACAGTGCAGCACTCCCTCAGTACTGATCCTAGGCCAGTGCAGAGCTCCCTCATTACTGACCCTCTGACAGTGCAGCGCTCCCTCAGAGCTGCCCCTCCATAAGTGCAGCACACCCTCAGTACGGCCGCTCCGACAGTGCAGCACTAGCCCAGTACTGCCGCTCCGACAATGCAGCACTCCCTCAGTACTGCCCCTCCGACAGTGTAGCGCTCCCTTAATACTGCCACTCCGACAGTGCAGCGCTCCCTCAGTACTGCCCCTCCGACATTGCAGCACTCCCTCAGTGCTGACACTCCCACAGTGCGGCGCCCCCTCAGTACTGACACTCCGACAGTGCAGCGCTCCCTCAGTAGTGCCCCTCCGACAGTGCAGTGCTCCCGCAATACTGATGATCCGACAGTGCGGCGCTCTCTCAGTACTGACCATCCGACAGTGCGGCGCTCCCTCAGTACTGACCCTCCGACAGTACGGCGCTCTCTCAGTACTGACCATCCGACAGTGCGGCGCTCCCTCAGTTCTGACCCTCCGACAGTGCAGCGCTGCATCAGTACTGCTGCTCTGACAGTGCAGCGCTCCCTCAGTTCTGCCCCTCTGACAGTGCGGCAATCCCTCACTACTGCCCCTCCGACAGTGCAGTGCTCCCACAATACTGCCCGTCCGACAGTTCAGTGCTCCCTCAGTACTGCCATTCCTAAAGTGCAGCACTCGCTCAGTACTACCCCATCAACAGTGCAGCACTCCCTCTGTACTGCCCCTCCAACAGTGCAGCGCTCCCTCACTACTGCCACTCCGACAGTGCAGCGCTCCCTCAGTACTGCGGCTCCGACAGTGCAGGGCTCCATCAGTACTGCTGCTCTGACAGTGCAATGCTCCCTCAGTACTGCCCCTCCGACAGTGCGGCACTCCCTCAGTACTGCCCCTCCGACAGTGCAGCTCTCCCGCAGTACTGACCCTCCGACAGTGCGTGCGCTCCCTCAGTACTGCCCCTTCGACATTGCAGCACTCCCTCAGTACAGACACTCCCATTGTGCGGCGATCCCTCAGTACTGACCCTCCGACAGTGCAGCGCTCCATCAGTACTGCCCCTCCGACAGTGCAGTGCTCCCGCAATACTGATCATCCGACAGTGCAGCACTCCCTCAGTACTGATCATCCGACAGTGCAGCACTCCCTCAGTACTGACCCTCCGACGGTGCGGCTCTCCCTCAGTACTGATCCTCCGACAGTGCAGCGCTCCATCAGTACTGCCCCTCCGACAGTGCAGCGCTCCCTCAGTATTGCTACTCTGACATTGCAGCGCTCCCTCAGTACTGCCCCTCCGACAGTGCAGCGCTCCCTCAGTACTGCTGCTCCAACAGTGCAGGGCTCCATTAGTACTGCTGCTCTGACAGTGCAGTGCCCACTCAGTACTGCCCCTCCAGCAGTGCGGCACTTCCTCAGTACTGCCCCTCTAGCAGTGCGGCACTTCCTCAGTACTGCCCCTCTGACAGTGCAGCACTCCCTCAGTACAAACACTCCCATAGTGCGGCGCTCCCTCATTACTGACCCTCCGACAGTGCAGCGCTCCATCAGTACTGCCCCTCTGACAGTGCAGCTCTCCCTCAGTACTGCCCTTCCGACAGTGCAGTGCTGCTGAAATACTGATCATCCGACAGTGCAGCACTCCCTTATTACTGACCCTCTGACAGTGCGGCGCTCCCTCAGTACTGCCGCTCCGACAGTGCAGGGCTCCATCAGTACTGCTGCTCTGACAGTGCAGGGCTCCCTCAGTACTGCCGCTCCGACAGTGCAGCACTCCCTTAGTACTGCCCCTCTGACAGTGTGGCACTCCCTCAGTACTGCCCCTCCAACAGTGCAGCGCTCCCTCAGTACTGACCCTCCGACAATGCAGCTCTCCCTCAGTACTGCCCCTCCGACAGTGCAGTGCTCCCGCAATACTGATCATCCGACAGTGCAGCACTCCCTCAGTACTGACCCTCCGACAGTGCGGCGCTCCCTCAGAACTGCCCCTCCGACAATGCAGCGCTCCCTCAGTACTGACCCTCCGACAGTATGGCTCTCCCTTAGTACTGACCCTCCGAAAGTGCAGCGCTCCCTCAGTACTGAACCTCCGACAGCGCGGCGCTCCATCAGTACTGACCCTCCGAAAGTGCGGCGCCCTCTCAGTATTGCCGCTCCGACAGTGCTGCGCTCCATCGGTTCTGCCCCTCTGACAGTGCAGCGCTCCCTCAGTACTGCTCCTCTGACAGTGCAGCACTCCCTCAATACTGCCCCTCCAACAGTGCAGCACTCCCTCAGTACTGCTGCTCCGACAGTGCAGCGCTCCCTCAGAATTGATACACTGACAGTGCAGCGCACCCTCAGTACTGCCCCCCCGACAGTGTAGTGCTCCCTCCATACTGCCACTCCAACAGTGCAGCGCTCCCTCAGTACTACTGCTCTGATGGTGCAGCGCTCCCTCAGTACTGCCCCTCCGAAAGTGCAGCCCTCCCTCAGTACTGCCCCTCCGACAGTGCGGCACTCCCTCAGTACTGCCCTTCCTACAGTGCAGCGCTCCCTCAGTACTGCCCCTCCGACATTGCAGCACTCCCTCAGTACTGACCTTCCCACAGTGCAGCGCTCTCTCAGTAATGCCCCTCCGACAGTGCAGCGCTCCATCAGTACTGCTGCTGATTAAGAAAGGGAAGATAGATTATGAAAGTAAATTAACAAAAAATATAAAAACAGACAGTAAAAGTTTCTATAGTTATATAAAAAGAAAAAGGGTGGCTAAAGTAAATGTTGGTCCCTTAGAGGATGAGACCGGGAAATTAATGGTGGGAAACATGGAGATGGCAAAAACACTGAACAATTATTTTGTATCAGTCTTTACAGTAGAGGACACTAAGAATATCCCAACACTGGACAAACAGGGGGCTCTAGGGGGGGAGGAACTAAATACGATTAAAATCACTAAGGAAGTGGTACTTGGTAAAATAATGGGACTCAAGGCGGATAAATCCTCTGGGCCTGATGGCTTGCATCCTAGGGTCTTGAGGGAAGTAGCGGTAGGGATTGTGGATGCATTGGTAATAATTTTCCAAAACTCACTGGACTCAGCAAAGGTCCCGGCAGATTGGAAAACTGCTAATGTAACACCCTTATTTAAAAAGGGTAGTAGGCAGAAGGCTGGAAACTATAGACCAGTTAGCCTAACATCTGTGGTTGGTAAAATGTTAGAGTCCATTATTAAGTAGACAGTAATGGGACATTTGGATAAACATAATTTAATAGGACAAACTCAGCATGGTTTCATGAAGGGGAAGTCATGTTTGACAAATTTGCTGGAGTTTTTTGAGGAAGTAACATACAGGGTGGATAAAGGGGAACCAGTGGACGTAGTGTATTTAAACTTCCAAAAGGCATTTGACAAGGTGCCACACAAAAGATTATTGCTCAAGATAAAAAATCATGGGATTGGGGGTAATATTCTGGCGTGGGTGGAGGATTGGCTATCTAACAGAAAGCAGAGAGTTGGGATAAATGGTTCGTTCTCAGATTGGCAACCAGTAACTAGTGGTGTTCCGCAGGGGTCAGTGCTGGGTCCCCAACTCTTTACAATCTATATTAACGATTTGGAGGAGGGGACCGAGTGTAACATATCAAAGTTTGCAGATGATACAAAGATGGGATGGAAAGTAGTGAGTGAGGAGGACATAAAAAACCTGCAAAGGGACATAGACAGGCTAAGTAAGTGGGCAGAGATTTGGCAGATGGAATACAGTACTGGAAAGTGTGAGGTTATGCACTTTGGCAGGAAAAATCATAGAGCAAGTTATTATCTTAATGGCAAGAAACTGGAAAGTACTGTAGTACAAAGGGATCTGGGGGTCCTGGTGCACGAAACTCAAAAAGTTAGTATGCAGGTGCAGCAAGTGATCAAGAAGGCCAATGGAATGTTGGCTTTTATTGCTAGGGGGATGGAATATAAAAACAGGGAGGTATTGCTGCAGTTGTACAAGGTATTGGTGAGACCGCACCTGGAAAACTGCATACAGTTTTGGTGTCCATACTTAAGAAAAGACATACTTGCTCTCGAGTCAGTACAAAGAAGGTTCACTCGGTTAATCCCAGGGATGAGGGGGTGGTCATATGAGGAGAGGTTGAGTAGATTGGGACTCTACTCATTGGAGTTCAGAAGAATGAAAGGCGATCTTATTGAAACATATAAGATTGTGAAGGGGCTTGATCGGGTGGATGCGGTGAGGATGTTCCCAATGATGGGTGAAACTAGAGCTAGGGGGCATAATCTTAAAATAAGGGGCTGCTCTTTCAAAACTGAGATGAGGAGAAACTTCTTCACTCAGAGGGTGGTAGGTTTGTGGAATTTGCTGCCCCAGAAAGCTGTGGAAGCTACATCATTAAATAAATTTAAAACAGAAATAGATAGTTTCCTAGAAGTAAAGGGAATTAAGGGTTACGGGGAGCGGGCAGGAAATTGGACGAGTCTAGGTTCGGAATGGTCATGGCCCTGTGGGTAGTGGAGCGGGCCCAGGGGCCGTGTAGCCTGGTTCTGCTCCTACTGTGTTCTAATTCTGTGTTAGATTTCAGGAGATGGTTTTATTCCTGTTCCTGGCTGGGGTGGAGATCGCCTTTACAGAAGGTAAGTACTGTAGAAAATATAGGGACAGAGTGATCTCCTGGAAGATTTTCGATCGCCTAGATGGGTCGGAGAGGAATTTCCCAGATTTTTTTCTCCCAAATTGGCCATTGGGTCTTTATCTGGTTTATCGCCTCTCCCGGGAGATCACATGGGTTCGGGTGGATGCACAGTGATAGAAGGTTTGAGGTTAGGATCAGATCAGCCATGATCTTATTGAATGGTGGAGCAGGCTCGAGGTGCCGATTGGCCTACTCCTGCTCCTATTTCTTATGTTCTTATGCTCTGACAGTGCAGCACTCCCTCAGTACTGCCCCTCCGACAGTGCGACACTCCCTCAGTCCTCCCCCTCCGACAGTGCAGCACTCCCTCACTACTGCCCCTCCGACAGTGCAGTGCTCCCACAGTACTGCCCGTCCGACAGTTCAGTGCTCCCTCAGTACTGATATTCCAAAAGTGCAGCACTCGCTCAGTACTACCCCATCAACAGTGCAGCACTCCCTCTGTACCGACCCTCTGATAGTGCAGTGCACCCTCTGTACTGCCCCTCCAACAGTGCAGCGCTCCCTCAGTACTGCCCCCCCGACAGTACAGCGCTCCCTCTGTACTGACCCTCTGACAGTTCAGTGCTCCACCAGTACTTCCCTACTGACAGTGCATCACGCCCGCAGTTCTGCCCCTCCGACAGTGCAGCGTTCACTCTGTACTGACCCTCCGACAGTGCAGCACTCAATCAATGCTGACCCTCCGACAGTGCAGAACTCCCTCTGTACTGCCCCTCCGACAGTGCAGAACTCCCTCAGTACTGACCCTCCGACAGTGCAGCGCTCCCTCAGTAATACCCCCCGACAGTGCAGCGCTCCCTCAGTAATGCCCCTCCGACAGTGCAATGCTCGCTCAGAACTGACCTCCGACAGTGCAGCACTCTCTCAGTTCTGTCCCCGACAGTGCAGCGCTCCCTCAATACTGCCCATCTGACAGTGCTACCCTCTCTCAGTACTGCCACTCTGACAGTGCAGCACTTCCTCATTACTGTCCCTCTGACAGGGCAGCCTTACCTCAGTACTTCCCCTCTGACAGTGCAGCTCTCCCTCAGTACTGCCCCTCCGAAAGTGCAGCGCTCTCTCAATACTGTCCCTCCAACAGTGCAGTGCTCCCTCAGTACTGACCCTACGACAGTGCAGCGCTCCCTCAGTACTGCTCCTCCAGCAATGCAATGGTCGCTCCGTACTCACCCTCCAACAGTGCAGCACTGATTCAGCACTGATTCATCACTGTCCCTCTGAAAGTGCAGTGTTCCCTCAGTACTTCCACTCTGACAGTGCAATGCTCCCTCAGTACTGACACTCCAACAATGCAGCGCTCCCTCAGTACTGACCCTCTGACATTGCAGTGCTCTCTCTGTACTGACCCTCCGACAGTGCAGCACCCCCTCAGTACTGATCCTAGGACAGTGCAGAGCTCCCTATGTACTGGCCTCCGAGAGTGCAGTGCTCCCTCATTTTTGTACATTTTTAGTGATTTGTGTATTTGTACTTCGAGATCCCTTTGTTCCTCTCCCCCACCTAGACTCGCACCCTCCAAGTAATGAGTGACCTCCCTATTCTTCCTACCAAGATACATAGATACATAGATACATAGAAGATAGGAGCAGGAGTAGGCCATTCGGCCCTTCGTGCCTGCTCCGCCATTCAATGAGATCATGGCTGATCCTTTAATTCAGTATCCCGTCCCCGCCTTCTCTCCGTAACCCTTAACCCCTTTTGCCCGTAGAAATATATCTAATTCCCTCTTAAATATATTTAATGAGCTGGCGTACACTGCCCTCTGTGGCAATGAGTTCCACAGGTTCACCACTCTCTGAGTGAAGAAATTCCCCCTCATCTCTGTCCTAAATGGTTTAGCCCTTATCCTTAAATTATGTCCTCTAGTTCTGTTCTCACCCGCCAAGGGAAACATTCCTTCTGCATCCAGTCTGTCTAGACCTGTCAGAATTTTATACACTTCTATGAGGTCCCCTCTCAATCTTCTAAACTCCAGTGTGTACATCCCTAAACTACATAGTCTCTCCTCATAGGTCATTCCCGCCATTCCTGGTATCAGCCTGGTGAATCGCCGCTGCACCCCCTCCATGGCAAGAACATCCTTCCTCAGATGAGGCGACCAAAACTGTACACAGTACTCGAGGTGTGGTCTCACCAGTGCCCTGTACAGCTGCAGCAAGGTATCCCTGTTCCTGTATTCTAACCCTTTTGCTATGAAGGCCAGCATACCGTTTGCCTTCTTGACCGCCTGTTGCACCTGCATGCTCGCCTTCAGTGACTGGTGTACAAGAACACCCAGGTCTCTCTGTACTTCCCCCTCTCCCAATCTATTGCCATTTAAATAATAATTTGCCCTCCCGTTCCTGCACCCAAGGTGGATAACTTCGCACTTGTCCACATTATAGTGCATCTGCCATTTATCCGCCCAATCGCCCAGTCTGTCCAAATCGCTCTGGAGCTTCCTGGTCTCTTCCTCTGAGCCCACCCCCCCTCCTAGTTTAGTGTCGTCTGCAAATTTGGAAATGCTGCATCCGACTCCCTGATCCAGGTCATTAATGTAAATTGTGAACAGCTGGGGGCCCAGGACAGATCCCTGTGGTACCCCACTTGTTACTGCCTGCCATTCAGAAAATGAGCCGTTTATTCCAACTCTCTGTTTTCTATCTGACAGCCAGTTCCCTATCCACGCCAATACTTTCCCCTTTATCCCATGAGCCTCAATTTTCCATGCTAATCTTTTATGTGGGACCTTATCGAAGGCCTTTTGGAAGTCCAGGTACACCACATCTACTGGCTCTCCCCCATCTATTCTACCAGTTACTCCCTCAAAAAATTCCAATAGATTAGTCAAGCACGATTTACCCTTTGTAAATCCATGTTGACTCTGTCCTATCCTGTCCCCATTTGCTAAGTGCTCCGCTATTTCATCCTTAATGATGGACTCCAGCATTTTGCCCACAACTGATGTAAGGCTTACAGGTCTGTAATTACCTGCTTTTTCCCTACCCCCCTTTTTGAATAGTGGGGTAACGTTAGCTACCCTCCAATCCATGGGCACTGTTCCCGAGTCTAATGAATTCTGAAAAATCATCCTTAGTGCATCCGCTATCTCTAGGGCCACCTCCTTCAGTACCCTAGGATGCATGTTATCAGGCCCTGGGGATTTGTCCACCTTCAATCCCTTTAGCTTCCTTAACACCATATCCTTAGAGATATTGATTTGCGTCAGTTCCTCCTTTGCCAATGTCCCTATTTTTCCCGATATCCCAGGGAGGTTTTTTGTGTCTTCCTTCGTAAAGACTGACCCAAAGTATGCATTTAGTTGATCTGCCATTTCCTTATTTCCCATTATATATTCCCCCGTATCTGACTGCAATGGACCAACTTTGGTTTTCACCAGTCTTTTCCTTTTGATATACTTATAAAAGCTTTTGGAGTTAGTTTTTATATGTAATGTAATGGCCCAGAAATTCGGGTCTCCATGGGTGAGTATGCACATGGTACTTATCCGTAGGCCCGATGGAAGTGCCGGTTTCCTGAATGCACAGCGCATGCGCGGGAAACCAGCACTTCCGTTCCGCTGAACAAAGGGGTTCAGAGGTCGAACGTGTGCGCAGGAGGGGATGTGCGTGCCCATCGAACTTCGTGTTTTTTTTGTTTTTTTTGCAGGTTTTCCCGGGAGGGTAAGCCTGCAGAATTTAGAAATGTAATAAGCAGGCGTAAGGCCTGCTTTTTGAAAGGTAAGTGGTGAATTAATTAAAATTAAAACATTTTTTCCACAGGTTTATTATTTTAAAGTACTTTAAAGCAAGGTAAGTTTATTTTTAGCCCCGTTAGAAAATAAAATTATTTTTTTCAAAAATTTATATTGTTTAAAATAGTTATTTCATTTAATTTATAGTTTATTTAAAAAATGTGATGTTTTTTAAAAATTTATTTGAAGATTTAGTGATGTTTTCTAAGTTTGACAGCACTTCATGTCAGACTTATGAATGGAGCATTCCCTGCTCCGATTGGCTGCCCATGGCCCACGTGACCCCAGGGGACGCATCGAACTAACTGCGCCCCTGGGATACGCAAGCACTTCGCGCTGGCAGCTGGAGCAGGCCCCGGATCGGAATTCTATGCGGGCCCGCAGCTCAACGGCCGGCGCGCTAGGTAAGTGCAGGTCGGGGGCTTGCGCCTGCGGGAAGAACAGATGGTGGTGGTAGGGACAGCAGTGGAGAGTGCACGTCGAAGAGTGCTGTCCTCTCCAAACTTTTACAGGACTTGACAGCGTGGATGCTGGGAGGATGTTTCCCCTGGCTGGAAAGTCTAGAACCAGGGGTCACAGTCTGAGAATAAGGGGTCGGCCATTTAGGACTGAGATGAGGAGAAATCTCTTCACTCAGAGGGTTGTGAATCTTTGGAATAGTCCACCTCAGAGGGCTGTGGAGGCTGAATGGTTGAGTACATTCAAAACAGAGATCAATAAATGTTTGTTATTAAGGGATATGGGATAGTGCAGGAAAGTGGAGTTGGGGTCGAAGATCAGCTATGATCTTATTGAATGGAGGAGCAGGCTCGAGGGGCCGAATGACTTACTCTTGCTCCTAATTCTGATGTTCTTATGTCCTCTTTCATGGATAGACTAGCCAACTCCGGGGAACATCAAACACTCCAATAGAGTGACAGACACCTTAGCCTTGGCCATACTGTGCCGCACTGATCTACACCAAAGTGCTCTCCAGCAGAGTGGTAGCAGTGAAGTGTGGCTGAACCATGAGAGGAATGATGGTGAAAGTGGACATGGAAGTGGGAACTCGACTCAATTCTCCCACTTCTCACCTGTTGCTCCCCCCACCAGTCAGTAGCCCACATGCTGTCTCATATCCCGATGGCCGAGTCTGCCCCTGCAGAGGTGATGGAGCAGTCTTTGGTGGGGCCCTCACGGGCTCCAAAATCAAGAGGTCGTTGGCCAAGGGCATCTCAGCAGACAGAGCAGCGATGTGAGCAGCCTGCCTCTACCTCTGCTGAAGCCACAGGGGTTGCACCACGTAGGAGCGTTTGGAATTAGAAGAGTAAAGCTGTGTAGTTGGACAAGGGTATGTACATGGCCATGTGAGAAAATGTTACGTTGTGAAGTTTCCGGCTTTAGTAGCATCACATAAATGTGTTACTTTGCACCACTTTTCAGTCTTGCCCATTCTTGGTTGCTGGCTGTCAACTCACCTTTAAACTTGCTTGAGGATGAATGTGGAGACATGAGTTCACAGTGAACCATGGGGGGATGGGCAAGGGGTGGTTGGTTGTTTGCAGGACTGCTTTGTGTCAGTGGCATTGGCGGGGGGGGGGTAGAGTGGGCGTTGCACGGACTTCTGACACAGTCCACTGGTGGTAATGAACAGAACCTTGCCTTAATAAGGGCATCCCGGGCAGCAGTATGAGCAGCTGGTGCATTGGCATAGTTACCTCCTCCTCCTCCACTTCCTCTTCCTCCAATTTAGGGCAAACTGAAATCTCCAAATTCTCTACCTGCTGGATTGTCCAGGGATCAAACTGCACTCCCGCAAGTGTCCAATCCATAAATGACGTGGTCCTCTTACAGCCTCGCCGATGTCCCAGTGACGTTGGCTGTGCTTGGGACCCAGTCGACCAGGTGTATATCGCATACACAGTCCACTTTTCCCCAGTCTCTGAGAGTGGCACCTTGGCTACTGACACTGGGGCCTATCCCTTATTTGACATCTTCACCACTTGCACCGCTTGCAAAATATCATCTGTTTTTGGTAGCAACAGATGAATATACTGATGATAAGGACGAGCATGGAGGTGATGGCGGCTGCCATTCTACCTATGTCCCACCAGTTAGGCTGTCTTTGGCCCTCTCCTACTGGGCCTATGGCTGAAGCTCCCTAGCTTTTAGCTCCCAGCCTTCTAGCCATTCTTTTGGTCATGTCCACCTCCACTGTTCCCCTAGCGATGGTCTGTTTACTCCATGCAATGTATTCCATTGTGGTTTTCAAGGTCTGTTCCGCCGCCACCCTAGTGGCCCTCCCTGGTGTATCATCCACACTCAACTCGTCATCCCACCATGGGCTGAAGACCAGGCCGGCAAGGGTTAAGCCTGGTAGATGGAAATCTCTCAAGGCGAGAGAGTCTGAAATTTGAAGGCGAAACCTATGATTATTTGCACACACCAATCCTCCGTAGAGGTAGTTCTTCTCATCGGTCAGAAAACACTACTGAGTCGGTGATGCCTGAATCGCCCAAAAGGCACCTTCCAGAGTCTCTACCATCACCACCACTGCTGAGCCCTCGTCTATCGGTTTCAGGGTGTTACAGGTACACACTATGTAGTGCTCCGACTCAGTACAACACTCATCCGTGGTCATCAGGAGGGTGCCATTCTTGCCAGGTGCTATGTATCCGCGGGTACCCACCCGGTACACCGATTCGCCTCTGACCACTCCCAGAGACTCTAATTTACATCCCCCCTGATATGTCCCATTCTTGTGCCCCTGTGACATCATCATTAGAAATCTAAATGCATCCACAGCTCCCTCACCTCCTGGGCGGGTTACCAAGAGCTCCTGTCTATCTTCCTCCCAGTTGATCAGATTGAGACTGCTGGCTTCCTTCTGCGCATGGCAGGGCAGCGTCCCAAACCTGATGTCTTCAATGTCTGATTCAACACTGTCAATCAAGTCCTGAGCCAGCATGTCACATGCTCGCCCCTTGGACTGTAAATCAGTCGCCTTTATTACAGCTTTCCCTCGGACCTCTGTACCCCGGTTCCCTGAGCTGTGAACCACAGGCCCTTGGTGCTTTCCTGCACAAACCAGGAGGCATAACTGTCCAGGCCCGTGATTTGCTATGAATCTAGGACTGAGTTGGCACTTCCAAACAAACCCCCCCACTTCCCCTAATATACTCCGTCTCCGCCGTCCCTTGGGGGCCCCTACTTCGGGGGCAATGCTGTCCTTATAATCACTAAGTAATCACTGCAATTTATGCTTTGCCCAAGTAATTGATGCTGGGTGATCACCACAATTGTCCTCTAACGCCGGCACTATACTGCTCAGGTTATAGGTTACTTCTAAAGTGACTATAGTTATAGCATGCAACAGTGCCTTCGGGCCCCCGACCCTGATCATGCCAACCATTGGAGGTGGCACCATGGTGGGACATCACGATGGCTTTTGATATCCACATGTTGTTAAATCAAAGCATCTTATATCAGAACATTCCAACTGCTTAAGAACATCGCTACACAATTCTTGGCAATATTGTCCCTCAAATCCTGGTTCCCAAATGGATGGGGTTAATTTAGTCCACCCTGCTATAATGTTGACGCTGCCCCTCGTGCAGTGAGCAGGAGTATAACCCATGTCCCAGTCCTGTGGCGGCATCATATATGCCGGTGACTGTTATATCTCCATCAGTATCCACGCTAGTTTGTAGTTGTGCATAATTGTCACTTCTGGGTCCAATAACAGGGATCCAGACCGAGTTGAAGGAATCTGCTTGCGTGGTGCCGGGATGGACCTCAAGTTCATACGACCAACCGCCTGGGGCACTGTACCCTGATCTTTCCTGTTGTGATGGGTAGGGAAGCTGTTCCAATCGGACTGGTTTTCCGGGGGCGGACAGTTCATGGTTGTTGCCACAGATCGGGTCCCAGTATCCTTACCCCATGTTACATTTGGGATTTATTTTCCATACCTTGGTCTATGGGTACGTGCAGTGACCCGGTCCGTGATCCATATATTGGCTTTCTTTACCCATTCCCCTTTTCCCCCCTGTGGCAGTTGCATGTATTGTCCTGGATGCAAACAAGTACTTTTATCGATGTGCACGGTGGGCACCTCCCACACTCCCGTAATTGTCAGGAGGGTGATCGCCATCATGGCCATCCACCAGGCCGCCATTGTGAGATAGGTTTATCTGAAACAAAGTAATTAAGAGATCTGCTGCTAGCTTTCCTGTTGGTAGAAACAGAATGGCCCAGAAATTAGGTTCGGGGGCTTGCCGCGCGTGCAAGCCCCCGATGTGCACTCACCCGGCGCGCCGACATCTGAAGCCTGGGCCTGCTTGGAATTCCTGTCACTGGCCCGGTTCAGATGTCGGCGCGATGTGCTTGCCTGATCCAGCGGCGTAGTTAGTGCGATATGCCGGCTGGGATCAGGTGAGCACTGTGCAGCCAATCAGGGGAGGGGAAACTTCATTCACGAGTTTGATAGTAAGAACTGTCAAACTCATGAAAAGTACGGGCGCCCAAAAGACTAGTTTAACTTTAAATAAAATTTTAAAAAACATCCCAATAATTAAATAAACTATAAATAACTTTAAAAAACTATTTTAAACAATTAATCAAATGCTTGAAAAAAATATTTTTTTTTTTTTTTTTAAATCGGTTCTAAAACGACACTTACAGAATCACAGAAACCCCACAGTGCAGATAGAGGCCATTTCGGCCCATCGAGCCTGCACCGACACATATCCCACCCGATCCCCGTAACCCCTGCACCAACACATATCCCACCCTATCCCCATAACCCCACGTATTTAATCCCCCTAACATTAAGGGTCAATTTATCATAGCCAATCAACCTAACCTGCACATCTTTGGACTGTGGGAGGAAACCGGAGCAAACCCACGCAAACAGTCACCCGAGGCCGGATTCGAACCCGGGTCCCTAGCGCTGTGAGACAACAATGCTAACCACTATGCCACCGTGCTGCCTTACTGTAAAGTCCTTAAAAACAATAAAGCTGCGGAAAAAATGTTATAATTTTAAGTAATACACCACTTACCTTAAAGAATGAAGTCTTTACGTCTCCTTTTTACATTCGTAAAAAGGAGAGGCCCTTACACACGTGCAAACCTGTGGAAAAAAGGAATTTCAGCGCGCACGCGTTCGTCCTCTGAACCAAGGGGTTCAGAGGACAGGAAATGCCGGTTTCCCGCGCATGCGCTGTGCATACTGAAATCCGGCACTTCCAACGGGCCCACGCGTGAGTACCCCGTCCGTACTCACACATTGGGACCGGAATTACTGGCCCAATGTGAGTCATATGGCTTAACCTGGGACCACTGTTTCCACTTACCCCCTTTCATATGTCCAAACACACAACGTATCGCTGGTCATTAGGATCGTGTAAGGCCCAGACCACCGAGGCGCCAGTCCCGGTTCGGACGGCACCACTATTACCATTACCCGATCTCCCACCGTTAGGAGCCCCAATGACTCAGGTTCAGGCCCGCGCCCATGTCGATCTGCTGTTTCTTGCTGCTGCTTTACTTTCTAAATCATCCCAATCAACCTCCTCACTATCATTCCTTCCACTATGCACTGACCTTGCCTTCATTACAGCGGCACACTTGGCGCCTACCTTTTTTAATTGTTCCACTAACTCCTCTTTTTCCTTCTCCCGTGTGGCGCCAATCTTACACATTTTTCAGGTGGCCCTGAAAAAGAACACTACAGTTTTCTCCTCCTTATTCTTGCCCTCCTTACTCCACCATTCTTTCTGTCAGTTGGGAACCCATTCAGGATCCCAGCCTTCCTTTCCCATTCTTTTTATTACCTTGTCATGTTTATTTAACAAATCTCCATTATGGATCCCTGAGGACCCGGCTTTCCCTCGACCATCTTACCTACTTAACTCTTTAGAAATCGCGGGGGTCTCCTACCCCCAGAGAGACACCCGCTAAGCTCTCTCCCCCGGCCCTCACCTGGCCATCGGCGACCACAACCACTTTGCAACATTGCCCGCTCTCTCTCTCTCACTCACATGACAGCCGCTCTGACTCCGTATTGTTCAAGATCCCTGATAGTCCGAGGGACCGCTCCATGCCCACACACCTACCTACTGGGTGGTATGAATTCATGTACTCACCCCACTTTGTCTCTTGGTCCTGGAACGGTGCCCTGGTTTCGATACTCACAGCGGATCCTGCCAACTACGCCAACTTGTTGTGGAAAGAAACTACTCTGAGTCTCGGGTAGACTGTGATATGGGAGAAACTTTATTACAAGCATGCAGGGGAGAGCCTTCAGCGTACCGCAGTCTCTCAAATTTACAATGGGTGCCGCAGTATATTTATACATAATTAATCTGCTACCGATAATTGTTCCACCGTTAATTACCGGTTACGTAGGCTTTGGCAGATGCTTCTCGCTATCTCAACTGTCCCGGACCCAAGGTCCTTACTTCTGCCTTTCTGCAGTTTTGTTTTTCTTATCCAGTCTCCAGTTCCCATTATCTTTATTCATTGTTCCTGATTCAAGGTTTTGTGGAGAAACTTTATTACAACGGCTGCTACTGTTAAATGCTGACACTACGCTTTGGTGTGGTTTTGGTCAAGCTTCCCATCATACCTTGCAGTTACAGTTACATTTTAATAGCATAGCTTCTAACGCAACTATAATATACATTTAAAGGATATCCAAACCTACAAGTTACCCTATCAGTATCTATTGGAGTATTTGCACTAACTTTAATCATCCCCTCAATTGCCACTGTGTTCTCACCGTGCTTTCACTGGCGACTTTCAGCAAGTCCGGGAAAGCCGCGGATGTCACATTAAATTTGAACCCAAGGGGGTAACCCACAAACCAGTCCAACGCACAGGCATTAAACACGGGAGTCGGCACATTGGAGCCAGCTTCCCAACGCAATGGCACAGAAATTCGGGTCTCCACGGGTGAGTACGCATGGGGTACTCACCCTTAAGCCTAATGGAAGTGTCGGTTTCCTGCATGCACTGCGCATGCGCAGGAAACCGGCACTTCCGTTCCCCTGAACGAAGGGGTTCAGTGGTTGAACGCGTGCGCAGGAGAGGCTGTGCGTGCGCATCGAACTTACGTTTTTTTTTTTTTTTTTATACAGGTTTTCCCGGGAGGGTAAGCCTGCAGAATTTAGAAATGTAAAAAGCAGGCGTAAGGCCTGCATTTTAGAACATAAGAACAAAAGAAGTAGGAGCAGGAGTAGGCCATACGGCCCCTCAGGCCTGCTCCGCCATTCAATAGGATCATGGCTGATCCGAATCCAGACTCACGTCCACTTCCCTGCCCTCTCCCCGTAACCCCTAATTCCCTTATCTGCTAGGAAACTGTCTATCTCCATTTTAAAATTTATTTAATGTTGCAGCTTCCACAGCTCTCTGGGGTAGCAAATTCCATAGATTTACTACCCTCTGAGTGAAGAAGTTTCTCCTCATCTCAGTTTTGAAAGGGCAGCCCCTTATTCTTAGATTATGCCCCCTAGTTCTAGCCTCACCCATCAGTGGAAACATCCTCCCCGCATCCACCCGATCAAGCCCCCTCACAATCTTATATGTTTCGATAAGATCGCCTCTCATTCTTCTGAACTCCAATGAGTGGAGTCCCAACCTACTCAACCTTTCCTCATACATCAACCCGCTCATCTCCAGAATCAACCGAGTGAACCTTCTCTGAACCGCCTCGAGAGCAAGTATATATTTTCTTAAATATGGAAACCAAAACTGCACGCAGCATTCCAGGTGTGGCCTCACCAATACCCTGTATAACTGTAGCAAGACTTCCCTGTTTTTATACTCCATCCCCCTTGCAATAAAAGCCAAGATTCCATTGGCCTTCCTGATCACCTGCTGCACCTGCATACTAACTTTTTGTGTTTCATGTACCAGGACCCCCAGATCCCTTTGTAATGTAGCACTTTGCAGTTTCTCTCCATTTAGATAATAACTTGCTCTTTGATTTTTTCTGCCAAAGTGCATAACCTCACACTTTCCAACATTATATTGCATCTGCCAAATCTCTGCCCACTCACTTAGCCTGTCTATGTCCTTTTGCAGGTTTTTTATGCCCGCCTCACTCACTGCTTTCCCTCCCATCTTTGTATCGTCGGCAAACTTGGATATGTTGCACTCGGTCCCTTCCTCCAAATCGTTAATATAGATTGTAAAGAGTTGGGGTCCCAGCACTGACCCCTGCAGAACACCACTAGTTACTGATTGCCAGCCCGAGAACGAACCATTTATCCCAACTCTTTGTTTTCTGTTAGATAGCCAATCTTCCACCCATGCCAGTATATTACCCCCAATCCCATGATTTCTTATCTTGATCAGTAATCTTTTGTGTGGAACCTTGTCAAATGCCTTTTGGAAGTCCAAATACACTGCATCCACTGGTTCCCCTTTATCCACCCTATATGTTACATCCTCAAAGAATTCGAGCAAATTTGTCAAACATGACTTCCCCTTCATAAAACCATGCTGACTCTGTCCTATTAAATTATGTTTATCCAAATGCTCTGTTACTGTTTCCTTAATAATGGACTCCAACATTTTGCCAACCACAGATGGTCTATAGTTTCCAGCTTTTTGTCTACTTCCCTTCTTAAATAAGGGTGTTACATTAGCAGTTTTCCAATCTGCCGGGACCTTTCCTGAGTCCAGAGAGTTCTGGAAAATAATCACCAATGCATCCACAGTCCCTACCGCCACTTCTCTCAAGACCCTAGGATGTAGGCCATCAGGTCCGGGGGATTTATCCGCCTTAAGTCCCATTATTTTACTGAGTACCATCTCCTTAGTGATGTTAATCATCTTTAGCTCCTCCCCCCCCATTGCCCCCTGTTTGTCCAGTGTTGGGATATTTTTAGTGTCCTCTACTGTAAAGACTGATACAAAATATTTGTTCAGTGTCTTTGCCATCTCCATGTTCCCCACCACTAGTTTCCCGGTCCCATCCTCTAAGGGACCAGCGTTCACTTTAGCCACCCTTTTTCTTTTTATATAGCTGTAGAAACTCTTGCTATCTGTTTTTATATTTTTTGTTAATTAATCTTTTAGTTATTGTTTGCTGGCTTTTAAATGCTTCCCAATCTTCTATCCTCCCACTAGATGGAACACAATACTGGAAAGTGTGAAGTTATGCACTTTGGCAGGAAAAATCGTAGAGCAAGTTATTATCTTAATGGCAAGAAACTGGAATGTACTGAAGTACAAAGGGATCTGGGGGTCCTGGTGCACGAAACTCAAAAGTTAGTATGCAGGTGCAGCAAGTGATTAAGAAGGCCAATGGAATGTTGGCTTTCATTGCTAGGGGGATAGAATATAAAAATAGGGAGGTATTGCTTCAGCTGTACAAGGTATTGGTGAGACCGCACCTGGAATACTGCGTACAGTTTTGGTGTCCATACTTAAGAAAGGACATACTTGCGCTCAAGTCAGTACAAAGAAGGTTCACTCGGTTAATCCCGGGGATGAGGAGATGGACATATGAGGGGAGGTTGAGTAGATTGGGACTCTACTCATTGGAGTTCAGAAGAATGAGAGGCGATCTTATTGAAACATATAAGGTTGTGAAGGGGTTGGATCGGGTGGATGCGGGGAGGATGTTCCCGATGATGGGTGAAACTAGAACTAGGGGGCATAGTCTTAGAATAAGGGGCTGCTCTTTCAAAACTGAGATGAGGAGGAACTTCTTCACTCGGAGGGTGGTCGCTCCATGGAATATGCTGCCCCAAAAAGCTGTAGAAGCTACATCATTACATAAATTTAAAACAGAAATAGACAGTTTCCTAGAAGGAATTAAGGGTTACGGGGAGCGGGCAGGAATTTGGACATGAGTCTAGGTTCGGAGCGGTCATGGCCCTGTGGGTAGCGGAGCGGGCCCAGGGGCCGTGTAGCCTGATCCTGCTCCTATTTCGTGTGTCTAATTCTGTTCGATTCAGGATATGGTTCTGTGATGGATTGGCGGTTAGGATCAGATCAGCCATGATCTTATTGAATGGCGGAGCAGGCTCGAGGGGCCGATTGGCCTACTCCTGCTACTATTTCTTATGTTCTTATGCTACTTTATATGCCCTTGCTTTCAGTCGGATACTATCCTTTATTACTTTACTAAGCCACGGATGGCTGTATTTTCTTTTACTCCCCTTTTTCCTCAGTGGAATATATTTATCTTGAAAGATGTGAAATATCTCCTTGAATGTAGACCACTGCTCTTGTACCGTCTTACACTTTAATCTGTTTTCCCAGTCCACTTTAGTCAATTCTACTCTCATACCTTCATAGTCTCCTTTATTTAAGCTCAGTATGCTGGTTTGAGATCCAACTCACTCACTCTCAAACTGAATTTGGAATTCAACCATATTATGGTCACTCATTCCAAGGGGATCCATTTCTAGTACATTTTTTATTAATCCTGTTTCATTACACAGGACCAGATCTAAGATTGCCTGTCCCCTGGTTGGTTCAGTTACATACCGCTGAAGGAACCCGTCCCTAATACACTCTATGAACTCTTCCTCAAGGCTGCCATGCCCAATTTGATTAGTCCAGTCAATATGAAAGTTAAAATCCCCCATGATTATAGCTGTTCCCTTATTACAAGCCCCAACTATTTCCTGATTTATACTCCGACTAACAGAGTTGCAACTGTTAGGAGGCCTATAGACTACGCCCACTACTGACTTTTTCCCCTTCTTATTCCTTATCTCCACCCAAACTATTTCACTATCCTGATCCTTTGACCCAATATCATTTCTGACTATTGCAGTGATTCCATCCTTGATTAACATAGCAACCCCACCTCCCTTTCCTTCCTGTCTGTCCTTCCTAATTGTCAAATACCCTTGTATGTTTAGTTCCCAGTCATGATTATCTTGCAGCCATGTTTCCGTAATGGCCACCAGATCATACCCATGTGTAGTTATTTGTACCGTCAACTCGTCAATTTTGTTACGAATCCTGCGTGCATTCAGATAAAGAACTTTCAAATATGTTTTCTGACAATTTATTCCTGCTTTTACCCCTTTTACTACTTTACCATTATACATTCTGTCCCTTCCTGACACGCTCTGGTTTTTAATTCCCCCACTGCTACCTTGCTCTATTGCCTTCTCCGCTGTCATTTTTATTTTTCGCTCTCTTAAAACCTCCCCCCCACTAATTAGTTTAAAGCCCTCTCTACAGCCCAATTATTTGATTCGCCAGGACTCTAGTCCCAGCACTGGCCAAGTGAAGTCCATCCCAACGGAACAGCTCTCTCCTGTCCCAGTACTGATGCCAGTGTCCCAGGCAGCAAAACCCATTTCTCCCACACCAGGCTTTGAGCCACGCATTTAACTCTCTAATTTTATTTACCCTGGCCAAATTTGCACATGGCTCAGGTAGTAATCCAGAGATTATTACCCTTGTGGTTCTGCTTTTTAATTTGGCCCTAGCTGCTCAAACTCCCTCAGCAGAACCTCCTTCCTTGTCCTATCTATGTCGTTGGTACCAACATGGACCATGACAACTGGATCCTCCCCCTCCAAGTTTCTCTCCAGCCCAGAGGAGATGTCCTTAACCCTGGCACCGGGCAGGCAACACAGCCTTCGGGACTCTCGCTCTCGGCTGCAAAGAACTCTATCTATCCCCCTAACGATACTATCCCCTACCGCTACAACATTTCTTTTATCTCCCCCCACTTGAATGGCCCCCCGCTCCACGGTGCTGTGGCCGGGTTGCTCATCCTCCCCGCTGTCCCTGTTCCCATCCTCACAGGGAGTAAGAGCCTTGAACCTGTTGGACAAGAGCAAGGGCTGCGGCTCCTCCAACACTACCTCCTGATTCCCGTACCTGCCTCACTTCTAGTCACACCATCCTGACCCTGGCCACGGACTACATCTGAATTAATTAATCTAATTGGTGTGACTACCTCCTGATACACAGAGTCCAGGTAACTCTCCCCCTCCCTGATGTGTCTCAGTGTTTGAAGCTCGGGCTCCAGCTCTTCAACACGGAGCCGGAATTCCTCGAGCAGCCAACACTTACTGCAAATGTGATCACTGTGAGCATCAATGTTGTCCACCAGCTCCCACATATTGCAGCAGCAACACATCACCTGATATCCCATTCTATGTAATTAATTAAATTTATTATTATTCTTAAATACCCTCTGCCCCGATTCTAGATGATGAATATCGCACTTTAGAAACTATAAACCACAGAGTTTAAGCTTCAAAAGAGAGAAATACTCACCAACCAATCACTTACCCGCTTTCTGGTGACGTCACACTTGGATTACTTTTTACCTCGCTCCTTCCCTCTGAGGTCCGAGACTGGAGATTGGTAAACCTACCTGGCCTCCCGCCGACAGCCGCGGTCTGAGGCCTTACCTGGTCTCCCGCCGACCCGCGGTCTGAGGCCTTACCTGGTCTCCCGCCGACCCGCGGTCTGAGGCCTTACCTGGCCTCCCGCCGACACCCGCGGTCTGAGGCCTTACCTGGTCTCCCGCCGACCCGCGGTCTGAGGCCTTACCTGGTCTCTGAAGCCTTTTTAAGCTTCCCGCTCGCGCCTCCCGCCGACCCGCGGTCTGAGGCCTTACCTGGTCTCTGAAGCCTTTTTAAGCTTCCCGCTCGCGCCTCCCGCCGACCCGCGGTCTGAGGCCTTACCTGGTCTCTGAAGCCTTTTTAAGCTTCCCGCTCGCGCCTCCCGCCGACCCGCGGTCTGAGGCCTTACCTGGGTCTCTGAAGCCTTTTTAAGCTTCCCGCTCGCGCCTCCCGCCGACCCGCGGTCTGAGGCCTTACCTGGTCTCTGAAGCCTTTTTAAAGCTTCCCGCTCGCACCTCCCGCCGACCCGCGGTCTGAGGCCTTACCTGGTCTCTGAAGCCTTTTTAAGCTTCCCGCTCGCGCCTCCCGCCGACCCACGGTCTGAGGCCTTACCTGGTCTCTGAAGCCTTTTTAAAGCTTCCCGCTCGCGCCTCCCACCGACACCCGCGGTCTGAGGCCTTACCTGGTCTCTGAAGCCTTTTTAAGCTTCCCGCTCGCGCCTCCCGCCGACCCGCGGTCTGAGGCCTTACCTGGTCTCTGAAGCCTTTTTAAAGCTTCCCGCTCGCGCCTCCCACCGACCCGCGGTCTGAGGCCTTACCTGGTCTCTGAAGCCTTTTTAAAGCTTCCCGCTCGCGCCTCCCGCCGACCCGCGGTCTGAGGCCTTACCTGGGTCTCTGAAGCTTTTTAAAGCTTCCCGCTCGCGCCTCCCACCGACCCGCGGTCTGAGGCCTTACCTGGTCTCTGAAGCCTTTTTAAAGCTTCCCGCTCGCGCCTCCCACCGACACCCGCGGTCTGAGGCCTTACCTGGGTCTCTGAAGCTTTTTAAAGCTTCCTGTTCGCGCCTCCCGCCGACCCGCGGTCTGAGGCCTTACCTGGGTCTCTGAAGCTTTTTAAAGCTTCCTGTTCGCGCCTCCCGCCGACACCTGAAGGGTAAGTGGTGATATATTAAAATTAAAACATTTTTTCTGCAGATTTATTATTTTTTATTATTTTTAAATACTTTAATGTAAGGTAAGTTTATTTTTAGCCCCATTAGAAAATAAAATTATTTTTTTCAAAAATTTAAATTATTGTTTAAAACAGTTACTTCATGTAATTTATACTTTATTTAAAAAATGTGATTTAAAAAAAATTATTTGAAGATTTAGTGTGATTTTGGGGCCGTAGTATTTATAAGTTTTGACAGCTCTTCCTGTCAACCTTATGAATGAAGCATTCCCTGCTCTGATTGGCTCCCCATGGCCCATGTGATCCCAGGGGACGCATTGAACTAACTGCGTCCCTCGGATATGCAAGCATTGCGCGCTGGCAGCTGGACCAGGCCCCGGATCAAAATTCCACGCGGGCCCACAGCTCAACGGCCGGCACGCAAGGTAAGTGCAGGTCGAGGGCTTGCACCCGCGGGAAGCCCCTGACCCGAATTTCTGGGCCAATCACATTTTCCACAAGCTTAAACACCCCTCCCGCACCAAAACACACTCGCTCTTCAACGGTAAGATTCCCCCAATGTTTGGGCTGGATAAACACGCTGTTTGGAGGCGAGACACTCACCACAGAATACCCAGCCTCTGACCTGCTCTTGTTGCCACAGTATTTATGTGGCTGGTCCAGTTCAGTTTCTGGTCAATGGTGACCCCCAGGATGTTGATGGTGGGGGATTCGGTGATGGTAATACCATTGAATGTCAAGGGGAGGTGGTTAGACTCTCGCTTGTTGGAGATAGTCTTTCCTGGCACTTCTGTGGCGCGAATGTTACATGCCACTTATCAGCCCAAGCCTGAACATCGTCCAGGTCTTGTTACATGCGGGCATGGACTGCTTTATTATCTGAGAAGTTGAGAATGGCGCTGAACACTGTGCAGTCATCAGCGAACATCCCCATTTCTGAGCTTATTTTGGAGGGAAGGTCATTGATGAAGCAGCTGAAGATGCTTGGGCCTAGGACACTGCCCTGAGGAACTCCTGCTGTGATGTCCTGGAGCTGTGATGATTGTCCTTCAACCACCACCACCATCCTCCTTTTGTGCTAGGTATGACTCCAGCCAGTGGGGCGTTTTCCCCCCCGATTCCCATTGACTTTAGTTTTACTAGGGCACCTTGATGCCACAGTCGGTCAAATGCTGCCTTGATGTCAAGGGCAGTCACTCTCAACTCACCTCTGGAGTTCAGCTCCTTTGTCCATGTTTGGACCAAGGCTGTAATGAGGCCGGGAGCCGAGTGGTCTTGGTGGAACCCAAACTGGGCATCAGTGAGCAGGTTACATAGATACATAGATACATAGAAGATAGGAGCAGGAGTAGGCCATTCGGCCCTTCGTGCCTGCTCCGCCATTTAATGAGATCATGGCTGATCCTTTAATTCAGTATCCCGTCCCCGCCTTCTCTCCGTAACCCTTAACCCCTTTTGCCCGTAGAAATATATCTAATTCCCTCTTAAATATATTTAATGAGCTGGCGTACACTGCCCTCTGTGGCAATGAGTTCCACAGGTTCACCACTCTCTGAGTGAAGAAATTCCCCCTCATCTCTGTCCTAAATGGTTTAGCCCTTATCCTTAAATTATGTCCTCTAGTTCTGTTCTCACCCGCCAAGGGAAACATTCCTTCTGCATCCAGTCTGTCTAGACCTGTCAGAATTTTATACACTTCTATGAGGTCCCCTCTCAATCTTCTAAACTCCAGTGTGTACATCCCTAAACTACATAGTCTCTCCTCATAGGTCATTCCCGCCATTCCTGGTATCAGCCTGGTGAATCGCCGCTGCACCCCCTCCATGGCAAGAACATCCTTCCTCAGATGAGGCGACCAAAACTGTACACAGTACTCGAGGTGTGGTCTCACCAGTGCCCTGTACAGCTGCAGCAAGGTATCCCTGTTCCTGTATTCTAACCCTTTTGCTATGAAGGCCAGCATACCGTTTGCCTTCTTGACCGCCTGTTGCACCTGCATGCTCGCCTTCAGTGACTGGTGTACAAGAACACCCAGGTCTCTCTGTACTTCCCCCTCTCCCAATCTATTGCCATTTAAATAATAATTTGCCCTCCCGTTCCTGCACCCAAGGTGGATAACTTCGCACTTGTCCACATTATAGTGCATCTGCCATTTATCCGCCCAATCGCCCAGTCTGTCCAAATCGCTCTGGAGCTTCCTGGTCTCTTCCTCTGAGCCCACCCCACCTCCTAGTTTAGTGTCGTCTGCAAATTTGGAAATGCTGCATCCGACTCCCTGATCCAGGTCATTAATGTAAATTGTGAACAGCTGGGGGCCCAGGACAGATCCCTGTGGTACCCCACTTGTTACTGCCTGCCATTCAGAAAATGAGCCGTTTATTCCAACTCTCTGTTTTCTATCTGACAGCCAGTTCCCTATCCACGCCAAAACTTTCCCCTTTATCCCATGAGCCTCAATTTTCCATGCTAATCTTTTATGTGGGACCTTATCGAAGGCCTTTTGGAAGTCCAGGTACACCACATCTACTGGCTCTCCCCCATCTATTCTACCAGTTACTCCCTCAAAAAATTCCAATAGATTAGTCAAGCACGATTTACCCTTTGTAAATCCATGTTGACTCTGTCCTATCCTGTCCCCATTTGCTAAGTGCTCCGCTATTTCATCCTTAATGATGGACTCCAGCATTTTGCCCACAACTGATGTAAGGCTTACAGGTCTGTAATTACCTGCTTTTTCCCTACCCCCCTTTTTGAATAGTGGGGTAACGTTAGCTACCCTCCAATCCATCGGCACTGTTCCCGAGTCTAATGAATTCTGAAAAATCATCCTTAGTGCATCCGCTATCTCTAGGGCCACCTCCTTCAGTACCCTAGGATGCATGTTATCAGGCCCTGGGGATTTGTCCACCTTCAATCCCTTTAGCTTCCTTAACACCATATCCTTAGAGATATCGATTTGCGTCAGTTCCTCCTTTGCCAATGTCCCTATTTTTCCCGATATCCCAGGGAGGTTTTTTGTGTCTTCCTTCGTAAAGACTGACCCAAAGTATGCATTTAGTTGATCTGCCATTTCCTTATTTCCCATTATATATTCCCCCGTATCTGACTGCAATGGACCAACTTTGGTTTTCACCAGTCTTTTCCTTTTGATATATTTATAAAAGCTTTTGGAGTTAGTTTTTATATTTTCCGCCAGCTTGTTTTCGTAAGCTATTTTGCCCCTCTTGATCATGCCCTTTGCCCTCCTTTGCTCTATCTTAAACTGTTCCCAATCTTCCGCTCTGGCGCTTTTTTTGGCTATTTTATACGCCCTATCTTTGGATTTTATGCTGTCTCTAATTTCCCCTGTTATCCACGGTTGAGTCACCTTTTTAGATTTCCTTTTATGCCAGATTGGTATGAACAATTTTTGCAATTTTGTCATTCTATCTTTAAATGTTTGCCATTGTTTATCTACCTCCAGTCCTCTCAGGAACGTTGTCCAATCAGACCTACTCAGTTCCCGTCTCATGGCATCATAATTCCCCTTGTTTAAATTCAGGACCTTAGTCTCTGAGTCAATTTCTTCGCTCTCCATTTCGAGTGAGAAATCGATCATGTTATGATCGCTCTGACCCAAGGGTCCCCGTACAACAAGATTACTGATTAGTCCCTTCTCATTGCACAGTACCCAGTCCAATATAGCCTGTTCCCGAGTTGGTTCCTCGACATATTGATCCAGATAACCATCCCTTAAACACTCAAGGAATTCCTCCTCCTCATTATTTTTACTGATTAGGCTAGTCCAATCTATATGTAAGTTAAAGTCACCTATGATGACAGCTGTGCTCTTATTGCACGCTTCTCTAATTTCCCTCGTGATGCCCTCCCTAACCTCTATTTTACTATTTGGAGGCCTATATACCACTCCTATTAATGTTTTTCGCCCCTCGCTATTTCTTAGCTCCACCCATATAGATTCTGTATTAACTGAGTTAATATCCTTCCTTTCAATTGCATTTATCCCCTCTTTTACTAGCAATGCTACCCCTCCTCCCTTTCTTTTTTGTCGATCCTTCCTAAATACTGAATACCCCTGTATGTTAAGCTCCCAGCCCTGCTCACCCTGCAACCATGTTTCCGTAATCCCAATTAGATCATAATTATTAACCTCTATTTCCACAGCTAATTCATCTACCTTGTTCCTGATGCTTCTCGCATTAAGGTATAAAACCCTCAGGCTTTTTTTATGCTCACATTTTTTATGAATTAGTTTGGCCCTTTGTTTTTTGTTCCTCACCCTTTTACCATTTATTTCTGTCTGCCTTTCACTTTCCTCTATTTCACTACATAGGTTTCTAGCCCCCTGCCATACTAGTTTAAATGCTCCCGAACTGCTTTATCAAAAATTACCCCGAGAACATCAGTTCCATCTCTGCACAGGTGTAGACCGTCCCTTTTGTATAGGTCACACCTACCACAAAACTGGTTCCAATGCCTCAAAAATTTAAAACCCTCCCTCTTACACCACTGCTCAAGCCACGTATTTAGCCTAACTATCCTGTTCTCTGTACTCTTACTAGCACGTGGCACTGGTAGTAATCCAGAGATTACTACCTTCGAGGTCCTACTTTTTAGCTTGGCTCCTAACTCCCTAAATTCTACTTGTAGGACCTCTTCCCTTTTTTTAGCTACGTCGTTGGTACCAACATGTATCACGACAACTGGCTGTTCCCCCTCCCCCTCCAGAATGTTCTGCACCCGCGCCGAGACATCCTTGACCCTTGCACCAGGGAGGCAACATACCATCCTGGAGTCTCGGTCGCGACCACAGAAACCCCTATCTATTCCCCTTACAATCGAATCCCCTATTACTATAGCCCTGCCACTCTTTTTCCCTCCCTTCTTTGCAACAGAGCCAGTCATGGTGCCATGAGCCTGGCTGCTGGTGCCTTCCCCCGATGCGTCACCCCCCCCGACAACAGTACCTAAGACGGTGAACCTGTTGCTAAGGGAGACAACCCCAGGGGATTTCTGCACTACCTTCCTGCCCTTGCTCTGCCTTTTGGTCACCCATGTACTGTCTACGCTGGCCTTAACCTGCGGTGTGACCAACTCACTAAATGTGCTATCCACACCCCTCTCAGAATCGTGGATGCTCCAAAGTGAGTCCATCTGCAGCTCAAGGGCCGTCATGCGGCCCCACATGAGCTGCAGCTGGACACACTTCCCGCACACATAGTCGTCAGGGACACAGGAAGCGTCCCTGATTTCCCACATGTTACAGGAGGAGCATGACACAGGTCCGAGCTCTACTGCCATGACTTAACCCTTATATTACTTTTTAATTTTCTAGTTTTAGTTTATTTATCGACTTTTGTTTTCCCGAAGCTTACTTAGACCAATGTATACTGTACTCCTCTTATTCCTTTTTAAACTAACCAAATCCCACTAGTTTTGGTTTTACTTTCTAGGAAGGTTTGAGGAAAGTACTTACCAGTTAGTCTTACCTCCCTGGTCTTTCGCTGACTTCCCGGTCTTGTGTCCCCTTGGTCCTACGCCGACTTCCCGCTCCTCCCGGTTCCTGCCCTGCTGAAAAGAAACTGAGACCAAAAAATTTGTGACCTCTGTTTTTAGACAGCTGCTAAAAGACTACTAGGTTAGAGGAGGAGGGTGGGTGGGGTTTCCTACTCTGTAGGAACTCGGGTTTAAGCCACCACCCTCCTTAAATACCTTTCACCTGGGTGCTTCCCACCAGGTCCGCTTCTGAAAAAAAGCTCACGAGCTGGACTTCCGCCTCAGCTGTTTTTTTAAATGGCTTTTTAACTCTCTCCTTCCCTGAGATTGGAGATTGGTGAGGCCTACCTGGGCCTCTGGAGCCTCTTGTAGTCGCTCTGCCACTCAGCTCCGCCTCCACCCGCTGCCGATGCCGCACTGGGGCCTACCTGGGCCTCTGGAGCCTCTTGTAGTCGCTCTGCCGCTCAGCTCCGCCTCCACCCGCTGCCGATGCCGCACTGGTTATTGGTGAGTAAATGCTGCTTGATAGCACTGTCGATGACACGGTCCATCACTTTGCTGATGATTGAGAGTAGACTGATGGGGCAGTAATTGGCTGGATTGGATTTGTTCTGCTTTTTGTGGACATGACATACCTGGACAGTTTTCCACATTGTTGGATAGGTGCCAGTGTTGTAGCTGTACTGGAACAGCTTGGCTAGAGGCCCGGCTACTTCTGGAGCACAATAGCCAGGAGGTTGTCGGGGCCCATAGCCTTTGCTGTATCCAGTGTGTTCAGTCGTTTCTTGACATCACGTGGAGTGAATCAAATTGGCTGAAGACTGACTTCTGTGATGGTGGGGACCTTAGGAGTAGGCCGATATGGATCATCCACTCGGCACTTCTGGCTGCAAACGTTTCAACCTTGTCTTTTGCACTCACCTGCTCGGCTCCACCATCATTGAGGATGGGGATATTCATGGAGCCTCCTCCTCCCGTTAGTTGTTTAATGGTCCACCACCATTCACGACTGGATGTGGCAGGACGGCAGAGCTTTGATCTGATCCGTTGATTGTGGGATCGCTTAGCCCTGTCTATAGCATGCTGCTTCTGCTGTTTAGCATGCATGTAGTCCTGTGTTGCAGCTTCCCCAGGTTGGCACCTCATTTTTAGGTACGCCTGGTGCTGCTCCTGACATGTTCTTCTACACTCCTTATTGAACCAGGGTTGGTCCACTGACTTGATGGTAATGGTAGAATGAGGGATATGCCAGGCCAGATTGTGGTGGAATACAATTCTGTTGCTGCTGATGGCCCACAGTGCCTCATGGATGCCCAGTTTTGAGCTGTTAGATCTGTTCTGAATCTATCCCATTTAGCACGGTGGTAGTGCCGCACAACACGATGGAGGGTGTCCTCAGTGTGAAGATGACTGTGCAGTGGTCACAGCTACCAATACTGTCATGGACAGATGCAACTGCGACAGGTAGGTTGGTGAGGACGAAGTCAAGTAGGTTTTTCCCTCGTTTTGGTTCTCTCACCAGCTGTTGCAGGCCCTGACTGGCAGCTATGTCCTTCAGGACTCGGCCTGCTCGGTCAGTAGTGGTGCTACTGAGCCACTCTTGCGGATGGACATTGAAGTCCCCCACCCAGAGTACATCCTGTGCCCTTGCTACTTCTCCCAAGTGGTGTTCAACATGGAGGAGTACTGATTCATCAGCTGAGGGAGGGCGGTAGGAGGTTTCCTTGCCCATGCTTGACCTGAAGCCATGAGAATTCATGGGGTCCGCCGTCAGTATTGAGGACTCACAGGGCCACTTCTTCCCAACTGTATACAAGTGTGCCGCCACCCCTGGTGATGGTGATGGAGGAGTTTGGGACATCGGCTGAAAGGTATGATTTTGTGAGTATGACTATGTCAGGTTGTTGCTAGTCTGTGGGACAACTCTCCCAATTTTGGTACAAGCCCCCAGATGTTGGTGAGGAGGACTTTGCGGTTGTCGACTGGGCTGGGTGTGCCGTTGCCATGTCTGATGACGGGTGGTCCATCAGGTTTCATTGTTTTTCGTAGCGGTTTGTTACAACTGAGTGGCTTGCTAGGCCATTTCAGAGGGCAGTTAAGAATCAATCACATTGCTGTGGGTTTGGAGTCACATATAGGCCAGACCAGGTAAGGACAGCAGATTTCCTTCCCTAAAGGACATTAGTGAACCAGATGGGTTTTTACAACATGGTTACTATTACTAGTAATTATTCCAGATTTATTTAATTAACTGAATTTATATTCCCCAGCTGCCATGGTGGGATGTGAACTCACGTCTCTGGATCATTAATCCAGGACTCTGGACTATTAGCCCAGTGACATTACCACGACGCTACCATTCCATTCTGATTCACTTACTGCCTCCAGACCCAGAATTCTCAGAGTCCTCTCCTCACGAAGGGTGATTGATCATCAATGAAGACCTCTTTCCGATCTGCATGCTCTCTCACCTGTCGTGTGTGACATTCTCCTGCAAAGAGACAGCAAAGGGATAAAGGGATATATGTTGGACTAAGGGATATGAGAAAAGATGTGACCCAGGTATGCAGCAGCTAATTTGTGTGAGTGAGAGAACGTGCAGCAGGTACCTGGCATTGACAATGTATTTGTCATTTGATGGGCCACAGGGAATAGACTAACGTGAGAGCAATGAGGAGCCGTGCTAAAAGATGCACAGTCTCTCCATTTGCATGCTGACCAGCATCTCTTTAAGGTGACATCAAAGTTTCAACCCATGTGTCAGCCTAATGTTTTACAAGAAAAATCTACTTCTTTTCCCTGGCAGTGAAGGTTTTCAGTATCAACCCCAATCGGACCTCTCGAAAGCTGGGACTGGAGCTTGTTAGAACAAGATAGGTTGGAGGGAGAGAATCAGAGTCCCTTTGCTTATCATGTTATGCTGAATTAAGCAAACTTGAAAAAGCTTATTCAAGAGAAGCGTTTTTTTATAATTGTACAGGAATGTGATCTTGAGAGTGATGTATGTCAGAAGATCTCATGACTTGCCTGAGGAAGTCACGTAGTTTCTTTGACACCACAATGATTAGATTGCATTTACTGGAACCCAGTTACCACAGATAAACAGGTTGGTGCACACGTTACAGAAGGAATGCAACCAGACATGTAAATCAACTAACATCTACGTGTATTCAGAAGATATAAAAAGGCCCTTTTCCATCTGGTGGCTCTGCAGTCGGTGCGGAAGACAGAAGAACCATCTTGGAGGACGTCAAAGAGAGAAGATCTCAAGCACCACAAAACTAATCATTCCACTGCCTCGGAACTCTCAAAGGAACAGGTTCTATGTTTTATTGTTTAGGAAATGAAACTGTAATTTAGTTGACCAATCTGTTGTATTGTATTATATGGCTCTTAATCGCTTGGGTCAATAAATCCTGGTGGAATAGTATTACTACATTATTAACCCAATCACCTCGTAAAAGGTTGGAATGGAGCCCGTCAGAAGCAGACAGGTTGGAGGGAGAGAATCATAGAATCACACAGCAGGGAAAGTGACCATTTGGCTCATCGTGCCTGTGCCAGCTCTTTGGTCGAGCGATCCTATTACTCCCACTCCACCTGCCCCTTCAACAACAACAGCTGCCATTTATACAGCGCCTTTAATGTAGTAAAACGTCCCAAGGAGCTTCACAGGAGCGATTATCAAACAAAATCTGACATCGAGCCATATAAGGAGATATTAGGGCAGGTGACCAGGTAAGGCGTCAGAGCGTCGGTGGGAATTCAGCGGCAGCAGTGGGGCTATAAAAGGCTCCAGAGACCAGGTAAGGCCTCACAGCATCGGTGGGATTTCAGCGGCAGCAGCGGGGCTATAAAAGGCTCCAGAGACCAGATAGGCCTCAGAGCGTCGGCGGGAATTCAGCAGCAGCAGCGGGGCTATAATAGGCTCCAGAGACCAGGTAGGCCTCAGAGCGTCGGCGGGAATTCAGCAGCAGCAGCGGGGCTATAATAGGCTCCAGAGACCAGGTAGGCCTCAGAGCGTCGGCGGGAATTCAGCAGCAGCAGCGGGGCTATAATAGGCTCCAGAGACCAGGTAGGCGTACCAGTCTCCGAACTCGGAACTTAAAGGGAAGGAGAGAGGTAAAAAGAAATCGAAGTGTGACATCACCAGAAAGCAGGTAAGTGATTGGTTGGTGAGTATTTCTCTCTTTTTAAACTTAAACTCTGTGGTTTATAGTTTCTAGGGTCTCTGTGGTGTAGTGGGGACTTCTGCCATACAAGCACCCTAGAGTATATCTTTAATTGGTGGTGTTGAATTAATTTAAATTAATGAAAGGGTAAGTCATGTCAGGACAGCCCAGCCCTGTGTTATGCTCCACCTGCGCTATGTGGGAATTCAGGGACACTGCCGGTGTCCCTGACGACCATGTGTGCCGGAAATGTATCCAGCTGCAGCTTCTAGCAGACCACATTGAGGCGCTGGAGCTGTGGATGGAAGAGTTTTGGAGCATTCGCAATGCTGAGAGGGTCGTGGATAACATGTTTAGTGAGTTGGTCACACCGCAGGTAAAGGCTGCACTGGCAGAAGGGAAATGGGTGACCATCAGGAGGAGCAGTAGAAGCAGGCAGGTAGTGCAGGGGACCCCTGTGGCCATCCCCCTCTCAAACAGGTATACCGATTTGGATACTGTTGAGGGGGATGACTTACCAGGGGAAGGGAGCAGCAGCCAACTTCCTGGCACCGGGGGTGTTTCTGCTGCTCAGGAAGGGAGGAAAAAGAGTGGGAGAGCAATAGTGGTAGGGGATTCTATCATAAGGGGAAGAGATAGGTGTTTCTGTGGCCGTAGACGTGACTCCAGGATGGTTTGTTGCCTCCCTGGTGCCAGGGTCAAGGATGTCACTGAACGGCTGCAGGACATTCTGAAGGGAGAGGGTGAACTGTCAGAGGTCGTGGTTCACATTGGGACCAACGACATGGGTAGGAAGAGGGATGAGGTCCTGCAGCAAGAATTTAGGGAGCTAGGTAGCAGATTAAAGAGCAGGACCTCAAGGGTTGTAATCTCTGGATTACTCCCAGTGCCACGTGCTAGTTAGTATAGGAATAGGAGGATAGAGCAGATGAATGCGTGGCTAAAGAGTTGGTGCAGGAGGGAGGGCTTTAGTTTCCTGGATCACTGGGTCTGCTTCTGGGGAAGGTGGGACTTGTACAAGTCGGACGGGTTGCACCTGAACCAGAACAGGACAAATATCCTTGCAGGGAGGTTTGCTAACACTGTTGGGGGGATTTAAACTAACTTGGCAGGGGGATGGGATACAGAGTGAAGCTATAATAGGGGGTGATGTACAGCCAAATATAGAGGAAAAAACAAGTCAGCTTGGAAGGCAGAGCAAATATGTAATGGCACAAGGGAGTAGGGAAAGGCTGGATGGCATTTATTTTAATGCAAAGAGTCTTGCGAATAAGGTGGATGAACTGAACGTGTTGATGAACACATGGGAGTATGATATTGTTGCTATCACGGAGACATGGTTGAGGGAGGGGCAAGACTGGCAGCTCAATATTCCGGGGTATAGAATCTTCAGGTGAGATGGGGGGGGGGCGGGGTAAAAGAGGAGGGGGTGTTGCAATATTAATTAAGGAGTCAATTACTGCTGTAAGGATGGATGATATATTAACAGGTTCCTCTAATGAGGCCATATGGGTAGAACTTAAAAACAAAAAGGGGCAAGCACTTTGCTGGGAGTGTACTATAGGACCCCAAACAGTCAGGGGGAGATAGAGGAACAGATATGTAGGCATATCTCAGAGAAATGTGCAAATAATAGGGTAATAATAGTGGGGGATTTCAACTTCCCCAATATTAACTGGGATAGTCAAAGTCTGAAAGCCTTAGAGGGTGCAGAATTCTTAAAGTGCATCCAGGAGAGCTTTTTGAGCCAGCATGTAGAAAGTCCTACAAGAGAGGCGCGGTACTGGACCTAATTCTAGGGAATGTGGCCGGGCAAGTGGTAGAAGTGTTAGTAGGTGAGCACTTTGGTGACAGTGACCATAATTCGGTGAGATTTAAGGTAGTCATGGAAAAGGACAGAGATGGACCGGAAATAAAGGTTCTAAATTGGGGGAAGGCCGATTTTTAATATGATAAGGCAGGATCTGGCCAAAGTAGACTGGGATCAGCTACTTGTAGGAAAATCCACATCGGAGCAATGGGAGTCTTTCAGAAAGGAAATTGAGAGAGTACAATGGCAACATGTTCCCGTAAAGGTCAAGGGTGGGACCAACAAGCCCAGGGAACCTTGGATGTCAAGGGATATACGAGAATGGATTAGGAAAAAAAGGAGGGCTTTTGGCAGATACAAAGGACTAAAGACAGAGGAAGCCCTAGAGGAGTATAAAAAGTGCAGGGGGATAGTTAAAAAAAAATTAGGAGAGCGAGGAGGGGCCATGAAATAACACTGGCAAGCAAAATAAAGGAAAATCCTGAGGTGTTTTATAAGTATATTAAGGGCAAGAGGATAACTAGGGAAAGAGTAGGGCCCATTAGGGACCAAAGTGGCAATCTGTGTGTGGAGCCAGAACATGTAGGTGGGATTTTAAATGAATTTTTTGCATCTGTGTTCACTATGGAGAAGGACGATGTAGACATAGAAATTGGGCAGGGGGACTGTGATATACTTGAACATATTAGCATCGAGAGGGAGGAGGTACCAGCGGTTTTAGCAGGCTTAAAAGTGGATAAATCCCCAGGCCCAGACGAGATGTATCCCAGGCTGCTGTGTGAGGCAAAGGAGGAGATTGCAGGGGCTCTGACACAAATTTTCAGAACCTCTCTGGCCACAGGGAATGTGCCAGAGGACTGGAGAACAGCTAATGTAGTACCATTATTCAAGAAGGGTAGTAGGGATAAACCAGGGAATTACAGGCCAATGAGCCTAACATCAGTGGTAGGGAAATTATTGGAAAAAATTCTGAGGGACAGAATTAGTCTCCACTTGGAGAGGCAAGGATTAATCAGGAATAGTCAGCATCGCTTTGTCAAGGGAAGATCATGTCTGACCAATTTGATTGAATTTTTCGAGGGGGTGACAAGGTGTGTGGATGAGGGTAGTGCAGTGGATGTGGTATACATGGATTTCAGTCAGGCTTTCGATAAAGTCCCGCATAGGAGACTGGTCAAGAAGGTAAGAGCCCATGGGATCCAGGGTGCCTTGGCACATTGGATACAAAACTGGCTTAGTGGCAGAAGGCAGAGGGTGATGGTCGAAGGTTGTTTTTGTGACTGGAAGCCTGTGTCCAGTGGGGTACCGCAGGGATCGGTGCTGGGTCCCTTGCTGTTTGTGGTCTACATTAATGATTTGGATGTGAATTTAAAAGGTATGATCAGTAAGTTCGCAGATGACACGAAAATTGGTGGGGTGGTAAATAGCGAGGAGGGCAGCCTCTGTCTGCAGGATGATATAGATGGGTTGGTCAGATGGGCGGAACAGTGGCAAATGGAATTTAACCCTGAAAAGTGTGAGGTGATGCATTTTGGAGGGACTAACAAGGCAAGGGAATACACAATGAATGGTAGGACCATAGGAAAGACAGAGGATCAGAGGGGCCTTGGTGTGCATGTACATAGATCCCTGAAGGCAGCAGAACAGGTGGATAAGGTGGTTAAAAAGGCATATGGGATATTTGCCTTCATTAGCCGAGGCATAGAATATAAGAGCAGGGAGGTTATGATGGAGCTGTACAAAACACTGGTTAGGCCACAGCTGGAATACTGTGTGCCGTTCTGATCACCACACTATAGAAAGGATGTGATTGCTTTGGAGAGGGTGCAGAGGAGATTCACCAGTATGTTACCTGGGCTGGAGCGCTTCAGCTATGAAGGAAGACTGGACAGGCTGGGGTTGTTTTCCTTGGAGCAGAGAAGGCTGAGGGGGGACCTGATTGAGGTGTACAAAATTTTGAGGGGCATAGATAGGGTATATAGAAAGGAACTTTTTCCCTCAGTGGAGGGGTCAATAACAAGGGGGCATAGATTCAAGGTGAGGGGCAGGAGCTTTGGAGGGGATTTGAGGAAGAACTTTCTCACCCAGAGGGTGGTTGGAATCTGGAACTCACTGCCTGAAAGGGTGTTAGAGGCAGGAACCCTCACAACATTCAAGAAGCATTTAGATGAGCACTTGAAATGCCATAGCATACAAGGCTACGGACCAAATGCTGGAAAATGGGATTAGATTAGACAGGGCTTGATGGCCGGCGCGGACGCATGGGCCGAAGGGCCTCTTTCTGTGCTGTATAACTCTATATCCTAGAAATTCAGTGGCCTGCGCCACCAGTTTGCGCCCAAAGAGGGCACTCAGTGGCTTTTGCGCCACTGGCCACACCTAACGCGAAATTTAGCGGGGCGCTAATGGCGGCGTTAGCCTGTAGCACTGCGCCGCCGCCGATGACGTCATTGGTGTGTGCAGCGCCCCGCTCCCGGCCCGATGACCATATTTGGTCGCGCCTGCCTCTTCAGCGCCGGCCGCAAATAGCGACCGGTACACAGGGGCCTACCTGTGGCGGCAGTGGCGCTAGTTAAGGTGGAGGTGCGGCCGGCCACTTTTTCAGCGGCCGCCTGCCAGCATCTCTGTCCCCGGCCTCCTACACCCCCCCCGGTTGTTTCCCGAGAGCCCGGCACTTCTCCTTGGTGCCGGGCTCATTTGCCGGCACTCGCGAGCGGGGATCGCGCTGTTGCAGGCACCTCCCCCTTAACAGTGGGAGGAAGGCCTGCAGTACCGCAGCATGCCGTGCCGCAGCATGTGGCGCTGCGGCCCTTAGCGCGCCGATATTCAGTTTCAGCGCCCCAAGTGGGGCGCGGGAAGCCTCGAGTAGCGGCCCGCTTCCATTTGGGGCTCAGAAACTGAATATCCGGATGGCGCTAGTGGCTCCGCGCGCAGCGGTAATTCCGGCGCCCAGGCGAGCTTGGCACCCCAAACGGCGCCCAACTGAATTTTTAGCCCTATGACTCTATGACCAAAAGCTTGGTCAATGAGGTAGGTGTTAAGGAGCGTCTTAAAGGAGGAGAGGTAGAGAGGCGGAGAGGTTAAGGGAGGGAATTCCAGAATGTAGGGCCTAGGCAGCTGAAGGCACATCCACCAATGGTGGAGCGATTAAAATTGGGGGATGCTTAAGAGCCCAGAATTGGAGAAGCGCAGGGATCTCGGAGAGGTTGTAGGGCTGGAGGAGATTACAGAGATAGGGAGGGGCAAGGCCATGGAGTGATTTGAAAACAAGGATGAGAATTTTAAAATCGAGGTGTTGCCGGACCGTGAGCCAGTGTAGCTCAGCGAGCACAGGGGGTGATGGGTGAACGGGACTGGGTGAGAGTTAGGACACGGGGCAGTGAGCACAGAGGGTGATGGGTGAACGGGACTTGGTGTGAGTTAGGACACGGGCAGCAGTGTTTTGGATGACCTCAAGTTTATGGAGGGTAGAAAGTGGGAGGCCAGCCAGGAGAATGTTGGAATAGTCAAGTCTAGAGGGAATAAAGGTATGGATGAGGGTTTCGGCAGCAGATGAGCTGAGGCAGGGACGCAGTCGGGCGATGTTACAGTGGTGGAAGTAGGCGGTCTTAGTGATGCTGCGGATATGTGGTTGGCAACGTTCCTTTTAAGATGCACATTCATGCAGACACGCCGCGCTCTGCAGCTCCTGCGCAGCTGGTGAGCCGGCATTTAAATTGAAAAAATCGCGCATGCGCAGCACTTTGATTGGCCCGCGCAGCCCATTAAAGGGGCCACGCAGACTAAAAAGAAATTAGAAGGAACATTGGTGGTTGGAAGCTCATTGCAGCAGCTAATATGACACCGAGGTCAGAAGCTCATTTCAGGTTCAGGGCACCATGACTGGCTCTGCTGCACAGAAGGGCGGGAAAAAGAGGGATAGGGCTATAGTGATAGGGGATTCAATTGTAAGGGGGATAGATAGGAGTTTCTGTGGCCGAGACCGAGACTCCAAGATGGTATGTTGCCTCCCTGGTGCAAGGGTCAAGGATGTCTCGGAGCGGGTGCAGAGCATTCTGAAGGGGGAGGGGGATCAGCCAGTTGTCGTGGTACATGTAGGTACCAACGATGTAGGTAAAAAGAGGGAGGAGGTCCTACAAGCTGAATTTAGGGAGTTAGGAGCTAAATTGAAAAGTAGGACCTCAAAGGTAGTAATCTCTGGATTGCTACCAGTGCCACGAGCTAATAAGTTTAGAGAGAGTAAGATAGATAAGCTAAATACGTGGCTTGAGCAGTGGTGCAAGGGAGAGGGATTTAAATTCTTGAGGCATTGGAACCAGTTCTTGGGGAGGAGTGACCTGTACCAAGGGGACGGTCTACACCTGAACTGTGAGGGAGCCGATGTCCTCGGGGTAATATTTTCTAGGGCGGTTCGGGAGGATTTAAACTAATTTGGCAGGGGGATGGGAACCTAGGTAGTGGAAAAGAGGGAAGTCATATGAAGTCAGAAATAGATGGTAGAAAGGTGAGAAGCAATAAGCAAAGGAGAGAAACACAAAGGGCCAAACTAATTCATAATGAGAGTGTGAAAAAAGCAAGCCTGAAGGCTTCGTATCTTAATGCTAGAAGCATTAGGAACAAGGTGGATGAATTAGTTGTGGAAATAGAGGTAAACAAGTATGATTTGATTGGGATTACAGAAACGTGGCTGCAGGGTGGGCAAGGCTGGGAACTTAACATCCAGGGATATACAATATTTAGGAAGGATCGGCAAAAAGGTAGGGGAGGTGGGATAGCATTGCTGGTAAAGGAGGGGATTAATGCAATGGAAAGGAAGGATATTAACTCGGATGAAACGGAATCTGTATGGGTAGAAATGAGAAATAGCAAGGGGAGGAAAACGTTAGTGGGTGTGATATATAGGCCTCCAAATAGTAATATGGAGGTGAGGGAAGGCATAAAAAAGGAAATTAGAGAAGCGTGCGATAAGAGCACAGCTGTCATCATGGGTGACTTTAATTTACATATTGATTGGACTACCCAAATTAGTAAAAATTCTGAGGAGGAGGAATTCCTGGAATGTTTTCGGGACGGTTATCTGGACCAATATGTCGAGGAGCCGACTCGAGATCAGGCCATTTTAGACTGGGTATTGTGCAATGAGAAGGGACTTATCAGCAATCTTCTTGTACGAGGCCCCTTGGGTCAGAGCGATCATAATATGATCGAGCTCTCAGTCGAGATGGAGAGTGAGGAAATTGAATCAGAGACTAAGGTCCAGAACTTAAATAAAGGGAATTACGAGGGTATGAGACGGGAATTGGGTAAGATTGATTGGGTGGTGTTTCTGGGGGGATTGACAGTGGAGAGACAATGGCAAGCATTCAAAGATAGAATGGAAGAATTCCAGAACATGTTTATACCGGTTTGGCATAAAAATAAACCTAAAAAGGTGACTCAACCGTGGATAACGAGGGAAATTAGGGACAGCATAAAATCAAAAAAAAGGGCATATCAACTGGCAAAAAAAAGCACCAGACCGGAAGATTGGGGGCAGTACAGGATACAGCAAAAGAGGACAAAGGGATTAATCAGGAAGGGGAAAATAGAATACGAAAGTAAACTTGCAGCAAACATAAAGACAGACTGCAAAAGCTTTTATCGGTATATCAGGAGGAAAAGACTGGTAAAATCCCAAGTCGGTCCCTTGCAGTCCGATTCGGGAGAATATATAATGGAGAATAAGGAAATGGCAGACCAATTAAACTCATACTTTGGTTCTGTATTCACAAAGGAGGACACAAATAACCTCCCAGGAATATCGGCAAACATAGGGACTAATGAGAGGGAGGAGCTGACAGAAATTAGTATCTCTAGGGATATGGTGTTGGGTAAGTTGAGGGGACTGAAGGCCGACAAATCCCCGGGGCCTGATAAACTACATCCTAGGGTACTTAAGGAGGTGGCCCTGGAGATAGCAGATGCTCTAAGGATCATCTTCCGGAACTCCATTGACTCGGGAACAGTACCCGTGGATTGGAGGGTAGCTAATGTTACCCCAATATTTAAAAAGGGGGGTAGAGAGAAAGCAGGGAATTATAGACCAGTAAGCCTTACATCGGTTGTGGGCAAAATGCTAGAGTCCATTATTAAGGATAAAATAGCGGAGCACTTGACAAATGGGGAAAGGATCGGACAGAGTCAACATGGATTTACAAAGGGTAAATCGTGTTTGACTAATCTGCTGGAATTTTTTGAGGAAGTAACTGGTAAAATAGATGGGGGAGAGCCAGTGGATGTGGTGTACCTTGACCTCCAGAAAGCCTTCGATAAGGTTCCACACAAAAGATTATCATGCAAAATTAAGGCTCATGGAATTGGGGGCAAAGTATTAACGTGGATAGAGAACTGGCTGGCGGATAGAAAACAGAGAGTTGGAATAAACGGCTCGTTTTCGGAGTGGCAGGCAGTGACCAGCGGGGTGCCGCAAGGATCTGTCCTGGGACCCCAACTGTTCACAATATATATAAATGATCTGGATCAGGGAATTGGATGCAATATTTCCAAATTCGCTGACGACACTAAACTAGGAGGAGGGGTGGGCTCTGATGAGGATGTCAGGAGGCTACAGTGCGATTTGGACAGGTTGGGGGAATGGGCGGATACGTGGCAGATGCACTATAATGTGGATAAATGCGAGGTTATCCACTTTGGGGGTAAAAACAGGAGGGTAGATTATTATCTAAATGGCAATAGATTGGGAGATGGGGAAGTGCAGAGGGACCTGGGTGTTCTTGTGCACCAGTCACTGAAGGAGAGCATGCAGGTGCAACAGGCGATTAAGAAGGCAAATGGTATGTTGGCCTTCATATCAAGGGGGTTCGAGTATAGGAATAGGGATACCTTACTACAACTGTACAAGGTGCTGGTGAGACCGCATCTGGAGTATTGTGTACAGTTTTGGTCGCCCCATCTGCGGAAGGATGTTCTTGCCATGGAAAGAGTGCAACGGCGATTCACCAGGCTGATACCTGGAATGGCGGGAATGACCTACGAAGAGAGATTAAATAGTTTGGGCTTGTACTCACTGGAGTTTAGAAGATTGAGAGGGGATCTCATCGAAACATATAAAATTATGGCAGGCCTGGACAGGCTGAATTCAGAGAGAATGTTTCCAATGGCCGGGGAGCACAGAACCAGGGGCCACAGTCTAAAAATAGCGGGCAAATCATTTAAAACAGAGATGAGGAAGAATTTCTTCACTCAAAGAGTGGTGAGCCTGTGGAATTCCCTGCCACAGAGGGCTGTGAAGGCTAATTCAATAAATATTTTCAAGAGAGAATTGGATATATTTCTGAAGGCTAAGGGGATTAAGGGTTACGGAGAAAAGGCGGGGACGGGGTACTGAACTGGTAAGATCAGCTATGATCTCAGACGAAGATCAGCCATGATCTCATTGAATGGCGGAGCAGGCTCGAAGGGCCGGATGGCCTACTCCTGTTCCTATCTCTATGTTTCTATGTTTCTATGACACCGAGGTCGGAAGCTCATTTCAGGGTCTAACATGACACCGAGGTCGGAAGCTCATTTCAGGGTCTAATATGACACTGAGGTCGGAAGCTCATTCCAGGGTCTAATATGACACCGAGGTCGGAAGTTCATTTCAGGGTCTGATATGACACCGAGTTCGGAAGCTTATTTCAGGGTCTAATATGACACCGAGGTCAGAAGCTCATTTCAGGGTCTAATATGACACCGAGGTTGCGAACAGTGCAGTTCAGCCTCAGACAGTTGGTGAGGGAGAGAGATGGAGCCGGTGGCTTGGGGACGGAGTTTGTGATGGGGCCGAAGACAATGGCTTTGCTTGTCCCAATATTTAGTTGTAGGAAATTTCTGCTCATCAGTACTGGATATCGGATACGCAGTCTGACAAATGACAGACAGCAGGCGGCGCTGCGAGAGGTGGCGGCGAGGTAGAGCTGGGTGTCTTCAACGTACTTGTGGAAACTGATGCTGTGTTGTTGGATGAGGTCACCAAGGGGCAGCATGTTGATGAGAAATAGAAGGGGGCCAAGGATAGATCCTTGGGAGACACCAGAGGTAAAGATGCAGGTATGTGTGTAAAGAAGCCAGTGCAGGTGATTCTCTGGCTATGACTGGATAGATATGAATGGGGGTTGCGGAGAAGCTGGGGCTTGCGGAGAAGCTGGGGCTTGCGGAGAAGCTGGGGCTTGCGGAGAAGCTGGGGCTTGCGGAGAAGCTGGGGCTTGCGGAGAAGCTGGGGCTTGCGGAGAAGCTGGGGCTTGCGGAGAAGCTGGGGGTTGCGGAGAAGCTGGGGGTTGCGGAGAAGCTGGGGGCTGCGGAGAAGCTGGTGGTTGCGGAGAAGCTGGGGGTTGCGGAGAAGCTGGGGGTTGCGGAGAAGCTGGGGATTGTGGAGAAGCGGTCTGCACAGAGCAGGATTACATAGAGTGTTTTATTTGGGAATTTGGAAAGCGTGGGAATTCCTGCTAAGTATTGTAGGGAGGAGATGCCCTCTTTTGACACAATTTTCAAGCTGGACATTCAACCAGCATGCTTAGGGAGTCTGGGAACAGTGCTGATGGGGAAAAGCTTGTTTTAAATTGAAAACCTGCTGAGCTGTGGCAAAACAGCGAAACCAGACTGTATTATCAAGAAGGAACAAAGACATTGGCCGGTATTTTGCCAGCACTTAGGGGGCGGGTTTGGAGGCAAGACCATTATCAAAATCGCAATGATTGACAGCGGGTAGGAAACCCGCGGTCCACTCGCTTCCAATCAATCTTCCCCTCTCATTCTTCTAAACTCTGGTGAATACAGGCCTAGTCGACCCAATCTCTCCTCATACGACAGTCCTGCCATCCCAGGAATCAGTTTTGTGAACCTTCGCTGCACTCCCTCTATGACAAGTATATCCTTTCTTAGGTAAGGAGGCCAAAACTGCACACAGTACTCCAGGTGTGGTCTCACCAAGGCCCTGTACAACTGTAGCAAGACATCCTTGCTCCTGTACTCAAATCCTCTTGCAATGAAACCAACATACCATTTGCCTTCCTAACTGCTTGCTGCACCTGCATGTTTGCTTTCAGTGACTGGTGTACAAGGACACCCAGGTCCCTCTGTACATCAACATTTCCCAATCTCTCACCATTTAATTAATACTCTGCCTTTCTGCTGTTCCTACTGAAGTGGATAACTTCACATTTATGCACGTTATACTGCATCTGCCATGTATTTGCCCACTCACTCAACTTGTCTAAATCGCCTTGAAGCCTCTTTGCATCCTCCTCACAACTCACAATCCCACCAGGTTTTGTGTCATCAGCAAACTTGGAAATATTACATTTGGTTCCCTTATCCAAATCATTGATATATATTGTGAATAGCTGGGGCCCAAGCACTGATCCCTGCGGGACCCCACTAGTCACCGCCAGCCACCCCGAAAAAGACCCATTTATTCCTACTCTCTGTTTCCTGTCTATTAACCAATTTTCAATCCATGCCAGTATATTACCCCCAATCCCATGTGCTTTAATTTTGCACACTAACCTGTTATGTGGGACTTTATCAAAGGCCTTCTGATAATCCAAACACACCACATCCACTGGTTCTCCCTTATCTATTCTATCAGTTACATCCTCAAAACACTCCAGTAGGTTTGTCAAACACTATTTCCCTTTCATAAATCCATGTTGACTTTGTCTAATCTCATTGATACTTTGTCTAATCCTGTTGATATTTTCTAAGTGTCCTGTTATCACATCCTTTATAATAGACTCTAGCATTTTCCCTACAATGGTCAGCAAGCCCACAGGGCGGTCTTAACAAGGCCAATTGACGTAAAATCACGTCCGTGGGCCGGATGCAGTTGGGGGCAGGACTGGAACCTGGAAACCAGCTGACCCGCTCTCAAGCCGCATCCAATGAGAAAATCATGGCCTTTGTCTTAGGCAGCTTAAGGAGTAGCTTAAGGAGATGTCTGTGTAAACAATGAGGGATTAGGCCTTGACGCGACAACACAGAACTCAATGGGCCTCTTCAATAAACAATCCTTATCAGAAAGTTTGCCAGCTAGACGGTTGAGATTTGAGTGAGCTATCCAGCCAATCAACTGTTACTGTGGTCTTCACATGATGGAAATTTACAGAAAAGGAGGTTTAAGATCATGCGGGCTTTAACATTTAAACAAAAACCGCAATATATTAGTAGTTATCATGATCTAAGGCTATCATCGATAGGTTAATAAGGCCTTGATGATGTAACACACATGAGTATTGTGTGCAGTTTTGGTCGCATTATCTGAGGAAGGATGTTCTTGCCATGGAAGGAGTTCAGCGAAGATTCACCAGGCTGATACCTGGGATGGCAGGAATGACGTATGAGGAGAGATTGGGTCGATTGGGCTTGTACTCGCTGGAGTTTAGAAGAATGAGAGGGGATCTCATTGAAACTTTTAAAATTCTGACAGGACTGGACAGACTAGATGCAGGAAGGATGTTCCCGATGGTCGGGGAGTCCAGAACCAGGGGTCACAGTCTAAGGATAATGGGTAAGCCATTTAGGACAGAAATGAGGAGGAATTTCTTCACCCAGAGAGTGGTGAACCTGTAGAATTCTCTACAACAGAAGGCAGTAAATGTCAATACATTAAATATATTCAAGAAGCTGTTGGATATATTTCTTAAGGCTAAAGGGATCAAGGGGTATGGGGAGAAGGCAGGGACTGGGTACTGAATTTGGATGATCAGCCATGATCGCATTGAATGGCGGAGCAGGCTCGAGGGGCCGAATGACCTTCTCCTGCTCCTATCTTCTGTTTCTATGTTTCTATGTTTCATCCGGTCCAGCATTGAGAAGAAAAGATATGAAAGAAGCTGTTAAGTTAACTTCATTACTGCAGTCAAGGGGCCGGACGGAGAGCTTCATTCAATAAGAAAATAACTCGACCGATCGTCGGGAGGAGAAAGCCGCAATTAGCAGGAGCTGGCCACTTTGGGACAAACAGATTAGAGCTTTAAATGCATGGATCAAAGAGTGGTGTGGGAGGAAGAGGTTTCAGTTCATGGGGCACTGGCACCAGTACTGGGGTAAGAGGGAGCTGTTCTGTTGGGACAGGCTCCATTTAAACCAGACTGGGTCCAGCGTCCTGCAGAACCGAATAATTCAGGCAGTAGACAGGGCTTTAAACTAATGAAGGGGGTGGGAGGATTCAGGAAAGAGTAAATTTAAAAGCAGCGAGAGAAATGTCAAGGCTCTAGAGCAGAGTAGGGTTTTGGGTAAAAATAAGGAGAATGGGTCAGGAAGGGACAGAGAGAGTAACAAAGGTAATAAGGCATCAGTGACTAAGGTGACATCAGGGGAAAAATAGAAATAAGTCAAAACTAAAGGCACTATATCTGAATGCGCAAAGCATTCGCAACAAAATAGATGAATTAATAGCGCAGATAGAAATTAACAGGTTTGATCTAATCGCCACTACAGAGACGTGATGCAAAGTGGCCAAGGTTGGGAACTAAATATTCCAGGATAGTTAACTTTTAGAAGAGATAGGCAAAATGGAAAAGGAGGAGGGGTAGCCCTGATAATAAAGGATGGGATAAAGAGAGAAAGGATCTTAGCTCCGAAAATCAAGAAGTAGAATCAGTTTGGGTGGAGCTAAGAAACAGCAAGGGGCAGAAAACATTGGTGGGAGTTGTTTATCGGCCCCCAAACAGCAGTTGTAATGTAGGGCAGAGTATAAATCAGGAAATTAGAGGTGCATGTAACAAGGGTAATACAGTAATCATGGGGGACTTTAATCTACATACAGACTGGGCAAACCAAATTTGCATTAATAGTGTGGAGGACAAATTCATGGAATGTATGCAAGATATTTTGTTTTGAACCTAGAACTTTAAAAATTGTGGTTAACAGAAGCTGCAAGCCACTGGCAGTTAACTGTTTGTCTTGATTAGGCACGAATCAGCAGGAGCAGGGGAGCCGGGTCATCACTTGTAAATTGGGAGAGGCTCCTAGAGTATAAGGTAAACATTGCTGCAGAGCCCAGAGCGGTCTACACAAAGCAGGATAAAATGGAGTGTTTTATTTGGGAATTTGGAGAGGAGGGGGGAATGAGTTGTTGCTTTTTGCCGACACTACTTGCAGTGCTTTTTGTTACAGGTAGATATTTAATTCAGCACCCATAACGTAATCTAGATCAAGTAAGTAGTCAAGAAACTACACTGTAAACTAAGTTACCTAAATACAAATTTAATTAAATGTAATTAAATAAAACAAGGTCATAAAGGGATGGCAGTGCAGGTGGTGTACCACAACTGCAGCATGTGCGAGTTTGTGGAGAGCATTGTGATCCCGGACAACTACATTTGTAGTAGGTGCCTGCATGTTCAGGAACTTCATTGGATGATCAGCCATGATCTCATTGAATGGTGGAGCAGGCTCGAGGGGCCGAATGGCCTACTCCTGCTCCTATCTTCTATGTTTCAGCTCAGTTTTTGAGCTGGAGTCTGAGGTGCAGACATTGCGGGCATCAGGGATGGGCAGAGTTACCTGGACACTTTGATCCAGGAGGCAGTGACACCCCTTAGGTTAGGTAATGGTACAGGGCTGGTTAGTAGTCACAGACAGGAGGGCATGACTACAACTCAGGCATGTATGGGGACCCCAGGTGCAGTGCTGGAGGAGCCTCAGCCTTTAGCTTGTCCCACAGATATGAGGTTATAGAGTCAGAGTCATATGGCATAGAAGGGGCCATTCGGCCAATCGAGTCCATGCCGGCTCTCTGTAGAGCAAGCCAGTCAGTCCCATTGCCCCGCTCTATCCCCGTAGCCCTGCAAGTTTATTTCCCTCAAGTGCCTATCCAGTCTCCCCTTGAAAACATTGAGTGTCTCCGCTTCCACCACTTCCGTCGGCAGCGAGTTCCAGGTCCTCACCACTTGCTGTGTAAAAATGTTTTTCCTCACATCCCCCCTGTATCTCTTGCCCAAAACCTTAAATCTGTGTCCCCTAGTCCTTGTACCATCAACTAGTGGGAACAGCCTTTCCCCGTCTAGCCTATCCAAACCCGTCATAATCTTGTACACCTCTATCAAATCATGTCTCAACCTCCTTTGCTCTAATGAAAACAAATCCAGCTTCTCCAACCTGTCCTTGTAGCTAAGATCCGCTATCCCCGGAACCATTCTGGTAAATCTCCTCTGCACCCTCTCAAGGGCCTTCACATTCTTCCTAAAGTGTGGTGACCAGAACTGGATGCAATACTCCAGTTGTGGTCAAACCAACACTTTATAAAGGTTCAGCATAACTTCATTACTTTTGTACTCAATACCTCTATTTATAAAGCCCAAGATCCCATATGCTTTGCTAACCACTCTCTCAATATGTCCTGCCACCTTCAGGGACCTATGCACATTAACTCCCAGGTCCCTCTGTCCCTGCACACTCTTTAAAACTGTGCCATTAAGTGTATATTGCCTCTCCCTGTTCCATAGAAACATAGAAGATAGGAGCAGGAGTAGGCCATTCGGCCCCTCGAGCCTGCTCCGCTATTCAATGAGATCATGGCTGATCATCCAAATTCAGTACCCTGTCCCTGCCTTCTCCCCATATCCCTTGATCCCTTTAGCCTTAAGAAATATATCCAACTCCTTCTTGAATATATCCAACTCCTTCTTGAATATATTTAATGAATTGGCCTCTATGGCCTTTGTGGTAGAGAATACCACAGGTTCACCACTCTCTGGGTGAAGAAATTCCTCCTCATCTCTGTCCTAAATGGCTTACCCCTTATCCTTAGACTGTGACCCCTGGTTCTGGACTCCCCGACCATCGGGAACATCCTTCCTGCATCTAGTCTGTCCAGTCCTGTTAGAATTTTATAAGTTTCAATGAGATCCCCTCTCATTCTTCTAAACTCCAGCGAGTATAAGCCCAATCGACCCAATCTCTCCTCATACGTCATTCCTGCCACCCAGGTATCAGCCTGGTGAATCTTCGCTGCACTCCCTCCATGGCAAGAACATCCTTCCTCAGATAAGGCAACCAAAACTGGGCACAATACTCAAGGTGTGGTCTCACCAAGGCCCTGTACAACTGCAGCAAGCAATCCTTGTTCCTGTACTCGAACCCTCTCGCTACGAAGGCCAACATACCATTTGCCTTCTTAACCGCCTACTGCACCTACATGCTTACCTTCAGCGACTGGTGCAGAAGGACACCCAGGTCTCGTTGCACTTCCCCTTCTCCCAATCTATTGCCATTCAGATAATAATCTGCCTTCCTGTTTTTGCCACCAAAGTGGATAACCTCACATTTATCCACGTTATATTGCATCTGCAATGCTTCTGCCCAATCACCCAACCTGTCCAAATCATACTGGAGTATGATGCCAAAATGCATCTCCTCACGCTTCTCTGCATTAAATTCCATCTGCCACTTGTCTGCCCATTCTGCTAGCCTTTCTATGTCCTGTTGCAGTTGATTGGTATCATCATCACTGTTTGCCCCCCCCAAAGTTTGGTGTCATCGGCAAATTTAGAAATTCTACACTGTATTCCAATATCCAGGTCATTTATATATATCAAAAACAGCTGTGGCCCCAGCACTGACCCTTGGGGAACACCACTGTCTACCATCCTCCAGTCTGAAAAACAGCCATTTACCACAACTCGCTGTTTTCTGTCCTTAACCTATTCCTTATCCAAGCTGCCACTGACCCACCTATTCCATGAGCCTCAATTTTGTTAACCAGCCTTCTATGTGGTACTTTTGTAAAACGCCTTCCGAAAATCCATGTAGACAACATCCAATGCATTCCCTTCATCAATCCTCTCTGTCACTTCAACAAAAAATTCAATTAGATTAGTCAAACACAATCTGCCTTTTACAAATCCGTGTTGGCTCTCCTTAATTAGCTTAAACCTCTACAAGTGCCTGTTACCTTTTTCCTCGATTATTGTATCCAAAACTTTACCCACCACTGAAGGTAAACTGACCGGCCTGTCGTTATTGGATTGTCCTGACACCTTTTCTTAGACAAGGTACTTGCTGCCTGTATGGATGAGGGAAAAGCCTGCAGGATGGATGAGCAAGCTGACCATGGCACCATGGTGCAGGAGGCTATTAAAGTGGGGGGAGTGAAAGGGAATGAAGATGTGGTCGGGGACAGTATAGTCAGGGGGATAGATATTGTTCTCTGCAGCTGCGACCGAGAGTTCCGAAGGTTGTGTTGCCTGCCTGGTGCCAGGGTTAAAGTCATCTCCTCATGGCTGGAGAAGGACTTGGAGTGGGAGGGAGAGGGATCCAGTTGTCATGGTCCACGTAGCAACCAACAACATAGGTAGAACTAGGAATGAGGTTCTGCTGAGGGAGTTTGAGGAGCTAGCATCCAAATTAAAAAGCAGAAGCTCAAAAGGTAATAATCTCTGGATTATTACCTAAGCCACGTGCAAATTGTCATCGGGACAAACAGATTAGAGGTTTAAATGCGTGGCTCAAAGAGTGGTGTGGGAGGAAGGGGTTCCAGTTCATGGGGAACTGGCACCAGTACTGGGGAAAGAGGGAGCTGTTCTGTTGGGATGGGCTCTACTTAAACCGGGCTGGGACCAGTGTCCTGGCGAACCGAATAACTAGGGCAGTAGACAGGGCTTTAAACTAATGAGGGTGGGAGGATTCAGGAAAGAGTAAATTTAAAAGCAGCGAGAGAAATGTCAAGGCTCAAGAGCTGAGTTGAGTTTTGTGTAAAAATAAGCAGAGTGGCTCAGAAAGGGACAGAGAGAGTAACAAAGGTCATAGGGCATCAGTGACTAAGGTGACATCAGGGAAAAATAAAAAAAAGTCAAAGCTAAAAGTCACTATATCTGAATGCGCAAATCATTCACAACAAAATAGATGAATTAATAGCGCAGATGGAAATGAGCCGGTTTGATCTAACAGCCATTACGGAGACGTGGTTGCAAAGTGCCCACGTTTGGGAACTAAATATTCCAGGATACTTAACTTGTAGAAGAGATCGGCAAAATGGGAAAGGAGGAGGGGCAGCCCTGATAATAAAGGATACGAGAAAGACAGCAGAGAGAAAGGATCTTAGTTTTAAAATCAATAAGTAGAATCAGTTTATGTGGAACTAAGACACAGCAAAGAGAAGAAACCATTGGTGGGAGTTGTTTATAGACCTCCAAACAGTAGTTGTAATGTAGGGCAGAATAGGGAGGGGGGAGAGTGAGAGGGGGGGGGAGTGAGAGGGGGGGAGCGCGGAGGGGGTGGGGTGGGGGCAGGGTGCCTATTTCTCTTCCATCCAGGGGGAGTGAGGGGCACAGAATAATCCACCATGCTATAAAAATCAAGTTTTTAAGTTTAACATTTGAAACCAATGGAGCATTGGCCTCGGCCACACCCACTCCCCGTTCCCTGCACACTGATTACAAACTCGGACTGTACGAGTCTGGATTGAGCCTTTTGCCAGTTATGACATGAACTTTAATCATTAACCACACGGCACACATTCAGGAAAGGAGCCGCATGTCAGGCTGTACAAGGGAGCTTGTTTAGATTCTGATTATACAGAGAGTGAAAAACACACGAGCAATCCTGTTAGTCTCCCTCTTACTGTGCTTCTACAGCTGGGGAAGAGCGACCCTACACTTGGGCTGTCTTAGAAAGAGGTGACATTCAGCCTGAGTGTCTGATTAACTTGGAAAAGCAATGCTCCAAACTCCCAGTGAAAGTCTAGCAGTCCAGGGCATTTGACAAATTAGATGAACACCAGAGGGTGACGAGATTCCGGCTAGTTGGCCAGGGCTGAGGGCGACTGAGAAAGACATCTGTCCAGCCTTGGGTTAGTCACAAGGTTTAGTCTCGGTCTGTGGCGAGTCAGCGGATCTCAAATTGGAACCTGTCTGTTAAACGGCTGACTTTGACATGCGCCGTGTAAAGGAAAAGTGCTCGATACTAAAAGCTCCGATGCACATCTCTGCTATAAAGGAAGGGAGGCAAGAGGCGGAATGTATTCACTGTGGAGTGACACCAAGCACAAAATCCCCGACTACACTCGCTGGGTCATCTTACCGACTTCCCTAGAAACACATGGATGTGGGCTGGGAGCACAGAACTCCCCCTAATAACATATAGATTCATAAATCAAATGTTGCTTTCTTTTCAGGGACTACTGAAGGAAGCAATCAACCACACACGGTGCTGGGATCCCCAATATGGCTGAAACTGCTGAAAATGCTTTGGAACTGGCAAAAAGCACCGCCGAGCTTGTCCAGGCCGCGACTGCTGTGAAAACTGCCATGTCAGTAATTAGCAGTTTAGAAACACTGGCCTCTTCAGCTGGTATATTGGGTCCTCTTTTTTCAATAGCCGCAGCAATTCTTAAACTTGCTTTAGGCAATGTGGAGAGTGAAGAGCTGACATACATGAAGGAGCAGTTCCAGATAGTCAGGAATCAGCTAGATATCATTTCAGATCAGATTAAGCAGGTGATTAGCGAGATAGCGAAAAGCACGACTGAAATTCAATATTTCCCCATTGAAGAGAACCTGAAAAGTCAGTTCAGGAAGTACATGGAGGTCCTCAATGCAGCGCCAGAGTTCCGGGAGAAGGAGAAGCGAGAGTTCCTGACTCACTTCGACGTGACTAAAGGTGACCAGAACCTTCACACTCTCTTTGATGCTGTGATGGGATATTCTGCCATCTTTCGCAAACCCATCCTGGAAACCGCCATGGGTTATGACCAGAGGAATCGGCGCCTCATGGAAGGTCTCTGCTGCCATCTGAGGGAGCTCCTCTGTATCGGCCTGATCGCCCTGATGGGTCACGCTGCCATCACCGGGAATGATGTCGAGAAGTTAAAGAGAGAGTGGAATGAGAAAATGGCCAAAGTTGAGAGTAAAATGACATCCATGATAGATCGGTGCATAAAGGAGTTTGCAGAGCAGGCAGAAATAGATGTTAAAAAAATGATAATTGAAAAGGGTGGGAGAGATAACCAGGAATGTGCATGTTACATAAGATACCATTTAGCCAATAAATATGACTGGGTTAACTGGTCTGTGCGGGTCTATGATCCTGTCCATAAGTATGACAATCACTGTGTCATTGGTCCTAATCGGTTTGATTTATTCCGACACAATGGTGTTAATGTTGTTTTTTCCTATGCCATTAATCCAGCCCCAATTAACGAAGGGCTCATTAGGCAGTTAATGAATGGAAAGGATCGCTGTAACAAACCTTTGGAAGTTGCTGAACACGTGTCCAATAACCTCCCCTCTGGCCATGTTGTACACGCGGTGAGACGCTACAAGGGGCTGTGGGGTTCCTGGAGCTTTCCCAGCAGTTGCCATTTCTGGGAAAACTATAGTGGAGTCACCCTGTGTGTCCACTCTACATGACCCTCCTGCTGGTCTTCCCAGTCCCTCTTCCCTCGAGTCCATGCTGCTGTTCGCGGGGGAATGTGTGCTTTTGATTTTTGGATACAATACACCATCTGTTCTACTTCTAATGAATTAATACAAATTAACCTGATTCTGATACTGAACCCACCTGTACTGAAAACGGAGCAGCCAATGAAATCCAATCAGAAACCAGCTCAGTTTCTCCCTCCAGAAGCCACGGTCTGGAACTGTGAGGGGCGGCAGGCGGCTCCAGTGTGTTGGGCCAGCTGGGTCCAGTGTGTGAACAGCCCGAGCTGAGGTACAGAGCAAGGAGACCTGTCAGGGATCACACGGAATGAATGGGCACACGGAGCCTACTGCAGGCCGCCCCACGTGAGCCACCTCATTCAGCAGGGAGCAAGGGGACAGATTGGCCAATGATTCTCAGTGACAGATGTGCTGCTCACACACTCGGGGATTGGGCCTTCAGTTGGGTCCGTTTGTCATGAACCAGTCCCAGTTCTCATTTAGTGGAACCATCAGCCAGTGTAGAGAATATAGACAACAGACAGAGCTCAGTGAGCCCATCACTGCTAAATGACAAAGTACCACTAGAAAGCCCCACACTATCTTACAATTCATCCGCAATCCCTTTCCAGCACCTTCCCTCCCTGTTAAATATTGGACTGAAATAAAAATATAAGATGCGAAATAGGAGCAGGAGTAGGTCATACGGCCCCTCAAGCCTGCTCCGCTATTCAATAAGATCATGGCTGATCATCCACCTCAACTCCACCTTCCCGCCCGATCCCCACATCCCTTGATTCTCTTAGTGCCCTAAACTCCATCGATCTCAGTCTTGAATATACTCAACGACTGAGTCCCCACAGCCCTCTGGGGCAGAGAATTCCAAAAATTCACAACTCAATGAAGAAATTCCTCCTCATCTCAGGTCTAAAATGGCCCACCCCTTATCCTGAGATAATGCCCCAAGTTCTAGACTCTTCCAGCAGGGGAAACAGCCTCTCAGCATCCACCCTCTCAAGCACTGTAAGAATTATATATGTTTAAATGAGATCACCTCTCATTCTTCTAAACTCCAGAGAGTATAGGCCCAGTCTCCCCTTATAGGTCATCCCTCTCATCCCAGGAATCAATCTAGTGAACATTTGTTGCACCTCCTCCATGGCAAGTAAATCCTTCCTTAGGTAAGGAGACCAAAACTGTACACAGTACTCCAGGTGTGGTCTCACCAGGGCCCTGTATAATTGCAGCAAGACTTCCTAACTCTTATACTGCAACCCACTGACAATAAAAGCTAACATGCCATTTGCCTTCCTAATTTCTTGCTGTACCTGCAGGCTAACTTACTGTGATTTGTGTACAAGGTCACCCAGGTCCCTCTGAATACCACCATTTACTAGTCTCTCACCTTTAAAAAAATATTCTGCTATTCCATTCTTCCTACCAAAGTGGATAATTTCACACTTCCCCACATTATACTCCCTCTGCTACCTTCTTGCCCAATCACTTAACTGGTCTAGATCCCTTTGCAGCCTCTTTGTGTCCTCCTCACAGCTTACTTTCCCATCTATTTTTTATTGTCAGCAAACTTGGATATATTATACTTGATCCCCTCATCAAAGTCATTGATGTAGATTGTAAATAGCTGAGGCCCAAGCACTGATCCTTGCGGTACACCATTAGTTACAGCCTGCCATCCCGCAAATGTCCCATTTATTCGTATTCTGTTTTCTGTCCATTAACCAATCCTCTATCCATTACCCCTAATTTCCTGAGCACTAATCTTGTGTAACAACCTGTGTGGCACCTTTTGGAAAGCCTTCTGAAAATGCAAAAATACTACATCCACTGGTTCTCCATTATCTACCCTGCTAGTTACAACCTCAAAAAACTTTAAGAAAGATAGTAAGAGATACAGATAGATGATGAATAACGTCTGTGGGTGGTTTATAAAGCTCGGAGCACAGTCTGGGTTAGTCTGACCCCACGGTGGGACACTCTGATGGAGAATATGTCTGCGGGTGGTTTATAAAGCTCAGAGCACAGTCTGGATTAGTCTGACCACACAGTGGGACAGTCTGATGGAGAACGTGTCTGTGGGTGGTTTATAAAGCTCGGAGCACGGTCTGGATTAGTCTGACCCCACAGTGGGACAGTCTGATGGAGAACGTGTCTGTGGGTGGTTTATAAAGCTCGGAGCACAGTCTGGGTTATTCTGACCCCACAGTGGGACAGTCTGATGGAGAACGTGTCTGTGGGTGGTTTATAAAGCTCAGAGCACAGTCTAGGTTAGTCTGACCCCACAGTGGGACAGTCTGATGGAGAACGTGTCTGTGGGTGGTTTATAAAGCCCGGAGCACAGTTTGGGTTAACCTGGAACTGCAGGGATTGTTCTAAACCTGGAAGATTCTTCTCCGGGATGGTGTTCTGCCAGATAACCAGATACAGTAATTGGATCAGATCATGTTCGCACTGCTCCAGTTGATGTGTTTTAACCCCATCAATCTCAAAGATTTCCCAAACCTGCTGAAATTTATGAAGAGTGGTGTGGCTGAGGGAAGATATAAAGATATTAAAATGGACAAAGGAGATTGTCCTAACTGCAGATAAAACTGAACATTATACAATACAGTCTACCACGGTTGTGTAAGCAATGAGCATGTATTGCAACGACTCACTAATACAATGATGGAGCTTTCATTTGTGATCAATAGACCTGTAATAATCTGATCTCTGTCACTCAGTGTGTAATGTTGAAGGTCCTTCTGTAACAGGAACACTCACTGATTCCACTCTGATGTCTTGAACTCTGAGTTTAATTATTATAATTACTAGCTTTTGCTTAAAGTGTGCGATTGGAATGGTTGAAACAAAGCTTGTCCTGACGGTACACTGCAATGTGCTGAATAAACTCAGTCAGGTAACAGACTCCTCCTGTCAATGGATTAATTACTAAACTCCATTGTATACATTGCCTCCATCTTTTCTTCATTCACATACTGAGGGTGAGGCACTGTGAGTAACAGATGGCACAACAAATCCACAGTCACATGGCAGTCAATGTAACCACAGTCACATGGCAGTCAATGTAACCACAGTCACATGGCAGTCAATGTAACCACAGTCACATGGCAGTCAGTATAACCTGTCACATGGCATTCAATGTAACCACAGTCACATGGCAGTCAATGTGACCACAGTCACATGGCATTCAATGTAACCACAGTCACATGGCAGTCAATGTAACCACAGTCACATGGCAGTCAGTGTAACCTGTCACATGGCATTCAATGTAACCTGTCACATGGCAGTCAATGTAACCACAGGCACATGGCAGTCAGTGTAACCTGTCACATGGCAGTCAGTGTAAACCCAGTCACATGGCAGTCAATGTAACAACTGTGACATGGCAGTCAGTGTAACCTGTCACATGGCAGTCAGTGTAACCTGTCACATGGTATTCAATGTAACCTGTCGCATGGCAGTCAGTGTAACCCCAGTCACATGGCAGTCAAAGTAACCACAGTCACATGGCAGTCAATGTAACCACAGTCACATGGCAGTCAATGTAACCTGTCACATGGCAGTCAATGTAACCACAGTCACATGGCAAACAATGTAAACACAGTCACATGGCAGTCAATGTAAACTCAGTCACATGGCAGTCAATGTAAACTCAGTCACATGGCAGTCAGTGTAACCACAGTCACATGACAGTCAATGTAACCACAGTCACATGGCAGTCAATGTAACAACTGTCACATGGCAGTCAATGTAACCCCAGTCACATGGCAGACAATGTAACCTCAGTCACATGGCAGTCAATGTAACCACAGTCACATGGCAGTCAGTGTATCCCCAGTCACATGGCAGTCAATGTAACCACAGTCACATGGAAGTCAGTGTAACCACAGTCACATGGCAGTCAATGTAACCCCAGTCACATGGCAGACAATGTAACCCCAGTCACATGGCAGTCAATGTAACCACAGTCACATGGCAGCCAGTGTAACCACAGTCACATGGCAGTCAGTGTATCCCCAGTCACATGGCAGTCAATGTAACAACTGTCACATGTCAGTCAATGCAACCACAGTCACATGGCAGTCAGTGTAACCACAGTCACATGGCAGTCAATGTAACAACTGTCACATGTCAGTCAATGTAACAACCATCACGTCAGTCAATGTAACCACAGCCATATGGCAATCAGTGTAACCACAGTCACATGGCAGTCAATGTAACCACAGTCACATGGCAGTCAGTGTAACCACAGTCACATGGCAGTCAATGTAACAACTGTCACATGTCAGTCAATGTAACCACAGTCACATGACAGTCAGTGTAACCAGTCACATGGCAGTCAATGTAACAACTGTCACATGGCAGTCAATGTAACCACAGTCACATGGCAGTCAATGTAACCACTGTCACATGGCAGTCAATGTAACCACAGTCACGTGGCAGTCAATGTAACCACAGTCACATGACAGTCAGTGTAACCACAGTCACATGGTAGTCAATGTAACCACAGTCACATGGCCGTCAGTGTAACCGCAGTCACATGGCAGTCAATGCAACCACAGTCACATGGCAGTCAATGTAACCACAGTCACATGGCAGTCAATGTAACCACAGTCACATGGCAGTCAATGTAACTCCAGTCACATGGCAGTTAGTTTAACCACAGTCACTTGGCAGTCAGTGTAACCACAGTCACATGGCAGTCAGTGTAACCTCAGTCACATGGCAGTCAATGTAACAACTGTCACATGGCAGTCAATGTAACCACTGTCACATGGCAGTCAGTGTAACCACAGTCACATGGCAATCAGTGTAACCACAGTCACAAGGCAGTCAATGTAGCCTCAGTCACATGGCAGTCAGTGTAACCACTGTCACAAGGCAGTCAATGTAACCTCAGTCACATGGCAGTCAATGTAACCACAGTCACAAGGCAGTCAATGTAACCTCAGTCACATGGCAGTCAATGTAACAACTGTCACATGGCAGTCAATGTAACCTGTCACATGACAGTCAATGTAACCACAGTCACATGGCAGTCAATGTAACAACTGTCACATGGCAGTCAATGTAACCACAGTCACATGGCCGTCAATGTAACCACAGTCACAAGGCAGTCAATGTAACCTCAGTCACATGGCAATCAGTGTAACAACTGTCACATGGTAGTCAATGTAACCACAGTCACATGGCAGTCAATGTAACTCCAGTCACATGGCAGTCAGTGTAACCACAGTCACTTGGCAGTCAATGTAACCACAGTCACATGGCAGTCAATGTAACCACAGTCACATGGCAGGCAGTGTAACCACAGTCACATGGCAGTCAATGTAACCACAGTCACATGGCATTCAATGTAACCACAGTCACATGGCAGACAATGTAACCACAGTCACATGGCAGTCAGTGTCACCAATAACATGGCAGTCAATGTAACCGTGGTCAAATGGCAGTCCATTTAACCACAGCCACATGACAGTCAATGTAACCACATTCACATGGCAGTCAATATAACCACAGTCACATGGCAGTCAATGTAACCACAGTCACATGGCAGGCAGTGTAACCACAGTCGCATGGCAGTCAATGTAACCACAGTCACATGGCATTCAATGTAACCACAGTCACATGGCTGTCAATGTAACCACAGTCACATGGCATTCACTGTAACCCCAGTCACATGGTAGTCAATGAAAATACAGTCACATGGCTGTCAATGTAACCACAGTCACATGGCAGTCAATGTAAATACAGTCACATGGCAGTCAATGTAACCGTGGTCACATGGCTGTCAATGTAACTACAGTCACATGGCAGTCAATGGAAATACAGTCACATGGCAGTCAATGTAACCGTGGTCACATGGCTGTCAATGTAACTACAGTCACGTGGCAGTCAATATAACTACAGTCAAAAGGCAGTCAATGTAACCACAGTCTACTCTGCGGGTTTATAACGATCTCCCCAACTTAATTGCAGTTATGAGTACAGAATTTGCCTAAATTGGGTCTTAAATATCCTTGTGATTAACTGGTGGGCTGTACTGAGGCATTCACTTTGTGGGGCGACACTGAACACATCAGTAATGAAACTCCATGTCATAAATTGTGCCATTCATGTAGAAATGACTTATGAAATATACTGGGTGGCCTGCTGGTGGCGCTGTCCAGGGAGCGTATAAATACTCAGGCATGGGCCCAGCTTGCTCAGGGACATTTTGTAAACAGGAACTAGTGAAGGATAACTAGACTTCCATGTTGTGAAACAGTCGATTAAAGCCTTGTTTAATACTCTGACCCAGTGCCTAGTAGTTTTCTTCCACCAATTTAATCAACTGTTTGTTGCTCCATGCTCTGAGTGGTTTTGGGAATAGACAGCTATGACTCAAACGGTAGAAGGGAACCAGAGGTAGTAATCCATCCATCATGGAGAAACTACTCCAACTCACCTGTCTTGATCTGGACCCGAATTCACCTACAACGGCTAAGGCATGGAAACACTGGTATCGTACCTTCAGCAACTTCCTCAGTGTGTATGGTGAGAATGTTCCTGATAAGTTACAGATACTTGCCAATTATGTATCCCCTCATGTGCTTGACTAAATCGAAGACGGTGTAGACTATGACTCCGCTATCCAAATACTACAGCAACTATATGTTAAGGCCCCAAACGAAATTTTTGCTCAGCATTAACTGGCCACAACTCGACAACAACCCAAGGTATCACTTGACAAATTCCTTCAAAAGCTTCGCAGGCTCAGCAAGGATTGTAATCTCAAAGCTGTCCCAGCTGAGCAGTACCAGGAGGAGTTAATTTGTGATTCCCTTATTAACGGAATTGCGTCTCCTTTCATACACCAGCATGATTATAGAATAAAACCCTCAAGGTAAAAGCAGCCTATGACCAGGCATGTTCTCTGGACTTAGCAAAAATAATGCAGCTGCCTATGACCAGGCATGTTCTCTGGGCTTACCAAAAAAAGTGCAGATGCCTATCTTTTACCGCATGCACGGACTGCTGCTATCACTTTTGGTGACTCCTACAATGGGCCTCGGGCGGAAGTCTGCTCTGATGACTACTCTATCATGGCTGATGATGAACCTACCCTATAAGCCCTCACTCATGATGACCATGCCCTAGCAGCATCTTGGCAACCTGGAAGGAAGTGTTTCTTCTGTGGTGGTGCATTCCACTATAGGAAATTTTGTCCTGCTCATAATGCAACCTGCAGTCATTGCAGTAAGAAAGGTCACTTTTCTAAGGTATGTCAGTCAAGGGCCTCTGTTAGTAAAAAAGGTCACTTTTCTAAGGTATACCGGTCAAGAGCCCCTGTTAGTTTTGCAGCTGCTATCTATAAAACTGCTCCTCTCCCAAGAGCCACTAATAAGGCTACAACTGTCAAGGTTAAAACTACTCCTCCTCCCATCACAGCTGTTTTCCCTAAAGCCTGTCTCATGCAGCCACGAAGGTTTTGGTAAATGGACACATTTTGAGTGCACTAATCGACTCATGCAGCTCCAACCAGCTTCATCAGTGAGCAGGCTGTCAATAAGTTAAAATTGCGTATTTACCCCTCAGACAGGGAAATTGCAATGGCTCTGACCACCAACTCTTCCGGCTTTTGTCTTGTTGACCTTAGTCTCAATGGCCACACTTATTCCACCACCCGGCTCGGGGTGCTCAAAAACCTATGCAGTGGTGTGCTCCTGGGATAGGATTTCCAGAAACAACACAAAAGAATCACTTTTGAGTTTGGAGGGTCAAAACCGCAGCTTACTATTTCCAAAGTACCGTTTTGTGCGCTTTCGGCAGCTTCGCTCGACGAGCCGTCCTTGTTTGCCAGTCTTTCCCCCTGATGTAAGCCCATAGTCACTAAATCACGACGTTTCAGCCAAGATGATCTATCCTTTATCGAGGCAGAGATCTCTCGCCTTCTAGCTGACGGTATCATTGAACCATGTTTATCTTCCTGGCGGGCTCAAGTCGTTGTTATTAAAAATCCTCTGAAGCAACACAAGAAACATCTTTGCATTGATTACTCGCAAACTATTAACCAGTATACCAACCTGGATGCCTACCCACTACCATGCATCAATGACATGGTCAATAACCTTGCCAACTACAAGGTATTTCCAACTTTTGACTTAAAGAGTGCATACCATCAAGTAGCGTTAAAGGACTCTGACAAAAATTATACGGCCTTTGAGGCCAATGGTCAGCTTTACCAGTTTTGTCGCCTTCCATTTGGGGTCACCAATGGGGTGGCAGCCTTTCAATGGGCAATGGATAGCCTAGTCAAACAGGAGAACTTAACGGACACTTTTCCATATCTGGATAATATCACCATCGCTGGTCATGACCAGAAGGAGCATGATGCCAACCTTCAGAAATTGCTTGACGTTCTCCGTCGTCGCAACTTAACCTTAAATGAGTCCAAATCTGTGAAATCAGTACCATCAATCAACATCCTTGGCTACTGGGTGGGCAACGGTGTCATCAAACCGGATCTGGAGCGAGTTCGTCCGCTTCAGGAGCTCCCTCCCCCTACAAATCTCGGCTCTCTTCGTCGGGCACTCGGCATGTTCACCTATTATGCGAAGTGGATACCCCACTTTTCCGACAAGATCCAGCCTCTGCTTCACGCAAAGTCATTTCCATTGGAGCCAATGGCTATTTCAGCTTTCGACCTCCTCAAGCGACAACTGGAAAAAGCCACGCTTCGTTCCATCGATGAAAATCTCCCTTTCATGGTCGAGTGTGATGCATCGGATGTGGCGATCTCGGCTACCTTGAATCAAGGTGGTCGACCCGTTGCATTTCTGTCCAGAACTTTGCAGTGTAGCGAGTTCCATTATCCTCCTGTCGAGAAGGAGGCTACGGCTATCATCGAAGCTGTACATAAAGGGAGTCATTTTCTCGCTCGTCGCCATTTCACGCTTATAACTGATCAGCGCTTTGTGGCCTTTATGCTGCATAACCGGAAATGCACTAAGATCAAGAATTACAAAACACAGCTCTGAAGGATGGAATTGCCCGCCTTTGGCTACACCATATATTATCGACACGGCAAAGAGAATGTGGCCCCGGATACCCTCACGCGGGCATTCTGCTCTTCCATGTCAACTTCGACTCTTGTGGATCTTCATACTGACTTATACCATCCTGGCATTACCCGTATGTTACGCTTTGTGCAATCTAAAAATCTCCCATTTTCTACGGAAGATGTGAGAAGAACATGATCCACTTGTAGAATTTGCGTGGAATTAAAACCGCAATTCTTCCGTCCATCGGATGGCTCGCTCATATACTCTACACAGCGTATGCCACGACTCAGCATTGACTTTAAGGGGCCACTGCCTTCCTCAGCGTGAAACACCTACTTGCTTACTATGGTGGATGAATATTCACGCTTTCCCTTTGCTTTCCCCTGTCCCAATATACTTACTTCCACAGTGATCAAATGCCTCGATCAGGTCTTTTCCCTTTGCGGTACAGCCAATTTCATCCATCTGATCGGTGTCCCTCCTTCATGTCAAGCGAACTCAAAAGTTATCTTTCCCAATGGGGAATTGCCACAAGTAGAATGACACCGTATCATCCTATTGGAAATGGACAGGTTGAGAGATACCACACTATCATTTGGAACGTTGTTCGTCTTGCACTGAGGTCACACAACCTATCAGACCAGTAGTGGGAAACTATGCTCCCTGACGCATTGCATTCCATCAGGTCTCTTCTTTCTACATCCACCAACGCTACTCCTCACGAACGATTCTTCGGTTTCCAGCATCGCTCCACAATGGGATGTCCTTACCATCATGGTTGGCAGCTCCTGGCCCCGTGCCGCTCTGAAGATTCGTCCGATCCTCTAAGAGTGATCCCCTCGTCGATGGAGTGGAACTGACAGATGTCAATCCCACGTACACATACGTGCGGTACCCTGATGGCCGGGAATCTGCAGTGTCACTCCGGGATCTAGCTCCCGGCCCAACCGGTCCCATGGACCCAATCGATGGTGGGACCCATATCAATGACGCCGATACCCTGCGCTCCTCTGAGGATGACGCCCTACCCGGGACATCAAGGGATCTGCCAGCTACTCCGCCGGATCAACGCGGGGAACAGAGCGATGGCCACCCGAAACCAGGACGCCAGTCAACCACCGACTACTGGGCAGGGTGAAGCCAGCTCTGCGCCTGTGGGGCCCACACCCGGAGCCACGATCTCCCCAGTCCCCCTCAGGTCGATCAAGGTGCCACGGGCTCTGCCAGCCCACTGGTATGAACCAAGCAATGCAGGGACCAAAACACGGTCCAAAGAGATGTGCCTTCCGGCCACCAACAGACATGCAAATGCACCTGGAGTCACGATCTACTCAATCCCCCTCAGGTCGATCAAAGCGATATGGACTCTGCCAGCCCGCTAGTATGAACTAAGCGACCCAGGGACCAAAACATGGTCTGAGGAGACATGCCTTCCGGCCACCGATGGAGATCCAAATGACTGTGTCTATTCTCAGTCTGACTAATTCGGTAGAAAGAAGCCGCCTGACTTCCAATCTTTCAGGCGGGAAGGATGTCATAAATCGTGCCATTCATGTAGAAATTACTTATGAAATATACTGGGCGGCCTGCTGGTGGCGCTGTCCAGGGAGAGTATAAATACTCGGGCACGGGCCCAGCTTGCTCAGGGACATTTTGTAAACAGGAACTAGTGAAGGATAACTAGACTTCCATGTTGTGAAACAGTCGATTAAAGCCTTGTTTAATACTCTGACCAAGTGCCTAGTAGTTTTCTTACGTCACTCCATCTCTTGCATTTCCAGGTACGAACAGCCTGATTCTCACTTTCGGATCCCTGGACATTCTCAGGTTACACCCTTCATTGTTTCATTTTGTAATGTTTGTATTTTTGAAATTTTTCTTCAACTGAAGTAACAGAGGCGATCAGTTTTTCTCTGTAATGAAAATAAAAGAACGTGCGTGCTTTAAATGTACAGCTTTACAGGGAAACTTGCAGGAGGTGGTGGTGTTCCTATGCACCTGCTGCCCTTGTCCTTCCAGGTGGTGGAGGTCGCAGGTTTGTGAAGTGCTGTTGAAGAAGCCTTGGTGAGTTGCTGCAGTGCATCTTGTAGATGGTACACACTGCAGCCACGGTGTGAAGGTTTAAGGTGGTGGGTGGGGTACCGATCAAACGATAAGATAAGAACTTGGAAGTGGTACTGAGCAAATTGTTGGAGCTGCTGGCTGACAAGTCCCTGGGTCTTGATGGACTTCATCCTAGGGTCTTAAAAGAAGTGGCTAGTGAGATAGTTGATGCATTGGTTTTAATTTTCCAAAATTCCCTAGATTCAGGGAAGGTTCCATTAGATTGGAAAATAGCGAATGTAACACCTTTATTCAAAAAGGGAGGGAGACAGAAAGCAGGAAACTACAGGCCAGATAGCTTAACACCTGTTATAGGGAAGATGTTAGAAGCTATTATTAAAGACGTTATAGCAGGGCACTTGGAAAAGTTCAAGGTAATCAGGCAGAGTCAACGTGGTTTTGTGAAAGGGAAATCATGTTTAACCAATTTATTGGAGTTCTTTGAGGAAGTAACATGTGCTGTGGATAAAGGGGAACCAGTGGATGTACTGTACTTAGATTTCCAGAAGGCATTTGATAAGGTGCCACATCAAAGGTTATTGCAGAAAATAAAAGCTCTTGATATAGGGGGTAACATATTGGCATAGATAGAAGACTGGCTAGCTAACAAGAAACAGAGAGTAGGCATAAATGGGTCAATTTCTGGTTGGCAAGATGTAACGAGCGGTGTGCCACAGGGATCAGTGCTGGGGCCTCAACTTTTCACAATTTACATAAATGACTCGGATGAAGGGACCTAAGGTATGGTTGCTAAATTTGCTGATGTCACAAAGATAGGTAGGAATGTAAGTTCTGAAGAGGACATAAGGATGCTACAAAGGGATATAGATAGGTTAAGTGAGTGGGCAAAAATCTGGCAAATGGAGCATAATGTGGGAAAATGTGAAATTGTCCATTTTGGCAGGAAGAATAAAAAAGCATCGTATCTAAATGGTGAGAGATTGCAGAGCTCTGAGATGCAGAGGGATCTGGGTGTCCTAGTGCATGAATCGCAAAAGGTTAGTATGCAGGTACAGAAAGTAATTAGGAAAGCTAATAGAATGTTAATGTTTATTGCGAGGGGAATTGAATACAAAAGTAGGGAGGTTATGCTTCAGTTATATAGGGCATTGGTGAGACCACATCTGGAGTATTGTGTACAGTATTGGTCTCCTTATTTAAGGAAGGATGGAAATGCATTGGAAGCAGTTCAGAGAAGGTTTACTAGAATAATACCTGCAGTGAATCAGCAGGTCAGGCAGCATCCATGGAGAGAGAAACGGAGTTAATGTTTCAGGTCGAAGACCTTTCATCAGAACTGACAGTTCGACCTGAAACGTTAACTCTATTTCTCTCTCCACGGATGTTGCCTGGCCTGCTGACTTTTTCCAGCGTTTTCTGTTGTTATTTTGGATTTCCAGCATCCACAGTATTTTGTTATTGTAACACCTGGAATGGGTGGGTTGTCTTATGAGGAAAGGTTGGACAGGCTAGGCTTGTATCCGCAGGAGATTAGAAGAGTAAGAGGTGACTTGACAGAAACATAAGATCCTGAGGGGTCTGGACAGGGTGGATGTGGAGAGGATGTTTCCTCTTGTGGGAGAATCTAGAACTAGGGGTCACTGTTTAAAAATAAGGGGTCACCCTTCTAAGACAGAGATGAGGAGAATTTGTTTTTCCAGAGCGTCGTGAGCCTTTGGAACTCTCTTCCTCAGCGGACGGTGGAAGCAGAATCTTTGAATATTTTTAAGGCAGAGGTAGAAAGATTCTTGATGAGCAAGGAGGTGAAAGGTTATGGGGGTAGGCAGGAATGTGGAGTAATCAGATCAGCCATGTTCTTATTGAATGGCGGAGCAGGCTCGAGGGACCGACTCCTGCTCCTAATTCGTATGTATGCTCCTATGTCCGCCAGGCCCGAATATCTCCATGTGCCCCGTGGGAATGCAGGTAGATTTTGGGGAGCCTGTAGGCCAATTCTGTTTTAGTGCATCAACTAAAAAACTGTAACTTAACCAAAAATACAGCAACTGAGACTTAAAAAATTTAATTAAAATTTTGATTCCGATGGTGATGATGCACTCCAGTTCCCGCGGTGCCCACTGGTCTCGGAAGGCCTTGAGTATGCCGGCAGATGCTGCGTGCTCCATCTCCAGGGCCACCCGGGCGCGAACGTGGCCGCGGAAGAGAGGCAGGCAGTCGGGCCGAATGACCCCCTGGACCACCCACTGCCTGGATCAGATAGTGGCCACTTTGGCCAGGCCCAGTAGCAGTCCTATGAGGAGGTCCCCCGACCTGCCCGCTCCCCTCCACATCGGGTGACCAAAAATCCGGAGCGTGGGACTGAAGTGCAGGCAAAAATCAAGGAGCAGTCCCTTCAAATAATGGAAGAGGGGCTGCAACCTCTCACATTCCATAAAAACATGGAACACAGACTCCTCTAGGCCGCAGAAAAGGCAAGCGGCCTGGGAATCTGTGAACCAACTTAAAACCATCCAGGCCAAGTCCCCAATAGATAAAGGGAGGACTGCCGCATAGAGAGCCCTCCATTGGGGACCCCCACCTCTGTCGGAAGGCAAGATGGCACGCCAAGGCATGTCCGGATGGCAGGTGAAGATGGCAAAGTGGAGAGTGTGCAGGAGCAGCCCGTACAGGAAACCCCTCCACGCAGAACTAAAAGGCATGGAGGGCATTTCCCCGAGATGGCTCAAATTGTGAGGCGTCAGTTCCCGAGAAGGGTTTCGGGGCCGCGCGCCGTTGAGGAATTCCGTCCGAACGGGGGTTAGTTCGGATGGGATCGCCCCATGTGCTTGAGCCTCCTCAATACACCTGGTGGAGTATTTAAATTGAGGACCCTGTCCCTCCCCCTTTAAGAGCTGACCGGCGCCTGACTGTCTGCCTTCAGTCAGCAACTCGCCGCACTTGCGCTGTGCCTGCCCTCGGTGTTAGCGCCCCGGATTGCTGGCTTAGCGCCTAATGATAGTCGTGCATTGCCTGCTTCAGCGCAGCAACAACCTCTTGGGGCGTTGCAACTGAGTATCGGCGAAGGTGGCGCTAAGTTGCGCCAGGAGCAAAATTTAGCGAATGCCCAGCTGTAGCACCCCAAACGTGGCTATACTGAATTTCTAGGCCAAAGCCTCTTATGGAGAGTGCACCAGAACCACCCATCTGTTGCTTGTAGATGGCGCTCCCTCCTTCCAAACAGATGGAATAGTTGGTGCTCTTTTCTTCCCCTCTCATGGTTGCAGAGCAACGAATGGTGGGGGAGTCAGTTGGTTGATGTTCCTCTCTGATGTTTCTCTCCTCTCTCCTTCCCCTCTCCAGGCACCTCTGTAGCACTCGCAGGCGCTGGCACCTCCTCCTCTGAGAGACACACACGCTCTCCTGGCCCCAATATCTCCGTGTGCCCCGTGGGAATGCGGGTTCACATGGGGAGCCCGTGGGCCAATGAGACCATTCATTTACTGCCGGTTAAACAGGGGATAAAAAGGGGGAGTCGGCTCTACAGCCTCACTTACCTGGGAGCCTTGCTTGTTAGAATGGAAGGGCTGCGGGTTCTGGGCTTGTTCTTTCTTACAATCTGTTCATCTCAGCCGCCCTCTCTCCTTCTCCCCGCCGATCAATGTTGGCTGTCTCCCAAATTCCGCCAAGACTGCGGGTTTGGGGGAATTGAAGGCAGTGAGTGTGTGCGGAGAGGCTGCTGCTTTGATGCCGGGAGCCGGGATGTGCCGCCGTGTTTCTATTCACTCCACAATCTGCCAGGTGGGTGTATTCTCGGCTCGCCTATATTCTGGGCCAGGGCTTCCCAGGACCAGCCGCAATCCAACTGCACTGGGGATTCCATGGACAGTATCCTCTCTCTCCTCCTGTCCTGAAACATCAGCTGGAGTCTCCAACCTCTCCAGTCCGGGAGCTGGCGGGTTTAGGAACCGTGTTCAGTTCTACAGATTGAAAGTCTGATCATTGAGATCCTGACCCAGGATCTCTCCTTCCTTCTCTATGCCACTTGGGACTTCTGATGGTTGAATTGCGCCCCAGGATAGGAGGGCAGAGTGAAGATCAGTCCCTGGCTGGCACTGACCGGACAGGCTGTGGATTTGATGCCGGTCTTGTGTAACCAGTCCAGTAGGGATGGAGTTGGTGACCCGTCTCCATTAGATGGAGAATTGGGGTGTGGACGGGGAGAGAAGGAAACTAGAAGCTGGTGCTGCGCTGGGCGGAGTTTCTTCCCCCTCCCGGTAACGGTTCCCTTGCCATTCCCCGTGCAGCAACTAACCGCCTTTCATTGACTCTCTCTTGCAGTGTGCACCAAGGATGGGCGGGTCCTGATCGCCGTCTCCAAGGATTTGACGCTGCCTCCTGTAGACCTGACAACGGTCCATCTGAAGGATGGACACGGAGCGGAGTGCAGTCCGACCGTGGCCTCTGCAGACACTGTGCTCTTTCAGTTCGCAGTCACTGAGTGTGGCACTACTCAGCGGGTAGGTATTGTGGGCTGGGAGCCCCATCAATGGCTGTCAGTCGGGTGGGAAAGAGGGGGTCTAAAGGGCAATGGGGGCCCTTAAAGACACTACATGTGATAAGGCAATGGCAGACTTGCTCAATTTCTCTGTAATGATGGTCTTCTGTCTCTTGTAGCTGGACGGGGTGAACGCCGTCTATGAAACGGATGTGTTGGGTCAGTTTGAGATCTTGGATGGAGCTTTGGGATCGGTGACCCGGGACAGCCCCTTCAGGTGAGACTGGGAGCACATGGAGCGGGTAGAGAAGGTGAGGAGCTGAATTCTCCAGCCGTGTCCGTTCTCTTGCAGGCTCCATGTCCAGTGCAGTTACAAGGGGAGCCAGGAGTCTGAATTGCAGGTGAAGCCCAGAGTTTACAGCCTTTCTCCGCCACTGCCTGCCACTGAGGCCGGGATCCTGGTTCTGGAGCTGAGAATAGCGAGAGGTAGCGAGTGCTGCTGATGGTTAGTGTCCAACTTCAGGCTCTCTCTCCAAATAGTGGCCGTCCTTCATCGTCTTCTCTTTCCAGATGGTGGCTACCGGAGCTGGTACGTGGCCAGTGACTACCCGATCCTGAGAGTGCTCCGGGACCCCGTGTTTGTGGAGGTTCGAGTCCTGAACCGGAACGATCCGTCCCTTGTGCTGGTGCTCAATGACTGCTGGGCGACCCCCACCCCCGAGCCGCATTCGGGGCTCCGATGGGACCTCCTGGTGGGCAGGTAAGGCAGCGAGTGAGGGACCTTGGGGCAGGCTGGTGATCGGGGAGGGGGGCGACATGGACTGGGTGGAGGAACGGCCAATAATCCAAACCAATCTGAGCTCCAGGTTGACGATTGGTGACTTGAATGGACTGGTTTCTTTATCTCGTCTAATCTCGGGACTTTGCTTTGATGTGCCGCTGTAACTCTGTAGTTGGGAGTTCCAGGTGCCCTCTCCATATAACCCGCTCTTTCTCTGTTCCAGGTGCCCCTTTACTGGTGACAATTACAAAACCCGCCTCCTCCCGGTAGACGTCGCTTCCCATTCGCCGTTCCCAACTCACCAGAATCGGTTTGTAGTCAGCACTTTCGCTTTCTGGGACCGAGTTTCGGGCCGGGCTCTGAGCGGGCAGGTGAGTTTCCTTCAGTCTTGCTCTCTTGGTTGAACTTGTTCCCTGGGTCTTGCTCACAGTGAGGAGGCCCCTGTTGACCCTTTGACTGGAGAAGCATGAATCTCCTGACTGGGAGCTGTGGCACTGACCACACCGCACTGTCTCTTTCCAGGTTCACTTCCACTGCAGTGCTGAGGTTTGCTTCCCTTCCACCCGAGAGAACTGCACGGCTCCCTGCAGCCCCAGTAAGTAGCTGGGATCTGACTAGAAACTGAACCCTGATGGGGAAGGGTGGGTGTGGGGCATCTGGACACTGGGCCCAACAGTGGGCACAGGAGCAGTGTCCTCAATCTGCCCGCTCAACTCTATCCCAGTTAGTCTACAGCAGGATGGCAATCTGGCTCAGCGGCTCTGAGCACATCTTGCACTGGTTCTGAATGGAATCCACCTCTGGCCTTAAACATTGATCTAGCATCCTGCTGTCACCGGGAGTTCCAGGGTGGAACCGAACCGATATCTGGGGGAGACTTGGGCAATGTGTGTATGTCCAGTGTAACCGCTGGTCAAACTAGTGCTTAAAACGGGCCTCTTTCCCTCCCCCCGCCCCCAGGAGACCAGACTGGCCATTGGACCCGTCAACGACTGCAAACTTTGTTGGGTTGAAGCGGGTCTTTCTGAGAATAGGGAGTGAATCTTAGTCTGACAGTGAGGGAACCGTATTTAACTAGTACAATCTCACTCCGGTACTCACTGCCCGAGGGTTTTTGCATTGGGCCGTCGGATTGACCATCTGATTTGGGGCTTCAGACAGCTGCACATTGAATCGCCCACCTTGAACTCTTGTCTCTGCCTCTTGTCTCCCCCAGAGAGGCGAAGAAGCGCCGATGACCGGGCTGGGTCCTTGGTGACTGCTGATGGAGCCATCATTTTCCTGGAAGATGAGGAGAGATTGGCTGCTGGGATCCACCAGGAAGAGAAAGGTAAAGGAGGCCCCTGCTACAGTCTAGTGATGGAGTAACTAGTGCCCATCTAACCTCCCTTCTCCCCACAGATGCTGCTGCTGATTCCCCCTCCCGTGTTCTTCCTGGAGTCGCGGTTGGGGTAGCTCTGCTCTCCGTGGCCCTGTTGGTCGGGACTGTTGCCATGTGGAAAATGGACCATCGCCGCAGGGTGGGCTCCGAGTGCAGCTCCGTGGAACTGTAGATGTGTCTGTTGGATAATAAACCCCTGTTATACATGAAACCTGATCTCGTTATATTCAAAGTTCTGGCTGGATTTTACTGTCCTTGTGTTAATTGGTAGCCTGTTTTGGGAATCTATTGGGCCGCTTCTCTCAGCTGCCTTAACAATTGTGCCTCCCAAAAAGAAATCAGCCAAATTTGAGTTCCAGAGCAGTTTTCTATTCGTTCCTGGGATGTGGGTGTCACTGCAAGGGCAGCGTTTATTGCCCTTGTGGTGGTGGTGAGGTGCCTTCTTGAACTGCTACAGTCTGTGGTGAAGATACACTCCCAGTGCTGTTAGGGAGGGAGTTTCAGGATTTTGACCCAGTGATGAAGGAATAGCGATACTGTATTACCAAGTCAGGATGTTGTGATATGTAGGTGGTGGTGTTCCCATGCACTTGCTGCCCTTGTCATTCTAGGTGGAAGAGGTCACCGGTTTGGGAGGTGCTGCTGGAGCAGCCTTGCCGAGTTGCTGCAGTGCATCTTGTAGATGGTCCACAGTGCACCGGTGGGGCAGTGATTGTGTAAGATGGTGGATGGGGTGCCAATCAAGTGGGCTGCTTTGTCCTGGATGGAGTAGCGCTTCAAGTGGTGTTGGATCTGTACTCATCCAGGCAAGTGGAGAGTATTCCATCACACTTAGTCTTGAAGTCCAGATGCTTGGAGATTACTGGATCTGTGACTGGAGCCTGGCAGAGATACAGGTCTCCAGGCTCCCGTTGTTTCAGGGGTGATGTGGGTACATGTGACTGGCATTCTCTACAGATAAACTACAATAAATGGTTGGGTTGGGCCTCACTAAAGCGGCAGTGGAAACATTGGGCTAGAAATTCAGTTGTTAGCGCCGGAGAAGTGGGGCGCAAAGCAGCTAGCTCCCAGGCATGGCGCGATCTGCGCCTCTCGTGAACTTCAGTCAAGATTTAGCGGCAGCGCAAAACTGCAGTGCCCACTCAGAAGCGCGCACAGATCCTGAAGTCATTTCATGGTGCAACGCCCTTGGTGTTCCCTGATCTGGAACTTCAGTGGCCCCCCCTTCTGTGCGCCTGGCGCCCCAGCGACTGGTAGGGGGAACGGTTCCCAGTTGCTGAGGGGGGTGCTATTTAAAGGGGACTCCTCCTGCATTATAAGTGGCAGCCATTTTGTGCCAATCCTTCTGGGAGAGACAAGGGGAGAGAGCGTTCTGCTTTGACTCAGTGCTCGCACAGGTACTTCTGGCTTTAGGCCAGAGCTTTGTACTTGGATTTAACTTTCAGTGCCACAGCCTAGAGTCACCACATCTAATAGGGGCTGCAATGGGTGGAAACGTTGGCTTTCTGCATTGCATTCAAACGACTTGGATGCCGTGAGTGCCAATCGTGGCCAGACAGCAGGGCCAACAGGTGTTGGCACAGGAGGCCTTACCCACCCAGGCTATACCGCCAGCAGTTCTCATATCTGAACATGTCTGAGGAGTAGTGTTTGGAGGCTGTGATGCAGAAGGGAGGTGGTCACTGAGATCTGCCACCTGCTTCGCAGAGATCTGCAGCCACAGATGAGGAGCAGGATGTCTGTCGGTGGCAGTGAAGGTGATGGTGGCTCAACTTCTATGCCACTGGCTCCTTCCAATCTGCTATTGGGGACATTGCCAATATCTCCCAGTTCGCGGTACATTGCTGCATCCAGCAGGTGACCAATGCCCTTGTTAGAAGACCGAGGTTCTGCTGAGTGAGTTTGAGCAGCTAGGGGTCAAATTAAAAAGCAGAACCACAAGGGTAATAATCTCTGGATTACTACCTGAGCCACGTGCAAATTTGGCTAGGGTAAATAAAATTAGTTAAATATGTGGCTCAAAGCCTGGTGTGGGAGAAATGGGTTTTGCTTCCTTGGACACTGGCATCAGTACTGGGACAAGAGAGAGCTGTTCTGTTGGGATGCACTTCACTTGGCCAGTGCTGGGACGAGTGCTGGCGAATCGAATAACTAGGGCTGTAGAGAGGGCTTTAAACTAATTAGTGGGGGGCGGGGGGGGAGGTTTTAAGAGCTAAAAATGACAGCAGAGAAGGCAATAGAGTAAGGTAGCAGTGGGGGAATTAAAAACCAGAGCGTGTCAGGAAGGGACACAATGTATAATAAAGGTAAAGTAGTAAAAGCAGGAATAAATTGCCAAAACATATTTGAAAGTTCTTTATCTGAATGCACGCAGTATTCGTAACAAAATTGACGAGTTGACGGTACAAATAACTACACATGGGTATGATCTGGTGGCCATTACGGAAACATGGCTGCAAGATAATCATGACTGGGAACTAAACATACAAGGGTATTTAACTATTAGGAAGGACAGACAGGAAGGAAAGGGAGGTGGGGTTGCTATGTTAATCAAGGATGGAATCACTGCAATAGTCAGAAATGATATTGGGTCAAAGGATCAGGGTAGTGAAATAGTTTGGGTGGAGATGAGGAATAAGAAGTGGGGGGAAGAAGTCACTAGTGGGCGTAGTCTATAGGCCTCCTAACAGTTGTAACTCTCTGGGTTGGATTATAAATCCGGAAATAGTTGGGGCTTGTAATAAGGGAACAGCTATAATCATGGGGGATTTTAACTTTCATATTGACTGGACTAATCAAATTGGGCATGGCAGCCTTGAGGAAGAGTTCATAGAGTGTATTAGGGATGGGTTCCTTGAGCAGTATGTAACTGAACCAACCAGGGGGCAGGCAATCTTAGATCTGGTCCTGTGTAATGAGACCGGATTAATAAAAAATGTCCTAGTAAAGGATCCCCTTGGAATGAGTGACCATAATATGGTTGAATTCCAAATTCCGTTTGAGGGTGAGTTGGATCTCAAACCAGCATACTGAGCTTAAATAAAGGAGACTATGAAGGTATGAGAGTAGAATTGACTAAAGTGGACTGGGAAAACAGGGAAAACAGATTAAAGTGTAAGACGGTACAAGAGCAGTGGTCTGCATTCAAGGAGATATTTCACATCTTTCAAGATAAATATATTCCACTGAGGAAAAAGGGAGTAAAAGAAAAGACAGCCATCTATGGCATGGTAAAGTAATAAAGGATAGTATCCAACTGAAAACAAGGGCATATAAAGTAGCCAAATCTAGTGGGAGGATAGAAGATTGGGAAGCATTTAAAAGCCAGCAAACAATAACTAAAAGATTAATTAAGAAAGGGAAGATAGATTATGAAAGTAAACTAGCAAAAAATATAAAAACATAGCAAGAGATTCTACGGCTATATTTAGAAAAAGAAAAAGGGTGGCTAAAGTGAACGTTGGTCCCTTCGAGGATGGGACCGCGACACTACTGGTGGGGAACATGGAGATGGCAAAGATGCTGAACAAATATTTTGTATCAGTCTTTATGGTAGAGGGCACTAAATATCCCAACACTGGACAAAATGGAGGCAATGAGGGGGGAAGAGAGGAGCTAAAGACGATTAAAATCACTAAGGAGATGATCTCAGTAAAATAATGGGACTTAAGGCGGATAAATCCTCCGGACCTGATGGCTTACATCCTAGGGTTTTGAGAGAAGTGGCGGTAGGGATTGTGGATGCATTGGTGATTATTTTCCAGAACTCCCTGGACTCGGGAAAGGCCCTGGCAGATTGGAAAACTGCTAATGTAACACCCTTATTTAAGAAGGGAAGTAGACCAAAAAGCTGGAAACTATAGACCAGTTAGCCTAACATCTGTGGTTGGCAAAATGTTGCAGTCCATTATTAAGGAAACAGTAACAGAGCATTTGGATAAACATAATTTAATAGGACAGAGTCAGCATGGTTTTATGAAGGGGAAGCTGATGTGCCTTCAATAACCACAAAACTAGAAGTTTTAGACTTTAACAAGTTGGCTATTAATCACTAAGATCAGAGCTAACATCTCAACACACTGACTGGCTCGCAGGAATGAGTCATACAGATCCTGGGATCTTTATGTAAGAGAAGTCAGGGGCGGAGCCAAGACCTGGAACATTCCAGGTTAGTCAGGAAAGAGGAAGTGAAACTATACACTGTGTGGGGGAGGGTAATATACATGAGTGCAAAAACGAATACAGGCAAGCCAAACACATTTCATTACATTCACCCCTTCTTTAGATTTAGTCCATTGGGGTGATGTTTCTTCAAAGTTGGTATAAGTGAGTCTGTCAGGAGGTTTTGCGGTTCTCGGTGATTGGCGCAAAGCCGGTTGGGGTGCCTCTAGGGGAGTGGATTCTGGTTCCTCCGCTGTCCGGGCCTCCGCAGTGTCTTCCAGGTTAAAGTTGGGTATTGATACCTCTGGGCGTCCTGTCTCTTTTTGGTGTAGGTCTTCCTCGGGTAGTCTCTCATCGTTCTCTCCGCTCCCCGAGGGAGCGAGGTCTTTTATGGAAACAGTGTCCTCTCACCCGTCAGAGTATTCGATATAGGCGTACTGAGGGTTTGCATGGAGGAGCTGTACCTTTTCCACAAGGGGGTCCGTTTTATGGCCTCTCGCGTGCTTCCGCAATAGTACTGTCCCCGGAGACATCAGCCACGCGGGTAGAGATATGCCCGAGGTAGATTTCCGGGGGAAAACGAACATCTTTTCGTGAGGGGTAGCGTTAGTGGCTGTACATAACAGAGACATTATGGAGTGGAGCACGTCCGGGAGGACTTCCTGCCAGCGGGAGGTCGGAAGGCCTTTTGACTTTAAGGCTAACGTGACAGCCTTCCAAACAGTAGCATTCATCCCTTTCCACTTGCCCATTACCCCGGGGGTTGTAGCTAGTGGTTCTGCTAGTGGCTATCCCCTTTGAGAGCAAGAACTGGCGCAGTTCGTCACTCATAAATGACGTCCCCCTATCGTGTGTATGTAGTTCGGCATGCCAAACATGCAGAATAGATTACAGAGACACTTGATGACCGTGGCACTGGTCATGTCTGGGCAGGGAATGGCGAAGGGGAAGCGGGAATATTCATCGATGATATTGAGGAAGTATACGTTACGGTCGGCAGAGGGAAGGGGTCCCTTGAATTCCAGACTTAGGCGCTCGAATGGCCGTGTGGCTTTGATAAGGTGTGCACGGTCAGGCCTGTAGAAACGAGGCTTGCATTCCGCACAGATGCGGCAGGCTCTGGTCATTGCCCTGACCACCTCGATGGAGTGGGGTAGATTGCGGGACTTTATAAAATGGTATAGTCGGGTGACCCCCTGGGTGACAGAGGTCGTTGTGGAGACCCTGTAATTTGTCCGTATGAATGCTGGCACACATTCCCCGTGATAGGGCGTCTGGGGGTTCATTAAGGGCTCCCGGCCTGTACATAATATCATAGTCGAACGTGGATAGTTCGATCCTCCACCTGAGTATTTTGTCATTCTTGATTTTGCCCCTTTTGTTTGTTATTAAACATGAAAGCTACCGACCGCTGGTCGGTGAGCAGGGTGAAACGTTTGCCGGCTAGGTAGTGTCTCCAGTGCCACACTGCCTCCACTATAGCCTGTGCCTCCTTCTCGACAGAAGAGTGCCTGATTTCAGGTCCCTGAAGGGTTCGGGAGAAGAAGGCCACAGGTCTCCCAGCCTGATTGAGGGTCGCAGCTAAAGCAAAGCCTGACGCATCGCTTTCGACTTGAAAGGGAATGCTTTCGTCCACTGCACACAGTGCAGCCCTTTCAATGTCCTGTTTGATACTGGTGAAAGCCTCCCGAGCTTCAGCTGATAGTGGGAAGGACGTCGATTTAATGAGGGGTCGGGCCTTATCAGAGTAATTGGGCACCCATTGGGCATAATATGAAAAAAATCCCAGGCACCTTTTTAAAGCTTTGGGATTGTGTGGCAGGGGCAGTTCTTTTTAGGGGGCGTAATCGGTCAGGGTCCGGTCCAATTACACCATCTTCCACCACACAGCTGAGGATACAGAGACGGGTTGTGTTGAAGACACATTTGTCTTCGTTGTAGGTTAGATTCAGCTTTAGGGCAGTTTTTAAAAATCTCGCAAGATTTAGATCGTGGTCTTGCTGGTTGTGCCCGCAGATAGAGACATTCTCCAGATAGGGGTAGGTAGCTTGTAGTTTATTCTCGTCAACCATGCGGTCCATCTCACGTTGGAAGACCGAGACCCCATTTGTTACCCCGAAGGGCACTCTGAGAAAATGGTAGAGGCATCCGTTTGCCTCGAAGGCGGTGTATGGGCGGTCCTCCGTTCTAATGGGGAGCTGGTGATACGCGGATGTGAGGTCGATAGTCGAGAAGACTCGGTATTGCGCGATCTGGTTGACCATTTCTGATATGCGGGGTAAAGGGTAGGCATCCAGCTGGGTATAAATATTAACAGTCTGGCTGTAGTCAATTACCATCCGTTTCTTTTCGCTATTTTTAACTATGACTACTTGGGCACGCCACGGACTGGTACTGCATTCAATAATGCCTTCCCGCAGGAGTCTGTCCACTTCCGCCTTGATAAAGTGTCTGTCTTCCAGACTGTACCGTCTATTTTTGGTCGCTATGGGCCTACAGTTCGGAGCCAGATTAGCGAATAAAGAGGGCGGGCTGATTTTTAAGGTTGATAGGCCACAGACTGTGAGTGGCGGCTGGGACCCGCCATATGCTAGCGTGACACTTTCGTGGTGGCACTGGAAGTCCAGGCCCAAGATTACATTAACACAGAGTTCTGGCATCACGAGGAGTTTAAAATCCTTGTAGTCCGTGCCTTTTACAGTCAGTGTTACCACACAGTAGTCCAAAATGTCCGAAATGTGGGGCTTAGCAGCCATAGCAATTCTGCTCCGTGTAGGGGTTACCGTTAATGAGTGCTGCCGTACCAGGCTAGGGTGGATAAAACTCTCGGTACTCCCACAGTCAATTAAACATTTCATTAAATTCCCGTTTACCTGTATGTCCATCATGGATTTTGTCAACGGGTGTGGAATCGCGGACCAATTCGTCAGAGTACGCGTTGGCCATCACGGCCTTGCAGTTACAGTCCCGGACCAAGCCCTTTAGGCCCTGTAAGAAATCGTCCATTGATTCCTCAGGTTGCTGCTTGCGTGTAGCCAGCAGATGTCTGGCGTACACTTCGTTTACTGGCCTCTGGTATTGGGCCTTCAGGATAGTGATGGCCTCCATGTAAGAGGTGGCGTCCCGGATGGACGAATAAATCCGATGATTAACGCGAGTAGTCAGTAGACTCAGTTTATCTACCTTGCTAGCGGATGAGGCCCTCGCGAAGAGTTCGAAGCATTTGAGCCAGTGTCCAAATTGATTTGATGCTTCAGCAGAATATGGATCCAAGTCCAGACGCTCTGGTTTTAGGAGTCGATCCATCCTAGTATTCTTCAGTGATTAAAATTGATGTGCCTTCAATAACCACAAAACTAGAAGTTTTAGACTTTAACAAGTTGGCTTTTAATCACTAAGATCAGAGCTAACATCTCAACACACTGACTGGCTCGCAGGAATGAGTCATACAGATCCTGGGATCTTTATGTAAGAGAAGTCAGGGGCGGAGCCAAGAGCCAAGACCTGGAACATTCCAGGTTAGTCAGGAAAGAGGAAGTGAAACTATACACCGTGTGGGGGAGGGTAATATACATGAGTGCAAAACGAATACAGGCATGCCAAACACATTTCATTACAGAAGTCATGTTTGACAAATTTGCTCGTATTCTTTGAGGATGTAACATACAGGTTGGATAAAGGGGAACCAGTGGATGTAGCCCATTCAGACTTCCAAAAGGCATTTGACAAGGTTCCACACAAGATTACTGATCAAGATAAGAAATCATGGGATTGGGGGTAATATACTGGCATAGGTGGAAGATTGGCTATCTAACAGAAAACAAAGAGTTGGGATAAATGGTTCATTCTCGGGCTGGCAATCGGTAACTAGTGGTGTTCCGCAGGGGTCAGTGCTGGGACCCCAACTCTTTACAATCTATGTTAACGATTTGGAGGAAGGGACCGAGTGCAACATATCCAAGTTTGCCGACGATACAAAGATGTGAGGGAAAGCAATGAGTGAGGAGGACATAAAAAACCTGCAAAAGGACATAGACAGGCTAAGTGAGTGGGCAGAGATTTGGCAGATGCAATATAATGTTGGAAAGTGTGAGGTCATGCACTTTGGCAGAAAAAAATCAAAGAGCAAGTTATTATCTAAATGGAGAGAAACTGCAAAGTGCTACAGTACAAAGGGATCTGGGGGTCCTGGTGCATGAAACACAAAAAGTTAGTATGCAGGTGATCAAGAAGGCCAATGGAATCTTGGCTTTTATTGCAAGGGGGATGGAGTATAAAAACAGGGAAGTCTTGCTGCAGTTATACAGGGTATTGTTGAGGCCACACCTGGAATACTGCGTGCAGTTTTGGTTTCCATATTTAAGAAAAGATATACTTGCTCTCGAGGCGGTTCAGAGAAGGTTCATTCGGTTGATTCCGGAGATGAGGGGGTTGACGTATGAGGAAAGGTTGAGTAGGTTGGGACTCTACTCATTGGAGTTCAGAAGAATGAGAGGCGATCTTATCGAAACATATAAGATTGTGAGGGGGCTTGATCGAGTGGATGCGGGGAGGATGTTTCCACTGATGGGTGAGACTAGAACTAGGGGGCATAATCTAAGAATAAGGGGCTGCACTTTCAAAACTGAGATGAGGAGAAACTTCTTCACTCAGGGTAGTAAATCTATGGAAATTGCTACCCCAGAGAGCTGTGGAAGCTGCAACATTAAATAAATTAAAAATGGAGATAGACAATTTCCTAGCAGATAAGGGAATTAGGGGTTACGGGGAGAGGCCAGGGAAGTGGACGTGAATCTAGATTCGGATCAGCCATGATCCTATTGAATGGCGGAGCAGGCCTGAAGGGCCGTATGCCCTACTCCTGCTCCTACTTCTTATGTCCTTCCCCATGACCCTGGACAAGCAGCAAGAGCGTGCAATGGGATTTGGGAGAATAGCGGGATTCCCCGTGGTGCAGGGCGCCATTGACTGCACGCATGTGGCTTGACGGGCACCTTTACAGCATGCTGAGGATTACCGCAACCACAAGGGCTACCATTCACTCAACGTCCAGTTGGTGTGTGACCACAGGCAGCTCATACTAGCTGTTAATGCCTGCTTTCCAGGCAGAAGCCACGATGCCTTCATCCTGCGCCAGACTTCTGTGGCATACATTTTCGAAGCCCAGGCTCACCCATGAGGATGGCTTCTCGGGGACAAGGGCTATCCTTTGTGCACCTGCCTGATGACCCCGCTCCCTGCGCCTAGCACCCCTGCTGAAGAGCGATACAATGACAGCCATCAAGCTACCAGGAACATCATTGAGCACACAATTGCTACGCTCAAGTAACGGTTCCACTGTCTAGACTGTTCCTGCCATGGAAGGAGTGCAGCAAAGATTCATCAGGATGATACCTGGGGTGGCAGGAATGACTTATGAGGAGAGATTGTGTCGATTGGGCTTATACTCACTGGAGTTTAGAAGATTGAGAGGGGATCTCATTGAAACCTATAAATTCTGTCAGGCCTGGATAGACTAGATGCAGGAAGGATGTTCCCGATGGCCGGGGAGTCCAGAACCAGGGGTCATAGTCTAAGGATAAGGGGTAAGCCATTTAGGACTGAAATGAGGAGGAATTTCTTCACCCAGAGAGTGGTGAACCTGTGGAATTCTCTGCCACAGAGGGTGGTGGAGGCCAGTTCATTAAATATATTCAAGAAGTAGTTGGATATATTCAGGCTAAAGGGATATGGGAGAAGGCCGGGACAGGGTACTGAATTTGGATGATCAGCCATGATCTCATTGAATGGTGGAGCAGGCTCAAAGGGCCGAATGGCCTGCTCCTATCTTCTATGTGCCACAGGAGCCCTACCATACTCGCCTGAGTGAGTCTCCCATTTCATTGTAGTGTGATGCATGCTGCACAACCTGGCTATCCTCAGGACTCAGCCACTGCCAGCAGACATTGGAGCACCACCAGAGGAGGAGAACCAAGATGGCAGGGAGGCACAAAGTGCAAGGGCCATCCGTCGGTGGCTTATTGCAACTCAGTTCTAGGCCCCCTTTCCGGGAATGGCTTGTGCCAATGAAAGAACATGAATGGAGCTGCTCCGCAAGCCCTCAGCCGGTTAAGGCAACAACTAGTTCAAAGTGCAAACATGGACAATGTGAATAAAGGGAATTTTTTATTGTGTAAACTCTGTGCCCTTCCCGCATGACAAACTAATTCAGATAAACCCCCCAAAAAACAGTCAGAGACATAACTGGCTCTCACAACCTTCAGAAAATCAAAAAAACAGTTAAACAAAAATGACCATGATCCTTGGCCTTCATATAAAAAACAAACATTCCTGCCCCGCATATAAAAAACAAACACAACATTCCTGGCCCTCATATAAAAAACAAACCCAACAGTCTCAGCCTTCATATATAAAAAGAACATTCTCGGCCTTCATATGTAAACACAACATTTGGCCACACCTACTTTTTTCCCTGCGAGCGTGATCTGCCTCACTTCCGCGAGTGGCCCCTTCCCGCCCTGCAGCTCCTCCTCAATGGGACCCCAGTGGCTGCAGCAAGGCTGGGGGAAGGCTGCTGAGGGTCAGATGGTGAGACGGCAGATGCCCTTGGGGGACGGCCTGGACCAGCTCTGGGCTTGGAGGGCCTGGCTGCTGTCTGCTCCAACTCTGCTTGGGCGGCAGCAGTCTGTCCTACGGGTGATGGCAGCTGCAGTGGAGGAGGAATGCTGCCAACCTGACAGAGCACAGGCACTCCCTGGTCGGCTGATACACTGGCATTCGCACGGGCCAGCACTGCAGCATGCGCAGCAATCTGCTGAAGCACAGACTGCTGGGCTTCTGCGGCACGGCGAGACCCCGGCGATGCCTCGCCGATCCAGCGAGGGTGTCAGCAGTTAGTGCCCGTGTGGCCCTGATCTGTGTCTGCATCAGACCAGCCAGTGAATGCACGGCACGACTGAACACTTGGCTGGAAGCCGCCTGTGCTGCCGCGAAGTCCTGCAGACTCCTTGCCTGTGCTGCACTGAATTTCTGCAGACCCCTGGCCTGTGCTGCCCTGAATTTCTGCAGACTCCTGGCCTGTGCTGCCCCGAATTCCTGAACACTCCTTGCCAGTGACTCTATGGAGTCAGGCATCCTTGCCACTGCAGCCATGAGCTCAGTGTGCCTGCGCTCAGCCTGGATGCCCATTTCACCAAGGAGCCGCAACTCCTCTGCACTCACCGTAGCAGGACTGGAGGCCGCACTCACCCTCCGGGGAGAAGGCCGCCGAGCTTCCCCACCGCTCCCGCATTGCTGCTGCCCGCTGGGCCCCGGAGCTTCACTCTCCTCAGACCCTTCCCCCCTGCTCCCCTCCAGGGAAGACGTGTCCCCATCATGGCCATGGGCTGCCTCGGCTGAGGGTGTCACTGATGGGCCAGCTTCCTCCTCCTCCTCCTTGAATTCAGAATCACTGACAGTGGCAGCTTGAGGGGCCGCCTCCTCACCTGGCGAATCAACATCTGAAAGCAGGGAGGCACAAGAGTTGCTTTAGAGTGAGGACAGGGCGGCAGCGAGGGAGGCATGAGTGCTGCTATGCACTGCATTGGTTCGATAGTGGCAAAGGATGCTGGTGTGAGGCACAAGTGGAAAGAGAGAGGTCAAAAAGGTGATGACCTTACCATTGCTGTCCAGAACAGGGTCAGCATCTCCACTGGCGACGGGGCCAATCAGCCGGCCTGCCATAATGCGCTCCACACGCTGCTCCAGGTCGCTGAGTTGTTTGAGGTCAGGATGGCCTCCCCCAGTCCGTAGCTGCTGCCTGGGATTGTGGGCCAGCTTGCCCTGCAAGAGAAAGGACGGCCTCTGAGTACAATGTCAAGCCCTGATCTTGCCTGCACTGCTTCCCATGGTGGAATAGCCCTGACAGTGTCAAGCCCTCATCTTGCCTGCACTGCCTCCCATGGTGGAATAGCCCTGGCAGTGTCAAGCCCTGATCTTGCCTGCACTGCCTCCCATGGTGAAATAGCCCTGACAGTGTCAAGCCCTCATCTTGCCTGCACTGCCTCCCATGGTGGAATAGCCCTGACAGTGTGTAAAGTGCTGAATGTGCAAGTGGTTTTCATGAGAGTCCCATAGCTCTTGGATGAGGGCTGGGCATTGGGGTTTTCAGGTCCCTTTGGCCAGAAACTTAGGTGCACATGCCGGGATGAAGAGGATAGTGGAAAGGGTACTCACCCTGATAACCCGAGTGAGGTCGTTGAAATTTTTTCTGCATTGAACTGGAGTCCTGGCAACCATGCTGTTGGTGGTCACCCTGTTTGCCACCTTCCTCCAGGCTTTTCGGTACTTGCTGGGAAGCAGCCTCCTCCCACTGTCAGGGAAGAGGACAGGTCGCCTGCGCTCCACTGCGCCAACCGGTAGCCTCGGCACCCTCGCTGAAGCGCTCCGCTCGCTTCCTAGCCATCTCCATTGTCCTGGGCATTGAACTGTTGAACCAGCAATGGTCAGGCCTTGCTTCAGGGCTGCAGTGTGCAGGGCGTGGCAGCCAAACAAATCGACCCTCCCCCTTTAAGAGCTGACCGGCGCCAGCGTGTCTGCCTTCAATCAGCAACTTGCCGCACCTGCGCTGCGCCCGCCCTCGGTGTTAGCGCCTCGGCTCGCCGGCTTAGCACCTTATGATAGGCGTGCATCGCCTGCTTTAGCGCAGCAGCAACCTCTTGGGGCGATGCAACTCAATTTCGGCGAAGGTGGCGCTAAGTTGCGCCGGACGCTAAATTTAGCGAACGCCCGGCTGTAGCGCCCCAAACGTGGCGATACTGAATTTCTAGGCCATTGAACTTTCTTTCCTCCAATGCCCCCAGGGCTGCGAATGTTAGGACAATTGGAATGGCCAAGGTTTAGCTTCAGGTTTAACTCTGGTAATGAGGGATATAAATCGAATGGGCTCGGTTCAGTGTTCACTCACTGATACAATTTGCTCTTTTGGTGCAAAACTGATGAAATATCTAACTTGAGAGGGACCCAGGAAGGGAATGCAAACTAATTTCTAATTGGTTCCTGATGGTGCACTGGAACACGGGCCGGAGAGACGATGGCAAATGACACTGATGGCCAGCATTCTCGGGTCAGTTTTTAAAATTGTGTTTGAGATGTGGGTGTCACTGGCAAGGCTGGCATTTATTGCCCATCCCTAATTGCCCTTGAGGAGGTGGTGAGCTGCCGTCTTGAACCACTGCAGTCCGTGTGGTGAAAGTGCTCCCACAGTGCTATTAGGGAGTTCCAGGACTTTGATCCAGTGACGATGAAGGATCGACAATATATTTCCAAGTCAGGATAGTGTAACTTGGAGGGGAATTTGGAGGTGGTGGTGTTCCCATGCGCCTGCTGCCCTTGTCCTTCTAGGTGGAAGAGGTCGTGGGTTTGGGAGGTGCTGTCAAAGAAGCCTTGGCGAGTTGCTGCAGTGCATCTTGTAGATGGTACACACTGCAGCCACAGTACGCCACTTTCAGCCCAATAACCTCTCTACACTGTCCCATCAGTCTCTTCCAGGTCAAGTATGGCACAGGGCTTTGTAACTTGGATTTGCTGTCCATTTCATGTCCAGTGGATGGGAAATCTGATTTAGTGCTCCCTCTTCAGCATCATCTACCCTCCTTTCCATTTCCCACACCAGCGTTCCTAGTGGTCTCCCTAAGGGAGGATTGTAGTGCCACCAGGTTTTTGCTGCACCCATTGGGACAGGCTCAAAATCCCTGATCTTTCTCATGGGACCTGTGTAAGTAGTGGAGAGAAGCTACACGCCCCTACACGTGGGCAAGGGGGAGCTCTTGTGAGAAGCGCAGAGAGAATGCTGTTAATGCACAGAATGTCTGTATGAAATTTAAAAGTTCAAGCTGAGAATTTGACCTTCAGTGTTTGCCCATGTGAAGGGGCTTCAGCCTCACTGCTGTATAATTCTGGAACCAATTCCCTCAGAGCTCTGGTGCTGAGTGTCCTGGGCCCCCAAGAGAAAGCTAGGTGCGCAAACTCATTGACCCCCGCCCTGCCCGCTGCTCCCTAACCACCCCCCCCACAAAGTCTGCTGACCATCCAAGTTACTGCTGGAACCCCCAGACTGGGGCTACCTGTGGCTGCAGGGTGAAGGACTGATGCTGGTCTCACTGACTGGCAAACAATAAGGGTCCTTGCAGGAAAGGGGCAGACTTGCATTTCTGTAGCACCTTTCACAATGTCCCAAGTGATTTACAGCCAAGAGAAGTACTTTTATTTTTCAAGTGTTGTCACTGTTGAAGTGTAGGTAACACAGCTGCCAATTTGTGCACAGCAAGCTGCCACACACAGCAATGAGAGAATCTGCTTTCACAATGTAGTTCGAGGGGGTAAATGTGTGGCCAGCACACCTGGGTGAACTCCCCTGCTTTTGGTTGACAGTGCCCTGGGATCTTGTATGCCCACCTGAGAGGGCACCATTAGAGAGATGGCCCCTCCCACAGTGCAGCACCCCCTCAGTACTGCCCTGAAGTGTTAGTCTGGATTATAGGCTTCAGTCTCTGGAGCGGGGCTTGAACCCACAACACTCTGACTCAGGGGTGAGAGAGCTACTCACTGAACCAAGGCTGACAATAGGGGTACTTGGGACTCCATGGGATTATACCAGGGAAAAGTGTTCCTTTGTTTGCGGTTTTGAACCATTTTCGACTTAATGATAAAACTATTAGGACACGATTGGTCTGCGTACAGCACATTCAAGAAGTTTATTTTGGATTAGTTTAGAGTTAGTCAGTGTTACACTAAATCATTGCGATGCATCAGTAAATGCAGCTGCTGTTAATGGTCTTTCCAACACAAGCCAATCAGCTGCCTTTGAGAAATCGCACCCCGAGATCTGAAATGAACAAATAAAGAGCGTTCGAATTGGTTTCCTCAATTCCAGAAGAAAGAACAGATGTGCAGTGATCCAGGATTTCACCAGCATAGCCCAACATCGCAACCACTGGCTCACTTTTGAAGCATTGACACTGGTGCAGTTAAACATGGCAGTCATTGGTGTACAGCAAGATCCCACAGACAACAATGGGATGTAAAACCAGTTGGTCTGTATTTGTTTGGTGGTAGTTGAGAGCAGAATGTTCCCTATCCTTCCAATAGTGTCCTTTACCTGACCCATAAATGGAACCTTCGGCTACGGTCTCATCAAAGAGATAGCAGCTCTGACAATGCAGCACTCTCTCAGTACTGACCCGTCGACAGTGCAGCACTCCCTCAGCAATGACCCGTCAACAGTGCAGCGCTCCCTCAGTAATGACCCTCCGACAATGCAGCGCTCCCTCAGTACTGTCCCTCCGACAGTGCGGCGCTCCCTCAGTACTGTCCCTCCGACAGTGCGGCGCTCCCTCAGTACTGCCCCGCCGACAGTGCAGTGCTCCCTCAGTACTGACCCGCCGACAGTGTGGCGCTCCCTCAGTACTGCCCCTCCGACAGTGCAGCGCTCCCTCAGTACTGACCCGTCGACAGTGCAGCGCTCCCTCAGTACTGACCTGCCGACAGTGCAGCACTCCCTCAGTACAGATCCTCCGACAGTGCAGCACTCCCTCAGATCTTCCCCCCGTGGCCACCAACCTCATAGTTCCCCAACCCCACACAACCCGCTTCTACCTGAGGAAATCTACATGATATAAGGGGTTAATTTCAAGTGCTTGCTGGGTAAAAGTTTTCAGACTTGACACTGGGCAAGTGTCGATGTGTAACTAGAGCTATTGCACGTACTCGAACTACAGCCAAGAACAGATGCCTGCCCACCTAATGAGAATGTAGAAGTGGAATAATGAGTTTCTTTGATGTACCAATGACCTGATAACTTGTGACCGAAAGCAAAGCTTGCCTCCCTTATATATGATTAAAGAGGACCTCCGGTTACACGATTCATGCCCTGTTATAGATTAACGGTTGACTTATGTGTCCAGGATCCTTCTGTCAATATGTTATTTCTACCTGATGATTAATCTAAAATGTATCCTGATAGAGGAACAAAGGGATTTCAATCAAACTTGTTTGTTACACTGTATAAATATAGAACGTTTACACTGTATCATTGGAATAGTAGCCTCACCCCTTGAGTGGAGGTGCTGATTCCCCTTGCAAGAAAAGGAAAATAAAAGGCCTGTCCGTCTGACGAATCCAAGTGTGTATTGAGTCATTACCCAGAGCTAAGAAGTAAGGCACTTCTACAATTTGGAGGTCCCACCGAGATGGCTTGCTGTACCAATTGGTGAGTTAACAGACGCCGAGTACGTTGCTCGGTTGGGAAAATCCCATCGGCCGAAGGTGGTGTTTTGCCACATTTTTGGGACTTTCCCTGCCAGAAGCATAGCTGCGCATAGTCTGTTTATTCCATTGGACAGTACTGCCATCGGGTAATTGACTCACAAGGTTCGGGGGTTAAACTGCCGTTGTGACTGCTTCCCTTTCAGAAACGGAACAGAGGACCAGCCATGAGGCGCTGACGCCCCGCGAACAGGATCGTGCAGAAAAGGACTGTAGGAAGCGCTGAAATAAAGGTACCAGAGAGAGAAGGTTAAGTCAGGAATTTGATTAACTAAGGAGCTAGCGATTTATTGGAAATTGAACTAGCAAGGTTCCAGCTTGCTGAGAGAGAAGGTTAAGTCAGGAATTTGATTAACTAAGGAGCTAGCGATTTACTGGAAATTGAACTAGCAAGGTTCCAGCTTGAAGTTAGCTGGGACAAATTGAAGGCCCTTTTTGCTAAAGATTTGGCTAAAGGGAGTAGGGTAGAAGGAGAGAAGAGCTTGAAGTTAGCTGGGACAAATTGAAGGCCCTTTTTGCTAAAGATTTGGCTAAAGGGAATAGGGTAAAAAAAAGAGAGAAGAGTGGGCGGTTGTCTGAAACACAGTGTCAATGTTTAATGTTTATGAGAGTGAGTATTTAACTACTTGTTATTATCAATCAACTTTGCAGCTTTGTCCAGTAAGGCTGCATAGGTTGGGGATTTAGTAACACTTTGGTTGTTGTTTAACAAGTGTATTGTTTATTGTTTATTGTTATATGTATTAATGTTTAGTCATGTCTGATCTGTAGGGGCGTCCCACGCAGATCATAGAGTGTTACGGAATTGTTGTATGTTTTAACTAAAATATTTAAGCTGAAAAAAAAACTGCAGAAGGGGTTGGAAAAGACCCAAGCCGGGGAAGTGAGTCCCGCGGCGGAATGTATGGTTGAGAAAATAGTGATGTCTTTTACATGATCCACTAAGCTATTGTGGATTCAGTATTTTCCCCAGTTAGAAATACCTTCCACGAGGGTTGAGAACCCTCGAGTTTTATATGTATGTATAGTTTATTAATCTGATCTGTAGGGGCGTACAACGCAGATCATGGATTGTCACGGGAGTTTAGATTGTTTTAAGTGAACCATTTAAACTGCTAAAATGAGTGCTAGCGCCAGTAAGCCACCCGAGAAAGGCACGCCAGCAGCCTTTATGTTAAAGAACTGGTCAATCATCCATTGATCACCTACCAAATTGGTCCAAATGGACTGTAAATAAGACTAGACCCTTTCCCGCAGATGGTTCATTTAACATAGAAAGAATTACTTGCCTCAAGGAATGTTTAACGGACAAGAGAGAAATAGAGAACAGCCAGATAAAAAGACTGCCTCTATGTTTGTTGAGTCAAAAAAAAAAAAAATTACCCCGAAGAAATACCTTTCTCCTCTATTATGGTAGGATAACAAGGTAACTATAGAAGGATGAATAGAGGGGAATATAGAGGAAGACGTGGTAGAATAAGAGGGTATGGACGATCTGGTAATTGTTACAATTGCGGACAACCCGGACATTGGGCAAACCAATGCCCTGCGAAAAATTGTCAGAACCAAACCTCCAATAATGGACCTCCGTTAGAGAATAAAGGTCCTAATTTCACTGTCCATAACCCTTTTTCGGACCAGTCAGGAGGTTACCCTACAAACGGACAGGGATTTAGGAGAAATAGAGATCAGAATTACTGACTGACACCAGCAGCCCCAGGCGCCACAGACCACCAAATGCCCGTTGTTTCTTTAAATTCACACAGCGAACTTGAAATTAAAATGCAAATAGCTGGGAGACCTATGTCATTTTAGTAGATACAGGAGCAACCTTTTCGGTGTTAGGGAAAGGATATTCTGAAGGAATGCCTATTAATGGGAAAAAGACTCCGATAGCTGGATTGGCTGGAATACTACAATGCTTGAATCAATTGACTCCCCTCACAGTAAAAGTAGAAGAATTTGAGGAAGAACACTCCTTTCTGTTATCAGGAGATGTCTCTATGAATTTATGTGGAAGAGACTTGCTGTGCAAAATGAATGCTACAATTATTTGCTCCGCATCAGGAGTAACAGTAGAAATCCAAGTAGATAAGGCATATGCGTACCCAGTAACAGAAATAAAACACCCTGTTCTTTACGCATGGGAAATTGCCGACCCAAGTTTGAGTCCCAAACTTGTCAGTCTGTTAGGAGCGTGGGGATTCATTACAAGCTCCATAAAACAATACCAGGAATCCCTGAAACTAGGGAAATGGCATCCAAAATTGCACTGCACGGCCTGCTATGACAAAACAGGACAAGATTATCAGCCGTTTTTTAATTTAAAATACCTCCTAACTATTAGACTGCACAGCCCTATAAAGTTACAATTAATCCAGCTGCACCATTACCCAAAAGGTCACAGTATCCATTGTCAGAGAAAGCAGAAAAAGGAATTGAGCCAGTGATGGAATCATTGTTAAAACAGGGAGTTAACGCCAGATAGAATAAAGGTCGTTTGCAACACATCGTTGCCAAAAACTAAAAGAGAAATGAAGCATTTTCTAGGAATGACTGGCTATTGTAGACAATGGATATTGAACTATTCAGAAATAACCAGACATGAGCATGACAAATTTGGAAAATTTGCGGTTACCTGACTTCCTCGGGAACCCAGATTAAAAATGCACAAGAAGTGCAAAATCTTTTACTAGCTATTCAGAGACGTAAACAGATTGCAATTATTAAGTGCCAAGCGCACATGGGGCATTTGGACAAGGTTGCGCTTGGAAACGCTGCTGCAGATAGCGCTGCTAAGTCAGTAGCTATATCAAGTACTGAACGACAAGTTTCAGCCTTCCCTGTTAGGGAAAAGCCAGAGATACCGCAGCCCCCGTCCTTAGATGATGTGCTGACCCATCAAGATAGGGCCAGTTCTGATGAAGTAAAGGAATGGGTTGTTAATCATTGTTTTAAAAAACACTGACGGCTTATGGGTTCATCATGACGGCCGCATGGTGGCACCCAAATCATTACTATCACCAATTGCCCGATGTGTTCATAAATTCACCCATGCGGGCAAAGGGGGGATGGCGGACTATATCCTCAAGACCTGGTATGCACCAGGAATCTCAAAGTTGGCAAAACAAATATGTGAAAATTGTACTATCTGCCAGACCATAAATGCAGGGAAAATAAAGAAGGTACAGCCCGCATCCCACCCAAACCCCATGGGCCCTTTTGTACACTTACAAATGGATTTTATTGAATTACCTGTATGTATGAGCTTTAAATATATATTAGTTATTATTGATATGTTTTCAAGATGGATTGAAGCGTTTCCTTGTAGAAAGAATGACGCTACTACTGTTGCTAAATGTTTATTGAAGGACATTGTACCTCGCTTTGGGATACCAGCAAAACTGTCAAGTGACAATGGGTCCCATTTTACGGGAACAGTGATTAAGGAACTATGCAAAGCTTTACAGATTAACCAGCACCTTCATTGTAGTTATCATCCACAGTCGGCTGGACTAGTGGAAAGATATAACGGGATGCTGAAAAACAAGCTTGCAAAACTGTGTAAAGAAACTGGACTTAAATGGGTTGATTTGTTACCCATAGCTTTAATGACAATGCGGTCTGCTACCAACAGAACTACAGGATTGTCGCCTCACGAGATCGTCATGGGAAGACCACAAAGATTGCCTTTTTCGGCACCTTTAACAGCCAAACAAATGGACATCCATAAAATGGAGGAAGATATGTTGAGTTATTGCATTGCACTAACCAAATGCATTTCTAGTTTCCATCAACAGGTGAAGGAAGCCCAGGTCGATCCCGCTGAAGGAAAGTGCCATACTTTCGAGCCAGGAGATAACGTCTACATAAAAATCTTCAAGTGAAAGAATGGCCTTCAACCCAGATTTGAGGGACCCTTCCAAGTACTCCTGACCACAAACACCGCTGTAAAAGTAAAGGAGCGACCAACATGGATACATGCGTCCCATTGTAAGAAGGCATCAGTTGAAGACGATACACTGCCAAGATGAACTGGATTTGGACTCTAATAAGACTGTTCCCTTTGTTAACGATAATTGAAACTGCCATATTGATTTACCCAGATCCCCTGAAGGGCAAACCATGCATAGAAGCACACTATGCAGGTACCCCCGTATCAACCCCTGAGTCTTAGGATTAGGCAGAATAAGATAGTAGAAGATGATAGTGGACAGAAGCTTGATAAGCTATGGGTTACATGCCCCGATACTGTGTCACCAAGTGAAAGAATTGCGAATGAAGGAGTTATCTGTAGTGGTAATCCAAAGGGAGGACTGGCCCTGACAGCCAGGCCAATGTTTTGTAACAATCCAGTTACAGAGCCCTTTATTTCAACATTAGCCACTCAGAAAAGAAAACTTAATATGACAGATCCAGAACAACTAGAAGATGAGTGGAAGGGAGCAGGATATAACCTAACGAAATTCGAAGGATGGTTTCATCCCCAATATGATAATCAAAGGAATCCAGAGAGTCTATTAGTGACGTCAATGGGAACCGTAAATAAAACAAAAGGAGAAAAAACAAAAGGAGAAGTCTGTCTGGTAAACGACAATGGAGAAGGATTGATGGTTGGATGGAGTGAGTGCAAATGTAACTACACTTTGACTAAAACTACTACTAAACCACCAGGTGCAATCGAATGGCCTTATTGGGGATGGTGGAATCTGTCCACAGTACAAAATTTGACTAGCAAAAAAATCTGGAAAGGAGAATACGGAATAGGAATGATGCACCAGATATGGAACAAATTTGAAGCCTATAATAACACCTATTTCATCTGTGGGCATAGAGCATACCCCTGGTTACCACAAAATTGGACTGGGTCATGTTATTTGGGATATGTAGTGCCTTATATACATCACATTTCATCTTTGGATAGCCACCCTGGGACACGAGCAAAACGAGCCATTACAGAAATTGAAAGGTTCTTTGCTATAGCATTTCCCTGGTATGGAACAGGGAAGTTAACAAGAGAATCTATAAACATGGCAGCAGTGTTGGAACAAATAGCCAATGATACTGCAGATGCTCTTAGTGATGTAAACGCAGAAATGGTGGCTTTGCGCACTGTTGCCTTACAAAACCGCATGGCTCTGGACTATTTGTTGGCAAAAGAAGGGGGCACATGTGCAATCATAAAAACCGAATGTTGCACCTATATCCCAGATAGCTCAGAAAATATCACCAATCTGGTAAACCACATAAAGAAGGCCGTAGAGAAACTACGTCAACCTGAACCATGGTCAATGTGGGATTGGATTTCAGGATGGGGAGGAGCATTGGGAAAGCAAATTTTGGAAGATTTTATCGCAATTGTGATGATAATAATTTTAATTAGTTTATTGATTGGTTGTTTAAAATTATTGTGTACAAAAGTCCTTTCCTTATTAGCGTCAACTCCTCCAGTACCAATGATGTCTGAATATGAGGATATTAAGGGTGAGACCTTTGATGTAGAGTTTCTTAAACTTAGCGAGATAGATTGTCCTTAGAAAGGACAAAAGGGGGGAATGAGGAAATCTACATGATATAAGGGGTTAATTTCAAGTGCTTGCTGGGTAAAAGTTTTCAGACTTGACACTGGGCAAGTGTCGATGTGTAACTAGAGCTATTGCACGTACTCGAACTACAGCCAAGAACAGATGCCTGCCCACCTAATGAGAATGTAGAAGTGGAATAATGAGTTTCTTTGATGTACCAATGACCTGATAACTTGTGACCGAAAGCAAAGCTTGCCTCCCTTATATATGATTAAAGAGGACCTCCGGTTACACGATTCATGCCCTGTTATAGATTAACGGTTGACTTATGTGTCCAGGATCCTTCTGTCAATATGTTATTTCTACCTGATGATTAATCTAAAATGTATCCTGATAGAGGAACAAAGGGATTTCAATCAAACTTGTTTGTTACACTGTATAAATATAGAACGTTTACACTGTATCATTGGAATAGTAGCCTCACCCCTTGAGTGGAGGTGCTGATTCCCCTTGCAAGAAAAGGAAAATAAAAGGCCTGTCCGTCTGACGAATCCAAGTGTGTATTGAGTCATTACCCAGAGCTAAGAAGTAAGGCACTTCTACATACCTCCTTCCCAAGATCCACAAACAGGACTGCCCCGGTAGACCCATCGTTTCAGCCTGTTTTTGCCCCACGGAACTTATCTCTTCCTATCTCGACTCTATCTTCTCTCCCCTTGTCCAGTCTCTTCCCACCTACATCCGCGACTCTTCTGACACCCTCCGCCACTTTAACAGTTTCCACTTTCCTGGCCCCAACCGCTTCCTTTTCACCATGGACGTACAATCCCTCTACACCTCCATCCCCCACCAGGATGGCCTGAGGGCGCTCCACTTCTTCCTTGAACAGAGGCCCAACCAGTCCCCATCCACCACCACCTTCCTCTGCCTGGCTGAACTTGTTCTCACATTGAACAACTTCTCCTTTGACTCCACTCATTTCCTCCAAATCAAAGGTGTTGCCATGGGTACCAGCATGGGTCCTAGCTATGCCTGCCTTTTCCTGGGATATGTGGAACACTCTTTGTTCCAGTCCTACTCGGGTCCCCTCCCTCACCTCTTTTTCTGGTACATTGATGACTGTATTGGTGCCGTTTCCTGCTCTCGCCCTGAACTAGAAAATTTCATTCACTTTGTCCCCAATTTCCACCCTTCCCTCACCTTCACATGGTCCATCTCTGACTCTTCCCTTCCCTTCCTCGACTTCTCCGTCTCCATCTCTGGGGATAGGTTACTGACCAACATTCACTATAAGCCCATTGACTCCCACAGCTACCTGGACTACACTTCCACCCACCCCGCCTCCTGTAAGGACTCTATTCCATTCTCCCAGTTTCTCCGTCTCCGCCGCATCTGCTCCGACGATGCCACCTTCCACACCAGTGCTTCCGACATGTCTTAATCTAGAGCCGTCTTTTGTCTCTTTACTGGTCCCATCACCATCTCGTCTGGTTTTGAATATCTCTTAATGTCTCTTCACTTCTCTTTTGTTCTTTATCCCCATTTCCCAGCCTCCAAACTGGCCTTTTAATCTGTTTCATTTCCTGTGTTTTTTCTGAGTCCTGTCGAAGGGTTTTGATCTGAAACGTTGACTCTGTTTCTCTCTCTATAGATGATGCCTGGCCTGCTGAGTTTTTCCACCAGTTTCTGTTGTTATTTCGGATTTCCAGCATCCGCAGTATTTTGCTATCAGAAATAAACCAGTACCGCAGCCTCTTCTACAGCAGCGCCCCTCGCAGACAGTCACCGGTACTGCAGCTTCATCTACAGCAGCGCCCCTCGCAGACAGTCAAATTTCAAATTCAAATTCAAATTCAAATGCTTTATTGGCATGAAAGTTTACAGAGAACCATATTGCCAAAGCTTACATAGCAAAAAGGTACATTTTCAACATTTTGTAGGTGTCAATCGATTTGACATTTGTTGGGTACATACAATATTACTTTTAAACAATATTAATTTTAAACAGTCTTTGTACTTCATTTGGTACATTCAATATTAATTTTAAACAGTCTTAATTTTATACAGTCCTCAGGTTGTGACATGTTGTTACATATTTGGCCCCAAGGTATGGTCTGTCTCCTTCTCCCAGGACTAATCTCAATTTTGACAGGTCATCCAATTCCTTGAAATCTGGGGTTGTTTGGCTTAGCTTGTTGAATAATTTGTTTCTTGATGTGTTGAATTTTTCGCATTTTAGGAGGAAATGCATTTCTGTTTCAACCTCGCCGGCCAGACATTGATCGCATATTCTATTCTCTCTAGGCTGCCAGGATTTCTTGTATCTGCCTTTTTCAATTTCCAGTTGGTGGTCGCTTAGTCTGTACCTGGTGAGGGTCTGTCTCTGTTTTGTGTCTCTGATGGTCGTGAGGTAGTCTGCCAGTTTATATTCTCTTTTTAGGGCCCGGTAACATTCTAATCTGCTTTGGCTTTCGGTTATTTTGTTCCAATGTTCCAGGTAGGTTTCTTTGCATTGTTTAATGATTTGGTTCACTCGGATTGGTGTTTGGACGGCTGTGTTGGTCTGGGGTTGGTCAGGGTCCGGCTGAGTACTTAGTTTCAGTAGCAGCTGACTCAGGGGACTCTTTTCTGGGTTTAGCTCTTGGGTCTGAAATGCTTTGAAATGAAGGGTGTCTGGGGAGCTAGATTTGAGGTGATCTAGGAAGTTTAGTGCTCGTTTTTGGATGTTTATTATCAGTGGGTATCTGCCTAGTTCGGCTCTGCATGCATTTGTTGGCGTTTTTCTTTGGATGCGAAGGATGCTTCGGCAGAATTCTGCATGTAGGGCTTCTATTGTGTGTTTTTCCCATTTGGTGTAGCTTTGGTGATTTAGCGGTCCCCATACTTCACTACCGTACAGTACAATGGGCAGGATTATGCTGTCAAATATTTTGAGCCAGATTTTGATTGGGATTTGGATGTTGTAGAATTTTCTTTTTACCGCAGCCTCTTCTACAGCAGCGCCCCTCGCAGACAGTCGCCGGTACCGCAGCCTCATCTACAGCAGCGCCCCTCGCAGACAATCGCCGGTACCGCAGCCTCATCTACAGCAGCGCCCCTCGCAGACAGTCGCCGGTACCGCAGCCTCATCTACAGCAGCGCCCCTCGCAGACAGTCGCCGGTACCGCAGCCTCATCTACAGCAGCGCCCCTCGCAGACAGTCGCCGGTACCGCAGCCTCATCTACAGCAGCGCCCCTCGCAGACAGTCACCGGTACCGCAGCCTCATCTACAGCAGCGCCCCTCGCAGACAGTCGCCGGTACCGCAGCCTCATCTACAGCAGCGCCCCTCGCAGACAGTCACTGGTACTGCAGCCTCATCTACAGCAGCGCCCCTCGCAGACAGTCGCCGGTACCGCAACCTCATCTACAGCAGCGCCCCTCGCAGACAGTCACCGGTACCGCAGCCTCATCTACAGCAGCGCCCCTCGCAGATAGTCGTCGGTACTGCAGCTTCATCTACAGCAGCGCCCCTCGCAGTTAACAGGAGGAGGCGGCTCCAAAAATATCCCCATCCTCATTGATGGTGGAGCCCAGCATGTGAGTGCAAAAGACAAGGCTGAAGCATTTGCAACTATCTTCAGCCAGAATTGCCTAGTGGATGATCCATCTCGGCCTCCTCCTGAGGTCCCCAGCATCACAGATGGCGGTCTTCAGCCCATTCAATTCACTCCACGTGATGTCAAGAAACGGCTGAAGACACTGGATACTGCAAAGGCTATGGGCCCTGACAACATTCCGGCAATAGTACTGAAGACTTGTGCTTCAGAACTAGCTGCGCCCCTAGCCAAGCTGTTCCAGTACAGCTACAACACTGGCAGCTACCCGGCAATGTGGAAAATTGCCCAAGTATGTCCTGTTTACAAAAAGCAGGACAAATCCAACCTGGCCAATTACCGTCCCATCAGTCTACTCTCAATCATCAGCAAAGTGATGGAAGGTGTCGTCGACAGTGCTATCAAGCGGCACACACTCAGCAATAACCTGCTAACTGACGCCCAGTTTGGGTTCCGCCAGGGCCACTCAGCTCCTGACCTCATTACAGCCTTGGTCCAAACATGGACAAAAGAGCTGAACTCAAGAGGTGAGGTGACAGTGACTGCCCTTGACATCAAGGCAGCATTTGATCGAGTGTGGCATCAAGGAGCTCTAGCAAAACTGAAGTCAATGGGAATCAAGGGGAAAACTCTCCATTGGTTGGAATCATACCTAGCACAAAGGAAGTTGGCTGTGGTTGTTGGAGGTCATTCATCCCAATCACATGACATCACTGCAGGAGTTGCTCAGGGCAGTGTCCTAGGCCCAACCATCTTCAGCTGCTTCATCAATGACCTTCCCTCCAATGTGGAAGTACAGTTTCTCATTTAGACATAAAATGGCTTCCTGGGCATAGAATGAAATCCATTTAAACTTTAAAATGGCCAACAGCATGATTCACTAATCATGTTTCAAGGGAACGAGATAATTTAGGAATGCTATATACGTACTCCTTGTTTGTGATAAGCTTAACAAGGAGCCTCATTTACCAAACAAACAGCCAAGGACATGATAAGGTAAACATCGGCCCACAGGCCCAGTTGGTACAGTGAGAGAACAGAGGGAACAGAGAGATCCCATAATAAAGGATTAGTTAATCTTATCCCAAGGTATTTCCGTTCGTTATTCTAACGCAGCCCGGAATACGTTGTTTCAATAATTCGCAAGGTCTGTGCCTTTGTAATCAGTTATGATTCAATACTATGTCATGTGGCATAGAAAGCCTGTTTTGCTTCTGTACTGTATAAATATACTACAACTCCTGTATTACTTTGAAGAGGTCTGATGTAGCCCTTGTCTACACAACTCTTCCCTTGCAAGCAAATAAAGCCTGTCTTTAACGATACTTTGTGTTTAAGAGTCTTACTCGGGAGTCGAGACTTCGACACCATCATAAGGTCAGAAGTGGGGATGTTCGCTGATGATTGCACATTGTGCAGCACCATTCGAGACTCGTCAGATACTGACGCAGTCTGTGTCCATATGCAGCAAGACCTGAACAACATTCAGACTTGGGCTGACAAGTGGCAAGTAACATTCGCATCACACAAGTGCCAGGCAATGACCATCTCCAACAAGCGAGACTTTAACCATCTCCCCTTGACATTCAATGGCATTACCATCGCTGAATCCCCCACTATCAACATCCTGGGGGTTACCATTGATCAGAAACTGAACTGGACCAGCCATAGAAATACTGTGGCTACAAGAGCAGGCCAGAGGCTGGGAAATCTGCAGCGAATGTCTCACCTCCTGACTCCCCAAAGCCTTTCCACCATCTACAAGGCACAAGTCAGGAGTGTGATGGAATACTCTCCACTTGCCTGGATGAGTGCAGCTCCAACAACACTCAAGAAGCTCGACACCATTCAGGATAAAGCAGCCTGCTTGATTGGCACTCCATCCACCTTCAACATTCACTCCCTCCACCACCGGCGCACTGTGGCTGCAGTGTGTACCATCTATAAGATGCACTGCAGCAACTCGCCAAAGCTCCTTCAACAGCACCTTCCAAACCCGCGACCTCTACCACTTAGAAGGACAAGGGCAGCAGACGCATGGGAACATCACCACCTACAAGTTCCCCTCCAAGCCACACACCATCCTGACTTGGACCTGTATCGCCGTTCCTTCACTGTCACTGGGCCAAAATCCTGGAACTCCCTTCCTAACAGCATTGTGGGTGTACCTACACCATATGGACTGCAGCGGTTCAAGAAGGTGGCTCACCACCATCTTCTTAAGGGCAATTAGGGATGGGCACTAAATGCAGGCCAAGCCAGCCAGCGACGCCTGTTATGTGTTTTGTGTTCTCCTCCCACCTGTGGTGGCGCTGTCACAGGAGATAAATGGTTGGGTGTTCTCTGTTAAGTTTAGCTCTCTTTGTTCGGAACTTTCCAGAACTTCCTTTCCTTCCAATAAAGCACTTCATGTTTGAATCGCTGAGCTCTGAGTCCTAAATTGTGTCTAGGTAGAAAGGTACCGACACAACAAGTGGCAACGAGGAGCGGATGAATCTGTGTACGTTACGGGTGCAGCGAGTAAACAGAAATTTTAATTTGAAACGTGAGATGGCTACTATATTAGGAAACATCGGTGATTTTGATGAAAATGTGGAGCAATGGAGCGCATATACGGAACGTTTTGACTATTTTGTATTGGCGAATGCGGTGGCAAATGAAAAGGTCGTGCCTACCTTTTAGAGTGTAATCGGGCCGAAGACATTCAATTTACTTCGCAGCCTCGTGCAGCCAGATAAGCCAGGAACTAAAACATATAAGCAACTAGTGGAAATTCTTGGAGCACATTTTTCACCAAAACCTCTGGTTATTGCTGAGAGATTTAGATTTCACAAACGGAATCAAGAGGAGGGGGAATCAGTGACGATGTTTATTGCTGCTTTAAAAAGGTTATCAGAACACTGCGAGTTCAAGGAGGTGCTGAAGGACACCATTAGAGACAGACTCGTGTGTGGTCTGCAAAATGCAGCCACACAGAAGCGCCTTCTTACTGAGGACAACCTCACTCTTGAAAAGGCCATTGAAGTTAGTGTCTCCATGGAGATGGCAGAAAAGGAGGCTCACCAGTCGAGTTCAACAGGGAGAGTTCACAAGGTGTCGTCTGAGCCTAAAGGTGCGCGGAACGGCACATGTTGCCGTTGTGGGAAAATGGGCCATCACGCTAATGACTGCTGGTGTACGGACCTGGAATGCCAAAATTGTGGCAAAAAGGGTCACATTGAACGCGCCTGTAGAGGTAAAAAAAGAACAGACAGAGCTGGGAAGCATGGAAGCAAAATGTCTGTATTTGTACAAGAGAGGAAAAAGAGTGTTCATTCAGTGCAGTATGATGGAACAAGCAAAACAGAGGGGAGCGACACCTCTGAGGAGGAAGAGGTGCACATACTGACGGTTGCAGGTGATTCAAATGGCTACTGGGTGTCACCACTGGTGGAGGGACAATCAGTGCGGATGGAGGTGGACACAGGCGCGGCTGTGTCCCTTGTTTCAGAAACTGTCTACAACAAAATGCTAAAGCATCTTACCCTTCAGCCGACAAACATTGTGCTAAAGACGTATACCGGCGAACCTGTGGCCACGAGAGGCGTCATTGAGGTGACAGTTAAATTGAACGGACAGACTGCAAAACTGCCACTATATGTGGTAAAGGGAAATTACCCATCGCTACTGGGATGTGCGTGGCTAGAGAAAATCACGCTGGACTGGCCTGCAGTCCGCATGATGTCAAAAGGGGAGTCAGGTCTGACTGCAGTGTTAAACAAACATGCAGAACTCTTCAATGGGGAACTTGGGAGCATGAAAAAGATCAGCGTGAGGCTGGACTTTAAACCTGACAGCAAGCCGAAGTTTCACAAAGCCCGACCTGTACCCTATGCAATTAGGCCAAAAGTTGAGGCTAACTTGGAGGCCTTAGTCGAGAATGGAGACCTGGAGCCTGTGAGCATGAGCAAATGGGCCACACCCATTGTTCCTGTCCTGAAAAAGGATGGATCTGTTCGAATCTGCGGGGATTTTAAAGTGACTATTAACCCAGTGCTGTTTGCGGAACAGTACCCTCTTCCCCTCATTGATGATCTTTTTACGGGCCTGGCCGGAGGGCCAAAGTTCAGCAAAATAGACTTATGCCAGGCTTATCTACAAATGCATGTCGATGACAAATCATAGGAGCTGCTGACAATTGTGACACAGAAAGGGCTATACAGGTACTGCCGTCTTCCGTTTGGAATTACGTCGGCCCCTGCTCTATTCCAAAGGGCAATGGATCAGATTTTGAGTGGACTGCCAGGAGTCCAGTGCTACCTGGACGACATCCTTGTCACTGGGACAAATGAGGAGGATCATCTTCTGAACTTGGATGCGACACTACAACGACTGAAAGAGTACGGACTCAGAGTTCGTAAAGACAAATGTGAATTCTTTCAGTCTTCAGTTGAGTACCTGGGGCATGTGATTGACGCTACTGGCCTGCATAAGGCGCCGTCAAAGGTCAAGGCGATCGTGGAGGCCCCAGCACCCCAGAATGCGAGCCAGTTACGTTCATTTCTGGGGCTACTTAACTACTATGGGAAGTTTATTCCAGACTTAGCAACATTGCTGAAGCCGTTACATCAGTTGCTATGTCAAGGCAAAACATGGAAATGGACTGAACTGTGCAACGAAGCTTTCGCCCAAGCAAAGAAAGCACTGCTGAAATCGGAGGTCCTGACACACTTCGACCCAAAGCTACCCGTGCAGCTAGCATGTGATGCATCACCAGATGGTGTGGGAGCAGTCAAATCCCACATCATGCCTTTGGCTGAAGAGAAATCTATCGCCTCTGCATCACGCACCTTGAACAAGGCCGAGAGTAACTATGCGCAGATCGAGCGCGAGGCCTTGGGAATCGTTTTTGGAATTCGAAAATTTCATCAGTACCTGTTTGGGAGAAGGTTCACACTCCTGACAGACCACCGTCCATTGACTTCAATCTTCGGGTCCCACACCGGAATTCCGTCTCTCGCTGCAAGCAGGATGCAAAGGTGGGCTTTACTGTTGTCAGGACACACATACGACATCAAATATCGCAAATCAGACTTGCACGGCAACGCAGGCGGTCTCTCGAGTCTACCCTTGCCTGTTACTCCCCCAGAGCCTCGTCAGATAGACATCTTCTACTTTAGACAAGTGGAGGGTGCACCTGTCACTGCAGTTCAGGTGCGAAGGTACACCCGCAACGATCCAGTCCTGTCTGAGGTAATGGACGATGTCATTCGAGGGAGAGCTATAGGAGATTCTCCTAGTTTGAAACCTTACGTTTCAAAAAGAAATGAGCTCTCCATCCAGGCAGGTTGTCTTCTTTGGGGACGCCGTGTCATCATTCCGCCACCTCTGAGGGAATCTATACTGCAACAACTTCATACAGGCCACAGTGGGATGGTTCGGATGAAGGAAATGGCAAGAAGCTACTTCTGGTGGCCAGGTCTCAATGGGAATATTGAGGAGAAAGCCAAAACATGTTCCCCATGTCAAAGGGTCCAGAATGTTCCACAGCTGGCAACCCTACACCCCTGGGATTGGCCTGCAGAAGTGTGGCAGCGAGTACATGTGGACTTCGCCGGTCCTTTCGAAGAGAAGATGTTTATGGTGGTTGTAGATGCTCGTAGCAAGTGGCCGGAGGTCGCTGTAATGAGGTCTACCATGGCAGAGAAAACAATTGAGAAACTTGGTGAGATGTTCAGCCGTTATGGCTCACTGGAACAACTCGTAAGTGACAACGGTCCACAATTTGTATCACAGGAGTTTGCAACCTTCCTGCATGTGAATGGTGTCCAACACATCAGGTCTGCGCCCTATCATCCCTCTACTAACGGCCAGGCAGAAAGGTTCATGCAAACTTTGAAGCACGCCTTGAAGGCATCGCAAGGTCAGGACACAATCCACCAACGTCTGAACAGCTTCCTGTTGTCCTACAGGAACGAGCCGCATGCCACAACCAAAACTTCCCCCGCTTCGCTCATGATGAAGAGGCAGTTGCGGACAAGTTTTGACTTACTCAAACCTCCAAGGGCAGAGCAGGTTGTCCATCGTCAACAACAAGCTCAAGTTGAAAAGAGAGAGAAAAGAGCCAAGGAGAGACGGTTTCATCCGGGAGAGCACGTCCTAGCTCGAAACTACAACACTGGACCGAAATGGGTTCCTGCTACGGTGATCGTGCAGACGGGCCCTGTGTCTTACACGGTTGAGACTGCTGAGGACGTCGTCTGGAGAAGACACACAGATCAACTGTTGGTAGGAGCAGAGACAGCCACAGAGGCTCCAACGGCTGTTTGGCCTGAACTGTTTCCGGATGATACCGCAAACCAGCATCCTTTGCCATGGTGCTCTTCTCCAACACAGGAAGTCAAAGAGACTGTTCCACCTGTGCAAACTCCTGACTTTCGACTGACACAGGCACCTTCTCCATCCAGGCCTGTGTCAATGCCTACTGCTGTGGAAGCCAGCGATGACCGCCGGTATCCTGTCAGAGAGCGGCGGCCTCCAAGACGCTTGGATCTGCAGGCTTAGTGACTTACCCACAAGACTGGGGCAGAATAAACCCCAGGGTAAAGTCAGGGGTTGAGGCAGTCTACCTCTACCCTAGGTTCGTTGAGTGCAATGAAAGTAACTTACCTGTTGAGGAATAATGTGGACCTTCCATTTAAGAGGGGAGGAAATGTTATGTATTTTGTGTTCTCCTCCCACCTGTGGTGCCGCTGTCACAGGAGATAAATGGTTGGGTGTTCTCTGTTAAGTTTAGCTCTCTTTGTTCGGAACTTTCCAGAACTTCCTTTCCTTCCAATAAAGCACTTCATGTTTGAATCTCTGAGTCCTAAATTGTGTCTAGGTAGAAAGGTACCGACACAACAACGCCCACATCCCATCAATGAATAAAAAAAAAGATAGTCGCCGGTACCGCAGCCTCATCTACAGCAGCGCCCCCCTCGCAGACAGTCGCCGGTACTGCAGCCTGATCTTCAGCAGCGCCCCCTCGCCGACAGTCGCCGGTACTGCAGCCTCATCTACAGCAGCGCCCCTCGCAGACAGTCATAGAAACATAGAAGATAGGAGCAGGAGTAGGCCATTCGGCCCCTCGAGCCTTCTCCGCCATTCAATGAGATCATGGCTAATCATTCAAATTCAGTACCCTGTCCCTTCCTTCTCCCCATATCCCTTGATCCCTTTAGCCTTAAGAAATATATCTAAATCCTTCTTGAATATATTTAATGAATTGGCCTCCACTGCCTTCTCTGGTAGAGAATTCCACAGGTTCACCACTCTCTGGGTGACGAAATTCCTCCTCATCTCTGTCCTAAATGGCTTACCCCTTATCCTTAGACTGAGACCCCTGGTTCTGGACTCCCCGGCCATCGGGAACATCCTTCCTGCATCTAGTCTGTCTAGTCCTGTCATAATTCTATAAGTTTCAATGAGATCCCCCCTCATTCTTCTAAACACCAGCGAGTATAAGCCCAATTGACCCAATCTCTCCTCATATGTCATTCCTGCCATCCCAGGTATCAGTCTGGTGAATATTCACTGCACTCCCTCCATGGCAAGAACATCCTCCCTCAGATAAGGCGACCAAAACTGCACACAATACTCAAGGTGTGGTCTCACCAAGGCCCTGTACAACTGCAGCAAGACATTCTTGTTCCTGTACTCGAACCCTCTCGCTATGAAGGCCAACATACCATTTGCCTTCTTAACCGCCTGCTGCACCTGCATGCTTACCTCCAGCGACTGGTGCACAGGGGCACCCAGGTCTCGTTGCACTTCCCCTTCTCCCAATCTATTGCCGTTCAGATAATAATCTGCCTTCCTGTTTTTGCCACCAAAGTGGATAACCTCGCATTTATCCACATTATACTGCATCTGCCATGCTTTTCACAGAATCACAGAATCACAGAAACCCCACAGTGCAGATAGAGGCCATTTCGGCCCATCGAGCCTGCACCGACACATATCCCACCCGATCCCCGTAACCCCTACACCGACACATATCCCACCCGATCCCCGTAACCCCTACACCAACACATATCCCACCCTATCCTTGTAACCCCACGTATTTAATCCCCCTAACAATAAGGGTCAATTTATCATAGCCAATCAACCTAACCCGCACATCTTTGGACTGTGGGAGGAAACCGGAGCACCCGGAGGAAACCCACGCAAACACGGGGAGAATGTGCAAACTCCACACAGATGGATCTTTTGCCCAATCACCTCTTCCTCCTCCTCTATGTCTGACTCGGACACATTGTCAGCTTGAGGGGCCACCTGCTCACCTGGCGAGTCACCATCTGAAAGCAGGGAGGCACAAGAGTTGCTTTAGAGTGAGGACAGGGCGGCAGCGAGGGAGGCATGAGAGCTGCTGTGCACTGCATTGGTTCGATAGTGGCAAAGGATGCTGGTGTGAGGCACAAGTGGAAAGGGAGAGGTCAAAAAGGTGATGACCTTACCATTGGTGCCCAGAACAGGGTCAGCATCTCCAGTGGCGACGGGGCCACTCAGCCGGCCTGCCATGATCTGCTCCACTCTCTGCTCGAGGTCGCTCAGCTGTTTCAGGTCAGGACGGCCTCCCCCGGTCTGTCGCTGCTGTCTTCTGTTATGCGCCAGCTTGGACTGCAAGAGAAAGGACCGCCTCTAAGTGCAGTGTCAAGCCCTGATATTGCCCGCACTGCCTCCCATGGTCGAATAGCCCTGACAGTGTCTAAAGTCCTGAATGTGCAAGTGCTTTTCATGACAGTCCCATAGCTGCTGGATGAGGGCTGGCCATTAGAGCTTTCAGACTCGTTTGGCCATAAAGTGAGGTGCACATGCAGGGATGAGGAGGATACTGGAAAGGGTACTCACCCTGACAACCCGAGTGAGGACGTTGAATTTTTTCCGGCACTGGGTTGGTGTCCTGCCAACCACGCTGTTGGACATGACCTTGTTTGCCACATCCCTCCATGCTTTCCAATATTCGGAGGGCAGCGGCCTCCTGCCACCCTCAGGGAAGAGGATATGGCACCTGCGGTCCACTGCACCAACCAGCAGCCTCAGGTCACCCTCGCCGAAGCGCTGCACTCTCTCCCTGGCCTTCTCCATTCTCCTGGGCATGGAGCTGTTCCAGAAGCAGTGTTCAGGCCTTGCCTTAGGGCTGCAGTGTGCAGGGCGTGGCAGCCAAGCAATTCCACCCTCCCCCTTTAAGTGCTGACCGGCGCCTGACTGTCTGCCCTCAATGAGCAACTCGCCGCACCTGCGCTGCGCCCACCCTCGGTGTTTGTGCCCTGGATCGCCGGCTTAGCGCCTAATGATAGTCGTGCATCGCCTGCTTTAGCGCAGCAGCAACCTCTTGGGGCGATGCAACTGAATATCGGCGAAGGTGGTGCTAAGTTGCGCCGGGCGCAAAAGTTAGCGAACGCCATGCCGTAGCGCCCCAAACGTGGCTATACTGAATTTCTAGGCCTTGGTGTCTAAATTCTATTGGTGCTGCCTCCTTAAGAGGGACACTTGTGGAGCTGACTCTTCTTATTACTGGCAATTGCAAATTTAAAGTCAACTACAATTGCCACACTTTTGTACTCTACACCTCTATTTATGAAGCCCAGAATCCCGTAAGCCTTTTTAACTGCTTTCTCAACCTGTCCTTCCACCTTCAATGATTTGTGCACACATACCCCCAGATCTCTCTGTTCCTGCACCCCCTTCAGGATTGTACCAGTTAGTTTATATGTCCTCTCCTCATTCTTTCTAACAAAATGTATCACTTCACACTTTTCTGCGTTAAATTTCATCTGCCACGTGTCCGCCCATTTCACCTGCCTGTCTATGTCTTCCTGACTTCTATCACTCTCCTCCTCACTGTTCACTATACTTCCAAGTTTAGTCTCATCTGCATATTTTGAAATTGTGCTCTGTACACCCACGTCCAAGTCATTAATATGTATCAAGAAAAGCAGTGGTCCTAGAACCGACCCCTTAGGAACACCACTGTATACCTTCCTCCAGTCCAAAAAATAACCGTTCACCACTACTCTCGGTTTCCTGTCACTCAGCCAATTCTGTATCCATGTCCACTGTCCCTTTTATACCATGGGCTTCAACTTTGCTGGCAAGCCTATTATGTGGCACTTTGTCGAACGCCTTTTTGAAATCCATGTTCACTACGTCAACTGTATTACCCTCATCAATCCTCGCTGTTGCCTCATCAAAGAACTCGTGAAGTTAGTTAAACACGATTTGCCTTTAACAAATCCGTGCTGGCTTTCCTTAATTAAACCACACTTGTCCAAGTGACTGTTAATTTTGTCCCTGATTACCGTTTCTAAAAGCTTCCCCACTACCGAGGTCAAACTCAATGGGCTGTAGTTGCTGGGTTTATCTTTACACACTTTTTTGAACAAGGGAATAAAATTTGCAGTTCTCCAGTCCTCTGGCACCACCCCCGTATCTAAGGAGGATTTGACGATTATGGCCAGTACCACCGCGATTTCCTCCCTAAATTCCCGCAGCATCCTAGGATGCATCCCATCCACTCCTGGTGATTTATCTACTTTAAATACAGCCAGCCTTTCTAATACCTCTTTTTTATTAATTTTTATCCTATCAACTATCTCCACTACCTCCTCCTTTACTATGCCTGTGGCAGCATCCTCTTCCTTGGTGAAGACAGATGCAAAGTATTAATTTAGTACCTCAGCCATACCTTCTGCCTCCATGAATAGGTCTCCTTTTTGGTCCCTAATCGGCCCCATCACTCCTCTTACTACCCTTTTACTACTTATATGCCTATAGAAGACTTTTGGATTACCTTTTATGTTGGCTGTCATTCTATTCTCATACCCTCTCTTTTCCCGTCTTATTTGATTTTTCACTTCTCCTCTGACCTTTCAATATATAGCCAGATTCTCAGATGCATTTGCAACTTGACATCTGTCATACACACTCTTTTTTCTGCTTCATCATATTCTCTATCTCTTTCATCATCCAGCGAGCCCTGACTTTAGTTGCCCTGCCTTTCCCCCTCGTTGGAAAGTTCCTCAACTGCACCTGAACTATTTCCTCTTTAAAGGCAGCCTTTTGTTTATTACAGTTTTGCCTGCCAATCTTTGATTCCAGTTGACGAGGGCCAGATCCATTCTCATCCCACTGAAATTGCATTTCCCCCTGTTAAACATTTTTACTCTAGATTGCTCCCTGTCCTTTTTCATAGCTAACCAAAACCTTCTGATATTATGATCACTGTTCCCTAAATGTTCACCTATTGAAACTTGCTCCACCTGACCAACCTCATTCCCCAGTCTGGAGTACAGTTACGTTGAAAGAGTGAAGAAGCTGGCGTTGTTCTCCTTGGAGCAGAGAGAATTGAGAGGAGATTTGATAGAGGTGTTCAAATCCATGAGGGGTCTGGGCAGAGTAGATAGAGAGAAACTGTTCCCATTGGCAGAAGGGTGGAGAACCGGAGGACACAGATTTAAGGTGATTGGCAAAAGAACCAAAGGCCACGTAAGAAAGACTTTTTTACACAGCGAGTGGTTAGGATTTGGAATGTTCTCCCTGAAAGGGTGGTGGAGGCAGATGCAATCACAGCTTTCAAAAGGGAGTTGGATAAGTATCTGAAGGGAAGAAATGTGCAGGGCTACGGGGAAAGGGCGGGGGAGTGGGACTGGCTGAAGTGCTCTTGCAGAGAGCCGGCACGGGCTCGACGGGCCGAGTGGCCTCCTTCCCCGCTGTAACCATTCTATGATTCGATGGTTCTATGACCATGTGCTGTAACTTTGAAAAAGGTTAAAAGGAAATTGAACAAATTAAATTAAAGTACTGTTCCTTATGGCGACCAGCGAGGCCCGAGACCAGTCGGGAGCAGTGTGGTGAGACCGGTATAAAAACCGGAGAGCAGCGAGGCCTGAGACCAGTCGGGACCAGCGGGAGCAGCTCGGGAGAAAACCCGGCGACCAGCGAGGCCCGAGACCAGTCGGGAGCAGTGTGGTGAGACCGGTATAAAAACCGGAGAGCAGCGAGGCCCGAGACCAGTCGGGACCAGCGGGAGCAGCGAGGAGGAGCTCGGGAGAAAACCCGGCGACCAGCGAGGCCCGAGAACAGTCGGGAGCAGTGTGGTGAGACCGGTATAAAAACCGGAGAGCAGCGAGGCCCGAGACCAGTCGGAACCAGTGGGAGCAGCGAGGAGGAGCTCGGGAGAAAACCCGGCGACCAGCGAGGCCCGAGACCAGTCGGGAGCAGTGCGGTGAGACCGGTATAAAAACCGGAGAGCAGCGAGGCATACCAACTCAGCAGCGGGGAGAGAGGTAAAATGTAATCAGTGTGTGACGTCACCAGGGAGCAGGTAGGTGATTGGTTGGTGAGTATTTCTCTTTTTTCAATACAAGCTTGAATTCTGTGGTGTTAAATTTCTGTGGTGTAGTGGGGATAGTTGGTAAATAAAGCGCCCTAGAGCATACCTGTGACTGGGGTATTGAATAAATTTTTAAAGAAATTAAAGGGGTAAGTCATGGCAGGAGAGTTCAGACCCGTGCTCTGCTCCTCCTGCTCTATGTGGGAAGTCAGGGATGCTGCCAGTGCCCCTGATGACCATGTGTGCAGGAAATGCATCCAGCTGCAGCTACTTGTAGACCGCATTGCGGCGCTCGAGCTGCGGGTGGATGAATTTTGGAGCATGCGCGATGCTGAAAGGCTCGTGGATAACACGTTTAGCAAGTTGTGCACGCCTCAGGGTAGGGCAGCACAGGGGGTGACCATCAGCCGGAGCAACAAAGGCAGGCAGGTAGTGCAGGGAACCCCTGCGGACATCCCCCTTTCAAACAAGTATACCGCTTTGGATACTGTTGAGGGGGATGACTCACCAGGGGAAGGCAGCAGCGGCCAACTTCCTGGCACTGGGGGTGCTCCTGCTGCCCAGGAAGGGGGGAAAAAGAGTGGGAGAGCAATAGTGGTAGGGGATTCTATAGTAAGGGGAACAGATAGGCGTTTCTGTGGCCGTAGACGTGAATCCAGGATGGTTTGTTGCCTCCCTGGTGCCAGGGTCAAGGATGTCACTGAGCGGCTGCAGGGCATTCTGGAGGGGGAGGGAGAACAGCCAGTGGTCGTGGTCCACATTGGTACCAACGACATAGGTAAAAAGAGGGATGAGGTCCTGCAGCAAGAATTTAGGGAGCTAGGTGAAGGATTAAGGAGCAGGACCTCAAAGGTTGTAATCTCTGGATTACTCCCGGTGCCACGTGCTAGTAAGTATAGGAATAGGAAGATAGAACAGATGAATGCGTGGCTAAAGGGATGGTGCAGGGGGGAGGGCTTTAGTTTCCTGGATCACTGGGTCTGCTTCTGGGAAAGGTGGGACTTGTACAAGTCGGACGGTTTACACCTGAACCAGGGGGGAACCAATATCCTTGCGGGGAGGTTTGCTAGCACTGCTGGGGAGGGTTTAAACTAACTTGGCAGGGGGTTGGGGTACAGAGTGGAGCTATAGTAGGGGTGATTTACGGCCAAATACAGAGGGAAAAACAAGTCAGCTGGGAAGGCAGAGCAAATATGTGAAGGCAAAAGAGAATATGGCAGGGCTGGAAGGCATTTATTTTAATGCAAGGAGTCTTGCAAATAAGGTGGATGAACTGAAGTTGTTGTTGAACACATGGGAGTACGATACTGTTGATATCACGGAGACATGGTTGAGGGAGGGTCAGGACTGGCAGCTCAATATTCCGGGGTATAGAATCTTCAGGCGAGACAGAGGGGGGTGTAAAAGGGGAGGGGGTGTTGCAATATTAATTAAGGAGTCAATTACTGCTGTAAGGAGGGATGATATATTAGCGGGTTCCTCTAATGAGGCCATATGGGTAGAACTTAAAAACAAAAAGGGGGCAAGCACTTTGCTGGGAGTGTACTATAGGCCCCCAAACAGTCAGGGGGAGATAGAGGAACAGATATGTAGGCAAATCTCAGAGAAGTGCGAAAATAATAGGGTAATAATAGTGGGGGATTTCAACTTCCCCAATATAAATTGGGACAGTCAGAGTGTGAAAGGCTTAGAGGGTGCAGAATTCTTAAAGTGCATCCAGGAGAGCTTTTTGAGCCAACATGTAGAAAGTCCTACAAGAGAGGGGGCGGTACTGGACCTAATTCTGGGGAATGTAGCCGGGCAAGTGGTGGAAGTGTCAGTAGGAGAGCATTTTGGCGATAGTGACCATAATTCGGTGAGATTTAAGGTGTTCATGGAAAAAGACAAAGACGGCCCGGAAATAAGGTTTCTAAATTGGGGGAAGGCCGATTTTAATATGATAAGGCAAGATCTGGCCAAAGTGGACTGGGAGCAGCTGCTTATAGGAAAATCCACATTAAAACAGTGGGAGACTTTCAGAAGGGAAATAGAGAGAGTACAACGCCAACATGTTCCTGTAAAGGTCAAGGGTGGGACCAACAAGCAAAGGGAACCTTGGATGACAAGGGATATACAAAAATGCATTAGAAATAAGAGGGGGGCTTTTGGCAGTTACAAAAGACTAAAGACAGAAGAAGCCCTAGAGGAGTATAAAAAGTGCAGGGGCATACTTAAAAAAGAAATTAGGAGGGCGAGGAGGGGCCATGAAATAACACTGGCGAGCAAAATAAAGGAAAATCCTAAGATGTTTTATAAGTATATTAAGGGCAAGAGGATAACCAGGGAAAGGGTAGGGCCCATTAGGGACCAAAGTGGCAATCTGTGTGTAGAGCCAGAGGATGTAGGCGGGGTTTTAAATGAATTTTTTGCATCTGTGTTCACTATGGAGAAAGACGATGCAGACATAGAAATCGGGCAAGGGGACTGTGACATACTTGAACATATTAGCATCGAGAGGGAGGAGGTGCTAGCGGTTTTAGCGGGCCAAAAAGTGGATAAATCCCCAGGCCCGGACGAGATGTATCCCAGGCTGCTGTGGGAGGCAAGGGAGGAGATTGCAGGGGCTCTGACACTAATTTTCAGGACCTCTCTGGCCACAGGGGATGTACCAGAGGACTGGAGAACAGCTAATGTAGTACCATTATTCAAGAAGGGTAGCAGTGATAAACCAGGGAATTACAGGCCAGTGAGTCTAACATCTGTGGTGGGGAAATTATTGGAAAAAATTCTGAGGGACAAAATTAATCTCCACTTGGAGAGGCAAGGATTAATCGGGGATAGTCAGCATGGCTTTGTTAAGGGTAAATCATGTCTAACAAATCTGATCGAATTTTTCGAGGGGGTGACTAGTGGGGTGGATGAGGGAAATGCTGTGGATGTGGTGTACATGGACTTCAGTAAAGCTTTTGACAAAGTCCCGCATAGGAGACTGGTCAAGAAGGTAAGAGCCCATGGGATCCAGGGTGCCTTGGCGCGTTGGATCCTAAACTGGCTGAGTGGCAGGAGGCAGAGGGTGATGGTCGAAGGTTGCTTTTGTGACTGGAAGCCTGTGTCCAGTGGGGTACCTCAGGGCTCTGTGCTGGGTCCCTTATTGTTTGTGATCTACATAAATGATTTGGATGAAAATGTAAAAGGTATGATCAGTAAGTTCGCAGATGACACGAAAATTGGTGGGGTGGTAAATTGCGAGGAGGAAAGCCTCCGGCTACAGGACGATATAAACGGGTTGGTCAGATGGGCGGAAAAGTGGCAAATGGAATTTAACACTGAAAAGTGCGAGGTGATGCATTTTGGACGGACAAATAAGGCAAGGGAATACACAATGAGTGGTAGGACCCTAGGAAGTACAGAGGGTCAGAGGGACCTTGGTGTACATGTACATAGATCCCTGAAGGCAGCGGAGCAGGTAGATAAGGTGGTTAAAAAGGCATATGGGATACTTGCCTTCATTAGCCGAGGCATAGAATATAAGAGCAGGGAGGTTATGATGGAGCTGTACAAAACGCTGGTGAGGCCACAGCTGGAGTACTGTGTGCAGTTCTGGTCGCCTCACTATAGGAAGGATGTGATTGCTTTGGAGAGGGTGCAGAGAAGATTCACCAGGATGTTACCTGGGATGGAGCGCCTCAGCTATGAAGAGAGGCTGGACAGGCTGGAGTTGTTTTCCTTGGAGCAGAGAAGGCTGAGGGGGGACCTGGTTGAGGTGTACAAAATAATGAGGGGCATAGATAGGGTAGATAAAGAGGAACTTTTCCCCTTAGTGGGGGGGTCAATAACAAGGGGGCATAGATTCAGGGTAAGGGGCAGGAGATTTAGAGGGGATTTGAGGAGGAACTTTTTCACCCAGAGGGTGGTTGGAATGTGGAACTCAATGCCTGAAAGGGTGGTGGAGGCAGGAACCCTCACAACATTCAAGAAGCATTTGGATGAGCACTTGAAATGCCATTGCATACAAGGCTATGGACCAAATGCTGGAAAATGGGATAAGACTGGACAGGGATGGATGGGCGGCGCAGACACGATGGGCCGAAGGGCCTCTTTCTGTGCTGTAAAACTCTATGACTCTATGACTATGAATCTATGACTCCAGTCCCTGCGGTGCCCACCGGTCTCGGAAGGCCTCGCGCGTGCCGGCGGACACCGCGTGCTCCATCTCCAGGGCCAGCCAGGGGTGAACGTGGCCGCGGAAGAGAGGCAGGCAGTCGGGCCGAACGACCCCCTGGACCGCCCGCTGCCTGGACCAGTTAATGGCCACTTTGGCCAGGCCCAGGAGCAGTCCCACGAGGAGGTCCGCCGACCTGCCCGCTCCCTGCCGCACCGGGTGACCGAAGATCAGGAGCGTGGGACTGAAGTGCAGCCAATAATCGAGGAGCAGCCCCTTCAAATTCGCTCCCCAGGATGAAGGTCGGCATCCTATTGGGTGAGCGTGAGGCCTGTCTGGACAGATGAACGAACGCACGCATGCATGCAGGGAGACAAATGACACGCACGCACGCAGACATTCACGATGGAATTTACACTTGAGCGAACGAACAGAGGAATGAATGACTGAATGATTCAGCGATGCCAGTAGGACTGGCGAATACGGGTTCTTTCTTTTCTTGGTTTATTAAACAGTGGCAGTTTGTACTGTAAACATTATTGATTTACCTGTAAAAATGTATTATTGTATTTATATTTGTGGTAAACCACTGTTATTGTATATTGTTACCTCTGGGTGGCGCTGTGTACCAAGGCATGCCTCAGCTGACTCCGCCCACATGACCAGGTATAAAGGTGGGGGTTTCGCCGACTCACTTCCTTCTTGGAACCAGCCACCCACGAGAGGCATGCTCTGTTCTCCAGTTAATAAAAGCCTTTTCATCACCTTCCTGATTCATCGTCTTTTATGGAGTAATTGATAAGCGTATCAATATTGTTGACCATTAAGCTGTTTTCGAGGCTTTATCCTTTTTATTGTGGTCAATGAATGTAATGGATTTACTATGTAACTGATGAGTTGCATAAGTAATGTTGTACATGAATATTAAAATTTTAAAAAAGGACAGCAGGTAATACCAAGCAAAAATGAAGAGTTACTACATTGCCAATAGGACTGGTGTAAAATTGTTTTTCACTATGGGTACCTGTACTGTTAATATTGTTGATTTGTCTGTAAAATTTACCACTGCATTTGTACTGTTAGTCCTAAAGCTGTTTTTAAGGCTTTGTTTTATTGCGGCTAATGAATGTAATGGATTTACTATGTAATTGATGAGTTGTGACAAGTACTACCATATTGAAAAAATGTATTATTTTATTTGTATTGTTGATCTTAAAGTTGATTTTTTGTTAAAATTAGCCTTATTGTGGTTAATGAATGTAATGGATTTATTATGAAGTTGATGTATTGTAATAAGTATTACCAGATTTAAATAAAAGATTAGTACTACCATATTGAAAAAATGTATTATTTTATTTGTATTGTTAATCTTAAAGTTGATTTTTTGTTAAAATTAGCCTTATTCTGGTTAATGAATGTAATGGATTTATTATGAAGTTGATGTATTGTAATAAGTATTACCAGGTTTAAATAAAAGATTAGTACTACCATATTGAAAAAATGTATTATTTTATTTGTATTGTTAATCTTAAAGTTGATTTTTTGTTAAAATTAGCCTTATTGTGGTTAATGAATGTAATGGATTTATTATGAAGTTGATGTATTGTAATAAGTATTACCAGGTTTAAATAAAAGATTAGTACTACCATATTGAAAAAATGTATTATCTTATTTGTATTATTAATCTTAAAGTTGATTTTTTGTTAAAATTAGCCTTATTGTGGTTAATGAATGTAATGGATTTATTATGAAGTTGATGTATTGTAATAAGTATTACCAGATTTAAATAAAAGATTAGTACTACCATATTGAAAAAATGTATTATTTTATTTGTATTGTTAATCTTAAAGTTGATTTTTTGTTAAAATTAGCCTTATTGTGGTTAATGAATGTAATGGATTTATTATGAAGTTGATGTATTGTAATAAGTATTACCAGATTTAAATAAAAGATTAGTACTACCATATTTAAATAAATATGTTCGACACAAAAAAAGAAAAAAATAAGTTTAAACAAGGCCCCAATATCTCCGTGTGCCCCGTGGGAATGCGGGTTCACATGGGGAGCCCGTGGGCCAATGAGACCATTCATTTACTGCCGGTTAAACAGGGGATAAAAAGGGGGAGTCGGCTCTACAGCCTCACTTACCTGGGAGCCTTGCTTGTTAGAATGGAGGGGCTGTGGGTTCTGGGCTTGTTCTTTCTTACAATCTGTTCATCTCAGCCGCCCTCTCTCCTTCTCCCCGCCGGTCAATGTTGGCTGTCTCCCAAATTCCGCCAAGACTGCGGGTTTGGGGGAATTGAAGGCAGTGAGTGTGTGCGGAGAGGCTGCTGCTTTGATGCCGGGAGCCGGGATGTGCCGCCGTGTTTCTATTCACTCCACAATCTGCCAGGTGGGTGTATTCTCGGCTCGCCTATATTCTAGGCCAGGGCTTCCCAGGACCAGCCGCAATCCAACTGCACTGGGGATTCCCTGGACAGTATCCTCTCTCTCCTCCTGTCCTGAAACATCAGCTGGAGTCTCCAACCTCTCCAGTCCGGGAGCTGGCGGGTTTAGGAACCGTGTTCAGTTCTACAGTTTGAAAGTCTGATCATTGAGATCCTGACCCAGGATCTCTCCTTCCTTCTCTATGCGACTTGGGACTTCTGATGGTTGAATTGCGCCCCAGGATAGGAGGGCAGAGTGAAGATCAGTCCCTGGCTGGCACTGACCGGACAGGCTGTGGACTTGATGCCGGTCTTGTGTAACCAGTCCAGTAGGGATGGTGTTGGTGACCCGTCTCCATTAGATGGAGAATTGGGGTGTGGACGGGGAGAGAAGGAAACTAGAAGCTGGTGCTGCGCTGGGCGGAGTTTCTCCCCCTCCCGGTAACGGTTCCCTTGCCATTCCCCGTGCAGCAACTAACCGCCTTTCATTGACTCTCTCTTGCAGTGTGCACCAAGGATGGGCGGGTCCTGATCGCCATCTCCAAGGATTTGACGCTGCCTCCTGTAGACCTGACAACGGTCCATCTGAAGGATGGACACGGAGCGGAGTGCAGTCCGACCGTGGCCTCTGCAGACACTGTGCTCTTTCAGTTCGCAGTCACTGAGTGTGGCACTACTCAGCGGGTAGGTATTGTGGGCTGGGAGCCCCATCAATGGCTGTCAGTCGGGTGGGAAAGAGGGGGGCTAAAGGGCAATGGGGGCCCTTCAAGACACTACATGTGATAAGGCAATGGCAGACTTGCTCAATTTCTCTGTAATGATGGTCTTCTGTCTCTTGTAGCTGGACGGGGTGAACGCCGTCTATGAAACGGATGTGTTGGGTCAATTTGAGATCTTGGATGGAGCTTTGGGATCGGTGACCCGGGACAGCCCCTTCAGGTGAGACTGGGAGCACATGGAGCGGGTAGAGAAGGTGAGGAGCTGAATTCTCCAGCCGTGTCCGTTCTCTTGCAGGCTCCATGTCCAGTGCAGTTACAAGGGGAGCCAGGAGTCTGAATTGCAGGTGAAGCCCAGAGTTTACAGCCTTTCTCCGCCACTGCCTGCCACTGAGGCCGGGATCCTGGTTCTGGAGCTGAGAATAGCGAGAGGTAGCGAGTGCTGCTGATGGTTAGTGTCCAACTTCAGGCTCTCTCTCCAAATAGTGGCCGTCCTTCATCGTCTTCTCTTTCCAGATGGTGGCTACCGGAGCTGGTACGTGGCCAGTGACTACCCGATCCTGAGTGTGCTCCGGGACCCCGTGTTTGTGGAGGTTCGAGTCCTGAACCGGAACGATCCGTCCCTTGTGCTGGTGCTCAATGACTGCTGGGCGACCCCCACCCCCGAGCCGCATTCGGGGCTCCGATGGGACCTCCTGGTGGGCAGGTAAGGCAGCGAGTGAGGGACCTTGGGGCAGGCTGGTGAGCGGGGAGGGGGGCGACATGGACTGGGTGAAGGAACGGCCAATAATCAAACCAATCTGAGCTCCAGGTTGACGATTGATGACTTGAATGGACTGGTTTCTTTATTTCGTCTAATCTCGGGACTTTGCTTTGATGTGCCGCTGTAACTCTGTAGTTGGGAGTTCCAGGTGCCCCCTCCATATAACCCGCTCTTCCTCTGTTCCAGGTGCCACTTTACTGGTGACAATTACAAAACCCGCCTCCTCCCGGTAGACGCCGCTTCCCATTCGCCGTTCCCAACTCACCAGAATCGGTTTGTAGTCAGCACTTTCGCTTTCTGGGACCGAGTTTCGGGCCGGGCTCTGAGCGGGGAGGTGAGTTTCCTTCAGTCTTGCTCTCTTGGTTGAACTTGTTCCCTGGGTCTTGCTCACAGTGAGGAGGCCCCTGTTGACCCTTTGACTGTAGAAGCATGAATCTCCTGACTGGGAGCTGTGGCACTGACCACACCGCACTGTCTCTTTCCAGGTTCACTTCCACTGCAGTGCTGAGGTTTGCTTCCCTTCCACCCGAGAGAACTGCACGGCTCCCTGCAGCCCCAGTAAGTAGCTGGGATCTGACTAGAAACTGAACCCTGATGGGGAAGGGTGGGTGTGGGGCATCTGGGCACTGGGCCCAACAGTGGGCACAGGAGCAGTGTCCTCAATCTGCCCGCTCAACTCTATCCCAGTTAGTCTACAGCAGAATAGCAATCTGGCTCCGGGGCTCTGAGCACATCTTGCACTGGTTCTGAATGGAATCCACCTCTGGCCTTGAACATTGATCCAGCATCCTGCTGTCACCAGGAGTTCCAGGGTGGAACTGAACCGATATCTGGGGGCGGGGAGACCTGGGCAATGTGTGTCTGTCCAGTGTAACCGCTCGTCAAACTAGTGCTTAAAACGGGTCTCTTTCCCCAGGAGACCAGCCTGGCCATTGGACCCGTCAACGACTGCAAACTTTGCCGGCTTGATGCGGGTCCTTCTGAGAATCAGGAGTGAATCTTAGTCTGACAGTGAGGGAACAGTGTTTAACTACAGTCCAATCTCTACGGTACTCACTGCCCGAGGGTTTTTGCATTGGGCCATCGGATTTTACACCTGATTCAGCGCTTCAGACAGCTGCACATTGAATTGCCCACCTTGAACTCTTGTCTCTTGTCTCCCCCAGAGAGGCGAAGAAGCGCCGATGACCGGGTTGGGTCCTTGGTGACCTCTGATGGAGCCATCATTTTCCTGGAAGATGAGAGAGTGGCTGCTGGGATCCACCAGGAAGAGAAAGGTAAAGGAGGCCCCTGCTACTGTCTAGTGATGGAGTAACTGGTGCCTATCTAACCCTCCCTTCTCCCCACAGATGCTGCTGCTGATTCCCCCTCCCGTGTTCTTCCTGGAGTAGCGGCTGGGGTAGCTCTGCTCTCCGTGGCCCTGTTGGTCGGGACTGTTGCCATGTGGAAAATGGACCATCGCCACAGGGTGGGCTCCGAGAGCAGCTCCATGGAAATGTAGATGTGTCTGTTGGACAATAAACTCCTGTTATACATGAACCCTGATCTTGTGTTCATAGAATCAGAGAATGGCCTCCTTCTGTGCTGTCACCATTGAGCCCGTGCCTGCTGTTTGCAAGAGCACTTCAGCTAGTCCCACTCCTCGGCCCTTTCCCTGTAGCCCTGCAATTTATTTCTTTCAGTAACTTATCCAATTCCCTTTTGAAATCCACGATTTAATCGGCCTCCACCAACCTTTCAGACCGTGCATTCCAGTTATTAACCACTCCGAGTAAAAAAACAAAAAAAGGATTTTCCTCATTTCTCCTTTGGATCTTTTACAACTAACGTTCAATCTGTGTCCTCTGGCTCTGGCCCGTTCTGCCAATGGCGACAGTGCCCCTCTATCTACTGTCTCGACGCCTCATGCTTTTGAAAACCCCTCAAATCTGCTCTCTGAACCTTCTCTGCTCTAAGAACCCCAGCTTCTCTCGCCATCCATGTAACTGACCTCCTCATCCCTGGAATCATTCTTCCATGCACCCTCTCGAGGGCCGTCACATCATTCCCAAAGAGCGCTGCCCAGAATTGGACACAATACTCCAGTTGAGGCCAAACCAGTGTTTTCTAAAAGTTCATTTCCTTGATTTTTGTACTCCATGCCTCTACTTGTAAAGCCCAGTATCCCATATGCTTTTTTAATTGCTTTGTCAACCTGCCCTGCCGCCTTCAATGATTTGTGCACACATACTCCCAGGTCTCTCTGTTCATGCAGCCACTTTAGGATTGTACCCTTTAGTTTATATTGCCTGTCCTCGTTCTTCCTACCAAATGTTTCACTTTGCACGTTTGTGTTAAATTTCATCTGTCTGCCCATTCCACCAGCCTGGCTGTCGTGAAGTCTATCACACTCCTTTCCCTGCCCCTGTACTTGCTTAAACTCTGTTACATCACTAACCTTTACCCATTCTGATGAAAGGTCATTGACCTGAAACATTAACTCTGTTTCTCTCCACAGAGGCTGCCTGACCTGCCTATTTCCTGCTTTTATTCAACCACTAGTTGGGTTGTTTTGGGCCTCGCTAGACCGGCAGTGGGAAGCTCACTCCTGGTCTTCAGCAGCTGCTCTGAACAGCCTTCCAGCATCCGTCTGGAATCCAGTTCCAGTATCGATCAAAACTCCAGTCAATTCAATAAAGCAGTAGAGAGAGTATTAGCACATCAATTGAGGGTGGAGGTGTCGTGGTCTTTCTTATCCTTACTGATCTGGAACTGTAGGAAGCACTAATCCAGTCACCCCACTCAATGTGGGGTGTGATGCCCACAGTGCGGAGTGGAACTCCTGCACAAGAGGCTTTCCCCAGAATCACTGGTGTCTGAAGGAGCCTTTATTGTGGGGACAACCTCTACAGGAAGTCGGGGATTGAGGGTAGGTCATTATCAGTTGGCTAGTCTAGTTTCAGTTGCTGAGAAACTAGTTTTGACAATACAGGATACTTTGAGTTTGACTTTGGAGAATCCTGAGTTAACAATGATCAGTTGGCAGAGATTTCCCAAAGCCAGGTGGTGCTTGAGCTGCTGCACAGAACTCTGACAGGAGTATTGATGAAAGAAATGCTCTGCTTTTCATTGATCTAGTTTCAAGATGTGACCTGAATTATGGAAAGATGATGGTTACAGAAGCAAAGCCACTGTGGCACATGGTTAGTGGTAATGGGGCAGAGGCCCCATGTTTCACCCACTGACAGGTGCCGGTAGATCCATAGTGGGGACTGTGGGGCTTCTGCAAGACCCACAGCAATAGAAACATAGAGATAGGAACAGGAGTAGGCCATTCGGCCCTTCGAGCCTGCTCCGCCATTCAATGAGATCATGGCTGATCTTCGTCTGAGATCATAGCTGATCTTACCAGTTCAGTACCCCGTCCCCGCCTTTTCTCCGTAACCCTTAATCCCCTTAGCCTTCAGAAATATATCCAATTCTCTCTTGAAAATATTTATTGAATTAGCCTTCACAGCCCTCTGTGGCAGGGAATTCCACAGGCTCACCACTCTTTGAGTGAAGAAATTCTTCCTCATCTCTGTTTTAAATGATTTGCCTGCTATTTTTAGACTGTGGCCCCTGGTTCTGTGCTCCCCGGCCATTGGAGACATTCTCTCTGAATTCAGCCTGTCCAGGCCTGCCATAATTTTATATGTTTCGATGAGATCCCCTCTCAATCTTCTAAACTCCAGTGAGTACAAGCCCAAACTATTTAATCTCTCTTCGTAGGTCATTCCCGCCATTCCAGGTATCAGCCTGGTGAATCGCCGTTGCACTCTTTCCATGGCAAGAGCATCCTTCCGCAGATGGGGCGACCAAAACTGTACACAGTACTCCAGATGCGGTCTCACCAGCACCTTGTACAGATGTAGTAAGGTATCCCTATTCCTATACTCGAACCCCCTTGATATGAAGGCCAACATACCATTTGCCTTCTTGATCGCCTGTTGCACCTGCATGCTCTCCTTCAGTGACTGGTGCACAAGAACACCCAGGTCCCTCTGCACTTCCCCATCTCCCAATCTATTGCCATTTAGATAATAATCTACCCTCCTGTTTTTACCCCCAAAGTGGATAACCTCGCATTTATCCACATTATAGTGCATCTGCCACGTATCTGCCCATTCCCCCAACCTGTCCAAATCGCACTGTAGCCTCCTGACATCCTCATCAGAGCCCACCCCTCCTCCTAGTTTAGTGTCGTCAGCGAATTTGGAAATATTGCATCCAATTCCCTGATCCAGATCATTTATATATATTGTGAACAGCTGGGGTCCCAGGACAGATCCTTGCGGCACCCCGCTGGTCACTGCCTGCCACTCCGAAAACGAGCCGTTTATTCCAACTCTCTGTTTTCTATCCGCCAGCCAGTTCTCTATCCACGTTAATACTTTGCCCCCAATCCCATGAGCCTTAATTTTGCATGATAATCTTTTGTGTGGAACCTTATCGAAGGCTTTCTGGAAGTCAAGGTACACCACATCCACTGGCTCTCCCCCATCTATTTTACCAGTTACTTCCTCAAAAAATTCCAGCAGATTAGTCAAACACGATTTACCCTTTGTAAATCCATGTTGACTCTGTCCGATCCTTTCCCCATTTGTCAAGTGCTCTGCTATTTTATCCTTAATAATGGACTCTAGCATTTTGCCCACAACCGATGTAAGTCTTACTGGTCTATAATTCCCTGCTTTCTCTCTACCCCCCTTTTTAAATATTGGGGTAACATTAGCTACCCTCCAATCCACGGGTACTGTTCCCGAGTCAATGGAGTTCCAGAAGATGATCCTTAGAGCATCTGCTATCTCCAGGGCCACCTCCTTAAGTACCCTAGGATGTAGTTTATCAGGCCCCGGGGATTTGTCGGCCTTCAGTCCCCTCAACTTACCCAACACCATATCCCTAGAGATACTAATTTCTGTCAGCTCCTCCCTCTCATTAGTCCCTATGTTTGCCGATATTCCTGGGAGGTTATTTGTGTCCTCCTTTGTGAATACAGAACCAAAGTATGAGTTTAATTGGTCTGCCATTTCCTTATTCTCCATTATATATTCTCCCGAATCGGACTGCAAGGGACCGACTTGGGATTTTACCAGTCTTTTCCTCCTGATATACCGATAAAAGCTTTTGCAGTCTGTCTTTATGTTTGCTGCAAGTTTACTTTCGTATTCTATTTTCCCCTTCCTGATTAATCCCTTTGTCCTCTTTTGCTGTATCTTGTACTGCCCCCAATCTTCCGGTCTGGTGCTTTTTTTTGCCAGTTGATATGCCCTTTTTTTTGATTTTATGCTGTTCTTAATTTCCCTCGTTATCCACGGTTGAGTCACCTTTTTAGGTTTATTTTTATGCCAAACCGGTATAAACATGTTCTGGAATTCTTCCATTCTATCTTTGAATGCTTGCCATTGTCTCTCCACTGTCAATCCCCCCAGAAACACCACCCAATCAATCTTACCCAATTCCCGTCTCATACCCTCGTAATTCCCTTTATTTAAGTTCTGGACCTTAGTCTCTGATTCAATTTCCTCACTCTCCATCTCGACTGAGAGCTCGATCATATTATGATCGCTCTGACCCAAGGGGCCTCGTACAAGAAGATTGCTGATAAGTCCCTTCTCATTGCACAATACCCAGTCTAAAATGGCCTGATCTCGAGTCGGCTCCTCGACTTATTGGTCCAGATAACCGTCCCGAAAACATTCCAGGAATTCCTCCTCCTCAGAATTTTTACTAATTTGGGTCGTCCAATCAATATGTAAATTAAAGTCACCCATGATGACAGCTGTGCTCTTATCGCACGCTTCTCTAATTTCCCTTTGATGCAGATTGAAAAATTTCAATCCAAGCCCCCCAAACTGGGACTGTGGGTAGTGTGTTCTTGGGCCATGGATTGTCAGGATCATGGGTCAGTGGCACATTGGGTTCAATGTAGGGAAAGGTGAAGTATTGCATCTTCAATACATGGAAGGAGTGCACTAAATGTGGTTGAGCAAGAATAATGTTGGTGTCAAATACAAAGTTAGAATGTAATTCAGCTGCCTTGGTCCTTGGTCCCTCTTCATTGAACTCAACATGGCACTTGGAAAATAATAACCGGATTGGGCAGAGTCAACACAGATTTGAAGGAAATCATGTTTGACAAATCTGTTGGAGATTTTTGAGGTTGTAACTAGCAGAATAGTTAAGGGGGAACCAGTGGATGTGGTGTATTTGGCTTTTCAGTAGACATTTGCTAAGGTGCCACAGTAGGTTATTAAACAAAATTAGAGCTCATGGGATTGGGGGTAATATACTAGCATGGATTGAGGCTTGGTTAATGGACAGAAAACAACAGCAATAAACAGGTCATTTTTGGGATGGCAGGTTGTAACTAGTGGGGTACCGCAAGGATCGGTGCTTGGGCCTCAGCTATTCACAATCTAATCAATGATTTGGATGAGGAACCAAATAGAATATATCCAGGTTTGCTGATCTAAAGCTGGGTGAGAACTAAGTTGAGGAGGATGCAAGGAGGCTTCAAGGGGATTTAGACAGGCTTAGTGAGTGGGCGAGAACATGGCAAATGGAATATAATGTAGAGAAATGTGAAGTTAACCAATGGAGCAATTGGGGATATGTTTGTTCAGAGGGACCTGGGTGTCCTTATACACAAATCAGTTAACGTGCTGGAACTGCAAGCAATTAGGAAAGCAAATGGTATGTTGGCCTTTATTACAAGAGGATTTGAGTATGAGTGAAGATGGCTTACTGCAATTAAATAGGGCCCTGGTGAGACCACACCTGGAGTATTGTGTACAGCTTTGGTCATCTTGCCTAAGGAAGGATGTACTTGCCATAGGGGGAGTGCAATGAACGTTCAGCAGATGGGTTCTTAGGATATGGGTTTGTCATGAGTAGACTGGAATATATACCCTAGAGTTTAGTAGAATGAGGGGATTGACAGACTACATGCAAGGAGGATGTTTCTTCTGGCTGGGGAGTCCAAAACCAGGGTCACAGTCTAAAGATAAGCGGTTGGCCATTTTAGGACTGAGGAGGAGAAATGTCTTCACTGAGGGTGGTGAATCTTTGGCATTCTCCACCCCAGTGGGCTGTGGAGGCTGTCGGTCAGTGTATTGAAGACTGAGATCGATGGATTTTTGACTACCAATGGAATCAAGGGATATGGGGATAGTGGAGATGAGGTAGAAGATCAGCCATGATCTTATTGAATGGCAAAGCGGGCCAAATGGCTTGCTCCTGCTCCTATTATGTTCTGTTTTATGAAAGGGAAATAGTGTTTGACAAATGTCTATGAATTCTTTGCATATGTAACGAGCAGGGTGATTTGGATTTCCAAAAGTCATTCGCTAAGGTGCCACGTTAAAGGTTACTGCACAAAATAAGAGCTCAGTGTTGATGGTAATATTAGCATGGATAGAGGATTGGCTAACAGAAAAGAGTTGGGATAAATGGACTTTCAGGAGGCTTTTAATAAGGTCCTGCATAAGATTAGTGTATACAGTTAAGGCACATGGGATTGGGGGCAAGGTATTGACTTGGATAGCAAACTGGTTGGCAGACAAAGCAAAGAGTTGGAATAAACGGCTCTTTTTCTGAGTGGCAGGCAGTGACTAGTGGGGTACTGGAGGGATCGCTCCTTGGACCCCAGCTATTCACTATCTATTAATGATCTAGATATATATTAATCTAGACAAGGGAACTAGATGTAATATCTCCAAATTTGCAGATGCCACAAAGCTGGGTGTGTGCTGAGGAGGATGCTGAGAAATATCTGGTTGGGTGATTGGGCAAGTGCATGGCAGATGCAATATAACGTGGATAAATGTGAGGTTATCCACTTTGGTGGCAAAAACAAAGGCAGATTATAATCTGAATGGCAATAGATGGGGAAGTGCAACAAGGCCTGGGTGTCCTTGTGCACCAGTTGCTGAAGGTAAGCATGCAGGTGCAGCAGGTGGTTAAGGCGGCAAATGGTATGTTGGCCTTCGTAGCAAGAGGGTATGAGTACAGGAACAAGGACGTCTTACTGCAGTTGTACAGGGCCTTGGTGAGACCACACCTTGACTATTGTGTGCAGCTTTGGTTGCCTTATCTGAGGAAGGATGTTCTTGCCATGCAAGGAGTTCAGCAAAGAGTCACCAGGCTGATACCTGGGATGGCAGGAATGACTTCTGAGGAGAGATTGGGCTTGTACTCGCTGGAGTTTAGAAGAATGAGAGGGGATCTCATTGAAACTTATAAAATTCTGACAGGACTGGACAGACTAGATGCAGGCAGGATGTTCCTGATGGTCAGGGAGACCAGAACCAGGGGTCACAGTCTAAGGATAAGGGGTAGGCCATTTAGGACGGAAATGAGGAGGAATTTCTTCACCCAGAGAGTGGTGAACCTGTGGAATTCTCTACCACAGAAGGCAGTAGACGCCAATACACTAAATATATTCAAGAAGGAGTTGGATATATTTCTTATGGCTAAAGGGATATGGGGAGAAAGCAGGGACCAGTACTGAATTTGAATGACCAGCCATGATCGCATTGAGTGGTGGAGCAGGCTCGAGGGGCCGAATGGCCTACTCCTGCTCCTATCTTCTCTGTTTCTATGGGTCATTTGGCAATTGGCAAACTGTAACTGGTGGGGTGCCACAGCATCAGTGCTGGGTTCTCAACTATTTACAATCTATATTAATGACTTGGATGAGGGACAGTACTGTAGTCAACTTTGTAATGCTATAAAGATAGGTGGGAAAGCAAGTTGAGGATGACAGTCTGCAAAGGGATATAGATAGGTAAGTGAGTGGGCAAAGATTTGGCAGCTGGAGTATAATGTGGGAAACTGAGGTTATCCACTTTAGTAGGAAGAATAGAAAAGTAAAATATTATTTAAATGGAGATAGACTGCATCATGCTGCATTACAGAAGGATCTGGGAGTCCTCGTACATGAAAGTTAGCCAGCAGGTACAGCAAGTAAATAGGAAGGCAAATGGAATGTTGGCCTTTATTTGAAGGGGATGGAGTATACAAGTAGGGAAGTCTTGCTACAACTGTACAGGGCACTGGTGAGACCACACCTAGGGCACTGCATACAGTTTTGGTCAGCTTATTTAAGGAGGGACATGCTTGCATTGGAGGCTGTTCAGAGAAGGTTCACTAGGTTGATTCCTGAGATGAAAGGGTTGCCTTACGAGGGAAGGTTGAGTAGGTTGGGCCTATATTCATTGGAGTTTAGAAGAATGAGACGTCATCTTATTGAAACATAAGATTCTGAGGGGGCTTGACAGGGTAGATGCTGAGAGGATGTTTCCCCTCGTGGGGAATTCAGAACTAGGGGGCATAGTTTTAGGATAAGGGGTCGCCCATTAAGTCTGAAGAGGAGGAATTTCCGGAGTTGTGAATCTTTGTAATTCTGTATCCGAGTGCTGTGGAGGCTGAGTCAGTGAATATATTCAAGGTGGAGATACAGATATTTGAGCTACAGGGGAGTCGAGGGTTATGGGAACAGGCAGGAAAATGGAGTTGAGGCCAAGATCAGAGCAGCCATGATCTTGGTGAACGGCAGAGTGGGCTCGAGGGGCCACATGGACGACTCTTGCTCCTAATTCTTATGTATCTCTTGCCCTAAAGCACTGAGGTGCTCCCCTGGTGATTCTGTTTCTCACTCAACTGATTTTGACCATGGTTTTGATCACTGCCTTAATCTCTGTTCAAAGTTTCTGAGGAAAATGCCCCAAGAATTGCAGGACGGGTCATCGCAATGAACTAAATCCACCAGCATTCAGGGAAGTTAAGATGATAATTTTAGTGCAGGCCCGTGTATGCAAAGTATTCCTTGCCAGTAGTGGCCGGCTCAAGCCACCAAGGCTGCACACATAACCTGAGCATTCTGGACTGTAATTCTTCATTAGCTTGAGGTCTTCTGTAGTACCAACATAACTGCTTCAGTGAGGGACACCTGAAGCAGGTGGCTCCGATTGGTTATTGGTGAAATGGAGCAGGACATTTCCAAACGTGAGTTGGTGTTTTCACACTACAGTATGTTTACAGCAGGTGCATGGGTGTATTGTAGTGACATGAACCTGTTACCTGTAGGGGTCCTATAGAGTAGGTAGAGGGTGGTGTTTATTTCCAGGCAAATCGCCCCTTGTGCTGTGAGAGCTTCTGTTAGCTAAATCTTTATAACGACACCAGTTAGTCAGTGAGTTTCCTGAAGAGCAAGTGAAGTGAGATTGAAGACCGCTTATCCAGGTAATGGTGTAGATAGTGAATGGTCCCAGCAGCAGAGCATTGAAGAAGAATAGACCGAGCCTTCAGCTGAATGTCCATCACTGACCTGTCGAGGCTACACCATCCTCACACTTCACCTGAGATCACAAGTGTGGCTTTATAATCTCGATTCTATCCAATAGACTAGCTCTCCAATATCAAAGGATGTTAACGTGTCAGCTATCTGAGGAGTCTGATAGTAAACTAGTTGTCCCAATTTATTAAGATGAAATTACTCATCCCAACTGGAAATTGATAATCAAACTGGATTCTGATGAATTACTGTGCTGTAGTCGAATGGCTTTGCTCTCTGGATTTAATTAAGTGCTGCTTATGTAATTAATAAACAATTCCTCAGTTGTGTGGTTTCTTGTGCAAGAGTAAATCCAGTCAGTCAGTGTATCGTAATGAAGGGGTGGCAGTGGAAATACTCAATTAATCTAAGCCAGTTAATGTGGGACAGTTTGGCAAACCAAATAACCATCGTTCTTTTCCCCCCCCCACCCCCCCCCCCCAGGCACTGCCTGTAGTGGGGGACGGGGGTGAAAGTTGATTAGGATCTGTCTATCCTTGATTAATATTCTGATCAAGCTACCAATCCCTTTGTTGTCTGCTTCCCCCTACATATTGCTGTTTCAAGTGCCTGGATAGCTTGTCAAGGTGCTGTGTTGTAAACAGTATGCCCCTTAAATGCAACTAATGATCACCTGGAGTAAGAAAGCACAGCAAACTATCTCTGTCCTTCAATAGTACCACTCAGCAGGACCCCAGCCAGCAGGAATTCTTCCAGTATTGTTACTGGGCCAATCATAGTAACTCTGGATTGCAGGGCCCAGGCTGGCTACTCTGACGATTGGTTGACCTACTGACCGATCAAAGGCTCTCCAGGTATAACGCTCACAGCAGGAGTGTGATGGAACACTCGCCTGGGTTGATAAAGCTGCAGCTAAAAACCATTATCCAGTTCCACACCATCCAGCACAGGTCGGTTTGCTTCACAGCCACTGGGTTTAATCTTCAGCCCTCCCTTACCAATGCACTGTGGCTGCAGTATCCATGGCCCATACAATGCATTGCAGCAACTCGCCAATGTTACTTCAACAGCACTTCCCTCCACTGCTACCTCCATCGTTGGAAAGGACAAGAGCAGCAACGGTGTGGGAACATCATCACCTCCGTGTTCCACGCCATGTCACACACCACCCCGCCTAAACTATATAGAACAGTTCCTTCATTGTCCCTGGGTCAAAGTATTGGAATTCTCTGCTGAGCTTCAATACGGCAGCACCATCACCACAAGGACTGCAGTGGGTCAAGGAGAAGACCCATCACCACCACCGTCTCAGGGCAACGAGGGATGGACAATAAATGTAACTGCTTCATCAATCAATGCTGAGACCACAGCAATCTCCAGAGAAGGGCAGGATACACTGGAGCAGGCACTATCTGGGCCGTACTACACTGAGCCACTCCACAGGTACCGATCGCTAAGAAGGACATATGGTTCCAGATAGATTTGTAAAAACTCAAATGATCTAACAGCAGCTGACATCCGCCCCATTCATATGAACATAAGAAATAAGAGCAGGAGTAGGCCACACAGCCCCTCGAGCCTGCTCCGCCATTCAATAAGATCACAGCTGATCATCGACCTCAACTCCACTTTCCCGCCCGATCTCCATATCCCTTGCTTCCCCATGAGTCCAAAATCTGAATACACTCAAAGACTCAGCATGTACAGCCCTCTGGGGCAGAGAATTCCAAAGATTCACAACCCTCTGAGTGAAGAAATTCCTCCTCATCTCAGTTTAAAATGGCCTACCTCTTATCCTGAGACTATGCCCACTAGTTCTAGACACTCCAGCCAGGGGAACCAACCTCTCAGCATTTACCCTGTCCATCCCTGTCAGAATCTTGTATGTTTCAATGAGATCACCTCTCATTCTTCTAAACTCCAGAGAGTATCGGCCCATTCTACACAATCTCTCCTCATAGGACAGCCCTCTCATCCCAGGAATCAATCTAGTGAAACGTTGTTGCCTCCAAGGCAAGTATATCCTTCCTTAGATAAGGAGACCAAACCTGTGCACAGTACTCCAGGTGTGGTCTCACCAATGCCCTGTACAATTGTAGCAATACCTCCTTAATCTTATACTCCAATCCCCTTGAAATAAAGGCCAACATGCCATTTGCCTTCCTTATTGCTTGCTGTACCTGCATGCCAGCTTTCTGTGTTTCTTGCACGAGGATATTCAAATCTCTCTGAGCACCAACATTTGAAAGTTTCTCACCATTTAAAAACATATTCAGTTTCTCTATTCTTCCTACCAAAGTGAATAACCTCACATTTCCCTACATTATACTTCATCTGCCGCCTTACTACCCAGTCACTCAGTCTACCTATATCCCTTTGCAGACTCTTTGTGTTCTCCTCACAGCTTACTGTCCCACATAGCTTGGTATCATCAGCAAACTTGGATACATTACACTCGGTCCCTTCATCTAGGTCATTAATATATATTGTAAATAGCTGAGGCCCCAACGCTGATCCTTGCGGCACCCCACTAGTTACAGCCTGCCAACCTGAAAAAGTTCAGTTTATTCCTCACACACAGGATATAATTGAGAAACTATGGGGCACCAAATGAATCTAAACCTTATAAAAGGTTACTGGGAGTTGCCACCATGGCCAAGGGCTCAGTCCTGCTCTGCGTTTATAACATTGTTGCTGTACAAGTTTAATATTATTACTAAATCCTCGTCCATCAGCTCAGTAGCGACAATGGGGCTGAATTTATTGACACCAATGTTGTGGGTTCTAAATTAGACTGACCACTCCACTCACCTGTATCCCTTTCTGTGATAAGTCACTCCTGACATTGTCTATCCAGCACCTCCTTGGTCTTCCTTGGTCTTCCTCGGCTTCTTGTTCCAGGTGCCTCTGTGTGCAACATTCTGATTTTTGCATCCCGGAAACTCCCGTTATTCCTCTCCAACTATTCATCTCTGCTCCTGGTGTCTTTTGCTCATCAACTTTTCTCATGTTCCAGCTCTCTGATCTGAATAATAATATGGGGATAATATTGCTTCATAAACTCTCGTCTTTGTTTCACCAAAATATCTTCAGCCTTCCGTATCCCACTACGTCTGCCAAAAGCTGCTGATCCAAGTCCAATCCTTCTTTGTTGTCTTCTTCACAACAACAAAGCCAACAACTTGTATTTATATAGCACCTTTAATGTAGTAAATCGTCCCAGAGCGCCTCACAGGAGTGTTAGCAAACAAGATTTGCCACCCAGCCACATATTGGGGCAGATGGCCAAAGGCTTGGTGAAAGAGGTAGATTTAAGGAGCGTCTTAAAGGAGGGGCGAGGTAGAGAGGCGGAGAGGTTTAGGAAGGGAATTCCAGAGCTTAGGGCCCAGACAGCTGAAAGCACGGCCAGCAGTGGTGGAAGGATTAAAATCGGGGATGTGCCATGGTCAGAATTAAAGGAACGCAGTTCTCTATCCAAGTCAGTAGCTTGCCCCCAATCCCCTGTGCCATAACTTTACACGGTAATCTCTTATGCGGGACAAATATCCTTGCGGGGAGGTTTGCTAGCACTGTCGGGGGGGGTTTAAACTAACTTGGCAGGGGGATGGGATACAGAGGGGAGCTGAAATAGGGGGTGATGTGCTGCCAATTATAGAGAAAAAAACAAGTCAGCTTGGTAGACAGGGCAAATATATAAGGGCAAGGCTGGATGGCATCCATTTTAATGCAAGGAGTCTTGCAAATAAGGTGGATGAACTGAAGGTGTTGATAAACACATGGGAGTATGATATTGTTGCTATCACGGAGACATGGTTGAGGGAGGGGCAAGACTGGCAGCTCAATATTCCGGGGTACAGAATCTTCAGGCGAGACAGAGGGGGAGGTATAAGAGGAGGGGGTGTCGCAATATTAATTAAGGAGTCAATTACTGCAGTAAGGAGGGATGATATATTAGCAGGGTCCTCTAATGAGGCCATATGGGTGGAGCTTAAAAACAAAAAGGGGGCAAGCACTTTGCTGGGAGTGTACTATAGGCCTCCAAACAGTCAGGGGGAAATAGAGGAACAGATATGTAGGCAAATCTCAGAGAAATGTGCAAATAATAGGGTAATAATAATGGGGGATTTCAACTTCCCCAATATTAACTGGGATAGTCAAAGTGTGAAAGGCTCAGAGGGTGTAGAATTCTTAAAGTGCATCCAGGAGAGCTTTTTGAGCCAGCATGTAGAAAGTCCTACAAGAGAGGGGGCGGTACTGGACCTAATTCTAGGGAATGTGGCCGGCCAATTGGAAAAAGTGCTAGTAGGTGAGCACTTTGGTGATAGTGACCATAATATGGTAAGATTTAAGGTGGTCATGGAAAAGGACAGGGATGGGCCGGAAATAAAGGTTCTAAATTGGGGGAAGGCCGATTTTAATAGGATAAGGCAGGATCTGGCCAAAATGGACTGGGATCAGCTACTTGTAGGAAAATCCGCATCGGAGCAATGGGAGGCTTTCAGAAGGGAGATTGAGATCATACAAGGGCAACATGTTCCCATAAATGTCAAGAGTGGTTCCAAAAACCACAGGGAACCGTGGATGTCAGGGGATATACGGGAATGGATTAGGAAAAAAAGGAGGGCTTTTGGTAGATACAAAAGGCTAAAGACGGAGGAAGCCCTAGAGGAGTACAAAAAGTGCAGGGGGATACTTAAAAAAGAAATTAGGAGATCAAGGAGGGGCCATGAAATAACACTGGCGAGCAAAATAAAGGAAAATCCGAAGATGTTTTATAAGTATATTAAGGGTAAAAGGATAACTAGGGAAAAAATAGGGCCCATTAGGGACAAAAGTGGCAATCTGTGTGTGGAGCCGGAAGATGTAGGAGGGGTTCTAAATGAATTTTTTGCATCTGTTTTCACTATGGAGAAGGACGATGTAGACATAGAAATAGGGCGGGGGGACTGTGATATGCTCGAACATATTAACATCGAGAGGGAGGAGGTATTGGCGGTTTTAGCTGGCCTAAAAATGGATAAATCCCCAGGCCCGGATGAAATGTACCCCAGGCTGCTGTGTGAGGCAAAGGAGGAGATTGCGGGGGCTCTAACACATATATTCAGGACCTCTCTGGCCACAGGGGATGTGCCAGAGGACTGGAGAACCGCTAATGTAGTACCATTATTCAAGAAGGGTAGTAGGGAAAAACCGGGGAACTACAGGCCAGTGAGCCTAACATCAGTGGTAGGAAAATTACTGGAAAAAATCCTGAGGGACAAAATTTGTCTCCACTTGGAGAGGCAAGGATTAATCAGGGATAGTCAACATGGCTTTGTCAAGGGAAGATCATGTCTGACTAATTTGATTGAATTTTTTGAGGGGGTGACTAGGTGTGTGGATGAGGGTAACGCAGTGGATGTAGTATACATGGATTTCAGTAAGGCCTTCGATAAAGTCCCGCACAGGAGACTGGTCAAGAAGGTAAGAGCCCATGGAATCCAGGGTGCCTTGGCACATTGGATACAAAACTGGCTTAGTGGCAGAAGGCAGAGGGTGATGGTCGAAGGTTGTTTTTGTGACTGGAAACCTGTGGCCAGTGGGGTACCACAGGGATCGGTGCTGGGTCCCTTGCTGTTTGTGGTCTACATTAATGACTTGGATATGAATGTAAAGGGTATGATCAGTAAATTCGCGGATGATACTAAAATTGGTAGGGTGGTAAATAGCGAGGAGGGTAGCCTCAGTCTGCAGAACGATATAGATGGGTTGGTCAGATGGGCGGAACAGTGGCAAATGGAATTTAACCCGGAAAAGTGCGAGGTGATGCACTTTGGGGGGTCTAACAAGGCAAGGGAATACACAATGAAGGGAAAGACCCTAGGCAAGACGGAGGGTCAGAGGGATCTGGGTGTGCAGGTACACAGATCCCTGAAGGCGGCGGAACAGGTGGATAAGGTGGTAAAAAAGGCATATGGGATACTTGCCTTCATTAGCCGAGGCATAGAATATAAGAGCAAGGAGGTTATGATGGAACTGTATAAAACACTGGTTAGGCCACAGCTGGAATACTGTGTGCAGTTCTGGTCGCCACACTACAGGAAAGATGTGATCGCGTTAGAGAGGGTGCAGAGGAGGTTCACCAGGATGTTACCAGGGCTGGAACGCTTCAGCTATGAAGAGAGACTGGGCAGATTGGGTTTGTTTTCCTTGGAGCAGAGGAGGCTGAGGGGGGACATGATTGAGGTGTACAAAATTGTGAGGGGCATAGATAGGATGGATGCTGAGGAGCTTTTCCCCTTAGTAGAGGGGTCAATAACTAGGGGGCATAGATTCAAGGTAAAGGGCGGGAGGTTTAGAGGGGATTTGAGAAAGAACTTTTTCACCCAGAGGGTGGTTGGAGTCTGGAACTCACTGCCTGAAAGGGTTGTGGAGGCAGAAACCCTCACAACATTTAAGAAGCATTTGGATGAGCATTTGAAATGCCATAGCATACAAGGCTACGGGCCAAATGCTGGAATATGGGATTAGATTAGACAGGGCTTGATGGCCGGCATGGACACGATGGGCCGAAGGGCCTCTATCCGTGCTGTATTACTCTATGACTCTATGACTTTATCAAAAGCCTTCTGAAAGTCCAAATACACCACATCCACTGGTTCTCCCTTATCTATTTTACCAGTAATATCCTCAAAAAATTCCAGTAGATTAGGCAAGCACGATTTACCTTTTGTAAATCCATGTTGACTTTGTCCGATCCTGTCACTGTTTTCCACGTGCTCTGCTATTACATCTTTTATAATGGACTCTAGCATTTTCCCCACTTCCGATGTCAGGCTTACCGGTCTATAATTCCCTGTTTTCTCTCTACCAACTTTTTTGAACCGTGGGGTAATATTAGCTACCCTCCAATCCATGGGAACTGTGCCAGAGTCTATTGAATATTGGAAGATGACCAGCAATGCATCTACTATTTCTAGGGCCACTTCCTTAAGTACCCTAGGATGTAGATTATCAGGCCCTGGGGATTTATCGGCCTTCAATCCCATCAATTTCCCTATCACCATTTCCCTACAAATACTGATTTCTTTCAGTTCCTCACTCTCATTAGACCCTATGTTCCCCGACAACTCTGGGAGGTTATTTGTGTCCTCCTTTGTGAAGACAGACCAAAGTATGTATTTAATTGGTCTGCCATTTCTTTGTTCCCCATTATAAATTCCCCTGATTCTGCCTGCAAGGGACCTATGCTTGACTTCACCAATCTTTTTCTCTTCACATATCTATAGAAGCTGTTCCTGTCAGCTTTTATGTTCCAAGCAAGCTTACTCTCATACTCTATTTCCCCCCTCTTAATTAATCCCTTTGTCCTCTTTTGTTGAATCCTAAACTGCTCCCAATCCTCAGGTTTACTGCTTTTTCTGGCCAATTTATATGTCCTCTCCTTGGATCTTATGCTATCCCTAATTTCCCTTGTTAGCCACGGTTGAGTCACCTTTTTTGTTTTATTTTTATGCCAAACAGGGATGAACAAATTCTGTAGTTCATCCATGTGATCTTTAAATGTTTGCCATTGCCTATCCACTGTCAACCCTTTGAGTAACATTCCCCAATCGATCCTACCCAACTCACGCCTCATACCATCGTAGTTTCCTTTGTTTAATTTCAGGACCCTAGTCTCTGAGTCAAATTCTTCACTCTCCATCTTAATAAAGAATTCAATCATATTATGATCGCTCCGCCCTAAGGGGCCTCGCACAAAAAGATTGCTAATAAATCCTTTCTCATTACTTAATACCCAGCCTAAGATGGCCTGACCTCTAATTGGTTCCTCGCCATATTGGTCCAGGAAACCATCCCGTATACACTCCAGGAATTCCTCCTCCACAGTATTGTTACTAATTTGGTTAGCCCAATCTATATGTAGATTATAGTCACCCATGATAACTGCTGTGCCCTTATTGCACATGTCTCTATTTTACCATTTGTTGCCATCCCCAACCTCCGCATTACTGTTTGGGGGTCTGTATACATCTCCTAGTAACGTTTTCTATCCCTTGGTATTCCTCAGCTCTACCCATACAGATTCTACATCATCAGAGCTAATATCCTTCCTTACAATTGTGTTAATCTCCTCTTTAACCAGAAATGCTACCCTACCTCCTTTTCCTTTTTGCCTATCTTTCCTGAATATTGAATACTCCTGGATGTTGAGTTCCCAGCCTTGGTCAGCCTGGAGCCATGTTTCTGTAATCCCAATCATAACATATCTGTTTACATCTATTTGCACAACTAATTCATCCACCTTATTATGAATGCTCCTCGCATTAAGACACAAAGCCTTCAGGCTTGTTTTTTTAACACTCTTAGACATTTTAGAATTATTATTTACTCTGGCCATGTTAGATTTAAACCCTTGATTATTCTGACTGCCACTTTTGCTTTTCTCCTTCCTGTCTTTTGCTTCTATCCTTGTATCCCTTTCTTCTGTCTCCCTGCACAGGTTCCCAACCCCCTGCCATTTTAGCGTAAACCCTCCCCCACAGCACTAGCAAACACTCCCCCTAGGACATCGGTCCCAGTCCTGCCCAGGTGCAAACCGTGCATTTTGTTCTGGTCCCACCTCCCCCAGAATCGGTTCCAATGTCCCAGGAATTGGAATGCCTCCCCCTTGCACCATTCCGCTAGCCACGTATTCATCTGAAATATCCTTCTATTTCTACTCTGACCAGCACGTGGCACTGGTAACAATCCTGAGATTACTACCTTTGAGGTCCTATTTTTTAATTTACCTCCTAACTCCCTTAGTTGACGATGGTTTGGAGTTTGACCTCCGAGGGTGCACCAGAATTAGAGGAGCACACTAACCCACCAAGGTGTACAACCTTTTCCACCTGTTCAACGGCTCCCCCTCCAATTGTAATCTCAGTATCTTCCCGATGCCTCCCAAATGACATCACCTTTGTCTTTTTGTGAATCGGTAATCCATATATTCTACTCTCCACAAACACCTTATCAGTCAATCTCTGCTAATCTGTCTTAGATGTTGCATCAAGTCAATGATTAGCGAATTTGAGATTGTTTAAAATCTTGCCCCATAATGAGCCTCCTCCAATATTATCTTTTAGTGAAAGTGTCATTACTGCTTCCAGTAATAGATAAAGGGGGAACAATTCAGTTGCTTAGCGCCTCCCGTTAGCACCCTAAGAGTGCACAAATGGGGCACAACGCAACTAGTGCTCGGGCACGGCGATGTTTGCGCCGCTCGCGAAATTGACCTGAGTTTTTGCAGCAGCGCTAAACTCTACCGCCCCGATCTCCTGCGCCCGCAGATCCTGACGTCAGTCCAGCGTGCAATGCCCCGGTGGCGCCCCGGACCAGATATTGCGTGGCTCCCCCCTCCTTTCCGCCTGCTGCAAGCATCGACAGGGAGACTGGAACGTTTTCCAGTCGGTAAGGGACTGGGGGAGCAGTATTTAAAAGCACCCTCTTCCTGCCTTTTTTTGTGGGAGACATTTTTGCACCACTCCTTCTGACAGAGAGAGAGAGATTCTGAGAGAGAGAGAAACTTCTGCAGAGAGTCAACGCTGGGTGAAGTAGTTTCGGCTACTGAGCAGCACTTTACAGGTTCTTTTGAATTTGACCTTCATTACTTCAGCTGTCAAGAGACTTTGGGGGCTGCACTGATTCGGGGCGTCGTCCTGCACCTGCAGATTCGGAGGCATCAGAGACACAGAGAGAGGGTGGCAATCATGGCCAGAGGGAGGAGGGCCAACAGGCCTGTGCACAGGAGACCTTACCCTCCCAGGATATTCCGGGAACAATTCTCCTACATTCATTTGTCTGAGGAGCAGTGCATGTGCAGGCTACGCTTCAGCAAGGAGGTGGTCACTGAGCTCTGCCACCTGCTGCAGCCAGATCTGCAGCCTCAACTGAGGACCAGGACGTCTCTGTCGGTGGCAGTGAAGGTCTCAGTGGCTCTGAATTTTTATGCCACCGGCTTCTTTGAAGCTGCTACTGGGGACATTGCCAATATCTCCCAGTTCGCGGTCCATTGCTGTATCCGGCAGGTCAGAAATACCATCTATAGAAGGAGACGCCAGTACATCTCTTTCCCGATGAACCAGGTGAAACAGCATGAACCCGCATTGTGCTTTGCGAGGATAGCGGGCTTCCCCATGGTGCAGGGCGCGATTGACTGCACGCATATGGCATTGGGGGCACCGCATGAAAATGCAGAGGTTTTCTGAAACCGCAAGGGGTTCAACTCCTTAAATGTCCAGTTGGTGTGTGACCACAGTAAGCTGATACTCGCTGTCAATGCCCGCTATCCTGGCAGCAGCCACGATGCTTCCATCCTGCGCCAGACTGGTGTGCCAGAGCTTTTCCAGGCAATGCAACAGCCAGCTGGTTGGCTCCTCGGGGACAAGGGTTATCCACTCTGCACCTGGCTGATGACACGGCTCCATTACCACAACACCCTTACTGAGCTGCAGTACAATGAGAGCCATCTCGCCACCAGGAACATCATTGAGCAGGCGATCGGCATCCTTAAGCAACGGTTCCGCTGTCTGGAGCACACAGGAGGAGCACTGCAGTACTCGCCTGAGTGAGTCTCCCTCTTCATAGTTGTGTGCTGCATTCTTCATAACCTGGCAATCCTCAGGACCCAGCCAATGCCACCGGGCCTTGGTGCACCAGCAGATGAGGAGGAGGAAGAGGAGGAAGAAGAGGCAGCAATGATTCCAAAGGCCAAACATGTACATTTTGAATACAACATCTTTTTTATTTTACAAACTCTGTGTGTGTCATTTATTCATGACAAACTAATAGAAACAAACACAACAAATCATCAATTAACATAACTGGTTTTCACAACCTGGAGATAATGGCCAAAACAGTAAACAAAAGGAATTACACAAACCTCGGCCTTTAATAAAAACATTCCCAACATTTTGTCAGACCTCCTACCTTTTGCCCTTCGAGGGTGATCTCCTTCCCTTGGCCACTTGCCCCCTTCCCACTCTACTGCTCCTCCATAATGGGGCCCCAGTGGCTGCAGCACGCTGGTGGAAGGCTGCTGAATGTCAGATCCTGTGACTACAGATGCCCTTGAAGGACGCCCTTGACCAGCTCTGGGCCTGGAGTGCCCGGCTGCAGACTGCACCAACTCTGCATGGGCAGCAGCAGTCTGGGCTACAGGTGGTGGCAAGTGCAATGGGGAAGTGCCAGTGGTGAGAGCAGGAATGCTGTCATCTTGAGAGTGGAAAGCACCTCTCTGCTCGGCCGACACACTGGCACTCCCACGGGGCAGTACCTCAGCTTCTGGAGCAATCTGCTGGAGCACAGATTGCTGGCCTGGGTACCGTGAGAGCCCCGGGGCAATGTGGCCAAAGCAGTGATGATGGCAGCAGTCAGTGCTTGCGTTGCCTCAATCTGTGACTGCACGAGAGCAGTCCGAGATTGGATCACGGCAGCCAGTGACTGAATTGCAGCACTGAGCATTTACGTGGTGTCCACCTGTGCTGCAGCTTTGTGCTCCACACTCCTTGCCAGTGCATCAATGCTTTCGGGCACCCTTCCCACAGCACCCATGAGCTGAGTGTGCCTGTCCACCGCCTGGGTGTTCATTTCAGAGATGAGCCGCTCCTCCTCTGTGTCCAGTGCAGCAGGACTCACTGGCCTACTCTCCCTCTGGGGAGAGGGCCCGCGAGCTTCCCTACCCCCATCGCGTTGCTGCAACCCGCTGGGTCCCGGAGCTTCACCTTCATCAGGCCATTCCCCCCTGCTACCTTCCAGGGAAGATGTGGCCCCAGTGTGGACATGGGCTTCCTTGGGAGAGGGTTCGCTGAAGCTCCGGCTTCCTCTTCCTCCTCGCCTGTGGCTTCACTCCCACTGGCAGATTGAGGGCTCGTCTCCTCAGCTGGTGAATCAGCAGCTGAAAGCAGGGAGGTACAAGAGTGGCTTTAGCGTGAGGACAGGGGGGCAGTAAGGGAGGAAGGAGTGCAGCGATTTACTAAGTTGGATTGAAAGTGTCAAAGGCTGGTGTTGTGAGGGACAAGTGGAATGAGAGAGGAGAGAAAGCTGATGACCTTACCATTGCTGTCCCGAACGGGGTCAACCTCTCCATGGGTGATGGGACTGATCACCTGGATTGCCACAATCCTGTGGACGCACACCTCAAGATCGCTGAGTGGTTGCAGCTGAGGTGGCCCTCCACCTGTCTGTTGCTGCTGTGGCCTGTTAGGACATAGCTTGGCCTGCAAGAAAAATGACGGTGTCTGAGTAAATGTGCAGCCATGGCCTTGCCTGTTGTGCCTCCCATAGTTGAATAGCCCTCAATGTGTGCAAGGTGTGGAATGTGCGTGTGTGTTTTATGAAATGGCCATAGGTCTTGGTTGAGTGTTGGACATTGGGGTTTTAAGACCCTCTGGCCATAGAGTGAGGTTGAGATGGAGGGATGGAGAGGTATTGAACAACAGCCACTCACCCTGAACACCCGAGTGAGGTCGTTGAACTTTTTGCGACATTGGATGTGGGTCCTGGTCACCATGCTCCTGGAGGAGACGTGATGAGCCACCTCCCTCCAGACTCTCCTGTAGTCACGCGGCAATAGCCTCCTCCCACTCTCAGGCTGCAGTATAGCTCTTCTGCACTCCACCGCACCAACCAGAGCCTCCAATCACTGAAGCGCTGAGCTCGTTCTCTTACCCTCTCCATAGTCCTTGGCTGAAAAATTTAGGCACAGGTCTGTCCAGGCCGAGATTCAAGCCTGCAATGAGCAGGGTGTGGCTGGAGAGTGTGGTGTATGTGCCTTTAAGAGCAATTATGGTGTATGTGCCTTTAAGAGCGCCAGGTGTGGGTAATGCCGGTAATTGCCACTTGGGCTATATAAGCCTGTGTATTGTGTATATCCTTTAGAAACCCCCCCCCCAGACTTGCTTAGTAAATACCTATGAACCAACTCCTGTCTTCAGTGTCTTTATCTACACACGGACACTACAGTGGCGACGAAGTGGAAACGGACTTAACTGCAATTCGGCAGCACCTCAAGGACATCGATTCCTCCAGCGTCCAGAAGTCTCAAGGAAGTAAAAGAAACTGTGGTTTCACCAGCTGGCCAAGCTGGTGGCAGGTACTGCGCTAATCCTTCCTGGGCGTCAGGCTGGAGCTCCAGCGGCGGGCTCTACAGCTGAGACAGGCAGCGAAATCAGAGGCAAGCAATAACGGACTGGGAGGGTGCACTCGAGAGACGGCCGGCGCGGCAAGCAGGTCAGCGTTTAGACCTCCGTCGGGAACGAGTCTCCAACAGTGAATAAACGGAAACCACAGTAAAACAGCGTTGTTATCGGTAGCAGTGGCAGGAAAGCGCGGGAAGCGCCATATCGTTGCTACAGAGAGAAGAAAAAAAAAGCGCGGGAAGCACCATATCTTTTCTGAAATGCCTAAATCTGGTAATATTGAGGCTTTTGATGGCGAAATAGAAGATTGGACCACATACGTGGGAAGAGTAGAGGTTTATTGCACTGCAAATGGAATAACAGATGAAAAAAAAGCTTCAGTACTTCTGAACTTAATGGGCGCGAAGACATACGGACTGTTACGAAATTTAATCACTCCAGCCAAACCAAAGGACAAGACTTTTAAAGAAATTGTTGATACCTTGCAGGAGCATGTAAACCCAACACCGCTGCTGATAGCGGAACGATTCAAGTTCTTCAAGAGAAATCAACACAAGAATGAAAGTAACGCTGATTGCCTAAACGAATTAAGAAAGCTATCAAAGTACTGCCAATTCGGAGCAGGACTATCGGATTAACTTCGAGACAAATTTGTTTGCGGTCTCTTAAGTGAAGGAACACAAAAAAGACTGCTTTCTGAAAAAGATTTAACATTGGACAAAGCTTTCAGTATGGCTGTATCATACGAAGCGGCAGCAAAAGGAGCTGCAGAGATACAACAAGAGACACAGGACTTTGGCACCCATAAAATGACACAGGAGTTCGGAAGATGTTATCGCTGCGGCAGATCCACCCATAACCAGAGGGACTGCTGGTTCAAGGGCAAAGCATGCAGGCGATGTGGTAAGATTGGACACATTGCACGGGTATGCCAATCTGGACAAAATAAATCCACTGACAGAAAACAAAAAATCAATAAAGAAAATTACAGGAAGGTACAAATGATGACGGACAATAGCTCCGAAGACCAGAATAGCGATAGCGACTCCGGAAACCAGAGACTAAGCTGTCTCAAATTACATAATGTACTTGCCAAAGAGGATTACCAAACCATTTGGGTTACCCTCACAATAGCAGGGTCCCCAGTTAAAATGGAGCTAGATACAGGATCGGCTCTAACCGTAATAAATCGACGAGATTACGAGAGGCTATTTTCGCATATACCTCTAAAAGACACATCCATTATCTTAAAAACATATACGGGGCAGAAAGTCTACCCCAAAGGAAAAATAAGGGTGCCTGTGGTATACAACAGCAAAGAAATACAAAAGTTGTATTTATACATTCTACAAGACGGTGGTCCACCGTTGTTGGGACGTGAATGGATAAGGAAGATACGTTTAGACTGGCACTCCATTCAGGCACTGACGGTGGCCAGTAAGGAAAAAAACAATGATGACATCATACCTGAACGATTAAAAGACATCTTGGCCAACGCCAAAGAAGTGTTTCAAGAGAAACTAGGAACCTTGAAAGGCATCACCGCCTCAATAAAAGTGGAAGATACAGCAATTCCAAAATTTTTTAAGGCAAGACCGGTGCCATACGCAATACGTCCGGCAGTCGAGGCAGAGCTGAAGAATTTGGAAAAGGCAGGCGTATTATCCAAAATAGATTGGAGCGAATGGGCAACACCCATTGTTCCAGTCATGAAAAAAACATTGAAAAATAACTCTGAGGAACAGAAAAAAATTCGCATCTGTGGGGACTTTAAGGTGACTGTAAACCCGGTCCTTCACACGGTACAGTATCCTCTTCCGAGGGTAGAAGATATTTTCGCCTCACTATCCGGAGGGAAACGTTTCACAAAAATTGACTTGGCACAGGCATATCTACAGATGGAGGTTGAGGAGACCTCTAAAAAGTATCTCACAATAAACACACACAAGGGCCTGTACCAGTACAATCGACTGGTTTTTGGAATAGCATCAGCTCCAGCTATCTGGCAAAGAGCTATGGAGCAAGTCCTGCAAGGGATTCCGGGGACTCAATGCTACCTAGACGACATCCTTATAACAGGAGAAAACGACAACGAGCACCTTGCCAATTTGGAGCAGGTGCTCACTAGGCTGAAAGAACGGGGCCTACGAGCAAATCGCCCCAAGTGCGAATTTTTCCAAAATCAGATATCATATTGTGGCCACATAATTAATAAGGAAGGGTTGCATAAGTCACCTGAAAAAATTGAAGCAGTTATAAAAGCCCCAGCACCTGAAAATGTTTCACAATTAAGGTCATTCCTGGGATTAATAAATTACTATCATAAATTTTTACCGAACTTATCAACTATTCTACACCCTCTTAATGATCTTCTACAGACAGGAGTGATTTGGAAATGGAACGAAGACTGTAAACGTGCCTTCCATAAATGTAAAGACTTAATCACATCCGAGAAAATTTTGGCTCATTACAACCCATCACTACCAATCAGACTGGCGTGCGATGCATCCCCTTACGGCATAGGAGCGGTATTGTCCCATAGATTCCCTGATGGCTCGGAACGGCCGATAGCTTTTGCGTCACGCTCCTTGAACTCAGCTGAGCGTAACTATGCCCAGATAGACAGGGAAGCACTCAGCCTGGTATGGGGAGTGAAGAAATTCAACCATTACCTACACGGACAAAAATTTACCTTGCTGACTGACCATCAACGCCTCATCTCCATATTCAACGCTAAAAAAGGTGTCCCCATTATGACGGCACAAAGACTACAGAGGTGGTCCCTTTTTCTAGGGGCACACCAATACAACATTGAATACAAAGGGTCAAAACAGCATGGGAATGCTGACGGTTTATCACGCCTACCGTTGCCAACGATAGAAGAGGCACCTACAGTAGACCCAGTAGAGATATTCCACTCTACCATAGTGGAATGTCTACCGGTGACAAATTCTGCCATTGAAAGGGAGACAAGAAATGACCCTACTCTCTCACGGGTCTACGATTTAACAGTGAAGGGATGGCCAGCACATGGCGAACCACTGTTGCCAGCATTCTCGCAAAGAAGAGAACAGCTGTCAGTGTGCCGAGGAACCTTGATGTGTGGATCCAGAGTGGTGATTCCACCCAAACTCCAGGATAAAGTGCAAAAGGAGCTTCACGAGGGGCATCTGGGTGGAGTGAAAATGAAGAACCTAGCTAGGGCGTTTGTATGGTGGCCAGGTATCGATGGAGACATCGAAGACATGACCAAGAGCTGCCTAGGATGCCAGAAGGTCCAAAATGCTCCGCCACAGGCCCCTCTACATCCATGGGAGTGGCCCTCATCTCCCTGGCAAAGGGTGCACATCGACTTTGATGGTCCATTTATGGACTCAATGTTCTTAATCGCAGTTGATGCACACTCCAAGTGGCCGGAGGTAATAAAGATGTCCTCCACCACCACGGAAAAAACCATCACAGTATTAAGGACCATATTTGCCAGGAATGGGCTGCCGGAGCAGATATGTTCGGATAATGGACCGCAATTTGTGTCCGAAGAATTCAGAAAGTTCTTAAAGAACAATGGGGTAAAGCACTACACGTCCGCCCCATACCATCCCGCCACCAATGGATTGGCTGAAAGGTTTGTCCAGACCTTCAAGAAGGCCATCAAGGCCATGGGTAATGAAGATATAAAACTTCAGCACAAGGTGGATAACTTCTTATTTGCATATAGGAATGCAACACATATGGTTACTAACCAAACTCCCGCCATGATGTTCTACAATAGAAATCTAAGATGCCGGCTGGATTTGGTCAAGCCCAACATCCGAATGGACGTGGAGAACCGGCAGTTTCAGGGCATGAATGAAAGGCCAACTAGGGCCTTCCAGATAGGCCAACCGGTTTTGGCCCGGGACTACCGTACCGAGGAATGGCAGCCTGGAACTATCTGCACACGACTAGGACCACTGATGTATACCGTGGACATCGGAGACAGCATAATAAGGCGCCATGCTGACCAAATCATCAAGTCATCCGAAAAGGGACAACCTACACCACCACTCTATACATCTAACGATGAAGTAGAGATACCCATATCTACCTCCGATCCGGTGATACTGGAGCCCGATGAACCCGACACTGGCCTTCAAGCCGAATCAGCCTTGCCAGAAGAACCTACTACACCACCAGAAACTACTACACCCCCGAGGCGTTATCCGGACCGAGTCAGGAAGCCTCCTGAGAGACTAACTTATAATTAATTAATACAGAAATGTATATTATTTTGCATATAACATGTAATTAATAAATACTTAAAATATGATGTACTATTTAGCTAGAAGGGGAGGAATTTTGGTGTATGTGCCTTTAAGAGCAATTATGGTGTATGTGCCTTTAAGAGCCCCAGGTGTGCGTAATGCCGGTAATTGCCACTTGGGCTATATAAGCCTGTGTATTGTGTATATCCTTTAGAACCCCCCCCAAGACTTGCTTAGTAAATACCTATGAAACAACTCCTGTCTTCATCTACACACGGACACTACAGAGAGCAAGATCCACCCTCCCCTTTAAGAACTGGCCGGTGCCAGTGTGTCTGTGTTCCATTGCTACCTGACATCAACTGCGCTTCACCCGCGCTCTGAGTTAGCGCCCCGCTCCTCAGCCTTTGCACCTTAAGACAGGTGTGTAGCACCTGATTTAGCGCTCCAATCACCTCCAGGGGTGATAAACACCAAGTTTCCAGTCGGAGGCGATAATTAGCGCCAGGCGCTAAACTTTGGGCCCGGCCGATAATTGAGCCGCTAACGGGGCGACACCGAATTTCTCCCCCTAAATCTATCAGGTGACAATGAGCACCCTTATCTCACCCCAACTGTTGATCCAAACCATTCCGCTAGTTCCCTGTCCACTCCAGTGCACACAGGGACTTCTGGGAGATGTTCTCTCGCAGTCTGAAAAGTTTCTCAGGAACACCGAACATCCACAAGGCATGCCAGAGACCTTCTCGCCACACACGGTCAAAGGCCTGCTGTGTGATAACTTTGGGAAGGGCCTTGGGACGTGTTGCTGCGTTAAGGCGCTATATAAATGCAAGTTGTTGTTGTAATGTGGATATTGTGTTCTGTAAATTTCTCCGAACCATGTCTCTTGTACAGTGGACATCACTCACAATCTACGGACACAAATGACTGTAAACCGTATAATAGGTTATTGGGAGGTGGCAGTAAACCCAGGGGCCCCGCCGTGCTCTGTTACATTTTCCAGGGTCTACAAGTTTCAGTCCTACATTTCAGAATGAACATTGCATCAACCAGATTCTGGCCACGGCTGGAATTCCATTCAGCCACGGGCCAGGGCTTGTACCATGGCAGGTGTTGCTGACATTGTCATTTCCATTTGGACTAGTGATGCACCCTCTGATTCTCAGAGCCTTTAACAGGAGGAGTTTGAACAGGGATCTGTCCAATACAGGGATCATACCGAGACCATTCCAGGAGATGGGATCTCTGGGGGAGTTTGAAAAGATATCCTTCCACTACACCGGGGTTATAAGGAGACAGCAGGATTAAAGGGGCAGTGACAGCTTGGAAACTAAATTGGCTATGAGACAGAAAGCAGAGAGTAGTGGTGAAGGGATATTTATCAGACTGGAGGGACGTTTACAGTGGTGTCCCCCAGGGGGCGGCATTGGGACCACTGCTCTTCTTGAGATCTATTACTGACCTGGACTTGGGTAAAGGAGGCATCGTTTCAGAGTTTGCAGATGACACCAAACTCAGAAATGTAGTAAACAGTGAGGAGGATAGTAACAGATTTCAGGAGGACAGAGAGAGATTGGTGAAATGGGCAGACACATGGCAGATGACATTTAATGCAGAGAAGTGTGAAGTGTTTCATTTTAGGAGGAAAAATGAGCAGAGGCAATATGGACTAAATGGTATCGTTTTAAAGGAATGCAGGAACAGAGAGATCTGGGGGTGTACGTACACGAATCTTTGAAGTTCATATGGCTCTTAAAAATCCTTTGCTTTATAAATAAAGGGACAAAGTAAAGGAAGTAATGGTAAAGCTTCAAAAATCACTGGTTAGGCCTTAGCTGTAGTATTGCATCCAGTAATGGGCACCGCACTTTAGGAAGGATGTCCAGGCCTTCGAGAGGGTGCAGAGGAGATTTACTGGAATGGTTCCAGGGATGAAAGTCTTCCGTTATGTGGAGAGACTGCAGAAACTGCGGGTTTTTCTCCTTAGAGCAGAGAAGGTTAATGGAACATTTAATATAGATGTTCAAAATTATGAGGGGTTTTCATAGAGATTATATGAAGAGACTGTTCCCACTGGCAGTAGGGTCAGCAACAAGAGGACGCTGATTTCAAACAATTGCCAAAGACCAGGGGGGAGATGAGGAGAATTTGTTTACGCAGCGAGTTGTTGTGATCTGGAATGCGCTGCCTGAAAGGATGACGGAAGCAGATTCAGAAATACCACTCCCAAGGTAATTGGATATGTGCTTGAACAGGAGCAATTAGCAGGGCCATGGGGAAAGAGCAGGGACTGGGATTTATTGGATAGCTCTTTCAAAGGCCGACACAAACACGATGGGCCGAACAGCCTCCTTCGGTGCTGTATCACTCTGATTCCAGGAGATGGGGTCTCTGAGAGGGGTTAGGTGTGGTGCTGAATCAATGTTCCCCAATGTCCACGGGATGGAAGCTGCCTCTCTGCACCGCAAGGTACCGAGTGTCTCATTGACACAAACAACACGATTATCATTTAAAATGATAGGTTTCTCGAGTTAATGAGACTCGGTGTCTAAATTCTATTAGTGCTGCCTCCTTAAGAGGGACACTTGTGGAGCTGACTCTTTTTATTACCGGCAATTGCCAATTTCCACACTTTTGTAATCTATACCGCTATTTATGAAGCCCAGAATCCCGTAAGCCTTTTTAACTGCTTTCTCAACCTGTCCTTCCACCTTCAACGATTTGTGAACACATACCCCCAGGTCTCTCTGTTCCTGCACCCCCTTCAGGATTGGACCATTTAGTTTATATGTCCTCTCCTCATTCTTTCTACCAAAATCTATCACTTCACAATTTTCCGTGCTAAATTTCATCTGTCACGTGTCCGCCCATTTCACCTGCCTGTCTGTCTTCCTGACTTCTGTCACTCTCCTCCTCACTGTTCACTATACTTCCAAGTTTTGTCTCATCTGCAAATTTTGAAATTGTGCCCTGTACACCCATGTCCAAGTCATTAATATGTATCAAGAAAAGCAGTGGTCCTAGAACCGACCCCTTAGGAACACCACTGTATACCTTCCTCCAGTCCAAAAAACAACCGTTCACCACTACTCTCTGTTTCCTGTCACTCAGCCAATTCCGTATCCATGTCCACTGTCCCTTTTATTCCATGGGCTTCAACTTTGCTGGCAAGCATATTATGTGGCACTTTTTCGAACGACTTTTTGAAATCCATGTTCACTACGTCAACTGCATTATCCTCATCAATCCTCCCTGTTACCTCATCAAAAAACTCAAACAAGTTAGTTAAACATGATTTGCCTTTAACAAATCCATGCTGGCTTTCCTTAATTAAACCACACTTTCCAAGCGACTGTTAATTTTGTCCCTGATTACTGTTTCTAAAAGCTTCCCCACTACCGAGGTCAAACTGAATGGGCTGTAGTTGCTGGGTTTATCTTTACACACTTTTTTGAACAAGGGAATAATATTTGCAGTTCTCCAGTCCTCTGGCACCGCCCCCGTATCTAAGGAGGATTGGAAGATTATGGCCAGTATCGCCGCGATTTCTTCCCTAAATTCCCGCAGCATCCTAGGATGCATCCCATCCGCTCCTGGTGATTTATCTACTTAAAATACAGCCAGCCTTTCTAATGCCACTTTTTATCAATTTATATCCTATCAAGTATCTCCACTGCCTCCTCCTTTACAATGTCTATGGCAGCATCCTCTTCCTTGGTGAAGACTGATGCATAGTATTCATTTAGTACCTCAACCATACCCTCTGCCTCCATGAATAGGTCTCCTTTTTGGTCCCTAATCATCCCCATCCCTCCTCTTACTACCCTTTTACTATTTATATGCCTATAGAAGACTTTTGGATTACCTTTTATGTTGGCTGCAATTCTATTCTCATACCCTCTCTTTGCCCGTCTTATTTGATTTTTCACTTCTCCTCGGAACTTTCTATATAGAGCCTGATTCTCAGATGCATTTGCAACTTGACATCTGTCATATTCGCTCTTTTTCTGCTTCGTCATATTCTCTATCTCTTTCATCATCCAGCGAGCCCTGACTTTAGTTGTCCTGCCTTTCCCCCTCGTTGGAAAGTACCTCAACTGCACCTGAACTATTTCCTCTTTAAAGGCAGCCTATTGTTCATTACAGTTTTGCCTGTCAATCTTTGATTCCAGTTTACCCGGGCCAGATCCGTTCTCATCCCACTGAAATTGCATTTCCCCCTGTTAAACATTTTTACTCTAGATTGCTCCCTGTCCTTTTTCATAGCTAACCAAAACCTTCTGATACTATGATTACTGTTCCCTAAATGTTCACCTATTGAAACTTGCTCCACCTGACCAACCTCATTCCCCAGTCTGGAGTACAGTTATGTTGAAAGACTGAAGAAGCTGGCGTTGTTCTCCTTGGAGCAGAGAAAATTGAGAGGAGATTTGATAGAGGTGTTCAAATCCATGAGGGGTGTGGACAGAGTAGATAGAGAGAAACTGTTCCCATTGGCAGAAGGGTGGAGAACCGGAGGACTGAGATTTAAGGTGATTGGCAAAAGAACCAAAGGCCACGTAAGAAAGACTTTTTTATGCAGCGAGTGGTTAAGATTTGGAATGTTCTCCCTGAAAGGGTGGTGGAGGCAGATTCAATCACAGCTTTGAAAAGGGAGTTGGATAAGTATCTGAAGGGAAGAAATGTGCAGGGCTACGGGGAAAGGGCGGGGGAGTGGGACTGGCTGAAGTGCTCTTGCAGAGAGCCGGCACGGGCTCGACGGGCCGAATGGCCTCCTTTCCTGCTGTAACCATTCTATGATTCGATGATTCTATGACCATGTGCTATAACTTTAAAAAAGGTTAAAAGGAAATTGAACAAATTAAATTAAAGTACTGTTCCTTATGGTGATGCAGCACTCCAGTGCCTGCGGTGCCCACCGGTCTCGGAAGGCCTCGAGCGTGCCGGCAGACACCGCGTGCTCCATCTCCAGGGCCACCCAGGGGTGAACGTGGCCGCGGAAGAGAGGTGGGCCGAATGACCCCCTGGACCGCCTGCTGCCTGGACCAGTTAATGGCCACTTTGGCCAGGCCCAGGAGCAGTCCCACGAGGAGGTCCCTGACCCGCCCGCTCCCCTCCGCACTGGGTGGCCGTAGATCAGGAGAGTGGGACTGAAGTGCAGCCAAAAATCGAGGATCAGCCCGTTCAAATAATGGAAGAGGGACTGCAACCTCTCACACTCCGTATAAACATGGACAATCTGGGTCTATGGGAACGAGACAAGTTCAGCCTTTCTTTATTGATGAACTGAAACAGAATATAAGGAAAGAAACATGTACCGCCTCTTAAAGAACAGACATTGTATTCAACCGATGTAAATTTAATCATACTTTACAACTTCAAATAAATACACATCTATATTTTGTTAAAAAACACAGTTCCCTCTACTCAAGGAGCAGAAAACACAAGGCCCCAATATCTCCGTGTGCCCCGTGGGAATGCGGGTTCACATGGGGAGCCCGTGGGCCAATGAGACCATTCATTTACTGCCGGTTAAACAGGGGATAAAAAGGGGGGAGTCGGCTCTACAGCCTCACTTACCTGGGAGCCTTGCTTGTTAGAATGGAGGGGCTGCGGGTTCTGGGCTTGTTCTTTCTTACAATCTGTTCATCTCAGCCGCCCTCTCTCCTTCTCCCCGCCGATCAATGTTGGCTGTCTCCCAAATTCCGCCAAGACTGCGGGTTTGGGGGAATTGAAGGCAGTGAGTGTGTGCGGAGAAGCTGCTGCTTTGATGCCGGGAGCCGGGATGTGCCGTCGTGTTTCTATTCACTCCACAATCTGCCAGGTGGGTGTATTCTCGGCTCGCCTATATTCTGGGCCAGGGCTTCCCAGGACCAGCCGCAATCCAACTGCACTGGGGATTCCCTGGACAGTATCCTCTCTCCTCCTGTCCTGAAACATCAGCTGGAGTCTCCAACCTCTCCAGTCCGGGAGCTGGCGGGTTTAGGAAACGTGTTCAGTTCTACAGTTTGAAAGTCTGATCATTGAGATCCTGACCCAGGATCTCTCCTTCCTTCTCTATGCGACTTGGGACTTCTGATGGTTGAATTGCGCCCCAGGATAGGAGGGCAGAGTGAAGATCAGTCCCTGGCTGGCACTGACCGGACAGGCTGTGGATTTGATGCCGGTCTTGTGTAACCAGTCCAGTAGGGATGGAGTTGGTGACCCGTCTCCATTAGATGGAGAATTGGGGTGTGGACGGGGAGAGAAGGAAACTAGAAGCTGGTGCTGCGCTGGGCGGAGTTTCTCCCCCTCCCGGTAACGGCTCCCTTGCCATTCCCCGTGCAGCAACTAACCGCCTTTCATTGACTCTCTCTTGCAGTGTGCACCAAGGATGGGCGGGTCCTGATCGCCATCTCCAAGGATTTGACGCTGCCTCCTGTAGACCTGACAACGGTCCATCTGAAGAATGGACACGGAGCGGAGTGCAGTCCGACCGTGGCCTCTGCAGACACTGTGCTCTTTCAGTTCGCAGTCACTGAGTGTGGCACTACTCAGCGGGTAGGTATTGTGGGCTGGGAGCCCCATCAATGGCTGTCAGTCGGGTGGGAAAGAGGGGGTCTAAAGGGCAATGGGGGCCCTTAAAGACACTACATGTGATAAGGCAATGGCAGACTTGCTCAATTTCTCTGTAATGATGGTCTTCTGTCTCTTGTAGCTGGACGGGGTGAACGCCGTCTATGAAACGGATGTGTTGGGTCAGTTTGAGATCTTGGATGGAGCTTTGGGATCGGTGACCCGGGACAGCCCCTTCAGGTGAGACTGGGAGCACATGGAGCGGGTAGAGAAGGTGAGGAGCTGAATTCTCCAGCCGTGTCCGTTCTCTTGCAGGCTCCATGTCCAGTGCAGTTACAAGGGGAGCCAGGAGTCTGAATTGCAGGTGAAGCCCAGAGTTTACAGCCTTTCTCCGCCACTGCCTGCCACTGAGGCCGGGATCCTGGTTCTGGAGCTGAGAATAGCGAGAGGTAGCGAGTGCTGCTGATGGTTAGTGTCCAACTTCAGGCTCTCTCTCCAAATAGTGGCCGTCCTTCATCGTCTTCTCTTTCCAGATGGTGGCTACCGGAGCTGGTACGTGGCCAGTGACTACCCGATCCTGAGTGTGCTCCGGGACCCCGTGTTTGTGGAGGTTCGAGTCCTGAACCGGAACGATCCGTCCCTTGTGCTGGTGCTCAATGACTGCTGGGCGACCCCCACCCCCGAGCCGCATTCGGGGCTCCGATGGGACCTCCTGGTGGGCAGGTAAGGCAGCGAGTGAGGGACCTTGGGGCAGGCTGGTGATCGGGGAGGGGGGCGACATGGACTGGGTGAAGGAACGGCCAATAATCAAACCAATCTGAGCTCCAGGTTGACGATTGATGACTTGAATGGCCTGGTTTCTTTATCTCGTCTAATCTCGGGACTTTGCTTTGATGTGCCGCTGTAACTCTGTAGTTGGGAGTTCCAGGTGCCCTCTCCATATAACCCGCTCTTTCTCTGTTCCAGGTGCCCCTTTACTGGTGACAATTACAAAACCCGCCTCCTCCCGGTAGACGCCGCTTCCCATTCGCCGTTCCCAACTCACCAGAATCGGTTTGTAGTCAGCACTTTCGCTTTCTGGGACCGAGTTTCGGGCCGGGCTCTGAGCGGGGAGGTGAGTTTCCTTCAGTCTTGCTCTCTTGGTTGAACTTGTTCCCTGGGTCTTGCTCACAGTGAGGAGGCCCCTGTTGACCCTTTGACTGTAGAAGCATGAATCTCCTGACTGGGAGCTGTGGCACTGACCACACCGCACTGTCTCTTTCCAGGTTCACTTCCACTGCAGTGCTGAGGTTTGCTTCCCTTCCACCCGAGAGAACTGCACGGCTCCCTGCAGCCCCAGTAAGTAGCTGGGATCTGACTAGAAACTGAACCCTGATGGGGAAGGGTGGGTGTGGGGCATCTGGACACTGGGCCCAACAGTGGGCACAGGAGCAGTGTCCTCAATCTGCCCGCTCAACTCTATCCCAGTTAGTCTACAGCAGGATGGCAATCTGGCTCAGCGGCTCTGAGCACATCTTGCACTGGTTCTGAATGGAATCCACCTCTGGCCTTAAACATTGATCTAGCATCCTGCTGTCACCGGGAGTTCCAGGGTGGAACCGAACCGATATCTGGGGGAGACTTGGGCAATGTGTGTATGTCCAGTGTAACCGCTGGTCAAACTAGTGCTTAAAACGGGTCACTTTCCCTCCCCCGCCCCCAGGAGACCAGACTGGCCATTGGACCCGTCAACGACTGCAAACTTTGCTGGGTTGAAGCGGGTCTTTCTGAGAATAGGGAGTGAATCTTAGTCTGACAGTGAGGGAACCGTATTTAACTAGTACAATCTCACTCCGGTACTCACTGCCCGAGGGTTTTTGCATTGGGCCATCGGATTGACCATCTGATTTGGGGCTTCAGACAGCTGCACATTGAATCGCCCACCTTGAACTCTTGTCTCTGCCTCTTGTCTCCCCCAGAGAGGCGAAGAAGCGCCGATGACCGGGCTGGGTCCTTGGTGACTGCTGATGGAGCCATCATTTTCCTGGAAGATGAGGAGAGATTGGCTGCTGGGATCCACCAGGAAGAGAAAGGTAAAGGAGGCCCCTGCTACACTCTAGTGATGGAGTAACTAGTGCCCATCTAACCTCCCTTCTCCCCACAGATGCTGCTGCTGATTCCCCCTCCCGTGTTCTTCCTGGAGTCGCGGTTGGGGTAGCTCTGCTCTCCGTGGCCCTGTTGGTCGGGACTGTTGCCATGTGGAAAATGGACCATCGCCGCAGGGTGGGCTCCGAGTGCAGCTCCGTGGAACTGTAGATGTGTCTGTTGGATAATAAACCCCTGTTATACATGAAACCTGATCTCGTTATATTCAAAGTTCTGGCTGGATTTTACTGTCCTTGTGTTAATTGGTAGCCTGTTTTGGGAATCTATTGGGCCGCTTCTCTCAGCTGCCTTAACAATTGTGCCTCCCAAAAAGAAATCAGCCAAATTTGAGTTCCAGAGCAGTTTTCTATTCGTTCCTGGGATGTGGGTGTCACTGCAAGGGCAGCGTTTATTGCCGTCGTGGTGGTGGTGGTGGTGGTGGTGAGGTGCCTTCTTGAACTGCTACAGTCTGTGGTGAAGATACACTCCCAGTGCTGTTAGGGAGGGAGTTTCAGGATTTTGACCCAGTGATGAAGGAATAGTGATACTGTATTACCAAGTCAGGATGTTGTGATTTGTAGGTGGTGGTGTTCCCATGCACTTGCTGCCCTTGTCATTCTAGGTGGAAGAGGTCACCGATTTGGGAGGTGCTGCTGGAGCAGCCTTGGCGAGTTGCTGCAGTGCATCTTGTCGATGGTCCACAGTGCACCGGTGGGGCAGTGATTGTGTAAGATGGTGGATGGGGTGCCAATCAAGTGGGCTGCTTTGTCCTGGATGGAGTAGCGCTTCAAGTGGTGTTGGATCTGTACTCATCCAGGCAAGTGGAGAGTATTCCATCACACTTAGTCTTGAAGTCCAGATGCTTGGAGATTACTGGATCTGTGACTGGAGCCTGGCAGAGATACAGGTCTCCAGGCTCCCGTTGTTTCACTGGTCAGGGGTGATGTGGGTACATGTGACTGGCATTCTCTACAGATAAACTACAATAAATGGTTGGGTTGGGCCTCACTAAAGCGGCAGTGGAAACATTGGGCTAGAAATTCAGTTGTTAGCGCCGGAGAAGTGGGGCGCAAAGCAGCTAGCACCCAGTCATGGCGCGATCTGCGCCTCTCGTGAACTTCAGTCAAGATTTAGCGGCAGCGCAAAACTGCAGTGCCCACTCAGAAGCGCGCACAGATCCTGAAGTCATTTCATGGTGCAACGCCCTTGGTGTGCCCTGATCTGGAACTTCAGTGGCACCCCCTCTGTGCGCCTGGCGCCCCAGCGACTGGTAGGGGGAACGGTTCCCAGTTGCTGCGGGGGGTGCTATTTAAAGGGGACTCCTCCTGCATTATAAGTGGCAGCCATTTTGTGCCAATCCTTCTGGGAGTGACAAGGGGAGAGCTTTCTGCTTTGACTCAGTGCTCGCACAGGTACTTCTGGCTTTAGGCCAGAGCTTTGTACTTGGATTTAACTTTCAGTGCCACAGCCTAGAGTCACCACATCTAATAGGGGCTGCAATGGGTGGAAACGTTGGCTTTCTGCATTGCATTCAAACGACTTGGATGCCGTGAGTGCCAATCGTGGCCAGACAGCAGGGCCAACAGGTGTTGGCACAGGAGGCCTTACCCACCCAGGCTATACCGCCAGCAGTTCTCATATCTGAACATGTCTGAGGAGTAGTGTTTGGAGGCTGTGATGCAGAAGGGAGGTGGTCACTGAGATCTGCCACCTGCTTCGCAGAGATCTGCAGCCACAGATGAGGAGCAGGATGTCTGTCGGTGGCAGTGAAGGTGATGGTGGCTCAACTTCTATGCCACTGGCTCCTTCCAATCTGCTATTGGGGACATTGCCAATATCTCCCAGTTCGCGGTACATTGCTGCATCCAGCAGGTGACCAATGCCCTTGTTAGAAGACCGAGGTTCTGCTGAGTGAGTTTGAGCAGCTAGGGGTCAAATTAAAAAGCAGAACCACAAGGGTAATAATCTCTGGATTACTACCTGAGCCACGTGCAAATTTGGCTAGGGTAAATAAAATTAGTTAAATATGTGGCTCAAAGCCTGGTGTGGGAGAAATGGGTTTTGCTTCCTTGGACACTGGCATCAGTACTGGGACAAGAGAGAGCTGTTCTGTTGGGATGCACTTCACTTGGCCAGTGCTGGGACGAGTGCTGGCGAATCGAATAACTAGGGCTGTAGAGAGGGCTTTAAACTAATTAGTGGGGGGGGGAGGTTTTAAGAGCAAAAAATGACAGCAGAGAAGGCAATAGAGTAAGGTAGCAGTGGGGGAATTAAAAACCAGAGCGTGTCAGGAAGGGACAGAATGTATAATAAAGGTAAAGTAGTAAAAGCAGGAATAAATTGCCAAAACATATTTGAAAGTTCTTTATCTGAATGCACGCAGCATTCGTAACAAAATTGACGAGTTGACGGTACAAATAACTACACATGGGTATGATCTGGTGGCCATTACGGAAACATGGCTGCAAGATAATCATGACTGGGAACTAAACATACAAGGGTATTTAACTATTAGGAAGGACAGACTGGAAGGAAAGGGAGGTGGGGTTGCTATGTTAATCAAGGATGGAATCACTGCAATAGTCAGAAATGATATTGGGTCAAAGGATTAGGGTAGTGAAATAGTTTGGGTGGAGATGAGGAATAAGAAGGGGGGGAAAAAGTCACTAGTGGGCGTAGTCTATAGGCCTCCTAACAGTTGTAACTCTCTGGGTCGGATTATAAATCCGGAAATAGTTGGGGCTTGTAATAAGGGAACAGCTATAATCATGGGGGATTTTAACTTTCATATTGACTGGACTAATCAAATTGGGCATGGCAGCCTTGAGGAAGAGTTCATAGAGTGTATTAGGGACGGGTTCCTTGAGCAGTATGTAACTGAACCAACCAGGGGGCAGGCAATCTTAGATCTGGTCCTGTGTAATGAGACCGGATTAATAAAAAATGTCCTGGTAAAGGATCCCCTTGGAATGCGTGACCATAATATGGTTGAATTCCAAATTCTGTTTGAGGGTGAGTTGGATCTCAAACCAGCATACTGAGCTTAAATAAAGGAGACTATGAAGGTATGAGTAGAATTGACTAAAGTGGACTGGGAAAACAGGGAAAACAGATTAAAGTGTAAGACGGTACAAGAGCAGTGGTTTGCATTCAAGGAGATATTTCACATCTTTCAAGATAAATATATTCCACTGAGGAAAAAGGGAGTAAAAGAAAAGACAGCCATCTATGGCATGGTAAAGTAATAAAGGATAGTATCCAACTGAAAACAAGGGCATATAAAGTAGCCAAATCTAGTGGGAGGATAGAAGATTGGGAAGCATTTAAAAGCCAGCAAACAATAACTAAAAGATTAATTAAGAAAGGGAAGATAGATTATGAAAGTAAACTAGCAAAAAATATAAAAACATAGCAAGAGATTCTACGGCTATATTTAGAAAAAGAAAAAGGGTGGCTAAAGTGAACGTTGGTCCCTTAGAGGATGGGACCGGGACACTACTGGTGGGGAACATGGAGATGGCAAAGATGCTGAACAAATATTTTGTATCAGTCTTTATGGTAGAGGGCACTAAATATCCCAACACTGGACAAACAGGGGGCAATGAGGGGGGAGAGAGGAGCTAAAGACGATTAAAATCACTAAGGAGATGATCTCAGTAAAATAATGGGACTTAAGGCGGATAAATCCCCCGGACCTGATGGCTTACATCCTAGGGTTTTGAGAGAAGTGGCGGTAGGGATTGTGGATGCATTGGTGATTATTTTCCAGAACTCCCTGGACTCGGGAAAGGTCCTGGCAGAATGGAAAACTGCTAATGTAACACCCTTATTTAAGAAGGGAAGCAGACCAAAAAGCTGGAAACTATAGACCAGTTAGCCTAACATCTGTGGTTGGCAAAATGTTGCAGTCCATTATTAAGGAAACAGTAACAGAGCATTTGGATAAACATAATTTAATAGGACAGAGTCTGCATGGTTTTATGAAGGGGAAGTTGATGTGCCTTCAATAACCACAAAACTAGAAATTTTAGACTTTAACAAGTTGGCTATTAATCACTAAGATCAGAGCTAACATCACAACACACTGACTGGTTCGCAGGAATGAGTCATACAGATCCTGGGATCTTTATGTAAGAGAAGTCAGGGGCGGAGCCAAGACCTGGAACATTCCAGGTTAGTCAGGAAAGAGGAAGTGAAACTATACACTGTGTGGGGGAGGGTAATATACATGAGTGCAAAAACGAATACAGGCAAGCCAAACACATTTCATTACATTCACCCCTTCTTTAGATTTAGCCCATTGGGGTGATGTTTCTTCAAAGTTGGTATAAGTGAGTCTGTCAGGAGGTTTTGCGGTTCTCGGTGATTGGCGCAAAGCCGGTTGGGGTGCCTCTAGGGGAGTGGATTCTGGTTCCTCCGCTGTCCGGGCCTCCGCAGTGTCTTCCAGGTTATCTGCAGTGTCCTCCAGGTTAAAGTTGGGTATTGATACCTCTGGGCGTCCTGTCTCTTTTTGGTGTAGGTCTTCCTCGGGTAGTCTCTCATCGTTCTCTCCGCTCCCCGAGGGAGCGAGGTCTTTTATGGAAACAGTGTCCTCTCACCCGTCAGAGTATTCGATATAGGCGTACTGAGGGTTTGCATGGAGGAGCTGTACCTTTTCCACAAGGGGGTCCGTTTTATGGCCTCTCGCGTGCTTCCGCAATAGTACTGTCCCCGGAGACATCAGCCACGCGGGTAGAGATATGCCCGAGGTAGATTTCCGGGGGAAAACGAACATCTTTTCGTGAGGGGTAGCGTTAGTGGCTGTACATAACAGAGACCTTATGGAGTGGAGCACATCTGGGAGGACTTCCTGCCAGCGGGAGGTCGGAAGGCCTTTTGACTTTAAGGCTAACGTGACAGCCTTCCAAACAGTAGCATTCTCCCTTTCCACTTGCCCATTACCCCGGGGGTTGTAGCTAGTGGTTCTGCTAGTGGCTATCCCCTTTGAGAGCAAGAACTGGCGCAGTTCGTCACTCATAAATGACGTCCCCCTATCGCTGTGTATGTAGTTCGGCATGCCAAACATGCAGAATAGATTACAGAGACACTTGATGACCGTGGCACTGGTCATGTCTGGGCAGGGAATGGCGAAGGGGAAGCGGGAATATTCATCGATGATATTGAGGAAGTATACGTTACGGTCGGCAGAGGGAAGGGGTCCCTTGAAGTCCAGACTTAGGTGCTCGAATGGCCGTGTGGCTTTGATAAGGTGTGCACGGTCAGGCCTGTAGAAACGAGGCTTGCATTCCGCACAGATGCGGCAGGCTCTGGTCATTGCCCTGACCACCTCGATGGAGTGGGGTAGATTGCGGGACTTTATAAAATGGTATAGTCGGGTGACCCCCTGGGTGACAGAGGTCGTTGTGGAGACCCTGTAATTTCTCCGTATGAATGCTGGCACACATTCCCCGTGATAGGGCGTCTGGGGGTTCATTAAGGGCTCCCGGCCTGTACATAATATCATAGTCGAACGTGGATAGTTCGATCCTCCACCTGAGTATTTTGTCATTCTTGATTTTGCCCCTTTTGTTTGTTATTAAACATGAAAGCCACCGACCGCTGGTCGGTGAGCAGGGTGAAACGTTTGCCGGCTAGGTAGTGTCTCCAGTGCCGCACTGCCTCCACTATAGCCTGTGCCTCCTTCTCGACAGAAGAGTGCCTGATTTCAGGTCCCTGAAGGGTTCAGGAGAAGAAGGCCACAGGTCTCCCAGCCTGATTGAGGGTCGCAGCTAAAGCAAAGCCTGACGCATCGCTTTCGACTTGAAAGGGAATGCTTTCGTCCACTGCACACAGTGCAGCCCTTTCAATGTCCTGTTTGATACTGGTGAAAGCCTCCCGAGCTTCAGCTGATAGTGGGAAGGACGTCGATTTAATGAGGGGTCGGGCCTTATCAGAGTAATTGGGCACCCATTGGGCATAACACGAAAAAAATCCCAGGCACCTTTTTAAAGCTTTGGGATTGTGTGGCAGGGGCAGTTCTTTTTAGGGGGCGTAATCGGTCAGGGTCCGGTCCAATTACACCATCTTCCACCACACAGCCGAGGATACAGAGACAGGTTGTGTTGAAGACACATTTGTCTTCGTTGTAGGTTAGATTCAGCTTTAGGGCAGTTTTTAAAAATCTCGCAAGATTTAGATCGTGGTCTTGCTGGTTCTGCCCGCAGATAGAGACATTCTACAGATAGGGGTAGGTAGCTTGTAGTTTATTCTCGTCAACCATGTGGTCCATCTCACGTTGGAAGACCGAGACCCCATTTGTTACCCCGAAGGGCACTCTGAGAAAATGGTAGAGGCATCCGTTCGCCTCGAAGGCGGTGTATGGGCGGTCCTCCGTTCTAATGGGGAGCTGGTGATACGCGGATTTGAGGTCGATAGTCAAGAAGACTCAGTATTGCGCGATCTGGTTGACCATTTCTGATATGCGGGGTAAAGGGTAGGCATCCAGCTGGGTATAAATATTAACAGTCTGGCTGTAGTCAATTACCATCCGTTTCTTTTCGCTATTTTTAACTATGACTACTTGGGCACGCCACGGACTGGTACTGCATTCAATAATGCCTTCCCGCAGGAGTCTGTCCACTTCCGCCTTGATAAAGTGTCTGTCTTCCAGACTGTACCGTCTACTTTTGGTCGCTATGGGCCTACAGTTCGGAGCGAGATTAGCGAATAAAGAGGGCGGGCTGATTTTTAAGGTTGATAGGCCACAGACTGTGAGTGGCGGCTGGGACCCGCCATATGCTAGCGTGACACTTTCGTGGTGGCACTGGAAGTCCAGGCCCAAGATTACATTAACACAGAGTTCTGGCATCACGAGGAGTTTAAAATCCTTGTAGTCCGTGCCTTTTACAGTCAGTGTTACCACACAGTAGCCCAAAATGTCCGAAATGTGGGGCTTAGCAGCCATAGCAATTCTGCTCCGTGTAGGGGTTACCGTTAATGAGTGCTGCCGTACCAGGCTAGGGTGGATAAAACTCTCGGTACTCCCACAGTCAATTAAACATTTCGTTAAATTCCCGTTTACCTGTATGTCCATCATGGATTTTGTCAACGGGTGTGGAATCGCGGACCAATTCGTCAGAGTACGCGTTGGCCATCACGGCCTTGCAGTTACAGTCCCGGACCAAGTCCTTTAGGCCCTGTAAGAAATCGTCCATTGATTCCTCAGGTTGCTGCTTGCGTGTAGCCAGCAGATGTCTGGCGTACACTTCATTTGCTGGCCTCTGGTATTGGGCCTTCAGGATAGTGATGGCCTCCATGTAAGAGGTGGCGTCCCGGATGGACGAATAAATCCGATGATTAACGTGAGTAGTCAGTAGACTCAGTTTATCTACCTTGCTAGCGGATGAGGCCCTCGCGAAGAGTTCGAAGCATTTGAGCCAGTGTCCAAATTGATTTGATGCTTCAGCAGAATATGGATCCAAGTCCAGACGCTCTGGTTTTAGGAGTCGATCCACCCTAGTATTCTTCAGTGATTAAAATTGATGTGCCTTCAATAACCACAAAACTAGAAGTTTTAGACTTTAACAAGTTGGCTTTTAATCACTAAGATCAGAGCTAACATCTCAACACACTGACTGGCTCGCAGGAATGAGTCATACAGATCCTGGGATCTTTATGTAAGAGAAGTCAGGGGCGGAGCCAAGAGCCAAGAGCCAAGACCTGGAACATTCCAGGTTAGTCAGGAAAGAGGAAGTGAAACTATACACCGTGTGGGGGAGGGTAATATACATGAGTGCAAAACGAATACAGGCATGCCAAACACATTTCATTACAGAAGTCATGTTTGACAAATTTGCTCGTATTCTTTGAGGATGTAACATACAGGTTGGATAAAGGGGAACCAGTGGATGTAGTCCATTTGGACTTCCAAAAGGCATTTGACAAGGTTCCACACTAGATTACTGATCAAGATAAGAAATCATGGGATTGGGGGTAATATACTGGCATAGGTGGAAGATTGGCTATCTAACAGAAAACAAAGAGTTGGGATAAATGGTTCATTCTCGGGCTGGCAATCGGTAACTAGTGGTGTTCCGCAGGGGTCAGTGCTGGGACCCCAACTCTTTACAATCTATATTAACGATTTGGAGGAAGGGACCGAGTGCAACATATCCAAGTTTGCCGACGGTACAAAGATGTGAGGGAAAGCAATGAGTGAGGAGGACATAAAAAACCTGCAAAAGGACATAGACAGGCTAAGTGAGTGGGCAGAGATTTGGCAGATGCAATATAATGTTGGAAAGTGTGAGGTTATGCACTTTGGCAGAAAAAATCAAAGAGCAAGTTATTATCTAAATGGAGAGAAACTGCAAAGTGCTACAGTACAAAGGGATCTGGGGGTCCTGGTGCATGAAACACAAAAAGTTAGTATGCAGGTGATCAAGAAGGCCAATGGAATCTTGGCTTTTATTGCAAGGGGGATGGAGTATAAAAACAGGGAAGTCTTGCTGCAGTTATACAGGGTATTGTTGAGGCCACACCTGGAATACTGCGTGCAGTTTTGGTTTCCATATTTAAGAAAAGATATACTTGCTCTCGAGGCGGTTCAGAGAAGGTTCATTCGGTTGATTCCGGAGATGAGGGGGTTGACGTATGAGGAAAGGTTGAGTAGGTTAGGACTCTACTCATTGGAGTTCAGAAGAATGAGAGGCGATCTTATCGAAACATATAAGATTGTGAGGGGGCTTGATCGGGTGGATGCGGGGAGGATGTTTCCACTGATGGGTGAGACTAGAACTAGGGGGCATAATCTAAGAATAAGGGGCTGCGCTTTCAAAACTGAGATCAGGAGAAACTTCTTCACTCAGGGTAGGAAATCTATGGAATTTGCTACCCCAGAGAGCTGTGGAAGCTGCAACATTAAATAAATTAAAAATGGAGATAGACAATTTCCTAGCAGATAAGGGAATTAGGGGTTACGGGGAGAGGCCAGGGAAGTGGACGTGAATCTAGATTCGGATCAGCCATGATCCTATTGAATGGCGGAGCAGGCCTGAAGGGCCGTATGCCCTACTCCTGCTCCTACTTCTTATGTCCTTCCCCATGACCCTGGACAAGCAGCAAGAGCGTGCAATGGGATTTGGGAGAATAGCGGGATTCCCCGTGGTGCAGGGCGCCATTGACTGCACGCATGTGGCTTGACGGGCACCTTTACAGCATGCTGAGGATTACCGCAACCACAAGGGCTACCATTCACTCAACGTCCAGTTGGTGTGTGACCACAGGCAGCTCATACTGGCTGTTAATGCCTGCTTTCCAGGCAGAAGCCACGATGCCTTCATCCTGCGCCAGACTTCTGTGGCATACATTTTCGAAGCCCAGGCTCACCCATGAGGATGGCTTCTCGGGGACAAGGGCTATCCTTTGTGCACCTGCCTGATGACCCCGCTCCCTGCGCCTAGCACCCCTGCTGAAGAGCGATACAATGACAGCCATCAAGCTACCAGGAACATCATTGAGCACACAATTGCTATGCTCAAGTAACGGTTCCACTGTCTAGACTGTTCCTGCCATGGAAGGAGTGCAGCAAAGATTCATCAGGATGATACCTGGGGTGGCAGGAATGACTTATGAGGAGAGATTGTGTCGATTGGGCTTATACTCACTGGAGTTTAGAAGATTGAGAGGGGATCTCATTGAAACCTATAAATTCTGTCAGGCCTGGATAGACTAGATGCAGGAAGGATGCTCCCGATGGCCGGGGAGTCCAGAACCAGGGGTCATAGTCTAAGGATAAGGGGTAAGCCATTTAGGACTGAAATGAGGAGGAATTTCTTCACCCAGAGAGTGGTGAACCTGTGGAGTTCTCTGCCACAGAGGGTGGTGGAGGCCAGTTCATTAAATATATTCAAGAAGTAGTTGGATATATTCAGGCTAAAGGGATATGGTGAGAAGGCCGGGACAGGGTACTGAATTTGGATGATCAGCCATGATCTCATTGAATGGTGGAGCAGGCTCAAAGGGCCGAATGGCCTGCTCCTATCTTCTATGTGCCACAGGAGCCCTACCATACTCGCCTGAGTGAGTCTCCCATTTCATTGTAGTGTGATGCATGCTGCACAACCTGGCTATCCTCAGGACTCAGCCACTGCCAGCAGACATTGGAGGACCACCAGAGGAGGAGAACCAAGATGGCAGGGAGGCACAAAGTGCAAGGGCCGTCCGTCGGTGGCTTATTGCAACTCAGTTCTAGGCCCCCTTTCCGGGAATGGCTTGTGCCAATGAAAGAACATGAATGGAGCTGCTCCGCAAGCCCTCAGCCGGTTAAGGCAACAACTAGTTCAAAGTGCAAACATGGACAATGTGAATAAAGGGAATTTTTTATTGTGTAAACTCTGTGCCCTTCCCGCATGACAAACTAATTCAGATAAACCCCCCAAAAAACAGTCAGAGACATAACTGGCTCTCACAACCTTCAGAAAATCAAAAAAACAGTTAAACAAAAATGACCATGATCCTTGGCCTTCATATAAAAAACAAACATTCCTGCCCCGCATATAAAAAACAAACACAACATTCCTGGCCCTCATATAAAAAACAAACCCAACAGTCTCAGCCTTCATATATAAAAAGAACATTCTCGGCCTTCATATGTAAACACAACATTTGGCCACACCTACTTTTTTCCCTGCGAGGGTGATCTGCCTCACTTCCGCGAGTGGCCCCTTCCCGCCCTGCAGCTCCTCCTCAATGGGACCCCAGTGGCTGCAGCAAGGCTGGGGGAAGGCTGCTGAGGGTCAGATGGTGAGACGGCAGATGCCCTTTGGGGACGGCCTGGACCAGCTCTGGGCTTGGAGGGCCTGGCTGCTGTCTGCTCCAACTCTGCTTGGGCGGCAGCAGTCTGTCCTACGGGTGATGGCAGCTGCAGTGGAGGAGGAATGCTGCCAACCTGACAGAGCACAGGCACTCCCTGGTCGGCTGATACACTGGCATTCGCACGGGCCAGCACTGCAGCATGCGCAGCAATCTGCTGAAGCACAGACTGCTGGGCTTCTGCGGCACGGCGAGACCTCGGCAATGCCTCGCCGATCCAGCGAGGGTGTCAGCAGTTAGTGCCCGTGTGGCCCTGATCTGTGTCTGCATCAGACCAGCCATTGAATGCACGGCACGACTGAGCACTTGGCTGGAAGCCGCCTGTGATGCAGCGAAGTCCTGCTGACTCCTAGCCTGTGCTGCCGCGAAGTCCTGCAGACTCCTTGCCTGTGCTGCACTGAATTTCTGCAGACCCCTGGCCTGTGCTGCCCTGAATTCCTGCAGACTCCTGGCCTGTGCTGCCCCGAATTCCTGAACACTCCTTGCCAGTGACTCTATGGAGTCAGGCATCCTTGCCACTGTAGCCATGAGCTCAGTGTGCCTGCGCTCAGCCTGGATGCCCATTTCACCAAGGAGCCGCAACTCCTCTGCGCTCACCGTAGCAGGACTGGAGGCCGCACTCACCCTCCGGGGAGAAGGCCGCCGAGCTTCCCCACCGCTCCCACGTTGCTGCTGCCCGCTGGGCCCAGGAGCTTCACTCTCCTCAGACCCTTCCCCCCTGCTCCCCTCCAGGGAAGACGTGTCCCCATCATGGCCATGGGCTGCCTCGGCTGAGGGTGTCACTGATGGGCCAGCTTCCTCTTCCTCCTCCTTGAATTCAGAATCACTGACAGTGGCAGCTTGAGGGGCCGCCTCCTCACCTGGCGATTCAACATCTGAAAGCAGGGAGGCACAAGAGTTGCTTTAGAGTGAGGACAGGGCGGCAGCGAGGGAGGCATGAGTGCTGCTATGCACTGCATTGGTTCGATAGTGGCAAAGGATGCTGGTGTGAGGCACAAGTGGAAAGAGAGAGGTCAAAAAGGTGATGACCTTGCCATTGCTGTCCAGAACAGGGTCAGCATCTCCACTGGCGACGGGGCCAATCAGCCGGCCTGCCATAATGCGCTCCACACGCTGCTCCAGGTCGCTGAGTTGTTTGAGGTCAGGATGGCCTCCCCCAGTCCGTAGCTGCTGCCTGGGATTGTGGGCCAGCTTGCCCTGCAAGAGAAAGGACGGCCTCTGAGTACAATGTCAAGCCCTGATCTTGCCTGCACTGCTTCCCATGGTGGAATAGCCCTGACAGTGTCAAGCCCTCATCTTGCCTGCACTGCCTCCCATGGTGGAATAGCCCTGACAGTGTCAAGCCCTGATCTTGCCTGCACTGCCTCCCATGGTGGAATAGCCCTGACAGTGTCAAGCCCTCATCTTGCCTGCACTGCCTCCCATGGTGGAATAGCCCTGACAGTGTGTAAAGTGCTGAATGTGCAAGTGGTTTTCATGAGAGTCCCATAGCTCTTGGATGAGGGCTGGGCATTGGGGTTTTCAGGTCCCTTTGGCCAGAAACTTAGGTGCACATGCCGGGATGAAGAGGATAGTGGAAAGGGTACTCACCCTGATAACCCGAGTGAGGTCGTTGAAATTTTTTCTGCATTGAACTGGAGTCCTGGCAACCATGCTGTTGGTGGTCACCCTGTTTGCCACCTTCCTCCAGGCTTTTCGGTACTTGCTGGGAAGCAGCCTCCTCCCACTGTCAGGGAAGAGTACAGGTCGCCTGCGCTCCACTGCGCCAACCGGTAGCCTCGGCACCCTCGCTGAAGCGCTCCGCTCGCTTCCTAGCCATCTCCATTGTCCTGGGCATTGAACTGTTGAACCAGCAATGGTCAGGCCTTGCTTCAGGGCTGCAGTGTGCAGGGCGTGGCAGCCAAACAAATCGACCCTCCCCCTTTAAGAGCTGACCGGCGCCAGCGTGTCTGCCTTCAATCAGCAACTTGCCGCACCTGCGCTGCGCCCGCCCTCGGTGTTAGCACCTCGGCTCGCCGGCTTAGCGCCTTATGATAGGCGTGCATCGCCTGCTTTAGCGCAGCAGCAACCTCTTGGGGCGATGCAACTCAATTTCGGCGAAGGTGGCGCTAAGTTGCGCCGGACGCTAAATTTAGCGAACGCCCGGCTGTAGCGCCCCAAACGTGGCGATACTGAATTTCTAGGCCATTGAACTTTCTTTCCTCCAATGCCCCCAGGGCTGCGAATGTTAGGACAATTGGAATGGCCAAGGTTGAGCTTCAGGTTTAACTCTGGTAACGAGGGATATAAATCGAATGGGCTCGGTTCAGTGTTCACTCACTGATACAATTTGCTCTTTTGGTGCAAAACTGATGAAATATCTAACTTGAGAGGGACCCAGGAAGGGAATGCAAACTAATTTCTAATTGGTTCCTGATGGTGCACTGGAACACGGGCCGGAGAGACGATGGCAAATGACACTGATGGCCAGCATTCTCGGGTCAGTTTTTAAAATTGTGTTTGAGATGTGGGTGTCACTGGCAAGGCTGGCATTTATTGCCCATCCCTAATTGCCCTTGAGGAGGTGGTGAGCTGCCGTCTTGAACCACTGCAGTCCGTGTGGTGAAAGTGCTCCCACAGTGCTATTAGGGAGTTCCAGGACTTTGATCCAGTGACGATGAAGGATCGACAATATATTTCCAAGTCAGGATAGTGTAACTTGGAGGGGAATTTGGAGGTGGTGGTGTTCCCATGCGCCTGCTGCCCTTGTCCTTCTAGGTGGAAGAGGTCGTGGGTTTGGGAGGTGCTGTCAAAGAAGCCTTGGCGAGTTGCTGCAGTGCATCTTGTAGATGGTACACACTGCAGCCACAGTACGCCACTTTCAGCCCAATAACCTCTCTACACTGTCCCATCAGTCTCTTCCAGGTCAAGTATGGCACAGGGCTTTGTAACTTGGACTTGCTGTCCATTTCATGTCCAGTGGATGGGAAATCTGATTTAATGCTCCCTCTTCAGCATCATCTACCCTCCTTTCCATTTCCCACACCAGCGTTCCTAGTGGTCTCCCTAAGGGAGGATTGTAGTGCCACCAGGTTTTTGCTGCACCCATTGGGACAGGCTCAAAATCCCTGATCTTTCTCATGGGACCTGTGTAAGTAGTGGAGAGAAGCTACACGCCCCTACACGTGGGCAAGGGGGAGCTCTTGTGAGAAGCGCAGAGAGAATGCTGTTAATGCACAGAATGTCTGTATGAAATTTAAAAGTTCAAGCTGAGAATTTGACCTTCAGTGTTTGCCCATGTGAAGGGGCTTCAGCCTCACTGCTGTATAATTCTGGAACCAATTCCCTCAGAGCTCTGGTGCTGAGTGTCCTGGGCCCCCAAGAGAAAGCTAGGTGCACAAACTCATTGACCCCCGCCCTGCCCGCTGCTCCCTAACCACCCCCCCCACAAAGTCTGCTGACCATCCAAGTTACTGCTGGAACCCCCAGACTGGGGCTACCTGTGGCTGCAGGGTGAAGGACTGATGCTGGTCTCACTGACTGGCAAACAATAAGGGTCCTTGCAGGAAAGGGGCAGACTTGCATTTCTGTAGCACCTTTCACAATGTCCCAAGTGATTTACAGCCAAGAGAAGTACTTTTATTTTTCAAGTGTTGTCACTGTTGAAGTGTAGGTAACACAGCTGCCAATTTGTGCACAGCAAGCTGCCACACACAGCAATGAGAGAATCTGCTTTCACAATGTAGGTCGAGGGGGAAAATGTGTGGCCAGCACACCTGGGTGAACTCCCCTGCTTTTGGTTGACAGTGCCCTGGGATCTTGTATGCCCACCTGAGAGGGCACCATTAGAGAGATGGCCCCTCCCACAGTGCAGCACCCCCTCAGTACTGCCCTGAAGTGTTAGTCTGGATTATAGGCTTCAGTCTCTGGAGCGGGGCTTGAACCCACAACACTCTGACTCAGGGGTGAGAGAGCTACTCACTGAACCAAGGCTGACAATAGGGGTACTTGGGACTCCATGGGATTATACCAGGGAAAAGTGTTCCTTTGTTTGCGGTTTTGAACCATTATAGACTTAATGATAAAACTATTAGGACACGATTGGTCTGCGTACAGCACATTCAAGAAGTTTATTTTGGATTAGTTTAGAGTTAGTCAGTGTTACACTAAATCATTGCGATGCATCAGTAAATGCAGCTGCTGTTAATGGTCTTTCCAACACAAGCCAATCAGCTGCCCTTGAGAAATCGCACCCCGAGATCTGAAATGAACAAATAAAGAGCGTTAGAATTGGCTTCCTCAATTCCAGAAGAAAGAACAGATGTGCAGTGATCCAGGATTTCACCAGCATAGCCCAACATCGCAACCACTGGCTCACTTTGGAAGTATTGACACTGGTGCAGTTAAACATGGCAGTCATTGGTGTACAGCAAGATCCCACAGACAACAATGGGATGTAAAACCAGTTGGTCTGTATTTGTTTGGTGGTAGTGGAGAGCAGAATGTTCCCTATCCTTCCAATAGTGTCCTTTACCTGACCCATAAATGGAACCTTCGGCTACGGTCTCATCAAAGAGATAGCAGCTCTGACAATGCAGCACTCCCTCAGTACTGACCCGTCGACAGTGCAGCGCTCCCTCAGTAATGACCCGTCAACAGTGCAGCGCTCCCTCAGTAATGACCCTCCGACAATGCAGCGCTCCCTCAGTACTGTCCCTCCGACAGTGCGGCGCTCCCTCAGTACTGCCCCTCTGACAGTGCAGTGCTCCCTCAGTACTGCCCCTCCGACAGTGCAGTGCTCCCTCAGTACTGACCCGCCGACAGTGTGGCGCTCCCTCAGTACTGTCCCTCCGACAGTGCGGCGCTCACTCAGTACTGCCCCGCCGACAGTGCAGTGCTCCCTCAGTACTGACCCGCTGACAGTGTGGCGCTCCCGCAGTACTGCCCCTCCGACAGTGCAGCGCTCCCTCAGTACTGACCCGTCGACAGTGCAGCGCTCCCTCAGTACTGACCTGCCGACAGTGCAGCACTCCCTCAGTACAGATCCTCCGACAGTGCAGCACTCCCTCAGATCTTCCCCCCGTGGCCACCAACCTCATAGTTCCCCAACCCCACACAACCCGCTTCTACCTCCTTCCCAAGATCCACAAACAGGACTGCCCCGGTAGACCCATCGTTTCAGCCTGTTTTTGCCCCACGGAACTTATCTCTTCCTATCTCGACTCTATCTTTTCTCCCCTTGTCCAGTCTCTTCCCACCTACATCCGCGACTCTTCTGACACCCTCCGCCACTTTAACAGTTTCCACTTTCCTGGCCCCAACCGCTTCCTTTTCACCATGGACGTACAATCCCTCTACACCTCCATCCCCCACCAGGATGGCCTGAGGGCGCTCCGCTTCTTCCTTGAACAGAGGCCCAACCAGTCCCCATCCACCACCACCTTCCTCTGCCTGGCTGAACTTGTTCTCACATTGAACAACTTCTCCTTTGACTCCACTCATTTCCTCCAAATCAAAGGTGTTGCCATGGGTACCAGCATGGGTCCTAGCTATGCCTGCCTTTTCCTGGGATATGTGGAACACTCTTTGTTCCAGTCCTACTCGGGTCCCCTCCCTCACCTCTTTTTCCGGTACATTGATGACTGTATTGGTGCCGTTTCCTGCTCTCGCCCTGAACTAGACAATTTCATTCACTTTGTCCCCAATTTCCACCCTTCCCTCACCTTCACATGGTCCATCTCTGACTCTTCCCTTCCCTTCCTCGACATCTCCGTCTCCATCTCTGGGGATAGGTTACTGACCAACATTCACTATAAGCCCATTGACTCCCACAGCTACCTGGACTACACTTCCACCCACCCCGCCTCCTGTAAGGACTCTATTCCATTCTCCCAGTTTCTCCGTCTCCGCCGCATCTGCTCCGACGATGCCACCTTCCACACCAGTGCTTCCGACATGTCTTAATCTAGAGCCGTCTTTTGTCTCTTTACTGGTCCCATCACCATCTCGTCTGGTTTTGAATATCTCTTAATGTCTCTTCACTTCTCTTTTGTTCTTTATCCCCATTTCCCAGCCTCCAAACTGGCCTTTTAATCTGTTTCATTTCCTGTGTTTTTTCTGAGTCCTGTCGAAGGGTTTTGATCTGAAACGTTGACTCTGTTTCTCTCTCTATGGATGATGCCTGGCCTGCTGAGTTTTTCCACCAGTTTCTGTTGTTATTTCGGATTTCCAGCATCCGCAGTATTTTGCTATCAGAAATAAACCAGTACCGCAGCCTCTTCTACAGCAGCGCCCCTCGCAGACAGTCACCGGTACTGCAGTCTCATCTACAGCAGCGCCCCTCGCAGGCAGTCACTGGTACCGAAGCCTCTTCTACAGCAGCGCCCCTCGCAGACAGTCGCCGGTACCGCAGCCTCATCTACAGCAGCGCCCCTCGCAGACAGTCGCCGGTACCGCAGCCTCATCTACAGCAGCGCCCCTCGCAGACAGTCGCCGGTACCGCAGCCTCATCTACAGCAGCGCCCCTCGCAGACAGTCGCCGGTACCGCAGCCGCATCTACAGCAGCGCCCCTCGCAGACAGTCGCCGGTACCGCAGCCTCATCTACAGCAGCGCCCCTCGCAGACAGTCACCGGTACCGCAGCCTCATCTACAGCAGCGCCCCTCGCAGACAGTCGCCGGTACCGCAGCCTCATCTACAGCAGCGCCCCTCGCAGACAGTCACTGGTACTGCAGCCTCATCTACAGCAGCGCCCCTCGCAGACAGTCGCCGGTACCGCAACCTCATCTACAGCAGCGCCCCTCGCAGACAGTCACCGGTACCGCAGCCTCATCTACAGCAGCGCCCCTCGCAGACAGTCACTGGTACCGCAGCCTCATCTACAGCAGCGCCCCTCGCAGACAGTCACCGGTACCGCAGCCTCATCTACAGCAGCGCCCCTCGTAGACCGTCACCGGTACTGCAGCCTCAACTGCAGCAGCGCCCCTCGCAGACAGTCGCCGGTACTGCAGCCTCTTCTGCAGCAGCTTCCCTCGCAGACAGTCGCCGGTACCGCAGCCTCATCTACAGCAGCGCCCCTCGCAGACAGTCGCCGGTGCCGCAGCCTCATCTACAGCAGCGCCCCTCGCAGACAGTAGCCGGTACCGCAGCCTCATCTGCAGCAGCGCCCCTCGCAGACAGTCACCGGTACCGCAGCCTCACCTACAGCAGCGCCCCTCGCAGACAGTCGCCGGTGCCGCAGCCTCAACTACAGCAGCGCCCCTCGCAGACAGTCGCCGGTACTGCAGCCTCTTCTCCGGCAGCTTCCCTCGCAGACAGTCGCCGGTACCGCAGCCTCATCTACAGCAGCGCCCCTCGCAGACAGTCGCCGGTGCCGCAGCCTCATCTACGGCAGCGCCCCTCGCAGACAGTCACCGGTACCGCAGCCTCATCTACAGCAGCGCCCCTCGCAGACAGTCACCGGTACTGCAGCCTCATCTACGGCAGCGCCCCTCGCAGACAGTCGCCGGTACCGCAGCCTCATCTACAGCAGCGCCCCTCGCAGACAGTCGCCGATACCGCAGCCTCATCTACAGCAGCGCCCCTCGCAGACAGTCGCCGGTACCGCAGCCCCATCTACAGCAGCGCCCCTCGCAGACAGTCGCCGGTACTGCAGCTTCTTCTACAGCAGCGCCCCTCGCAGGCAGTCGCCGGTACCGCAACCTCATCTACAGCAGCGCCCCTCGCAGACAGTAGCCGGTACTGCAGCCTCATCTACAGCAGCGCCCCTCGCATACAGTAGCCGGTACTGCAGCCTCATCTACAGCAGCGCCCCTCGCAGACAGACGCCGGTACCGCATCCTCATCTACAGCAGCGCCCCTCGCAGGCAGTCACCGGTACCGCAGCCACATCTACAGCAGCGCCCCTCACAGACAGTCGCCGGTACTGCAACCTCATCTACAGCGGCGCTCCTCGCAGACAGTAGCCGGTACCGCAGCCTCATCTACAGCAGCAACCCTCGCAGATAGTCGTCGGTACTGCAGCTTCATCTACAGCAGCGCCCCTCGCAGTTAACAGGAGGAGGCAGCTCCAAAAATATCCCCATCCTCATTGATGGTGGAGCCCAGCATGTGAGTGCAAAAGACAAGGCTGAAGCATTTGCAACTACCTTCAGCCAGAATTGCCGAGTGGATGATCCATCTCGGCCTCCTCCTGAGGTCCCCAGCATCACAGATGGCAGTCTTCAGCCCATTCAATTCACTCCACGTGATGTCAAGAAACGGCTGAAGACACTGGATACTGCAAAGGCTATGGGCCCTGACAACATTCCGGCAATAGTACTGAAGACTTGTGCTTCAGAACTAGCTGCGCCCCTAGCCAAGCTGTTCCAGTACAGCTACAACACTGGCAGCTACCCGGCAATGTGGAAAATTGCCCAAGTATGTCCTGTTTACAAAAAGCAGGACAAATCCAACCTGGCCAATTACCGTCCCATCAGTCTATTCTCAATCATCAGCAAAGTGATGGAAGGTGTCGTCGACAGTGCTATCAAGCGGCACATACTCAGCAATAACCTGCTAACTGACGCCCAGTTTGGGTTCCGCCAGGGCCACTCAGCTCCTGACCTCATTACAGCCTTGGTCCAAACATGGACAAAAGAGCTGAACTCAAGAGGTGAGGTGACAGTGACTGCCCTTGACATCAAGGCAGCATTTGATCGAGTGTGGCATCAAGGAGCTCTAGCAAAACTGAAGTCAATGGGAATCAAGGGGAAAACTCTCCATTGGTTGGAATCATACCTAGCACAAAGGAAGTTGGCTGTGGTTGTTGGAGGTCATTCATCCCAATCACATGACATCACTGCAGGAGTTGCTCAGGGCAGTGTCCTAGGCCCAACCATCTTCAGCTGTTTCATCAATGACCTTCCCTCCAATGTGGAAGTACAGTTTCTCATTTAGACATAAAATGGCTTCCTGGGCATAGAATGAAATCCATTTAAATTTTAAAATGGCCAACAGCATGATTCACTAATCATGTTTCAAGGGAACGAGATAATTTAGGAATGCTATATACGTACTCCTTGTTTGTGATAAGCTTAACAAGGAGCCTCATTTACCAAACAAACAGCCAAGGACATGATAAGGTAAACATCGGCCCACAGGCCCAGTTGGTACAGTGAGAGAACAGAGGGAACAGAGAGATCCCATAATAAAGGATTAGTTAATCTTATCCCAAGGTATTTCCATTCGTTATTCTAACGCAGCCCGGAATACGTTGTTTCAATAATTCGCAAGGTCTGTGCCTTTGTAATCAGTTATGATTCAATACTATGTCATGTGGCATAGAAAGCCTGTTTTGCTTCTGTACTGTATAAATATACTACAACTCCTGTATTACTTTGAAGAGGTCTGATGTAGCCCTTGTCTACACAGCTCTTCCCTTGCAAGCAAATAAAGCCTGTCTTTAACGATACTTTGTGTTTAAGAGTCTTACTCGGGAGTCGTGACTTCGACACCATCATAAGGTCAGAAGTGGGGATGTTCGCTGATGATTGCACACTGTGCAGCACCATTCGAGACTCGTCAGATACTGACACAGTCCGTTTCCATATGCAGCAAGACCTGAACAACATTCAGACTTGGGCTGACAAGTGGCAAGTAACATTCGCATCACACAAGTGCCAGGCAATGACCATCTCCAACAAGCGAGACTTTAACCATCTCCCCTTGACATTCAATGGCATTACCATCGCTGAATCCCCCACTATCAACATCCTGGGGGTTACCATTGATCAGAAACTGAACTGGACCAGCCATAGAAATACTGTGGCTACAAGAGCAGGCCAGAGGCTGGGAAATCTGCGGCGAATGTCTCACCTCCTGACTCCCCAAAGCCTTTCCACCATCTACAAGGCACAAGTCAGGAGTGTGATGGAATACTCTCCACTTGCCTGGATGAGTGCAGCTCCAACAACACTCAAGAAGCTCGACACCATTCAGGATAAAGCAGCCTGCTTGATTGGCACTCCATCCACCTTCAACATTCACTCCCTCCACCACCGGCGCACTGTGGCTGCAGTGTGTACCATCTACAAGATGCACTGCAGCAACTCGCCAAAGCTCCTTCAACAGCACCTTCCAAACCCGCGACCTCTACCACTTAGAAGGACAAGGGCAGCAGACGCATGGGAACATCACCACCTACAAGTTCCCCTCCAAGCCACACACCATCCTGACTTGGACCTGTATCGCCGTTCCTTCACTGTCACTGGGCCAAAATCCTGGAACTCCCTTCCTAACAGCATTGTGGGTGTACCTACACCATATGGACTGCAGCGGTTCAAGAAGGTGGCTCACCACCATCTTCTTAAGGGCAATTAGGGATGGGCACTAAATGCAGGCCAAGCCAGCCAGCGACGCCTGTTATGTGTTTTGTGTTCTCCTCCCACCTGTGGTGGCGCTGTCACAGGAGATAAATGGTTGGGTGTTCTCTGTTAAGTTTAGCTCTCTTTGTTCGGAACTTTCCAGAACTTCCTTTCCTTCCAATAAAGCACTTCATGTTTGAATCTCTGAGCTCTGAGTCCTAAATTGTGTCTAGGTAGAAAGGTACCGACACAACAAGTGGCAACAAGGAGCGGATGAATCTGTGTACGTTACGGGTGCAGCGAGTAAACAGAAATTTTAATTTGAAACGTGAGATGGCTACTATATTAGGAAACATCGGTGATTTTGATGAAAATGTGGAGCAATGGAGCGCATATACGGAACGTTTTGACTATTTTGTATTGGCGAATGCGGTGGCAAATGAAAAGGTCGTGCCTACCTTTTTGAGATAAATCGGGCCGAAGACATTCAATTTACTTCGCAGCCTCGTGCAGCCAGATAAGCCAGGAACTAAAACATATAAGCAACTAGTGGAAATTCTTGGAGCACATTTTTCACCAAAACCTCTGGTTATTGCTGAGAGATTTAGATTTCACAAACGGAATCAAGAGGAGGGGGAATCAGTGACGATATTTATTGCTGCTTTAAAAAGGTTATCAGAACACTGCGAGTTCAAGGAGGTGCTGAAGGACACCATTAGAGACAGACTCGTGTGTGGTCTGCAAAATGCAGCCACACAGAAGCGCCTTCTTACTGAGGACAACCTTACTCTTGAAAAGGCCATTGAAGTTAGTGTCTCCATGGAGATGGCAGAAAAGGAGGCTCACCAGTCGAGTTCAACAGGGAGAGTTCACAAGGTGTCGTCTGAGCCTAAAGGTGCGCGGAACGGCACATGTTGCCGTTGTGGGAAAATGGGCCATCACGCTAATGACTGCTGGTGTATGGACCTGGAATGCCAAAATTGTGGCAAAAAGGGTCATATTGAACGCGCCTGTAGAGGTAAAAAAAGAACAGACAGAGCTGGGAAGCATGGAAGCAAAATGTCTGTATTTGTACAAGAGAGGAAAAAGAGTGTTCATTCAGTGCAGTATGATGGAACAAGCAAAACAGAGGGGAGCGACACCTCTGAGGAGGAAGAGGCGCACATACTGATGGTTGCAGGTGATTCAAATGGCTACTGGGTGTCTGTGGTAAACCACGTTCACTATCGTATCACTGTTAGTAGTTAGCACTGTTCACCACTGTTCGTTATAACTGTATCACTGACCACTATTGTATCACGGTACGAGGTCGCCTCTTGCCACACTGCTATACCTGGGATGACCACTGCCGACTCCGCCTTGGCTCCACCCACCAGGCCAGGTATAAAGGTGAGCGACTGGCTGGTATTCCTCCTGCTTGGATCGGATCACCCACGAGAGTGGGCTCTGTTATTTAGTCAATAAAAACCTTTAGTCACCTTCGTAACTCTTCGCCTTTTATTGGAGGAATTGATAGGTATATCAATTTTATTGACTAAATTTAATGATGTCCGACAACGAGTCACAACTGGCGGAGGAGCCACCAGCGCAGCTCCCAGGAGCACAGCCACACCAGCCAGCTTGGCTGCGAGCCCTCAGACCGCCGTACCTGGACCTGAACCCACGAGCAGCAAACTCAGCCGCAGACTTTAAACACTGGCTGGTCTGCTTCGAATCATACCTGAGAGAATCCAGCGTCCCTCAGGCATCCAAACTAAGTGTCCTGCAGGCACAACTGAGCCCGAGAGTATACACTCTCATCGAGGACATGACTACCTACGAGACCGCCATCAACCTGCTGAAACAGAAGTACCGGACCCCGGTAAACTACATGTACGCTAGGCACCTCCTAAGATCACGGCCGCAACAGCCAGGAGAATCAGTAGCCGAATTCTCACAGGCGCTATATGCACTCGCCAGGAACTGTGACTTTAAATCGGTGTCGGCAGCCGAAAATACTGAAGATAATATCCGCGACGCATTCCTGAAAGGCCTACGGTCCGAGTACTCACGGCAAAGACTGCTGGAAGCTAAAGACCTCAGCATGGAAAAAGCTGAAGCCCTCGCTATCTCCCTGGAAGTGGCCCACCAAGATCAGGAAGCATTCACCAGGTACTGCTCGCGACCCTGGGACTCGGGCCCGACCCCTACCACAGCACCCTTCCCAGCGCCGCCCCCGGGACCTACCTCTGCGTCGGCGTCCCGGACCCGACCGGCCCCGCCACCCCCGGCACCGGCCCCGACATCGGGCATCCGCGATCGGGCCGCCGGCTGTTTTTTTTGTGGCCAGGAGAAGCACCCGAGGTCGCGCTGCCCAGCCAAGAACTCCATATGCAAAACCTGCCTGAAGAAAGGCCACTTCTCCAAGGCCTGCAGGAGCGGATCCTCAGAGGCCAGCAGTGCCGCATGCGAACTATGGGGGCGGCCATCTTCGTTTAGGGCAACTGAGGCCAGCATCCCCACACATGAGTCATGGGGGCGGCCATCTTTGTTTAGGGCAACTGAGGCCAGCATCCCCACACATGAGTCATGGGGGCGGCCATCTTTGATTAAGGCAACCGACCCCAATAGTGCCTCATGGGGCCCTACCTCGTGGGAGACGCCATTTTACTCACCACGCCCGACCACCTCGCCCGCAGATGACAACGACTCGCTCAGCTACACACTAGCTTCCGTCACCCTGGACCAAGCCCGCCCGCACCATCTGTCCAAGTCAATGATGGACATCAAAGTGAACGGCCATGCCACAACCTGCCTGTTCGACAGCGGAAGCACGGAGAGCTTCATCCACCCAGACACGGTGAGCCACTACTCCCTCTCTGTCCTACCAACGCGCAGCCGAATCTCGATGGCATCGAGGTCCCACGCCACGGACATCAGCGGCTACTGTGTCGTGACCCTGTCGGTTAAGGGCACGGAGTATAAAAACTTTAAACTCCTCGTCCTCCCCCATCTCTGCGCTGCCGTCCTACTAGGGCTGGACTTCCAATCCCACCTCCAAAGCGTAACCCTAGCATACGGTGGACCCCTCCCCCCACTCACAGTCAACAACCAGCAAACGTTAAACCGCCCACCGCGTAACACCTGCAGCCTCTCCACCCTCAAGGTCCCGCCACCCTCTCTGTTTGCTAACCTTACCCCTGACTGCAAACCCGTCGCTACCAAGAGCAGGCGGTATAGCGCCGGGGACAGAGCCTTCATTAGCTCTGAGGTGCGGCACCTCCTGAAAGAGGGCATTATCGAGGGGAGCAGCAGCCCCTGGCGTGCCCAGGTCGTAGTCGTAAAGACCGGCGATAAAAACCGCCTGGTCATCGACTACAGCCAGACCATAAACAGATATACCCAGCTGGACGCATACCCCCTCCCCCGCATATCTGACATGGTCAATCAGATTGCACAGTATAAAGTATTCTCGACCATCGACTTGAAGTCGGCCTACCACGAACTCCCTATCCACCCTGAGGACCGCCAGTATACCGCCTTCGAGGCGAATGGGCGCCTATACCACTTCCTTAGGGTCCCCTTTGGTGTCACTAATGGGGTCTCGGTCTTCCAAAGGGAGATGGACCAGATGGTTGACCAGAACGAACTGCAGGCTACATTCCCCTACCTAGATAACGTCACTATCTGCGGCCGCGACCGGCAGGAACATGATGCGAATCTGGAGAAATTCCTCCGTACGGCCCAACGGCTGAACCTCACCTACAATAAGGAGAAATGCGTGTTTAACACCACGCGCCTTGCCATCCTCGGCTGCGTAGTGGAGAACGGAATCATCGGCCCCGACCCAGAAAGAATGCGCCCCCTCATGGAGCTACCCCTCCCCCACTGCCCTAAAGCACTTAGGAGAACCCTGGGGCTTTTCGCCTACTATGCCCAATGGGTACCCAATTACGCGGACAAAGCCAGACCCCTCCTGAAAGCCGCTTCCTTCCCCCTCATGGAGGAGGCGTGCGCGGCCTTCTCCCTCATTAAGGGAGACATAGCCAAGGCCACGATGCACGCAGTGGACGAGTCCATCCCCTTTCAGGTGGAGAGCGACGCATCCGACTTCGCCTTAGCCGCCACCCTAAACCAGGAGGGGAGGCCAGTGGCCTTCTTCTCAAGGACCCTACAGGGCCCCGAGATCCGACATTCGTCGGTCGAGAAAGAGGCCCAGGCGATCGTGGAGGCAGTACGGCGCTGGAGGCGCTACCTGGCAGGCAAACGATTTACCCTCCTCACCGACCAGCGTTCGGTGGCTTTCATGTTTAATAACAAGCTGAAGGGCAAAATCAAGAATGACAAGATTTTGAGATGGAGAATCGAGCTCTCCACCTACGATTATGAGATCTTGTACCGGCCAGGCAAGCTGAACGAATCCCCTGATGCCCTTTCACGAATGACATGCGCCAGCGCGCATATCGATAGGCTTCAGACCCTCCACGACCAGCTCTGCCACCCCGGAGTCACCAGACTCTACCATTTCATTAAGGCCCGCAACCTGACCTACTCCATCGAGGAGGTCAGGACCATGACCAGGAACTGCCAGACCTGTGCGGAGTGCAAACCGCACTTCTATAGGCCGGACCGAGCAAGCCTGATCAAGGCCACCCGCCCCTTCGAGCGCCTGAGCATCGACTTTAAGGGGCCCCTCCCGTCCTCTGACCGTAATGTGTACTTCCTCAACATCGTTGATGAGTACTCCCGTTTCCCCTTTGCCTTCCCCTGCCCCGACATGACCAGTAGCACGGTCATTAAGTGCCTGAATGCCCTCTTCGCCTTGTTCGGGTTCCCGAACTATATACACAGCGACCGGGGCTCCTCCTTCATGAGCGAGGAACTCCGGCAATTCCTCCTAGAGAGAGGTATTGCAGCAAGCAGGACCACCAGCTACAACCCCAGAGGTAACGGTCAGGTGGAAAGAGAGAACGCGACGGTATGGAAGGCCGTCCTCTTAGCCTTAAAGTCTAAGGGCCTCCCAACCTCCCGCTGGCAAGAAGTCCTCCCGACAGCGCTGCACTCCATCCGGTCATTACTTTGCACGGCCACTAACACCACCCCCCATGAACGAATGTTCGTTTTCCCCAGGAAGTCGACTACGGGAACCACTCTACCAACCTGGCTGACCGCCCCGGGGCCGGTCTGGCTGCGGAAACACGTGAGGACCCATAAAACGGACCACCTGGTCGAGAGGGTGAACCTCCTGCACGCCAACCCCCAGTACGCCTACGTGGCATACCCAGATGGGCGGGAGGACACTGTCTCCCTACGAGACCTCGCACCCTCAGCCGATCCGGAAACACCGCCACCACCCCCCCAACCTCAGTCCAGGTAGACGGCATGCCGGAACCCCACGAGCCCTCGCCGACCACGCAAACACCAGCATCAACACCGGATAAGGCACCAGCACCGGATAAGGCAACACCACCGCTGCGGCGATCGGAGAGGCTCACGAAGCCTCCGGACAGACTGACCTACCAGAATTGGTAGTACACTTCACCCCGCCGGACTTAATTCTAAACAAGGGGTGAATGTGGTAAACCACGTTCACTATCATATCACTGTTAGTAGTTAGCACTGTTAACCACTGTTTGTTATAACTGTATCACTGACCACTATTGTATCACGGTACGAGGTCGCCTCTTGCCACACTGCTATACCTGGGATGACCACTGCCAACTCCGCCTTGGCTCCTCCCACCAGGCCAGGTATAAAGGTGAGCGACTGGCTGGTATTCCTCCTGCTTGGATCAGATCACCCACGAGAGTGGGCTCTGTTATTTAGTCAATAAAAACCTTTAGTCACCTTCGTAACTCTTCGCCTTTTATTGGAGGAATTGATAGGTATATCAGTGTCACCACTGGTGGAGGGACAATCAGTGCGGATGGAGGTGGACACAGGCGCGGCTGTGTCCCTTGTTTCAGAAACTGTCTACAACAAAATGCTAAAGCATCTTACCCTTCAGCCGACAAACATTGTGCTAAAGACGTATACCGGCGAACCTGTGGCCATGAGAGGCGTCATTGAGGTGACAGTTAAATTGAACGGACAGACTGCAAAACTGCCACTACATGTGGTAAAGGGAAATTACCCATCGCTACTGGGATGTGCGTGGCTAGAGAAAATCACGCTGGACTGGCCTGCAGTCCGCATGATGTCAAAAGGGGAGTCAGGTCTGACTGCAGTGTTAAACAAACATGCAGAACTCTTCAATGGGGAACTTGGGAGCATGAAAAAGATCAGCGTGAGGCTGGACTTTAAACCTGACAGCAAGCCGAAGTTTCACAAAGCCCGACCTGTACCCTATGCAATTAGGCCAAAAGTTGAGGCTAACTTGGAGGCGTTAGTCGAGAATGGAGACCTGGAGCCTGTGAGCATGAGCAAATGGGCCACACCCATTGTTCCTGTCCTGAAAAAGGATGGATCTGTTCGAATCTGCGGGGATTTTAAAGTGACTATTAACCCGGTGCTGTTTGCGGAACAGTACCCTCTTCCCCTCATTGATGATCTTTTTACGGGCCTGGCCGGAGGGCCAAAGTTCAGCAAAATAGACTTATGCCAGGCTTATCTACAAATGCATGTCGATGACAAATCATAGGAGCTGCTGACAATTGTGACACACAAAGGGCTATACAGGTACTGCCGTCTTCCGTTTGGAATTACGTCGGCCCCTGCTCTATTCCAAAGGGCAATGGATCAGATTTTGAGTGGACTGCCAGGAGTCCAGTGCTGCCAGGAGTCCAGTTCTACCTGGACGACATCCTTGTCACTGGGACAAATGAGGAGGATCATCTTCTGAACTTGGATGCGACACTACAACGACTGAAAGAGTACGGACTCAGAGTTCGTAAAGACAAATGTGAATTCTTTCAGTCTTCAGTTGAGTACCTGGGGCATGTGATTGACGCTACTGGCCTGCATAAGGCGCTGTCAAAGGTCAAGGTGATCGTGGAGGCCCCAGCACCCCAGAATGCGAGCCAGTTACGTTCATTTCTGGGGCTACTTAACTACTATGGGAAGTTTATTCCAGACTTAGCAACATTGCTGAAGCCGTTACATCAGTTGCTATGTCAAGGCAAAACATGGAAATGGACTGAACTGTGCAACGAAGCTTTCGCCCAAGCAAAGAAAGCATTGCTGAAATCGGAGGTCCTGACACACTTCGACCCAAAGCTACCCATGCAGCTAGCATGTGATGCATCACCAGATGGTGTGGGAGCAGTCAAATCCCACATCATGCCTTTGGGTGAAGAGAAATCTATCGCCTCTGCATCACGCTCCTTGAACAAGGCCGAGAGTAACTATGCGCAGATCGAGCGCGAGGCCTTGGGAATCGTTTTTGGAATTCGAAAATTTCATCAGTACCTGTTTGGGAGAAGGTTCACACTCCTGACAGACCACCGTCCATTGACTTCAATCTTCGGGCCCCACACCGGAATTCCATCTCTCGCTGCAAGCAGGATGCAAAGGTGGGCTTTACTGTTGTCAGGACACACATACGACATCAAATATCGCAAATCAGACTTGCACGGCAACGCAGGCGGTCTCTCGAGGCTACCCTTGCCTGTTACTCCCCCAGAGCCTCGTCAGATAGACATCTTCTACTTTAGACAAGTGGAGGGAGCACCTGTCACTGCAGTTCAGGTGCGAAGGTACACCCGCAACGATCCAGTCCTGTCTGAGGTAATGGACGATGTCATTCGAGGGAGAGCTATAGGAGATTCTCCTAGTTTGAAACCTTACGTTTCAAAAAGAAATGAGCTCTCCATCCAGGCAGGTTGTCTTCTTTGGGGACGCCGTGTCATCATTCCGCCACCTCTGAGGGAATCTATACTGCAACAACTTCATACAGGCCACAGTGGGATGGTTCGGATGAAGGAAATGGCAAGAAGCTACTTCTGGTGGCCAGGTCTCAATGGGAATATTGAGGAGAAAGCCAAAATATGTTCCCCATGTCAAAGGGTCCAGAATGTTCCACAGCTGGCAACCCTACACCCCTGGGATTGGCCTGCAGAAGTGTGGCAGCGAGTACATGTGGACTTCGCCGGTCCTTTCGAAGAGAAGATGTTTATGGTGGTTGTAGATGCTCGTAGCAAGTGGCCGGAGGTCGCTGTAATGAGGTCTACCATGGCAGAGAAAACAATTGAGAAACTTGGTGAGATGTTCAGCCGTTATGGCTCACTGGAACAACTCGTAAGTGACAACGGTCCACAATTTGTATCACAGGAGTTTGCAACCTTCCTGCATGTGAATGGTGTCCAACACATCAGGTCTGCGCCCTATCATCCCTCTACTAACGGCCAGGCAGAAAGGTTCATGCAAACTTTGAAGCACGCCTTGAAGGCATCGCAAGGTCAGGACACAATCCACCAACGTCTGAACAGCTTCCTGTTGTCCTACAGGAACGAGCCGCATGCCACAACCAAAACTTCCCCCGCTTCGCTCATGATGAAGAGGCAGTTGCGGACAAGTTTTGACTTACTCAAACCTCCAAGGGCAGAGCAGGTTGTCCATCGTCAACAACAAGCTCAAGTTGAAAAGAGAGAGAAAAGAGCCAAGGAGAGACGGTTTCATCCGGGAGAGCACGTCCTAGCTCGAAACTACAACACTGGACCGAAATGGGTTCCTGCTACAGTGATCGTGCAGACGGGCCCTGTGTCTTACACGGTTGAGACTGCTGAGGACGTCGTCTGGAGAAGACACACAGATCAACTGTTGGTAGGAGCAGAGACAGCCACAGAGGCTCCAACGGCTGTTTGGCCTGAACTTTTTCCAGATGATACCGCAAACCAGCATCCTTTGCCACAGTGCTCTTCTCCAACACAGGAAGTCAAAGAGACTGTTCCACCTGTGCAAACTCCTGACTTTCGACTGACACAGGCACCTTCTCCATCCAGGCCTGTGTCAATGCCTACTGCTGTGGAAGCCAGCGATGACTGCCGGTATCCTGTCAGAGAGCGGCGGCCTCCAAGACGCTTGGATCTGTAGGCTTAGTGACTTACCCACAAGACTGGGGCAGAATAAACCCCAGGGTAAAGTCAGGGGTTGAGGCAGTCTACCTCTACCCTAGGTTCGTTGTGTGCAATGAAAGTAACTTACCTGTTGAGGAATAATGTGGACCTTCCATTTAAGAGGGGAGGAAATGTTATGTATTTTGTGTTCTCCTCCCACCTGTGGTGCCGCTGTCACAGGAGATAAATGGTTGGGTGTTCTCTGTTAAGTTTAGCTCTCTTTGTTTGGAACTTTCCAGAACTTCCTTTCCTTCCAATAAAGCACTTCATGTTTGAATCTCTGAGTCCTAAATTGTGTCTAGGTAGAAAGGTACCGACACAACAACGCCCACATCCCATCAATGAATAAAAAAAAAGATAGTCGCCGGTACCGCAGCCTCATCTACAGCAGCGCCCCCCTTGCAGACAGTCGCCGGTACTGCAGCCTGATCTTCAGCAGCGTCCCCTCGCCGACAGTCGCCGGTACTGCAGCCTCATCTACAGCAGCGCCCCTCGCAGACAGTCATAGAAACATAGAAGATAGGAGCAGGAGTAGGCCATTCGGCCCCTCGAGCCTTCTCCGCCATTCAATGAGATCATGGCTAATCATCCAAATTCAGTACCCTGTCCCTTCCTTCTCCCCATATCCCTTGATCCCTTTAGCCTTAAGAAATATATCTAAATCCTTCTTGAATATATTTAATGAATTGGCCTCCACTGCCTTCTCTGGTAGAGAATTCCACAGGTTCACCACTCTCTGGGTGACGAAATTCCTCCTCATCTCTGTCCTAAATGGCTTACCCCTTATCCTTAGACTGAGACCCCTGGTTCTGGACTCCCCGGCCATCGGGAACATCCTTCCTGCATCTAGTCTGTCTAGTCCTGTCATAATTCTATAAGTTTCAATGAGATCCCCTCTCATTCTTCTAAACTCCAGCGAGTATAAGCCCAATCGACCCAATCTCTCCTCATATGTCATTCCTGCCATCCCAGGTATCAGTCTGGTGAATATTCACTGCACTCCCTCCATGGCAAGAACATCCTCCCTCAGATAAGGCGACCAAAACTGCACACAATACTCAAGGTGTGGTCTCACCAAGGCCCTGTACAACTGCAGCAAGACATCCTTGTTCCTGTACTCGAACCCTCTCACTATGAAGGCCAACATACCATTTGCCTTCTTAACCGCCTGCTGCACCTGCATGCTTACCTCCAGCGACTGGTGCACAGGGGCACCCAGGTCTCGTTGCACTTCCCCTTCTCCCAATCTATTGCCGTTCAGATAATAATCTGCCTTCCTGTTTTTGCCACCAAAGTGGATAACCTCGCATTTATCCACATTATACTGCATCTGCCATGCTTTTCACAGAATCACAGAATCACAGAAACCCCACAGTGCAGATAGAGGCCATTTCGGCCCATCGAGCCTGCACCGACACATATCCCACCCGATCCCCGTAACCCCTACACCGACACATATCCCGCCCGATCCCCGTAACCCCTACACCAACACATATCCCACCCTATCCTTGTAACCCCACGTATTTAATCCCCCTAACAATAAGGGTCAATTTATCATAGCCAATCAACCTAACCCGCACATCTTTGGACTGTGGGAGGAAACCGGAGCACCCGGAGGAAACCCACGCAAACACGGGGAGAATGTGCAAACTCCACACAGATGGATCTTTTGCCCAATCACCTCTTCCTCCTCCTCTATGTCTGACTCGGACACAGTGTCAGCTTGAGGGGCCGCCTGCTCACCTGGCGAGTCACCATCTGAAAGCAGGGAGGCACAAGAGTTGCTTTAGAGTGAGGACAGGGCGGCAGCGAGGGAGGCATGAGAGCTGCTGTGCACTGCATTGGTTCGATAGTGGCAAAGGATGCTGGTGTGAGGCGCAAGTGGAAAGGGAGAGGTCAAAAAGGTGATGACCTTACCATTGGTGCCCAGAACAGGGTCAGCATCTCCAGTGGCGACGGGGCCACTCAGCCGGCCTGCCATGATCTGCTCCACTCTCTGCTCGAGGTCGCTCAGCTGTTTCAGGTCAGGACGGCCTCCCCCGGTCTGTCGCTGCTGTCTTCTGTTATGCGCCAGCTTGGACTGCAAGAGAAAGGACCGCCTCCAAGTGCAGTGTCAAGCCCTGATATTGCCCGCACTGCCTCCCATGGTCGAATAGCCCTGACAGTGTCTAAAGTCCTGAATGTGCAAGTGCTTTTCATGACAGTCCCATAGCTGCTGGATGAGGGCTGGCCATTAGAGCTTTCAGACTCGTTTGGCCATAAAGTGAGGTGCACATGCAGGGATGAGGAGAATACTGGAAAGGGTACTCACCCTGACAACCCGCGTGAGGACGTTGAATTTTTTCCGGCACTGGGTTGGTGTCCTGCCAACCACGCTGTTGGACATGACCTTGTTTGCCACATCCCTCCATGCTTTCCAATATTCGGAGGGCAGCGGCCTCCTGCCACCCTCAGGGAAGAGGATATGGCACCTGCGGTCCACTGCACCAACCAGCAGCCTCAGGTCACCCTCGCCGAAGCGCTGCACTCTCTCCCTGGCCTTCTCCATTCTCCTGGGCATGGAGCTGTTCCAGAAGCAGTGTTCAGGCCTTGCCTTAGGGCTGCAGTGTGCAGGGCGTGGCAGCCAAGCAATTCCACCCTCCCCCTTTAAGTGCTGACCGGCGCCTGACTGTCTGCCCTCGATGAGCAACTCGCCGCACCTGCGCTGCGCCCACCCTCGGTGTTTGCGCCCTGGATCGCCGGCTTAGCGCCTAATGATAGTCGTGCATCGCCTGCTTTAGCGCAGCAGCAACCTCTTGGGGCGATGCAACTGAATATCGGCGAAGGTGGTGCTAAGTTGCGCCGGGCGCAAAAGTTAGCGAACGCCATGCCGTAGCGCCCCAAACGTGGCTATACTGAATTTCTAGGCCTTGGTGTCTAAATTCTATTGGTGCTGCCTCCTTAAGAGGGACACTTGTGGAGCTGACTCTTCTTATTACTGGCAATTGCCAATTTAAAGTCAACTACAATTTCCACACTTTTGTACTCTACACCTCTATTTATGAAGCCCAGAATCCCGTAAGCCTTTTTAACTGCTTTCTCAACCTGTCCTTCCACCTTCAACGATTTGTGCACACATACCCCCAGGTCTCTCTGTTCCTGCACCCCCTTCAGGATTGTACCAGTTAGTTTATATGCCCTCTCCTCATTCTTTCTAACAAAATGTATCACTTCACACTTTTCTGCGTTAAATTTCATCTGCCACGTGTCCGCCCATTTCACCTGCCTGTCTATGTCTTCCTGACTTCTATCACTCTCCTCCTCACTGTTCACTATACTTCCAAGTTTAGTCTCATCTGCATATTTTGAAATTGTGCTCTGTACACCCACGTCCAAGTCATTAATATGTATCAAGAAAAGCAGTGGTCCTAGAACCGACCCCTTAGGATCACCACTGTATACCTTCCTCCAGTCCAAAAAATAACCGTTCACCACTACCCTCTGTTTCCTGTCACTCAGCCAATTCTGTATCCATGTCCACTGTCCCTTTTATACCATGGGCTTCAACTTTGCTGGCAAGCCTATTATGTGGCACTTTGTCGAACGCCTTTTTGAAATCCATGTTCACTACGTCAACTGTATTACCCTCATCAATCCTCGCTGTTGCCTCATCAAAGAACTCGTGAAGTTAGTTAAACACGATTTGCCTTTAACAAATCCGTGCTGGCTTTCCTTAATTAAACCACACTTGTCCAAGTGACTGTTAATTTTGTCCCTGATTACCGTTTCTAAAAGCTTCCCCACTACCGAGGTCAAACAGAATGGGCTGTAGTTGCTGGGTTTATCTTTACACACGTTTTTGAACAAGGGAATAAAATTTGCAGTTCTCCAGTCCTCTGGCACCACCACCGTATCTAAGGAGGATTTGACGATTATGGCCAGTACCACCGCGATTTCCTCCCTAAATTCCCGCAGTATCCTAGGATGCATCCCATCCACTCCTGGTGATTTATCTACTTTAAATACAGCCAGCCTTTCTAATACCACTTTTTTATTAATTTTTATCCTATCAACTATCTCCACTACCTCCTCCTTTACTATGCCTGTGGCAGCATCCTCTTCCTTGGTGAAGACAGATGCAAAGTATTCATTTAGTACCTCAGCCATACCTTCTGCCTCCATGAATAGGTCTCCTTTTTGGTCCCTAATCGGCCCCATCACTCCTCTTACTACCCTTTTACTACTTATATGCCTATAGAAGACTTTTGGATTACCTTTTATGTTGGCTGCCATTCTATTCTCATACCCTCTCTTTTCCCGTCTTATTTGATTTTTCACTTCTCCTCTGACCTTTCAATATATAGCCAGATTCTCAGATGCATTTGCAACTTGACATCTGTCATACACACTCTTTTTTCTGCTTCATCATATTCTCTATCTCTTTCATCATCCAGCGAGCCCTGACTTTAGTTGCCCTGCATTTCCCCCTCGTTGGAAAGTTCCTCAACTGCACCTGAACTATTTCCTCTTTAAAGGCAGCCTTTTGTTTATTACAGATTTGCCTGCCAATCTTTGATTCCAGTTGACGAGGGCCAGATCCATTCTCATCCCACTGAAATTGCATTTCCCCCTGTTAAACATTTTTACTCTAGATTGCTCCCTGTCCTTTTTCATAGCTAACCAAAACCTTCTGATATTATGATCACTGTTCCCTAAATGTTCACCTATTGAAACTTGCTCCACCTGACCAAACTCATTCCCCAGTCTGGAGTACAGTTACGTTGAAAGACTGAAGAAGCTGGCGTTGTTCTCCTTGGAGCAGAGAGAATTGAGAGGAGATTTGATAGAGGTGTTCAAATCCATGAGGGGTGTGGACAGAGTAGATAGAGAGAAACTGTTCCCATTGGCAGAAGGGTGGAGAACCGGAGGACACAGATTTAAGGTGATTGGCAAAAGAACCAAAGGCCACGTAAGAAAGACTTTTTTACACAGCGAGTGGTTAGGATTTGGAATGTTCTCCCTGAAAGGGTGGTGGAGGCAGATGCAATCACAGCTTTCAAAAGGGAGTTGGATAAGTATCTGAAGGGAAGAAATGTGCAGGGCTACGGGGAAAGGGCGGGGGAGTGGGACTGGCTGAAGTGCTCTTGCAGAGAGCCGGCACGGGCTCGACGGGCCGAGTGGCTTCCTTCCCCGCTGTAACCATTCTATGATTCGATGGTTCTATGACCATGTGCTGTAACTTTGAAAAAGGTTAAAAGGAAATTGAACAAATTAAATTAAAGTACTGTTCCTTATGGTGATGCAGCACTCCAGTCCCTGCGGTGCCCACCGGTCTCGGAAGGCCTCGCGCGTGCCGGCGGACACCACGTGCTCCATCTCCAGGGCCAGCCAGGGGTGAACGGGGCCGCAGAAGGGAGGCAGGCAGTCGGGCCGAACGACCCCCTGGACCGCCCGCTGCCTGGACCAGTTAATGGCCACTTTGGCGCCCAGGAGCAGTCCCACGAGGAGGTCCGCCGACCTGCCCGCTCCCTTCCGCACTGGGTGACCGAAGATCAGGAGCGTGGGACTGAAGTGCAGCCAATAATCGAGGAGCAGCCCCTTCAAATTCGCTCCCCAGGATGGAGGTCGGCATCCTATTGGGTGAGCGTGAGGCCTGTCTGGACAGATGAACGAACGCACGCATGCACGCAGGGAGACAAATGACACGCACGCACGCAGACATTCACGATGGAATTTACACTTGAGCGAACGAACAGAGGAATGAATGACTGAATGATTCAGCGATGCCAGTAGGACTGGCGAATACGGGTTCTTTCTTTTCTTGGTTTATTAAACAGTGGCAGTTTGTACTGCAAACATTATTGATTTACCTGTAAAAATGTATTATTGTATTTATATTTGTGGTAAACCACTGTTATTGTATATTGTTACCTCTGGGTGGCACTGTGTACCAAGGCATGCCTCAGCAGACTCCGCCCACATGACCAGGTATAAAGGTGGGGGTTCCTCTTTTGGTAAAACCATAAATTTAGACAGATAAAAACTGTAAATAAACCATTAAAACTGTAAATAAACCAATAAAACTGTAATAAACCAATAAAACTTCAAATAAACCTTAATAATCAAATTAAAATTTGGTTCTCCAGCCCAATCATGCACTCCAGTCCCCGCGGCGCCCACCGGTCACGAAAGTGATCTAGCGCACCGGCGGACACCGTGTGCTCCAGCTCTAGGGCCACCCGGGCGCGAACATGGCCACGGAAGAGAGGGAGGCAATCCGGCCGGATGACCCCCTCGACCGCCCGCTGCCTGGACCAATTAATGGCCTTCTTCGCCAGGCCCAGGAGCAGACCCACGAGGAGGTCCTCCGACCTGCCCGCTCCCCTCCGCACCGGGTGGCCGTAGATCAAGAGCGTGGGACTGAAGTGCAACCAAAACTTGAGGAGCAGCCCCTTCAAATAATGAAAGAGGGGCTGCAACCTCTCACACTCGATATAAATATGAAACACGGACTCCTCCAGACCGCAGAACAAACATGTGGTCTGGGAGTCCGTGAACCTACTTAAATACCTATTGCACGGGACTGCCTTGTGCAACACCCTCCAGGCCAAGTCCCCAATAGAACAAGGGAGGACTCCCGCATAGAGAGCCCCCCATTGGGGACCTCCGCCTCCGTCGGAAGGTAAAACGACACGCCACGGCGTGTCCGGACGGCAGGCGAAGATGGCAAAGTGGAAGGTGTGCAGGAGCAGCCCGTACAGGAAACCCCTCCGTGCGGAATGAAAAGGCACGGAGGGTATTTCCTCGAGACGGCTCAAGTTGTGAGGCGCCGGCTCCCGAGGGGGGGGTCGGGGCTGGGCGCCGACAAGGAATTCCGTCCGAACGGGGGAAAGCTCAGACGGGATCGCCCCACATGCCTGAGCCACCTCGATACACCTAGTGGTGCCGGGGCGTACTTTCGCCTTTATCGACTCGATGGCATCGGCCGCGAGCCGGACGTTTACCCAAGACATGCGCCTCGCCAACTCCTCCGGCGCCATCCAGCCCACTCCTCCGCCATCGAGCAGGTCCCCGACTCGAGTCACCTTGCCAGCCACAGCTCTGTGCTCCGCCAGCCACACGAACCTGCGGACGTGGAGGTGCGGATTCCTGAACAGTGGCTCCCGAAGGACAGCCACCATTCCTGTCGGGGGAGAGCTGCGCCTGGAAGCGACCCGGTTCCAAACCCATAGCAGTTCCTGGTAGAAGACAGGCAGCCCCCGCAGGCTGGCACGCGTGCCACCCACTTCCACAAACAGGAGCTGCGTGTCATAATTGAGGCCACGCAGCTGGCGGAAAAAATACGTCGCCAGCGCGCACCATCTTGGAGGAATCTCAACGTACAGGTATCTCTGCAGCGTCTGAAGATGGAAAGTCGCAGCCTGGGTGCGAAGGCACACCAGCGCCTGACCGCCCTCCCTAAGCGGGAGACTCAGAACCGCGGCAGAGACCCAGTGCATCCTGTTGTTCCAGAAGAAGTCGACGAGCTTCTTCTGTATCTTGGCGACAAACGCAGGGGGAGGGATCAGAGTAACCAACCGGTACCACAACATGGCGGCCACCAGTTGGTTTATGACCAACGCCCGACCCCTGTAGGACAACACTGGGAGCAATCCCGTCCAGCGACCTAAGCGAGTGGTGACTTTGGCCTCCAACTCGTGCCAGTTCGCCGGCCAGGCGTCCTCGGCCGGGCTGAGGTAGACTCCCAAGTAGAGGAGGTGCGTAGTGCTCCAGGCGAAGGGCCTGAACTCCTCCGGCAGGGAGTCCACCTGCCACTGACCCACCAGGAGTCCAGAACATTTCCCCCAGTTGATCCTGGCGGAGGATGCGTCCGTGTAAATCTGCTGGCATTCCCGCATCCTCCGCAAGTCAACGGGATCCGTGACCATGAGGAGCACGTCATCAGCGTAAGCCGAGAGGACCACCTCCACGCCCGGCCCTTGCAGAGCCAGTCCCGTCAACCTCTTCCGCAAGAGGCGCAGGAAAGGCTCCACGCAAATGGCATATAACTGGCCGGACATGGGGCATCCCTGACGCACCCCCCTCCCGAAGCGAAGGGGCGCCGTCAAGGACCCGTTAACTTTAATCAGACACTCCGCGGCAGCGTACAGAAGTCGGATCCGGGCGACAAAATGCGTCCCGAACCCGAATGCGCGCAGAGTCCCAAAAAGATACTCGTGATCCACCCTGTCGAACGCCTTCTCCTGATCTAGGGAAAGGAAGGCGACCGACAGACCAGCCCCCTGGGAATGGTGGAGCAGGTCCCGGACCAGATGGATGTTATCATGAATAGACCGGCCCGGGACCGTGTAGGACTGGTCGGGGTGGATCATGTGGGCCAGCACGGCGCCAAGGCGAGCAGACATGGCCCTGGCAAAAATTTTATAATCCGTGCTGAGGAGGGAGACCGGGCGCCAGTTCTTAAGAAGCCGGAGATCGCCCTTCTTAGGCAGCAGGACAATCACGGCCCTGCGCCACGAGAGGGGCATCTCCCCGGTCGCCAAACTTTCCCCCAGGACCCGCGCGTAGTCGCCCCCCAGGACGTCCCAGAATGCCCTGTGGAACTCCACGGTCAGCCCGTCCAGCCCCGGGGACTTCCCCCTAGAGAGCTGGCGGAGGGCGCCGGTCAGCTCCTCCAGACACAGAGGAGCATCCAATTTTTCGGCGCCCTCCAGGCCGACCTTCGGCAGGTCCTCCCACAAAACTCTGCGCGCGTCCTCGCTGGACGGATCCGGAGAGAACAGAGCCCCGTAATAGGCGCGGGTCTCCGCGCGGATTCCCTCCGGATCCGAGACCGGAGATCCGTCGTCGGCCAGCAGCTCCAGGAGCTGCTTACGGACCCCCCGTCTTTTTTCCAGCGAGTAGAAGAAGGGGGAGCCGCGGTCCAGGTCCCGCAGGAACTGAATCCGCGACCTCACGAACGCGCCTCGGGACCCGACGAGCTGCAGGTCCTTCAGCGCGCCCTTCTTCTCTTCGTACACCAACCACAGGGCCGGGTCCTCGACGACTTGACCGAGACGGGACTCCAGGTCGAGCACCTCCTTCTCCAACCGCCCGACCCTGGCTTCCCGCCTCTTGGTCGACCCCCTCGCATACTCCTGACAGAAGAGAGGGACGTGAGCCTTGCCCACGTCCCACCATAGCCTCAAGGAGGGGAAGCCCCCCTGCTTCCTTCTCCAGCCGGCCCAGAACCGACGAAACGAATCCTGGAACCGCGCATCCTCCAGCAGCAGGTTGTTAAAATGCCAGTACGTGGACACCCCCCCCGCGCGCAGCGGAACGAGCTCCGCCCACACCAGGTGGTGGTCCGCGCACGGCACCGGCCGCATGGAAGCCGCCGGAACGCAGGAAACGTATGCCCTGGAAATGTAGAGGCGGTCGATTCTGGACGCACCTCTCCCAGGCCTCACACAAGTGAAAGCGCTGGAGTCGGGATGGAGATTTCGCCAGACGTCCACCAAGTCGAGGGACCCGACCAGGTCCCTCAACTTCTCCATCGCCGCCGGGCATCGCAGGTGGCCGGTGCGGTCCCTTGCCTCGAGGGTGCAATTAAAATCCCCCCCGAGGACGACGCACTCGCCCGCGTCGATGGAGCCCAGAAGAGTGGACACTTCTTCAAAGAAGCGCGCTTGCTGCGCACCGGCCCCAGGGGCGTACACGTTCACTAAATGGAGCGGCACGCCCCCCAGGCGAACAGTGACCTGGAGCAAGCGGCCCGGCACGAGCTCCTTGACCCCCAAGATCTCCGGCTGAAAATGAGGGGCCAGCAAAATAGCCACCCCACTGGAAACATTGGAGAGGTGACTCATGCTGACCCCACCTTGCCACTCCAGGAGCCACGTGGCCTCGTCTCCCGGAACGGTGTGGGTTTCTTGCAGGAAGCACACCGCATACTTCCCGTCCCGAAGGACCGAAAAGTTATTAAATCTGCGGCTAGCTTCCCTGCTGCCGTTGATGTTGAGGCTGGCTATGGTTATCTTCATTTCAGAAGCATAATCCAACCCCTACTTAACTCTAACGGGGGAAGGGAGGGCGGCCGCTAGTCGACCGCCTCTCCCTTTGCAGCCCAGTGAGGAAGGGCCGGAACTGACGCAGCTCGAGCGGGTCCACGCCCGCGTCCGCGACCATGGTCTTGAAGGCGACGCGGGCCGACCCGACGAGCAGCGCCAGCCCCGACCATCTATCGAGGGCCAGCCGGGTCCTTTGACGACCCTGGCACGTGGCCACAAAGTCCCGGAAATCCTCAATGGGAATGAGGGGGGTCCCGGCGAGGGGCGCGAGGTCCTCCATCTCCTCATCAGCGATGGAGTCGCTTTCCTCCTCCGCCCCCACCACCGAGTCCCCCTCCTCCTCCGGGGGTTCGCCACCGGCGGCCGACCCGTCCGCCACGCGGAGCGCAGTGAGCGGCTCGGCCGCGACGGCCGGCCCCGCCTCCGCCTGGATCCCACCCCCAGGATCGGTAGCGGAGGATTCCTCCCTGGGCTCCTCTAGGGGCGCCGGGCCAGAAGACAGCGGCGGTTCAGAGCCCCCCTCTGCCCCAGGCGCCAGAACGACCGGAGAGATCGGAGAGTAGGTAAAAACGAACTCCTCCATGTTGCCCGGCGCCGGAGACAGAGACAGAGACAGAGGGACCCCCTCTTCCGCGCCACCGGCCTCCGACCGAGCGGATGGGGTAATTTCGGTCAACCCCTGGACGATGTCGAGCAGCACCTGGGAGACGACCGGGTCACTTTGGGCGAGCTCATCATCCGAGGACACGCCCGACCCGGACCACAGGCCGCCCGACCCGTCGAGGGGTAACGGTACCGATAAGGAGTCTACTGCCGCGGGTTGCTCCGCGACCGCCCCCACGGGCAGGGTCTCGTCCCCATCCCCGGGAGGCACGAGCTGGGCAGACACCTCTGCCTCAGCCCCCCTAGGGACAGGCGACCCCTGCCATTCGCCCGTGATGGTATTAGCGGTGGGGTGGGGCGCAGTACCCGCGGCGGGCGACGACTCCCCCTGACCGGAGGGACCTTCCTCCTCCCGGTCCTCCTCCTCATCCAGGGGGTCGCGCCTTCTTTTAAGGGCTGAGTGGCAGAGGGAGACCTCCATTTCCGCAGAGGCCACCCCTGCTCCCTCCGGCGGAGCGAGTTCTTCGGGTCCCCTGGGCCCGAGCCCGGCCGCAGATTCTGGCGCTACCGCCTCGGCGGTCGCGGCCACAGGCTCGGACACGAGGGCCCCCCCCCCGCACTCCGCGACTAGCGCGGCGACGCTCTCTGGCGTCAGGGGCTCCATATTGTGGGGCACGCCCTCCCCGGGGGGACCCACCCTCCGGTATTTGCTTTTCGCCCGCGCCTTCCTCCCGACCGGACAACCCTCCCCCCCCCGCCGGAGGCCAGGATGGCATCGACCTCCGACGACGACCGCACCCCGGTGGTATTTGTTTGAGGGGGGGCACGTCTAGACCTGGGGGGAGGAGCGGCGGCGGCGCCAGCTACGGCCACGCCAGACGATCTGGCGGCCTTGGAGGCGGGGCAGTTCTTACGGATGTGCCCCACCTCCCTGCAGGCGTGGCACCGCACGCCGTCCGTCGTGTAGAAGACGCGGTACGGGGTGCCCTCGTGGAGGACTGTAAAGGCCCCGTCCGTCTCCCCCTCCCGCGCCAGCTGGATAAATGCCTGGCGCCGGAAGGAGAAGACATGGCGAAGGCTGGGTTCCCGGAATCCGAGCGTGATTGGCGTAATCGCCGACCTCACCTCCCCAAATTGGTGCAAGTGGGGGAGGAGGAGCTCACCGGAGATGAAGGGCGGGATGTTTGACAACACGACCCTCTGCGCGGTGGCCTCAAGAGGGTCCACCGGCAGGAAGGTCCCGCCCACGGTGAGCCCCTGGGCGATGGCCAGGACCACCGCCCGCTCGGACTCCAGGAAGAACACAGCCTTCCCATACATCCTCGAGGCGGCGAGGATGGCTGAAGGGCCGACAACCCCAGCCATCGCCTTCACACAATCCTCGATTGTCATGTTGGGGTGAGTGTAGCTCTTCACCCCGAGCTTCTTTGTAATAAGTCGGAACGGCGACAGGGCAGCGGAAGGAGCGGGAGCAGCCGCGGCTTTGGCCGCCACCGCCGCATACGTTCTCGCTGGCCCCGTCACCGCCGAAGACGTCGAAGCCATACTGGGGTGGTTTGTTTTTTGGGAGCTACACACACCCCAAGTCACAGGCCCTGTGATATTAAGTGGCCTCGGGAGTAATTTTAATGTCTGCCACCGAGCAGAGGGAGCTTAAAGCCAATGGCCCGCCTCTCCCCTTGATGGAATGATTGGGAGAGGGGCCTCCTCCTCTCTGCTCCAAGTGGCTATTAGTGGTTTCAATAGAGGTGACCTCTGAGAGAGACAAAGGAGAGGGATAAAGAGAGAGAGAGAGAGAGAGGGGGGGGCCACAAAGGCAGGGTCCGCACTCTAGGTGGTTGTTGGTGGGTGGGTGTCAGCAGGGGTGCACTCCCCGATGGTGACAAAGTCTATGCAGATGGTCTTCGGGCAGGGGGAGAAGATGTCTTCGCCTGGGTAGGCTGGAAGAAGCCCAGGCTCAGCCCCACACCAGGTCTTCTTGGTGTAGGTAAGCAAGTAAGAGGCTTCACCTGGGCAGCTCCAGCCGACCCAGGCCAGGCTTCCCGACCCGTCTTCTTTCCTCCCCCCGCCTAGAATACACAGTCTCTTGGGGAATGCACAAGAACACACCCACCTGCAGATGTTGGGAGTAACGAAGCAGCTCCTCCCCTCCTTCCAGGTAGAAGTTGGCTGGTGTTCCTCTCCCCTCTCTCCTCTCCTGAGATGGAGGCCTCTCCTCTCCTCCTCTCCCTCCAGGCACCTGAGTTGTAGATGGTCTGGCTGTTGGTGGTGCTTCTCCTTCTTGCCTGGTCAGGAGGCCAGCACGCTCTTCTTTCCTCCTGGAACTCAGAGCAAGCCAGAGACAATCTGCAGCACTCAGAGCAAGCCAAGGTGGGGGTTCCTCTTTTGGTAAAACCATAAATTTAGACAGATAAAAACTGTAAATAAACCATTAAAACTGTAAATAAACCAATAAAACTGTAATAAACCAATAAAACTTCAAATAAACCTTAATAATCAAATTAAAATTTGGTTCTCCAGCCCAATCATGCACTCCAGTCCCCGCGGCGCCCACCGGCCACGAAAGTGATCTAGCGCGCCGGCGGACACCGCGTGCTCCAGCTCTAGGGCCACCCGGGCGCGAACATGGCCACGGAAGAGAGGGAGGCAATCCGGCCGGACGACCCCCTCGACCGCCCGCTGCCTAGACCAATTAATGGCCTTCTTCGCCAGGCCCAGGAGCAGACCCACGAGGAGGTCCTCCGACCTGCCCGCTCCCCTCCGCACCGGGTGGCCGTAGATCAAGAGCGTGGGACTGAAGTGCAACCAAAACTTGAGGAGCAGCCCCTTCAAATAATGAAAGAGGGGCTGCAACCTCTCACACTCGATATAAATATGAAACACGGACTCCTCCAGACCGCAGAACAAACATGCGGTCTGGGAGTCCGTGAACCTACTTAAATACCTATTGCACGGGACTGCCCTGTGCAACACCCTCCAGGCCAAGTCCCCAATAGAACAAGGGAGGACTCCCGCATAGAGAGCCCCCCATTGGGGACCTCCGCCTCCGTCGGAAGGTAAAACGGCACGCCACGGCGTGTCCGGACGGCAGGCGAAGATGGCAAAGTGGAAGGTGTGCAGGAGCAGCCCGTACAGGAAACCCCTCCGTGCGGAATGAAAAGGCACGGAGGGTATTTCCTCGAGACGGCTCAAGTTGTGAGGCGCCGGCTCCCGAGGGGGGGGTCGGGGCTGGGCGCCGACAAGGAATTCCGTCCGAACGGGGGAAAGCTCAGACGGGATCGCCCCACACGCCTGAGCCGCCTCGATACACCTAGTGGTGCCGGGGCGTACTTTCGCCTTTATCGACTCGATGGCATCGGCCGCGAGCCGGACGTTTACCCAAGACATGCGCCTCGCCAACTCCTCCGGCGCCATCCAGCCCACTCCTCCGCCATCGAGCAGGTCCCCGACTCGAGTCACCTTGCCAGCCACAGCTCTGTGCTCCGCCAGCCACCCGAACCTGCGGACGTGGAGGTGCGGATTCCTGAACAGTGGCTCCCGAAGGACAGCCACCATTCCTGTCGGGGGAGAGCTGCGCCTGGAAGCGACCCGGTTCCAAACCCATAGCAGTTCCTGGTAGAAGACAGGCAGCCCCCGCAGGCTGGCACGCGTGCCACCCACTTCCACAAACAGGAGCTGCGTGTCATAATTGAGGCCACGCAGCTGGCGGAAAAAATACGTCGCCAGCGCGCACCATCTTGGAGGAATCTCAACGTACAGGTATCTCTGCAGCGTCTGAAGATGGAAAGTCGCAGCCTGGGTGCGAAGGCACACCAGCGCCTGACCGCCCTCCCTAAGCGGGAGACTCAGAACCGCGGCAGAGACCCAGTGCATCCTGTTGTTCCAGAAGAAGTCGACGAGCTTCTTCTGTATCTTGGCGACAAACGCAGGGGGAGGGATCAGAGTAACCAACCGGTACCACAACATGGCGGCCACCAGTTGGTTTATGACCAACGCCCGACCCCTGTAGGACAACACTCGGAGCAATCCCGTCCAGCGACCTAAGCGAGTGGCGACTTTGGCCTCCAACTCGTGCCAGTTCGCCGGCCAGGCGTCCTCGGCCGGGCTGAGGTAGACTCCCAAGTAGAGGAGGTGCGTAGTGCTCCAGGCGAAGGGCCTGAACTCCTCCGGCAGGGAGTCCACCTGCCACTGACCCACCAGGAGTCCAGAACATTTCCCCCAGTTGATCCTGGCGGAGGATGCGTCCGAGTAAATCTGCTGGCATTCCCGCATCCTCCGCAAGTCAACGGGATCCGTGACCATGAGGAGCACGTCATCGGCGTAAGCCGAGAGGACCACCTCCACGCCCGGCCCTTGCAGAGCCAGTCCCGTCAACCTCTTCCGCAAGAGGCGCAGGAAAGGCTCCACGCAAATGGCATATAACTGGCCGGACATGGGGCATCCCTGACGCACCCCCCTCCCGAAGCGAAGGGGCGCCGTCAAGGACCCGTTAACTTTAATCAGACACTCCGCGGCAGCGTACAGAAGTCGGATCCGGGCGACAAAATGCGTCCCGAACCCGAATGCGCGCAGAGTCCCGAAAAGATACTCGTGATCCACCCTGTCGAACGCCTTCTCCTGATCTAGGGAAAGGAAGGCGACCGACAGACCAGCCCTCTGGGAATGGTGGAGCAGGTCCCGGACCAGATGGATGTTATCATGAATAGACCGGCCCGGGACCGTGTAGGACTGGTCGGGGTGGATCATGTGGGCCAGCACGGCGCCAAGGCGAGCAGACATGGCCCTGGCAAAAATTTTATAATCCGTGCTGAGGAGGGAGACCGGGCGCCAGTTCTTAAGAAGCCGGAGATCGCCCTTCTTAGGCAGCAGGACAATCACTGCCCTGCGCCACGAGAGGGGCATCTCCCCGGTCGCCAAACTTTCCCCCAGGACCCGCGCGTAGTCGCCCCCCAGGACGTCCCAGAACGCCCTGTGGAACTCCACGGTCAGCCCGTCCAGCCCCGGGGACTTCCCCCTAGAGAGCTGGCGGAGGGCGCCGGTCAGCTCCTCCAGACACAGAGGAGCATCCAATTTTTCGGCGCCCTCCAGGCCGACCTTCGGCAGGTCCTCCCACAAAACTCTGCGCGCGTCCTCGCTGGACGGATCCGGAGAGAACAGAGCCCTGTAATAGGCGCGGGTCTCCGCGCGGATTCCCTCCGGATCCGAGACCGGAGATCCGTCGTCGGCCAGCAGCTCCAGGAGCTGCTTACGGACCCCCCGTCTTTTTTCCAGCGAGTAGAAGAAGGGGGAGCCGCGGTCCAGGTCCCGCAGGAACTGAATCCGCGACCTCACGAACGCGCCTCGGGACCCGACGAGCTGCAGGTCCTTCAGCGCGCCCTTCTTCTCTTCGTACACCAACCGCAGGGCCGGGTCCTCGACGACTTGACCGAGACGGGACTCCAGGTCGAGCACCTCCTTCTCCAACCGCCCGACCCTGGCTTCCCGCCTCTTGGTCGACCCCCTCGCATACTCCTGACAGAAGAGACGGACGTGAGCCTTGCCCACGTCCCACCATAGCCTCAAGGAGGGGAAGCCCCCCTGCTTCCTTCTCCAGCCGGCCCAGAACCGACGAAACGAATCCTGGAACCGCGCGTCCTCCAGCAGCAGGTTGTTAAAGTGCCAGTACGCGGACCCCCCCCCGCGCGCAGCGGAACGAGCTCCGCCCACACCAGGTGGTGGTCCGCGCATGGCACCGGCCGCATGGAAGCCGCCGGAACGCAGGAAACGTATGCCCTGGAAATGTAAAGGCGGTCGATTCTGGACGCACCTCTCCCAGGCCTCACACAAGTGAAAGCGCTGGAGTCGGGATGGAGATTTCGCCAGACGTCCACCAAGTCGAGGGACCCGACCAGGTCCCTCAACTTCTCCATCGCCGCCGGGCATCGCAGGTGGCCGGTGCGGTCCCTTGCCTCGAGGGTGCAATTAAAATCCCCCCCGAGGACGACGCACTCGCCCGCGTCGATGGAGCCCAGAAGTGTGGACACTTCTTCAAAGAAGCGCGCTTGCTGCGCACCGGCCCCAGGGGCGTACACGTTCACTAAATGGAGCGGCACGCCCCCCAGGCGAACAGTGACCTGGAGCAAGCGGCCCGGCACGAGCTCCTTGACCCCCAAGATCTCCGGCTGAAAATGCGGGGCCAGCAAAATAGCCACCCCACTGGAAACATTGGAGAGGTGACTCATGCTGACCCCTCCTTGCCACTCCAGGAGCCACGTGGCCTCGTCTCCCGGAACGGTGTGGGTTTCTTGCAGGAAGCACACCGCATACTTCCCGTCCCGAAGGACCGAAAAGTTATTAAATCTGCGGCTAGCTTCCCTGCTGCCGTTGATGTTGAGGCTGGCTATGGTTATCTTCATTTCAGAAGCATAATCCAACCCCTACTTAACTCTAATGGGGGAAGGGAGGGCGGCCGCTAGTCGACCGCCACTCCCTTTGCAGCCCAGTGAGGAAGGACCGGAACTGACGCAGCTCGAGCGGGTCCACGCCCGCGTCCGCGACCATGGTCTTGAAGGCGACGCGGGCCGACCCGACGAGCAGCGCCAGCCCCGACCATCTATCGAGGGCCAGCCGGGTCCTTTGACGACCCTGGCACGTGGCCACAAAGTCCCGGAGATCCTCAATGGGAATGAGGGGGGTCCCGGCGAGGGGCGCGAGGTCCTCCATCTCCTCATCAGCGATGGAGTCGCATTCCTCCTCCGCCCCCACCACCGAGTCCCCCTCCTCCTCCGGGGGGTCGCCACCGGCGGCCGACCCGTCCGCCACGCGGAGCGCAGCGAGCGGCTCGGCCGCGACGGCCGGCCCCGCCTCCGCCCGGATCCCACCCCCAGGATCGGTAGCGGAGGATTCCTCCCTGGGCTCCTCTAGGGGTGCCGGGCCAGAAGACGGCGGCGGTTCAGAGCCCCCCTCCGCCCCAGGCACCAGAACGACCGGAGAGATCGGAGAGTAGGTAAAAACGAACTCCTCCATGTCGCCCGGCGCCGGAGACAGAGACAGAGACAGAGGGCCCCCCTCTTCCGCGCCACCGGCCTCCGACCCAGCGGATGGGGTAATTTCGGTCAACCCCTGGACGAGGTCGAGCAGCACCTGGGAGACGACCGGGTCACTTTGGGCGAGCTCATCATCCGAGGACTCGCCCGACCCGGACCCCAGGCCGCCCGACCCGTCGAGGGGTAACGGTACCGATAAGGGGTCTACTGCCGCGGGTTGCTCCGCGACCCCCCCCACGGGCAGGGTCTCGCCCCCATCCCCGGGAGGCACGAGCTGGGCAGACACCTCTGCCTCAGCCCCCCTAGGGACAGGCGACCCCTGCCGTTCGCCCGTGATGGTATTAGCGGTGGGGTGGGGCGCAGTACCCGCGGCGGGCGACGACTCCCCCTGACCGGAGGGACCTTCCTCCTCCCGGTCCTCCTCCTCATCCAGGGGGTCGCGCCTTCTTTTAAGGGCTGAGGGGCAGAGGGAGACCTCCATTTCCGCAGAGGCCACCCCTGCTCCCTCCGGCGGAGCGAGTTCTTCGGGTCCCCCGGGCCCGAGCCCGGCCGCAGATTCTGGCGCTACCGCCTCGGCGGTCGCGGCCACAGGCTCGGACACGAGGGCCCCCCCCCCGCACTCCGCGACTAGCGCGGCGACGCTCTCTGGCGTCAGGGGCTCCATATTGTGGGGCACGCCCTCCCCGGGGGGACCCGCCCTCCGGTATTTGCTTTTCCCCCGCGCCTTCCCCCCGACCGGACAACCCTCCCCCCCCCCGCCGGAGGCCAGGATGGCATCGACCTCCGACGACGACCGCACCCCGGTGGTATTTGTTTGAGGGGGGGCACGGCTAGACCCGGGGGGAGGAGCGGCGGCGGTGCCAGCCACGGCCACGCCAGACGATCTGGCGGCCTTGGAGGCGGGGCAGTTCTTACGGATATGCCCCACCTCCCTGCAGGCGTGGCACCGCACGCCGTCCGTCGTGTAGAAGACGCGGTACGGGGTGCCCTCGTGGAGGACTGTAAAGGCCCCGTCCGTCTCCCCCTCCCGCGCCAGCTGGATAAATGCCTGGCGCCGGAAGGAGAAGACATGGCGAAGGCTGGGTTCCCGGAATCCGAGCGGGATTGGCGTAATCGCCGACCTCACCTCCCCAAGTTGGTGCAAGTGGGGGAGGAGGAGCTCACCGGAGATGAAGGGCGGGATGTTTGACAACACGACCCTCTGCGCGGTGGCCTCAAGAGGGTCCACCGGCAGGAAGGTCCCGCCCACGGTGAGCCCCTGGGCGATGGCCAGGGCCACCGCCCGCTCGGACTCCAGGAAGAACACAGCCTTCCCATACATCCTCGAGGCGGCGAGGATGGCTGAAGGGCCGACAACCCGAGCCATCGCCTTCACACAATCCTCGATTGTCATGTTGGGGTGAGTGTAGCTCTTCACCCCGAGCTTCTTCGTAATGAGTCGGAACGGCGACAGGGCAGCGGAAGGAGCGGGAGCAGCCGCGGCTTTGGCCGTCACCGCCGCATACGTTCTCGCTGGCCCCGTCACCGCCGAAGACGTCGAAGCCATACTGGGGTGGTTTGTTTTTTGGGAGCTACACACACCCCAAGTCACAGGCCCTGTGATATTAAGTGGCCTCGGGAGTAATTTTAATGTCTGCCACCGAGCAGAGGGAGCTTAAAGCCAATGGCCCGCCTCTCCCCTTGATGGAATGATTCCTCTTTTGGTAAAACCATAAATTTAGACAGATAAAAACTGTAAATAAACCATTAAAACTGTAAATAAACCAATAAAACTGTAATAAACCAATAAAACTTCAAATAAACCTTAATAATCAAATTAAAATTTGGTTCTCCAGCCCAATCATGCACTCCAGTCCCCGCGGCGCCCACCGGTCACGAAAGTGATCTAGCGCGCCGGCGGACACCGCGTGCTCCAGCTCTAGGGCCACCCGGGCGCGAACATGGCCACGGAAGAGAGGGAGGCAATCCGGCCGGATGACCCCCTCGACCGCCCGCTGCCTGGACCAATTAATGGCCTTCTTCGCCAGGCCCAGGAGCAGACCCACGAGGAGGTCCTCCGACCTGCCCGCTCCCCTCCGCACCGGGTGGCCGTAGATCAAGAGCGTGGGACTGAAGTGCAACCAAAACTTGAGGAGCAGCCCCTTCAAATAATGAAAGAGGGGCTGCAACCTCTCACACTCGATATAAATATGAAACACGGACTCCTCCAGACCGCAGAACAAACATGCGGTCTGGGAGTCCGTGAACCTACTTAAATACCTATTGCACGGGACTGCCCTGTGCAACACCCTCCAGGCCAAGTCCCCAATAGAACAAGGGAGGACTCCCGCATAGAGAGCCCCCCATTGGGGACCTCCGCCTCCGTCGGAAGGTAAAACGGCACGCCACGGCGTGTCCGGACGGCAGGCGAAGATGGCAAAGTGGAAGGTGTGCAGGAGCAGCCCGTACAGGAAACCCCTCCGTGCGGAATGAAAAGGCACGGAGGGTATTTCCTCGAGACGGCTCAAGTTGTGAGGCGCCGGCTCCCGAGGGGGGGGTCGGGGCTGGGCGCCGACAAGGAATTCCGTCCGAACGGGGGAAAGCTCAGACGGGATCGCCCCACACACCTGAGCCGCCTCGATACACCTAGTGGTGCCGGGGCGTACTTTCGCCTTTATCGACTCGATGGCATCGGCCGCGAGCCGGACGTTTACCCAAGACATGCGCCTCGCCAACTCCTCCGGCGCCATCCAGCCCACTCCTCCGCCATCGAGCAGGTCCCCGACTCGAGTCACCTTGCCAGCCACAGCTCTGTGCTCCGCCAGCCACCCGAACCTGCGGACGTGGAGGTGCGGATTCCTGAACAGTGGCTCCCGAAGGACAGCCACCATTCCTGTCGGGAGAGAGCTGCGCCTGGAAGCGACCCGGTTCCAAACCCATAGCAGTTCCTGGTAGAAGACAGGCAGCCCCCGCAGGCTGGCACGCGTGCCACCCACTTCCACAAACAGGAGCTGCGTGTCATAATTGAGGCCACGCAGCTGGCGGAAAAAATACGTCGCCAGCGCGCACCATCTTGGAGGAATCTCAACGTACAGGTATCTCTGCAGCGTCTGAAGACGGAAAGTCGCAGCCTGGGTGCGAAGGCACACCAGCGCCTGACCGCCCTCCCTAAGCGGGAGACTCAGAACCGCGGCAGAGACCCAGTGCATCCTGTTGTTCCAGAAGAAGTCGACGAGCTTCTTCTGTATCTTGGCGACAAACGCAGGGGGAGGGATCAGAGTAACCAACCGGTACCACAACATGGCGGCCACCAGTTGGTTTATGACCAACGCCCGACCCCTGTAGGACAACACTCGGAGCAATCCCGTCCAGCGACCTAAGCGAGTGGCGACTTTGGCCTCCAACTCGTGCCAGTTCGCCGGCCAGGCGTCCTCGGCCGGGCTGAGGTAGACTCCCAAGTAGAGGAGGTGCGTAGTGCTCCAGGCGAAGGGCCTGAACTCCTCCGGCAGGGAGTCCACCTGCCACTGACCCACCAGGAGTCCAGAACATTTCCCCCAGTTGATCCTGGCGGAGGATGCGTCCGAGTAAATCTGCTGGCATTCCCGCATCCTCCGCAAGTCAACGGGATCCGTGACCATGAGGAGCACGTCATCGGCGTAAGCCGAGAGGACCACCTCCACGCCCGGCCCTTGCAGAGCCAGTCCCGTCAACCTCTTCCGCAAGAGGCGCAGGAAAGGCTCCACGCAAATGGCATATAACTGGCCGGACATGGGGCATCCCTGACGCACCCCCCTCCCGAAGCGAAGGGGCGCCGTCAAGGACCCGTTAACTTTAATCAGACACTCCGCGGCAGCGTACAGAAGTCGGATCCGGGCGACAAAATGCGTCCCGAACCCGAATGCGCGCAGAGTCCCGAAAAGATACTCGTGATCCACCCTGTCGAACGCCTTCTCCTGATCTAGGGAAAGGAAGGCGACCGACAGACCAGCCCTCTGGGAATGGTGGAGCAGGTCCCGGACCAGATGGATGTTATCATGAATAGACCGGCCCGGGACCGTGTAGGACTGGTCGGGGTGGATCATGTGGGCCAGCACGGCGCCAAGGCGAGCAGACATGGCCCTGGCAAAAATTTTATAATCCGTGCTGAGGAGGGAGACCGGGCGCCAGTTCTTAAGAAGCCGGAGATCGCCCCTCTTAGGCAGCAGGACAATCACTGCCCTGCGCCACGAGAGGGGCATCTCCCCGGTCGCCAAACTTTCCCCCAGGACCCGCGCATAGTCGCCCCCCAGGACGTCCCAGAACGCCCTGTGGAACTCCACGGTCAGCCCGTCCAGCCCCGGGGACTTCCCCCTAGAGAGCTGGCGGAGGGCGCCGGTCAGCTCCTCCAGACACAGAGGAGCATCCAATTTTTCGGCGCCCTCCAGGCCGACCTTCGGCAGGTCCTCCCACAAAACTCTGCGCGCGTCCTCGCTGGACGGATCCGGAGAGAACAGAGCCCCGTAATAGGCGCGGGTCTCCGCGCGGATTCCCTCCGGATCCGAGACCGGAGATCCGTCGTCGGCCAGCAGCTCCAGGAGCTGCTTACGGACCCCCCGTCTTTTTTCCAGCGAGTAGAAGAAGGGGGAGCCGCGGTCCAGGTCCCGCAGGAACTGAATCCGCGACCTCACGAACGCGCCTCGGGACCCGACGAGCTGCAGGTCCTTCAGCGCGCCCTTCTTCTCTTCGTACACCAACCGCAGGGCCGGGTCCTCGACGACTTGACCGAGACGGGACTCCAGGTCGAGCACCTCCTTCTCCAACCGCCCGACCCTGGCTTCCCGCCTCTTGGTCGACCCCCTCGCATACTCCTGACAGAAGAGACGGACGTGAGCCTTGCCCACGTCCCACCATAGCCTCAAGGAGGGGAAGCCCCCCTGCTTCCTTCTCCAGCCGGCCCAGAACCGACGAAACGAATCCTGGAACCGCGCGTCCTCCAGCAGCAGGTTGTTAAAATGCCAGTACGCGGACCCCCCCCCCCGCGCGCAGCGGAACGAGCTCCGCCCACACCAGGTGGTGGTCCGCGCACGGCACCGGCCGCATGGAAGCCGCCGGAACGCAGGAAACGTATGCCCTGGAAATGTAAAGGCGGTCGATTCTGGACGCACCTCTCCCAGGCCTCACACAAGTGAAAGCGCTGGAGTCGGGATGGAGATTTCGCCAGACGTCCACCAAGTCGAGGGACCCGACCAGGTCCCTCAACTTCTCCATCGCCGCCGGGCATCGCAGGTGGCCGGTGCGGTCCCTTGCCTCGAGGGTGCAATTAAAATCCCCCCCGAGGACGACGCACTCGCCCGCGTCGATGGAGCCCAGAAGAGTGGACACTTCTTCAAAGAAGCGCGCTTGCTGCGCACCGGCCCCAGGGGCGTACACGTTCACTAAATGGAGCGGCACGCCCCCCAGGCGAACAGTGACCTGGAGCAAGCGGCCCGGCACGAGCTCCTTGACCCCCAAGATCTCCGGCTGAAAATGCGGGGCCAGCAAAATAGCCACCCCACTGGAAACATTGGAGAGGTGACTCATGCTGACCCCTCCTTGCCACTCCAGGAGCCACGTGGCCTCGTCTCCCGGAACGGTGTGGGTTTCTTGCAGGAAGCACACCGCATACTTCCCGTCCCGAAGGACCGAAAAGTTATTAAATCTGCGGCTAGCTTCCCTGCTGCCGTTGATGTTGAGGCTGGCTATGGTTATCTTCATTTCAGAAGCATAATCCAACCCCTACTTAACTCTAACGGGGGAAGGGAGGGCGGCCGCTAGTCGACCGCCACTCCCTTTGCAGCCCAGTGAGGAAGGACCGGAACTGACGCAGCTCGAGCGGGTCCACGCCCGCGTCCGCGACCATGGTCTTGAAGGCGACGCGGGCCGACCCGACGAGCAGCGCCAGCCCCGACCATCTATCGAGGGCCAGCCGGGTCCTTTGACGACCCTGGCACGTGGCCACAAAGTCCCGGAGATCCTCAATGGGAATGAGGGGGGTCCCGGCGAGGGGCGCGAGGTCCTCCATCTCCTCATCAGCGATGGAGTCGCATTCCTCCTCCGCCCCCACCACCGAGTCCCCCTCCTCCTCCGGGGGGTCGCCACCGGCGGCCGACCCGTCCGCCACGCGGAGCGCAGCGAGCGGCTCGGCCGCGACGGCCGGCCCCGCCTCCACCCGGATCCCACCCCCAGGATCGGTAGCGGAGGATTCCTCCCCGGGCTCCTCTAGGGGCGCCGGGCCAGAAGACGGCGGCGGTTCAGAGCCCCCCTCCGCCCCAGGCGCCAGAACGACCGGAGAGATCGGAGAGTAGGTAAAAACGAACTCCTCCACGTCGCCCGGCGCCTGAGACAGAGACAGAGACAGAGGGCCCCCCTCTTCCGCGCCACCGGCCTCCGACCCAGCGGATGGGGTAATTTCGGTCAACCCCTGGACGAGGTCGAGCAGCACCTGGGAGACGACCGGGTCACTTTGGGCGAGCTCATCATCCGAGGACTCGCCCGACCCGGACCCCAGGCCGCCCGACCCGTCGAGGGGTAACGGTACCGATAAGGGGTCTACTGCCGCGGGTTGCTCCGCGACCCCCCCCACGGGCAGGGTCTCGTCCCCATCCCCGGGAGGCACGAGCTGGGCAGACACCTCTGCCTCAGCCCCCCTAGGGACAGGCGACCCCTGCCGTTCGCCCGTGATGGTATTAGCGGTGGGGTGGGGCGCAGTACCCGCGGCGGGCGACGACTCCCCCTGACCGGAGGGACCTTCCTCCTCCCGGTCCTCCTCCTCATCCAGGGGGTCGCGCCTTCTTTTAAGGGCTGAGGGGCAGAGGGAGACCTCCATTTCCGCAGAGGCCACCCCTGCTCCCTCCGGCGGAGCGAGTTCTTCGGGTCCCCCGGGCCCGAGCCCGGCCGCAGATTCTGGCGCTACCGCCTCGGCGGTCGCGGCCACAGGCTCGGACACGAGGGCACCCCCCCCCCCGCACTCCGCGACTAGCGCGGCGACGCTCTCTGGCGTCAGGGGCTCCATATTGTGGGGCACGCCCTCCCCGGGGGGACCCGCCCTCCGGTATTTGCTTTTCCCCCGCGCCTTCCTCCCGACCGGACAACCCTCCCCCCCCCCGCCGGAGGCCAGGATGGCATCGACCTCCGACGACGACCGCACCCCGGTGGTATTTGTTTGAGGGGGGGCACGGCTAGACCCGGGGAGAGGAGCGGCGGCGGCGCCAGCTACGGCCACGCCAGACGATCTGGCGGCCTTGGAGGCGGGGCAGTTCTTACGGATATGCCCCACCTCCCTGCAGGCGTGGCACCGCACGCCGTCCGTCGTGTAGAAGACGCGGTACGGGGTGCCCTCGTGGAGGACTGTAAAGGCCCCGTCCATCTCCCCCTCCCGCGCCAGCTGGATAAATGCCTGGCGCCGGAAGGAGAAGACATGGCGAAGGCTGGGTTCCCGGAATCCGAGCGGGATTGGCGTAATCGCCGACCTCACCTCCCCAAGTTGGTGCAAGTGTGGGAGGAGGAGCTCACCGGAGATGAAGGGCGGGATGTTTGACAACACGACCCTCTGCGCGGTGGCCTCAAGAGGGTCCACCGGCAGGAAGGTCCCGCCCACGGTGAGCCCCTGGGCGATGGCCAGGGCCACCGCCCGCTCGGACTCCAGGAAGAACACAGCCTTCCCATACATCCTCGAGGCGGCGAGGATGGCTGAAGGGCCGACAACCCCAGCCATCGCCTTCACACAATCCTCGATTGTCATGTTGGGGTGAGTGTAGCTCTTCACCCCGAGCTTCTTCGTAATAAGTCGGAACGGCGACAGGGCAGCGGAAGGAGCGGGAGCAGCCGCGGCTTTGGCCGCCACCGCCGCATACGTTCTCACTGGCCCCGTCACCGCCGAAGACGTCGAAGCCATACTGCGGTGGTTTGTTTTTTGGGAGCTACACACACCCCAAGTCACAGGCCGTGTGGTATTAAGTGGCCTTGGTAGTAAATTAAATGTCTGCCACCGAGCAGAGGGAGCTTAAAGACAATGGCCCGCCTCTCCCCTTGATGGAATGATTGGGAGAGGGGCCTCCTCCTCTCTGCTCCAAGTGGCTATTAGTGGTTTCAATGGAGGTGCCCTCTGAGAGAGACAAAGGAGAGGGATAAAAAGAGAGAGAGAGAGAGAGAGAGGATGGGTGGGAAGGAGGGGGGGGGCCGCAAAGGCAGGGTCCGCACTCTAGGTGGTTGTTGGTGGGTGGGTGTCAGCAGGGGTGCACTCCCCGATGGTGACAAAGTCTATGCAGATGGTCTTCGGGCAGGGGGAGAAGATGTCTTCGCCTGGGTAGGCTGGAAGAAGCCCAGGCTCAGCCCCACACCAGGTCTTCTTGATGTAGGTAAGCAAGTAAGAGGCTTCACCTGGGCAGCTCCAGCCGACCCAGGCCAGGCTTCCCGGCCCGTCTTCTTTCCTCCCCCCGCCTAGAATACACAGTCTCTTGGGGAATGCACAAGAACACACCCACCTGCAGATGTTGGGAGTAACGAAGCAGCTCCTCCCCTCCTTCCAGGTAGAAGTTGGCTGGTGTTCCTCTCCCCTCTCTCCTCTCCTGAGATGGAGGCCTCTCCTCTCCTCCTCTCCCTCCAGGCACCTCTGTTGTAGATGGTCTGGCTGTTGGTGGTGCTTCTCCTTCTTGCCTGTTCAGGAGGCCACCACGCTCTTCTTTCCTCCTGCAGCTCAGGGCAAGCCAGAGACAACCTGCAGCTCAGAGCAAGCCAGAGACAACCTGCAGCACTCAGAGCAAGCCAAGGTGGGGGTTTCGCCGACTCACTTCCTTCTTGGAACCAGCCACCCACGAGAGGCATGCTCTGTTCTCTAGTTAATAAAAGCCTTTTCATCACCTTCCTGATTCATCGTCTTTTATGGAGTAATTGATAAGCGTATCAATATTGTTGACCATTAAGCTGTTTTCGAGGCTTTATCCTTTTTATTGTGGTTAATGAATGTAATGGATTTATTATGAAGTTGATGTATTGTAATAAGTATTACCAGATTTAAATAAAAGATTAGTACTACCATATTGAAAAAATGTATTATTTTATTTGTATTGTTAATCTTAAAGTTGATTTTTTGTTAAAATTAGCCTTATTGTGGTTAATGAATGTAATGGATTTATTATGAAGTTGATGTATTGTAATAAGTATTACCAGATTTAAATAAAAGATTAGTACTACCATATTGAAAAAATGTATTATTTTATTTGTATTGTTAATCTTAAAGTTGATTTTTTGTTAAAATTAGCCTTATTGTGGTTAATGAATGTAATGGATTTATTATGAAGTTGATGTATTGTAATAAGTATTACCAGATTTAAATAAAAGATTCGTACTACCATATTTAAATAAATATGTTCGACACAAAAAAAGAAAAAAATAAGTTTAAACAAGGCCCCAATATCTCCGTGTGCCCCGTGGGAATGCGGGTTCACATGGGGAGCCCGTGGGCCAATGAGACCATTCATTTACTGCCGGTTAAACAGGGGATAAAAAGGGGGAGTCGGCTCTCCAGCCTCACTTACCTGGGAGCCTTGCTTGTTAGAATGGAGGGGCTGCGGGTTCTGGGCTTGTTCTTTCTTACAATCTGTTCATCTCAGCCGCCCTCTATCCTTCTCCCCGCCGATCAATGTTGGCTGTCTCCCAAATTCCGCCAAGACTGCGGGTTTGGGGGAATTGAAGGCAGTGAGTGTGTGCGGAGAGGCTGCTGCTTTGATGCCGGGAGCCGGGATGTGCCGTCGTGTTTCTATTCACTCCACAATCTGCCAGGTGGGTGTATTCTCGGCTCGCCTATATTCTGGGCCAGGGCTTCCCAGGACCAGTCGCAATCCAACTGCACTGGGGATTCCTTGGACAGTATCCTCTCTCTCTCCTCCTGTCCTGAAACATCAGCTGGAGTCTCCAACCTCTCCAGTCCGGGAGCTGGCGGGTTTAGGAACTGTGTTCAGTTCTACAGTTTGAAAGTCTGATCATTGAGATCCTGACCCAGGATCTCTCCTTCCTTCTCTATGCGACTTGGGACTTCTGATGGTTGAATTGCGCCCCAGGATAGGAGGGCAGAGTGAAGATCAGTCCCTGGCTGGCACTGACCGGACAGGCTGTGGATTTGATGCCGGTCTTGTGTAACCAGTCCAGTAGGGATGGAGTTGGTGACCCGTCTCCATTAGATGGAGAATTGGGGTGTGGACGGGGAGAGAAGGAAACTAGAAGCTGGTGCTGCGCTGGGCGGAGTTTCTCCCCCTCCCGGTAATGGTTCCCTTGCCATTCCCCGTGCAGCAACTAACCGCCTTTCATTGACTCTCTCCTGCAGTGTGCACCAAGGATGGGCGGGTCCTGATCGCCATCTCCAAGGATTTGACGCTGCCTCCTGTAAACCTGACAACGGTCCATCTGAAGAATGGACACGGAGCGGAGTGCAGTCCGACCGTGGCCTCTGCAGACACTGTGCTCTTTCAGTTCGCAGTCACTGAGTGTGGCACTACTCAGCGGGTAGGTATTGTGGGCTGGGAGCCCCATCAATGGCTGTCAGTCGGGTGGGAAAGAGGGGGTCTAAAGGGCAATGGGGGCCCTTAAAGACACTACATGTGATAAGGCAATGGCAGACTTGCTCAATTTCTCTGTAATGATGGTCTTCTGTCTCTTGTAGCTGGACGGGGTGAACGCCGTCTATGAAACGGATGTGTTGGGTCAGTTTGAGATCTTGGATGGAGCTTTGGGATCGGTGACCCGGGACAGCCCCTTCAGGTGAGACTGGGAGCACATGGAGCGGGTAGAGAAGGTGAGGAGCTGAATTCTCCAGCCGTGTCCGTTCTCTTGCAGGCTCCATGTCCAGTGCAGTTACAAGGGGAGCCAGGAGTCTGAATTGCAGGTGAAGCCCAGAGTTTACAGCCTTTCTCCGCCACTGCCTGCCACTGAGGCCGGGATCCTGGTTCTGGAGCTGAGAATAGCGAGAGGTAGCGAGTGCTGCTGATGGTTAGTGTCCAACTTCAGGCTCTCTCTCTCCAAATAGTGGCCGTCCTTCATCGTCTTCTCTTTCCAGATGGTGGCTACCGGAGCTGGTACGTGGCCAGTGACTACCCGATCCTGAGTGTGCTCCGGGACCCCGTGTTTGTGGAGGTTCGAGTCCTGAACCGGAACGATCCGTCCCTTGTGCTGGTGCTCAATGACTGCTGGGCGACCCCCACCCCCGAGCCGCATTCGGGGCTCCGATGGGACCTCCTGGTGGGCAGGTAAGGCAGCGAGTGAGGGACCTTGGGGCAGGCTGGTGATCGGGGAGGGGGGCGACATGGACTGGGTGAAGGAACGGCCAATAATCAAACCAATCTGAGCTCCAGGTTGACGATTGATGACTTGAATGGCCTGGTTTCTTTATCTCGTCTAATCTCGGGACTTTGCTTTGATGTGCCGCTGTAACTCTGTAGTTGGGAGTTCCAGGTGCCCTCTCCATATAACCCGCTCTTTCTCTGTTCCAGGTGCCCCTTTACTGGAGACAATTACAAAACCCGCCTCCTCCCGGTAGACGCCGCTTCCCATTCGCCGTTCCCAACTCACCAGAATCGGTTTGTAGTCAGCACTTTCGCTTTCTGGGACCGAGTTTCGGGCCGGGCTCTGAGCGGGGAGGTGAGTTTCCTTCAGTCTTGCTCTCTTGGTTGAACTTGTTCCCTGGGTCTTGCTCACAGTGAGGAGGCCCCTGTTGACCCTTTGACTGTAGAAGCATGAATCTCCTGACTGGGAGCTGTGGCACTGACCACACCGCACTGTCTCTTTCCAGGTTCACTTCCACTGCAGTGCTGAAGTTTGCTTCCCTTCCACCCGAGAGAACTGCACGGCTCCCTGCAGCCCCAGTAAGTAGCTGGGATCTGACTAGAAACTGAACCCTGATGGGGAAGGGTGGGTGTGGGGCATCTGGACACTGGGCCCAACAGTGGGCACAGGAGCAGTGTCCTCAATCTGCCCGCTCAACTCTATCCCAGTTAGTCTACAGCAGAATAGCAATCTGGCTCCGGGGCTCTGAGCACATCTTGCACTGGTTCTGAATGGAATCCACCTCTGGCCTTGAACATTGATCCAGCATCCTGCTGTCACCAGGAGTTCCAGGGTGGAACTGAACCGATATCTGGGGGCGGGGAGACCTGGGCAATGTGTGTCTGTCCAGTGTAACCGCTCGTCAAACTCGTGCTTAAAACGGGTCTCTTTCCCCAGGAGTCCAGCCTGGCCATTGGACCCGTCAACGACTGCAAACTTTGCCGGGTTGATGCGGCTCCTTCTGAGAATCAGGAGTGAATCTTAGTCTGACAGTGAGGGAACAGTGTTTAACTACAGTCCAATCTCTCCGGTACTCACTGCCCGAGGGTTTTTGCATTGGGCCATCGGATTGTACACCTGATTCAGCGCTTCAGATAGCTGCACATTGAATTGCCCACCTTGAACTCTTGTCTCTTGTCTCCCCCAGAGAGGCGAAGAAGCGCCGATGACCGGGCTGGGTCCTTGGTGACCTCTGATGGAGCCATCATTTTCCTGGAAGATGAGAGATTGGGTGCTGGGATCCACCAGGAAGAGAAAGGTAAAGGAGGCCTCTGCTACTGTCTAGTGATGGAGTAACTGGTGCCTATCTAACCCTCCCTTCTCCCCACAGATACTGCTGCTGATTCCCCCTCCCGTGTTCTTCCTGGAGCAGCGGTTGGGGTAGCTCTGCTCTCCGTGGCCCTGTTGGTCGGGACTGTTGCCATGTGGAAAATGGACCATCGCCGCAGGGTGGGCTCCGAGTGCAGCTCCATGGAACTGTAGATGTGTCTGTTGGACAATAAAACCCTGTTATACATGAACCCTGATCTTGTGTTCATAGAATCAGAGAATGGCCTCCTTCTGTGCTGTCACCATTGAGCCCGTGCCTGCTGTTTGCAAGAGCACTTCAGCTAGTCCCACTCCTCGGCCCTTTCCCTGTAGCCCTGCAATTTATTTCTTTCAGTAACTTATCCAATTCCCTTTTGAAATCCACGATTTAATCGGCCTCCACCAACCTTTCAGACCGTGCATTCCAGTTATTAACCACTCCGAGTAAAAAAACAAAAAAAGGATTTTCCTCATGTCTCCTTTGGATCTTTTACAACTAACGTTCAATCTGTGTCCTCTGGCCCGTTCTGCCAATGGCGACAGTGCCCCTCTATCTACTGTCTCGACGCCTCATGCTTTTGAAAACCTCTCAAATCTGCTCTCTGAACCTTCTCTGCTCTAAGAACCCCAGCTTCTCTCGCCATCCATGTAACTGACCTCCTCATCCCTGGAATCATTCTTCCATGCACCCTCTCGAGGGCCGTCACATCATTCCCAAAGAGCGCTGCCCAGAATTGGACACAATACTCCAGTTGAGGCCAAACCAGTGTTTTCTAAAAGTTCATTTCCTTGATTTTTGTACTCCATGCCTCTACTTGTAAAGCCCAGTATCCCATATGCTTTTTTAATTGCTTTGTCAACCTGCCCTGCCGCCTTCAATGATTTGTGCACACATACTCCCAGGTCTCTCTGTTCATGCAGCCACTTTAGGATTGTACCCTTTAGTTTATATTGCCTGTCTTCGTTCTTCCTACCAAATGTTTCACTTTGCACGTTTGTGTTAAATTTCATCTGTCTGCCCATTCCACCAGCCTGGCTGTCTTGAAGTCTATCACACTCCTTTCCCTGCCCCTGTACTTGCTTAAACTCTGTTACATCACTAACCTTTACCCATTCTGATGAAAGGTCATTGACCTGAAACATTAACTCTGTTTCTCTCCACAGAGGCTGCCTGACCTGCCTATTTCCTGCTTTTATTCAACCACTATTTGGGTTGTTTTGGGCCTCGCTAGACCGGCAGTGGGAAGCTCACTCCTGGTCTTCAGCAGCTGCTCTGAACAGCCTTCCAGCATCCGTCTGGAATCCAGTTCCAGTATCGATCAAAACTCCAGTCAATTCAATAAAGCAGTAGGGGGAGTATTAGCACATCAATTGAGGGTGGAGGTGTCGTGGCCTTTCTTATCCTTACTGATCTGGAACTGTAGGAAGCACTAATCCAGTCACCCCACTCAATGTGGGGTGTGATGCCCACAGTGCGGAGTGGAACTCCTGCACAAGAGGCTTTCCCCAGAATCACTGGTGTCTGAAGGAGCCTTTATTGTGGGGACAACCTCTACAGGAAGTCGGGGATTGAGGGTAGGTCATTATCAGTTGGCTAGTCTAGTTTCAGTTGCTGAGAAACTAGTTTTGACAATACAGGATACTTTGAGTTTGACTTTGGAGAATCCTGAGTTAACAATGATCAGTCGGCAGAGATTTCCCAAAGCCAGGTGGTGCTTGAGCTGCTGCACAGAACTGACAGGAGTATTGATGAAAGAAATGCTCTGCTTTTCATTGATCTAGTTTCAAGATGTGGCCTGAATTATGGAAAGATGATGGTTACAGAAGCAAAGCCACTGTGGCACATGGTTAGTGGTAATGGGGCAGAGGCCCCATGTTTCACCCACTGACAGGTGCCGGTAGATCCATAGTGGGGACTGTGGGGCTTCTGCAAGACCCACAGCAATGATGCAGATTGAAAAATTTCAATCCAAGCCCCCCAAACTGGGACTGTGGGTAGTGTGTTCTGGGCCATGGATTGTCCAGGATCATGGGTCAGTGGCACATTGGGTTCAATGTAGGGAAAGGTGAAGTATTGCATCTTCAATACATGGAAGGAGTGCACTAAATGTGGTTGAGCAAGAATAATGTTGGTGTCAAATACAAAGTTAGAATGTAATTCAGCTGCCTTGGTCCTTGGTCCCTCTTCATTGAACTCAACATGGCACTTGGAAAATAATAACAGGATTGGGCAGAGTCAACACAGATTTGAAGGAAATCATGTTTGACAAATCTGCTGGAGATTTTTGAGGTTGTAACTAGCAGAATAGTTAAGGGGGAACCAGTGGATGTGGTGTATTTGGCTTTTCAGCAGACATTTGCTAAGGTGCCACAGTAGGTTATTAAACAAAATTAGAGCTCATGGATTGGGGGTAATATACTAGCATGGATTGAGGCTTGGTTAATGGACAGAAAACAACAGCAATAAACAGGTCATTTTTGGGATGGCAGGTTGTAACTAGTGGGGTACCGCAAGGATCGGTGCTTGGGCCTCAGCTATTCACAATCTAATCAATGATTTGGATGAGGAACCAAATAGAATATATCCAGGTTTGCTGATCTAAAGCTGGGTGAGAACTAAGTTGAGGAGGATGCAAGGAGGCTTCAAGGGGATTTAGACAGGCTTAGTGAGTGGGCGAGAACATGGCAAATGGAATATAATGTAGAGAAATGTGAAGTTAACCAATGGAGCAATTGGGGATATGTTTGTTCAGAGGGACCTGGGTGTCCTTATACACAAATCAGTTAACGTGCTGGAACTGCAAGCAATTAGGAAAGCAAATGGTATGTTGGCCTTTATTACAAGAGGATTTGAGTATGAGTGAAGATGGCTTACTGCAATTAAATAGGGCTCTGGTGAGACCACACCTGGAGTATTGTGTACAGCTTTGGTCATCTTGCCTAAGGAAGGATGTACTTGCCATAGAGGAGTGCAATGAACGTTCAGCAGATGGGTTCCTAGGATATGGGTTTGTCATGAGTAGACTGGGAATATATACCCTAGAGTTTAGTAGATTGAGGGGATTGACAGACTAGATGCAAGGAGGATGTTTCTTCTGGCTGGGGAGTCCAAAACCAGGGTCACAGTCTAAAGATAAGGGGTTGGCCATTTTAGGACTGAGGAGGAGAAATGTCTTCACTGAGGGTGGTGAATCTTTGGCATTCTCCACCCCAGTGGGCTGTGGAGGCTGTCGGTCAGTGTATTCAAGACTGAGATCGATGGATTTTTGACTATCAATGGAATCAAGGGATATGGGGATAGTGGAGATGAGGTAGAAGATCAGCCATGATCTTATTGAATGGCAAAGCAGGCCAAAGGGCCAAATGGCTTGCTCCTGCTCCTATTATGTTCTGTTTTATGAAAGGGAAATAGTGTTTGACAAATGTATATGAATTCTTTGCGTATGTAACGAGCAGGGTGATTTGGATTTCCAAAAGTCATTCGCTAAGGTGCCACGTTAAAGGTTACTGCACAAAATAAGAGCTCAGTGTTGATGGTAATATTAGCATGGATAGAGGATTGGCTAACAGAAAAGAGTTGGGATAAATGGACTTTCAGGAGGCTTTTAATAAGGTCCTGCATAAGATTAGTGTATACAGTTAAGGCACATGGGATTGGGGGCAAGGTATTGACTTGGATAGCAAACTGGTTGGCAGACAGAAAGCAAAGAGTTGGAATAAACGGCTCTTTTTCTGAGTGGCAGGCAGTGACTAGTGGGGTACTGGAGGGATCGGTCCTTGGACCCCAGCTATTCACTATCTATTAATGATCTAGACATATATTAATCTAGACAAGGGAACTAGATGTAATATCTCCAAATTTGCAGATGCCACAAAGCTGGGTGTGTGCTGAGGAGGATGCTGAGAAATATCTGGTTGGATGATTGGGCAAGTGCATGGCAGATGCAATATAACGTGGATAAATGTGAGGTTATCCACTTTGGTGGCAAAAACAAAGGCAGATTATAATCTGAATGGCAATAGATGGGGAAGTGCAACAAGACCTGGGTGTCCTTGTGCACCAGTTGCTGAAGGTAAGCATGCAGGTGCAGCAGGTGGTTAAGAAGGCAAATGGTATGTTGGCCTTCGTAGCAAGAGGGTATGAGTACAGGAACAAGGACGTCTTACTGCAGTTGTACAGGGCCTTGGTGAGACCACACCTTGACTATTGTGTGCAGCTTTGGTTGCCTTATCTGAGGAAGGATGATCTTGCCATGCAAGGAGTTCAGCAAAGAGTCACCAGGCTGATACCTGGGATGGCAGGAATGACTTCTGAGGAGAGATTGGGCTTGTACTCACTGGAATTTAGAAGAATGAGAGGGGATCTCATTGAAACTTATAAAATTCTGACAGGACTGGACAGACTAGATGCAGGCAGGATGTTCCTGATGGTCAGGGAGACCAGAACCAGGGGTCACAGTCTAAGGATAAGGGGTAGGCCATTTAGGACGGAAATGAGGAGGAATTTCTTCACCGAGAGTGGTGAACCTGTGGAATTCTCTACCACAGAAGGCAGTAGACGCCAATACACTAAATATATTCAAGGAGTTGGATATATTTCTTATGGCTAAAGGGATATGGGGAGAAAGCAGGGACCAGTACTGAATTTGAATGATCAGCCATGATCGCATTGAGTGGTGGAGCAGGCTCGAGGGGCCGAATGGCCTACTCCTGCTCCTATCTTCTCTGTTTCTATGGGTCATTTGGCAATTGGCAAACTGTAACTGGTGGGGTGCCACAGCATCAGTGCTGGGGTCTCAACTATTTACAATCTATATTAATGACTTGGATGAGGGACAGTACTGTAGTCAACTTTGTAATGCTATAAAGATAGGTGGGAAAGCAAGTTGAGGATGACAGTCTGCAAAGGGATATAGATAGGTAAGTGAGTGGGCAAAGATTTGGCAGCTGGAGTATAATGTGGGAAACTGAGGTTATCCACTTTAGTAGGAAGAATAGAAAAGTAAAATATTATTTAAATGGAGATAGACTGCATCATGCTGCATTACAGAAGGATCTGGGAGTCCTCGTACATGAAAGTTAGCCAGCAGGTACAGCAAGTAAATAGGAAGGCAAATGGAATGTTGGCCTTTATTTGAAGGGGATGGAGTATACAAGTAGGGAAGTCTTGCTACAACTGTACAGGGCACTGGTGAGACCACACCTAGGGCACTGCATACAGTTTTGATCAGCTTATTTAAGGAGGGACATGCTTGCATTGGAGGCTGTTCAGAGAAGGTTCACTAGGTTGATTCCTGAGATGAAAGGGTTGCCTTATGAGGGAAGGTTGAGTAGGTTGGGCCTATATTCATTGGAGTTTAGAAGAATGAGACGTCATCTTATTGAAACATAAGATTCTGAGGGGGCTTGACAGGGTAGATGCTGAGAGGATGTTTCCCCTCATGGGGAATTCAGAACTAGGGGGCATAGTTTTAGGATAAGGGGTCGCCCATTAAGTCTGATGAGGAGGAATTTCCGGAGTTGTGAATCTTTGTAATTCTGTATCCGAGTGCTGTGGAGGCTGAGTCAGTGAATATATTCAAGGTGGAGATACAGATATTTGAGCTACAGGGGAGTCGAGGGTTATGGGAACAGGCAGGAAAATGGAGTTGAGGCCAAGATCAGAGCAGCCATGATCTTGGTGAATGGCGGAGTGGGCTCGAGGGGCCACATGGACGACTCTTGCTCCTAATTCTTATGTAACTCTTGCCCTAAAGCACTGAGGTGCTCCCCTGGTGATTCTGTTTCTCACTCAACTGATTTTGACCATGGTTTTGATCACTGCCTTAATCTCTGTTCATAGTTTCTGTGAGGAAAATGCCCCAAGCATTGCAGGACAGGTCATCGCAATGAATTAAATCCACCAGCATTCAGGGAAGTTAAGATGATAATTTTAGTGCAGGCCCGTGTATGCAAAGTATTCCTTGCTACTGGCCGGCTCAAGCCACCAAGGCTGCACACATAACCTGAGCATTCTGGACTGTAATTCTTCATTAGCTTGAGGTCTTCTGTAGTACCAACATAACTGCTTCAGTGAGGGACACCTGAAGCAGGTGGCTCCGATTGGTTATTGGTGAAATGGAGCAGGACATTTCCAAATGTGAGTTGGTGTTTTCACACTACAGTATGTTTACAGCAGGTGCATGGGTGTATTGTAGTGACATGAACCTGTTACCTGTAGGGGTCCTTTAGAGTAGGTAGAGAGTGGTGTTTATTTCCAGGCAAATCGTCCCTTGTGCTGTGAGAGCTTCCGTTAGCTAAATCTTTATAACGACACCAGTTAGTCAGTGAGTTTCCTGAAGAGCAAGTGAAGTGAGATTGAAGACCGCTTATCCAGGTAATGGTGTAGATAGTGAATGGTCCCAGCAGCAGAGCATTGAAGAAGAATAGACCGAGCCTTCAGCTGAATGTCCATCACTGACCTGTCGAGGCTACACCATCCTCACACTTCACCTGAGATCACAAGTGTGGCTTTATAATCTCGATTCTATCCAATAGACTAGCTCTCCAATATCAAAGGATGTTAACGTGTCAGCTATCTGAGGAGTCTGATAGTAAACTATTTGTCCCAATTTATTAAGATGAAATTACTCATCCCAACTGGAAATTGATAATCAAACTGGATTCTGATGAATTACTGTGCTGTAGTCGAATGGCTTTGCTCTCTGGATTTAATTAAATGCTGCTTATGTAATTAATAAACAATTCCTCAGTTGTGTGGTTTCTTGTGCAAGAGTAAATCCAGTCAGTCAGTGTATCGTAATGAGGGGGTGGCAGTGGAAATACTCAATTAATCTAAGCCAGTTAATGTGGGACAGTTTGGCAAACCAAATAACCATCGTTCTTTCCCCCCCCCCCCCCCCCCCAGGCACTGCCTGTAGTGGGGGACGGGGGTGAAAGTTGATTAGGATCTGTCTATCCTTGATTAATATTCTGATCAAGCTACCAATCCCTTTGTTGTCTGCTTCCCCCTACATATTGCTGTTTCAAGTGCCTGGATAGCTTGTCAAGGTGCTGTGTTGTAAACAGTAGGACCCCAGCCAGCAGGAATTCTTCCAGTATTGTTACTGGGCCAATCATAGTAACTCTGGATTGCAGGGCCGAGGCTGGCTACTCTGACGATTGGCTGACCTACTGACCGATCAAAGTCTCTCCAGGTACAACGCTCACAGCAGGAGTGTGATGGAACACTCGCCTGGGTTGATAAAGCTGCAGCTAAAAACCATTATCCAGTTCCACACCATCCAGCACAGGTCGGTTTGCTTCACAGCCACTGGGTTTAATCTTCAGCCCTCCATTACCAATGCACTGTGGCTGCAGTATCCATGGCCCATACAATGCACTGCAGCAACTCGCCAATGTTACTTCAACAGCACCTCCCTCCACTGCTACCTCCATCGTTGGAAAGGACAAGAGCAGCAACGGTGTGGGAACATCATCACCTCCGTGTTCCACGCCATGTCACACACCACCCCGCCTAAACTATATAGAACAGTTCCTTCATTGTCCCTGGGTCAAAGTATTGGAATTCTCTGCTGAGCTTCAATACGGCAGCACCATCACCACAAGGACTGCAGTGGGTCAAGGAGAAGACCCATCACCACCACCGTCTCAGGGCAACGAGGGATGGACAATAAATGTAACTGCTTCATCAATCAATGCTGAGACCACAGCAATCTCCAGAGAAGGGCAGGATACGCTGGAGCAGGCACTATCTGGGCCGTACTACACTGAGCCACTCCACAGGTACCGATCGCTAAGAAGGACATATGGTTCCAGATAGATTTGTAAAAACTCAAATGATCTAACAGCAGCTGACATCCGCCCCATTCATATGAACATAAGAAATAAGAGCAGGAGTAGACCACACAGCCCCTCGAGCCTGCTCCGCCATTCAATAAGATCACAGCTGATCATCGACCTCAACTCCACTTTCCCGCCCGATCTCCATATCCCTTGCTTCCCCATGGGTCCAAAATCTGAATACACTCAAAGACTCAGCATGTACAGCCCTCTGGGGCAGAGAATTCCAAAGATTCACAACCCTCTGAGTGAAGAAATTCCTCCTCATCTCAGTTTAAAATGGCCTACCTCTTATCCTGAGACTATGCCCCCTAGTTCTAGACACTCCAGCCAGGGGAACCAACCTCTCAGCATTTACCCTGTCCATCCCTGTCAGAATCTTGTATGTTTCAATGAGATCACCTCTCATTCTTCTAAACTCCAGAGAGTATCGGCCCATTCTACACAATCTCTCATCATAGGACAGCCCTCTCATCCCAGGAATCAATCTAGTGAAACGTTGTTGCCTCCAAGGCAAGTATATCCTTCCTTAGATAAGGAGACCAAACCTGTGCACAGTACTCCAGGTGTGGTCTCACCAATGCCCTGTACAATTGTAGCAATACCTCCTTACTCTTATATTCCAATCCCCTTGAAATAAAGGCCAACATGCCATTTGCCTTCCTTATTGCTTGCTGTACCTGCATGCCAGCTTTCTGTGTTTCTTGCACGAGGATATTCAAATCTCTCTGAGCACCAACATTTGAAAGTTTCTCACCATTTAAAAACATATTCAGTTTCTCTATTCTTCCTACCAAAGTGAATAACCTCACATTTCCCTACATTATACTTCATCTGCCGCCTTACTACCCAGTCACTCAGTCTACCTATATCCCTTTGCAGACTCTTTGTGTTCTCCTCACAGCTTACTGTCCCACATAGCTTGGTATCATCAGCAAACTTGGGTATATTACACTCGGTCCCTTCATCTAGGTCATTAATATATATTGTAAATAGCTGAGGCCCCAACGCTGATCCTTGCGGCACCCCACTTGTTACAGCCTGCCAACCTGAAAAAGTTCAGTTTATTCCTCACACACAGGATATAATTGAGAAACTACGGGGCACCAAATGAATCTAAACCTTATAAAAGGTTACTGGGAGTTGCCACCATGCCCAAGGGCTCAGTCCTGCTCTGCGTTTATAACATTGTTGCTGTACAAGTTTAATATTATTACTAAATCCTCGTCCATCAGCTCAGTAGCGACAATGGGGCTGAATTTATTGACACCAATGTTGTGGGTTCTAAATTAGACTGACCACTCCACTCACCTGTATCCCTTTCTGTGATAAGTCACTCCTGACATTGTCTATCCAGCACCTCCTTGGTCTTCCTTGGTCTTCCTCGGCTTCTTGTTCCAGGTGCCTCTGTGTGCAACATTCTGATTTTTGCATCCCGGAAACTCCCGTTATTCCTCTCCAACTATTCATCTCTGCTCCTGGTGTCTTTTGCTCATCAACTTTTCTCATGTTCCAGCTCTCTGATCTGAATAATAATATGGGGATAATATTGCTTCATAAACTCTCGTCTTTGTTTCACCAAAATATCTTCAGCCTTCCGTATCCCACTACGTCTGCCAAAAGCTGCTGATCCAAGTCCAATCCTTCTTTGTTGTCTTTTTCACAACAACAAAGCCAACAACTTGTATTTATATAGCACCTTTAATGTAGTAAATCGTCCCAGAGCGCCTCAGAGGAGTGTTAGCAAACAAGATTTGCCACCCAGCCACATATTGGGGCAGATGACCAAAGGCTTGGTGAAAGAGGTAGATTTAAGGAGCGTCTTAAAGGAGGGGCGAGGTAGAGAGGCGGAGAGGTTTAGGAAGGGAATTCCAGAGCTTAGGGCCCAGACAGCTGAAAGCACGGCCAGCAGTGGTGGAAGGATTAAAATCGGGGATGTGCCATGGTCAGAATTAAAGGAACGCAGTTCTCTATCCAAGTCAGTAGCTTGCCCCCAATCCCCTGTGCCATAACTTTACATGGTAATCTCTTATGCGGGACTTTATCAAAAGCCTTCTGAAAGTCCAAATACACCACATCCACTGGTTCTCCCTTATCTATTTTACCAGTAATATCCTCAAAAAATTCCAATAGATTAGGCAAGCACGATTTACCTTTTGTAAATCCATGTTGACTTTGTCCGATCCTGTCACTGTTTTCCACGTGCTCTGCTATTACATCTTTTATAATGGACTCTAGCATTTTCCCCACTTCCGATGTCAGGCTTACCGGTCTATAATTCCCTGTTTTCTCTCTACCAACTTTTTTGAACCGTGGGGTAATATTAGCTACCCTCCAATCCATGGGAACTGTGCCAGAGTCTATTGAATATTGGAAGATGACCAGCAATGCATCTACTATTTCTAGGGCCACTTCCTTAAGTACCCTAGGATGTAGATTATCAGGCCCTGGGGATTTATCGGCCTTCAATCCCATCAATTTCCCTATCACCATTTCCCTACAAATACTGATTTCTTTCAGTTCCTCACTCTCATTAGACCCTATGTTCCCCGACAACTCTGGGAGGTTATTTGTGTCCTCCTTTGTGAAGACAGACCAAAGTATGTATTTAATTGGTCTGCCATTTCTTTGTTCCCCATTATAAATTCCCCTGATTCTGCCTGCAAGGGACCTATGCTTGACTTCACCAATCTTTTTCTCTTCACATATCTATAGAAGCTGTTCCTGTCAGCTTTTATGTTCCAAGCAAGCTTACTCTCATACTCTATTTCCCCCCTCTTAATTAATCCCTTTGTCCTCTTTTGTTGAATCCTAAACTGCTCCCAATCCTCAGGTTTACTGCTTTTTCTGGCCAATTTATATGTCCTCTCCTTGGATCTTATGCTATCCCTAATTTCCCTTGTTAGCCACGGTTGAGTCACCTTTTTTGTTTTATTTTTATGCCAAACAGGGATGAACAAATTCTGTAGTTCATCCATGTGATCTTTAAATGTTTGCCATTGCCTATCCACTGTCAACCCTTTGAGTAACATTCCCCAATCGATCCTACCCAACTCACGCCTCATACCATCGTAGTTTCCTTTGTTTAATTTCAGGACCCTAGTCTCTGAGTCAAATTCTTCACTCTCCATCTTAATAAAGAATTCAATCATATTATGATCGCTCCGCCCTAAGGGGCCTCGCACAAAAAGATTGCTAATAAATCCTTTCTCATTACTTAATACCCAGCCTAAGGTGGCCTGATCTCTAATTGGTTCCTCGACATATTGGTCCAGGAAACCATCCCGTATACACTCCAGGAATTCCTCCTCCACAGTATTGTTACTAATTTGGTTAGCCCAATCTATATGTAGATTATAGTCACCCATGATAACTGCTGTGCCCTTATTGCACATGTCTCTATTTTCCCATTTGTTGCCATCCCCAACCTCCGCATTACTGTCTTGGGGTCTGTATACATCTCCTAGTAACGTTTTCTATCCCTTGGTATTCCTCAGCTCTACCCATACAGATTCTACATCATCAGAGCTAATATCCTTCCTTACAATTGTGTTAATCTCCTCTTTAACCAGAAATGCTACCCCACCTCCTTTTCCTTTTTGCCTATTTTTCCTGAATATTGAATACTCCTGGATGTTGAGTTCCCAGCCTTGGTCAGCCTGGAGCCATGTTTCTGTAATCCCAATCATAACATATCTGTTTACATCTATTTGCACAACTAATTCATCCACCTTATTATGAATGCTCCTCGCATTAAGACACAAAGCCTTCAGGCTTGTTTTTTTAACACTCTTAGACATTTTAGAATTATTATTTACTCTGGCCATGTTAGATTTAAACCCTTGATTATTCTGACTGCCACTTTTGCTTTTCTCCTTCCTGTCTTTTGCTTCTATCCTTGTATCCCTTTCTTCTGTCTCCCTGCACAGGTTCCGAACCCCCTGCCATTTTAGCGTAAACCCTCCCCCACAGCACTAGCAAACACTCCCCCTAGGACATCGGTCCCAGTCCTGCCCAGGTGCAAACCGTCCATTTTGTTCTGGTCCCACCTCCCCCAGAACCGATTCCAATGTCCCAGGAATTGGAATGCCTCCCCCTTGCACCATTCCGCTAGCCACGTATTCATCTGAAATATCCTTCTATTTCTACTCTGACCAGCACGTGGCACTGGTAACAATCCTGAGATTACTACCTTTGAGGTCCTATTTTTTAATTTACCTCCTAACTCCCTTAGTTGACGATGGTTTGGAGTTTGACCTCCGAGGGTGCACCAGAATTAGAGGAGCACACTAACCCACCAAGGTGTACAACCTTTTCCACCTGTTCAACGGCTCCCCCTCCAATTGTAATCTCAGTATCTTCCCGATGCCTCCCAAATGACATCACCTTTGTCTTTTTGTGAATCGGTAATCCATATATTCTACTCTCCACAAACACCTTATCAGTCAATCTCTGCTAATCTGTCTTAGATGTTGCATCAAGTCAATGATTAGCGAATTTGAGATTGTTTAAAATCTTGCCCCATAATGAGCCTCCTCCAATATTATCTTTTAGTGAAAGTGTCATTACTGCTTCCAGTAATAGATAAAGGGGGAACAATTCAGTTGCTTAGCGCCTCCCGTTAGCACCCTAAGAGTGCACAAATGGGGCACAACGCAACTGGTGCTCGGGCACGGCGATGTTTGCGCCGCTCGCGAAATTGACCTGAGTTTTTGCGGCAGCGCTAAACTCTACCGCCCCGATCTCCTGCGCCCGCAGATCCTGACGTCAGTCCAGCGTGCAACGCCCCGGTGGTGCCCCGGACCGGATATTGCGTGGCTCCCCCCTCCTTTCCGCCTGCTGCAAGCATCGACAGGGAGACTGGAACGTTTTCCAGTCGGTAAGGGACTGGGGGAGCAGTATTTAAAAGCACCCTCTTCCTGCCTTTTTTGTGGGAGACATTTTTGCACCACTCCTTCTGACAGAGAGAGAGAGATTCTGAGAGAGAGAGAAACTTCTGCAGAGAGTCAACGCTGGGTGAAATAGTTTCGGCTACTGAGCAGCACTTTACAGGTTCTTTTGAATTTGACCTTCATTACTTCAACTGTCAAGAGACTTTGGGGGCTGCACTGATTCGGGGCGTCGTCCTGCACCTGCAGATTCGGAGGCATCAGAGACACAGAGAGAGGGTGGCAATCATGGCCAGAGGGAGGAGGGCCAACAGGCCTGTGCACAGGAGACCTTACCCTCCCAGGATATTCCGGGAACAATTCTCCTACATTCATTTGTCTGAGGAGCAGTGCATGTGCAGGCTGCGCTTCAGCAAGGAGGTGGTCACTGAGCTCTGCCACCTGCTGCAGCCAGATCTGCAGCCTCAACTGAGGACCAGGACGTCTCTGTCGGTGGCAGTGAAGGTCTCAGTGGCTCGGAATTTTTATGCCACCGGCTTCTTTGAAGCTGCTACTGGGGACATTGCCAATATCTCCCAGTTCGCGGTCCATTGCTGTATCCGGCAGATCAGAAATACCATCTATAAAAGGAGACGCCAGTACATCTCTTTCCCGATGAACCAGGTGAAACAGCATGAACCCGCATTGTGCTTTGCGAGGATAGCGGGCTTCCCCATGGTGCAGGGCGCGATTGACTGCACGCATATGGCATTGGGGGCACCGCATGAAAATGCAGAGGTTTTCTGAAACCGCAAGGGGTTCAACTCCTTAAATGTCCAGTTGGTGTGTGACCACAGTAAGCTGATACTCGCTGTCAATGCCCGCTATCCTGGCAGCAGCCACGATGCTTCCATCCTGCGCCAGACTGGTGTGCCAGAGCTTTTCCAGGCAATGCAACAGCCAGCTGGTTGGCTCCTCGGGGACAAGGGTTATCCACTCTGCACCTGGCTGATGACACGGCTCCATTACCACAACACCCTTACTGAGCTGCAGTACAATGAGAGCCATCTCGCCACCAGGAACATCATTGAGCAGACGATCGGCATCCTTAAGCAACGGTTCCACTGTCTGGAGCACACAGGAGGAGCCCTGCAGTACTCGCCTGAGTGAGTCTCCCTCTTCATAGTTGTGTGCTGCATTCTTCATAACCTGGCAATCCTCAGGACCCAGCCAATGCCACCGGGACTTGGTGCACCAGCAGATGAGGAGGAGGAAGAGGAGGAAGAAGAGGCAGCAATGATTCCAAAGGCCAAACATGTACATTTTGAATACAACAACTTTTTTATTTTACAAACTCTGTGTGTGTCATTTATTCATGACAAACTAATAGAAACAAACACAACAAATCATCAATTAACATAACTGGTTCTCACAACCTGGAGATAATGGCCAAAACACTAAACAAAAGGAATTACACAAACCTCGGCCTTTAATAAAAACATTCCCAACATTTTGTCAGACCTCCTACCTTTTGCCCTTCGAGGGTGATCTCCTTCCCTTGGCCACTTGCCCCCTTCCCACTCTACTGCTCCTCCATAATGGGGCCCCAGTGGCTGCAGCACGCTGGTGGAAGGCTGCTGAATGTCAGATTCTGTGACTACAGACGCCCTTGAAGGACGCCCTTGACCAGCTCTGGGCCTGGAGGGCCCGGCTGCAGACTGCACCAACTCTGCATGGGCAGCAGCAGTCTGGGCTACAGGTGGTGGCAAGTGCAATGGGGAAGTGCCAGTGGTGAGAGCAGGAATGCTGTCATCTTGAGAGTGGAAAGCACCTCTCTGCTCGGCCGACACACTGGCACTCCCACGGGGCAGTACCTCAGCTTCTGGAGCAATCTGCTGGAGCACAGATTGCTGGCCTGGGTACCGTGAGAGCCCCGGGGCAATGTGGCCAAAGCAGTGATGATGGCAGCAGTCAGTGCTTGCGTTGCCTCAATCTGGGACTGCACGAGAGCAGTCCGAGATTGGATCACGGCAGCCAGTGACTGAATTGCAGCACTGAGCATTTACGTGGTGTCCACCTGTGCTGCAGCTTTGTGCTCCACACTCCTTGCCAGTGCATCAATGCTTTCGGGCACCCTTCCCACAGCACCCATGAGCTGAGTGTGCCTGTCCACCGCCTGGGTGTTCATTTCAGAGATGAGCCGCTCCTCCTCTGTGTCCAGTGCAGCAGGACTCACTGGCCTACTCTCCCTCTGGGGAGGGGGCCCGCGAGCTTCCCTACCCCCATCGCGTTGCTGCAACCCGCTGGGTCCCGGAGCTTCACCTTCATCAGGCCATTCCCCCCTGCTACCCTCCAGGGAAGATGTGGCCCCAGTGTGGACATGGGCTTCCTCGGGAGAGGGTTCGCTGAAGCTCCGGCTTCCTCTTCCTCCTCGCCTGTGGCTTCACTCCCACTGGCAGATTGAGGGTTCGTCTCCTCAGCTGGTGAATCAGCAGCTGAAAGCAGGGAGGTACAAGAGTGGCTTTAGCGTGAGGACAGGGGGGCAGTAAGGGAGGAAGGAGTGTAGCAATTTAGTAAGTTGGATTGAAAGTGTCAAAGGCTGGTGTTGTGAGGGACAAGTGGAATGAGAGAGGAGAGAAAGCTGATGACCATACCATTGCTGTCCCGAACGTGGTCGACCTCTCCAGGGGCGATGGGACTGATCACCTGGATTGCCACAATCCTGTGGACGTGCGCCTCAAGATCGCTGAGGGGTTGCAGCTGAGGTGGCCTTCCACCCGTCTGTTGCTGCTGTGGCCTGTTAGGACATAGCTTGGCCTGCAAGAAAAATGACTGTGTCTGAGTAAATGTGCAGCCATGGTCTTGCCTGTTGTGCCTCCCATAGTTGAATAGCCCTCAATGTGTGCAAGGTGTGGAATGTGCGTGTGTGTTTTATGAAATGGCCATAGGTCTTGGTTGAGTGTTGGACATTGGGGTTTTAAGACCCTCTGGCCATAGAGTGAGGTTGAGATGGAGGGATGGAGAGGTATTGAACAACAGCCACTCACCCTGAACACCCGAGTGAGGTCGTTGAACTTTTTGCGACATTGGATGTGGGTCCTGGTCACCATGCTCCTGGAGGAGACGTGATGAGTCACCTCCCTCCAGACTCTTCTGTAGTCACGCGGCAATAGCCTCCTCCCACTCTCAGGCTGCAGTATAGCTCTTCTGCACTCCACCGCACCAATCAGAGCCTCCAATCACTGAAGCGCTGAGCTCGTTCTCTTACCCTCTCCATAGTCCTTGGCTGAAAAATTTAGGCACAGGTCTGTCCAGGCCGAGATTCAAGCCTGCAATGAGCAGGGTGTGGCTGGAGAGTGTGGTGTATGTGCCTTTAAGAGCAATTATGGTGTATGTGCCTTTAAGAGCGCCAGGTGTGGGTAATGCCGGTAATTGCCACTTGGGCTATATAAGCCTGTGTATTGTGTATATCCTTTAGAAACCCCCCCCCAGACTTGCTTAGTAAATACCTATGAACCAACTCCTGTCTTCAGTGTCTTTATCTACACACGGACACTACAGTGGCGACGAAGTGGAAACGGACTTACCTGCAATTCGGCAGCACCTCAAGGACATCGATTCCTCCAGCGTCCAGAAGACTCAAGGAAGTAAAAGAAACTGTGGTTTCACCAGCTGGCCAAGCTGGTGACAGGTACTGCGCTAATCCTTCCTGGGCGTCAGGCTGGAGCTCCAGCGGCGGGCTCTACAGCTGAGACAGGCAGCGAAATCAGAGGCAAGCAATAACGGACTGGGAGGGTGCACTCGAGAGACGGCCGGCGCGGCAAGCAGGTCAGCGTTTAGACCTCCGTCGGGAACGAGTCTCCAACAGTGAATAAACGGAAACCACAGTAAAACAGCGTTTTTATCGGTAGCAGCGGCGGGAAAGCACGGGAAGCGCCATATCGTTGCTACAGAGAGAAGAAAAAAAAAGCGCGGGAAGCACCATATCTTTTCTGAAATGCCTAAATCTGGTAATATTGAGGCTTTTGATGGCGAAATAGAAGATTGGACCACATACGTGGAAAGAGTAGAGGTTTATTGCACTGCAAATGGAATAACAGATGAAAAAAAAGCTTCAGTACTTCTGAACTTAATGGGCGCGAAGACATACGGACTGTTACGAAATTTAATCACTCCAGCCAAACCAAAGGACAAGACTTTTAAAGAAATTGTTGATACCCTGCAGGAGCATGTAAACCCAACACCGCTGCTGATAGCGGAACGATTCAAGTTCTTCAAGAGAAATCAACACAAGAATGAAAGTAACGCTGATTACCTAAACGAATTAAGAAAGCTATCAAAGTACTGCCAATTCGGAGCAGGACTATCGGATTAACTTCGAGACAAATTTGTTTGCGGTCTCTTAAGTGAAGGAACACAAAAAAGACTGCTTTCTGAAAAAGATTTAACATTGGACAAAGCTTTCAGTATGGCTGTATCATACGAAGCGGCAGCAAAAGGAGCTGCAGAGATACAACAAGAGACACAGGACTTCGGCACCCATAAAATGACACAGGAGTTCGGAAGATGTTATCGCTGTGGCAGATCCACCCATAACCAGAGGGACTGCTGGTTCAAGGGCAAAGCATGCAGGCGATGTGGTAAGATTGGACACATTGCACGGGTATGCCAATCTGGACAAAATAAATCCACTGACAGAAAACAAAAAATCAATAAAGAAAAGTACAGGAAGGTGCAAATGATGACGGACAATAGCTCCGAAGACCAGAATAGCGATAGCGACTCCGGAAACAAGAGACTAAGCTGTCTCAAATTACATAATGTGTTTGCCAAAGAGGATTACCAAACCATTTGGGTTACCCTCACAATAGCAGGGTCCCCAGTTAAAATGGAGCTAGATACAGGATCGGCTCTAACCGTAATAAATCGACGAGATTACGAGAGGCTATTTTCGCATATACCTCTAAAAGACACATCCATTATCTTAAAAACATATACGGGGCAGAAAGTCTACCCCAAAGGAAAAATAAGGGTGCCTGTGGTATACAACGGCAAAGAAATACAAAAGTTGTATTTATACATTCTACAAGACGGTGGTCCACCGTTGTTGGGACGTGAATGGATAAGGAAGATACGTTTAGACTGGCACTCCATTCAGGCACTGACGGTGACCAGTAAGGAAAAAAACAATGATGACATCATACCTGAACGATTAAAAGACATCTTGGCCAACGCCAAAGAAGTGTTTCAAGAGAAACTAGGAACCTTGAAAGGCATCACCGCCTCAATAAAAGTGGAAGATACAGCAATTCCAAAATTTTTTAAGGCAACACCGGTGCCATACGCAATACGTCCGGCGGTCGAGGCAGAGCTGAAGAATTTGGAAAAGGCAGGCGTATTATCCAAAATAGATTGGAGCGAATGGGCAACACCCATTGTTCCAGTCATGAAAAAAACATTGAAAAATAACTCTGAGGAACAGAAAAAAATTCGCATCTGTGGGGACTTTAAGGTGACTGTAAACCCGATCCTTCACACGGTACAGTATCCTCTTCCGAGGATAGAAGATATTTTCGCCTCACTATCCGGAGGGAAACGTTTCACAAAAATTGACTTGGCACAGGCATATCTACAGATGGAGGTTGAGGAGACCTCTAAAAAGTATCTCACAATAAACACACACAAAGGCCTGTACCAGTACAATCGACTGGTTTTTGGAATAGCATCAGCTCCAGCTATCTGGCAAAGAGCTATGGAGCAAGTCCTGCAAGGGATTCCGGGGACTCAATGCTACCTAGACGACATCCTTATAACAGGAGAAAATGACAACGAGCACCTTGCCAATTTGGAGCAGGTGCTCACTAGGCTGAAAGAACGGGGCCTACGAGCAAATCGCCCCAAGTGTGAATTTTTCCAAAATCAGATATCATATTGTGGCCACATAATTAATAAGGAAGGGTTGCATAAGTCACCTGAAAAAATTGAAGCAGTTATAAAAGCCCCAGCACCTGAAAATGTTTCACAATTAAGGTCATTCCTGGGATTAATAAATTACTATCATAAATTTTTACCGAACTTATCAACTATTCTACACCCTCTTAATGATCTTCTACAGACAGGAGTGATTTGGAAATGGAACGAAGACTGTAAACGTGCCTTCCATAAATGTAAAGACTTAATCACATCCGAGAAAAGTTTGGCTCATTACAACCCATCACTACCAATCAGACTGGCGTGCGATGCATCCCCTTACGGCATAGGAGCGGTATTGTCCCATAGATTCCCTGATGGCTCGGAACGGCCGATAGCTTTTGCGTCACGCTCATTGAACTCAGCTGAGCGTAACTATGCCCAGATAGACAGGGAAGCACTCAGCCTGGTATGGGGAGTGAAGAAATTCAACCATTACCTACACGGACAAAAATTTACCTTGCTGACTGACCATCAACCCCTCATCTCCATATTCAACCCTAAAAAAGGTGTCCCCATTATGACGGCACAAAGACTACAGAGGTGGTCCCTTTTTCTAGGGGCACACCAATACAACATTGAATACAAAGGGTCAAAAAAGCATGGGAATGCTGACGGTTTATCACGCCTACCGTTGCCAACGATAGAAGAGGCACCTACAGTAGACCCAGTAGAGATATTCCACTCTACCATAGTGGAATGTCTACCGGTGACAAATTTTGCCATTGAAAGGGAGACAAGAAATGACCCTACTCTCTCACGGGTCTACGATTTAACAGTGAAGGGATGGCCAGCACATGGCGAACCACTGTTGCCAGCATTCTCACAAAGAAGAGAACAGCTGTCAGTGTGCCGAGGAACCTTGATGTGTGGATCCAGAGTGGTGATTCCACCCAAACTCCAGGATAAAGTGCTAAAGGAGCTTCACGAGGGGCATCTGGGTGGAGTGAAAATGAAGAACCTAGCTAGGGCGTTTGTATGGTGGCCAGGTATCGATGGAGACATCGAAGACATGACCAAGAGCTGCCTAGGATGCCAGAAGGTCCAAAATGCTCCGCCACAGGCCCCTCTACATCCATGGGAGTGGCCCTCATCCCCCTGGCAAAGGGTGCACATCGACTTTGCTGGTCCATTTATGGACTCAATGTTCTTAATCGCAGTTGATGCACACTCCAAGTGGCCGGAGGTAATAAAGATGTCCTCCACCACCACGGAAAAAACCATCACAGTATTAAGGACCATATTTGCCAGGAATGGGCTGCCGGAGCAGATATGTTCGGATAATGGACCGCAATTTGTGTCCGAAGAATTCAGAAAGTTCTTAAAGAACAATGGGGTAAAGCACTACACGTCCGCCCCATACCATCCCGCCACCAATGGATTGGCTGAAAGGTTTGTCCAGACCATCAAGAAGGCCATCAAGGCCATGGGTAATGAAGATATAAAACTTCAGCACAAGGTGGATAACTTCTTATTTGCATATAGGAATGCAACACATATGGTTACTAACCAAACTCCCGCCATGATGTTCTACAATAGAAACCTAAGATGCCGGCTGGATTTGGTCAAGCCCAACATCCGAAGGGACGTGGAGAACCGGCAGTTTCAGGGCATGAATGAAAGGCCAACTAGGGCCTTCCAGATAGGCCAACCGGTTTTGGCCCGGGACTACCGTACCGAGAAATGGCAGCCTGGAACTATCTGCACACGACTAGGACCACTGATGTATACCGTGGACATCGGAGACAGCATAATAAGGCGCCATGCTGACCAAATCATCAAGTCATCCGAAAAGGGACAACCTACACCACCACTCTATACATCTAACGATGAAGTAGAGATACCCATATCTACCTCCGATCTGGTGATACTGGAGCCCGATGAACCCGACACTGGCCTTCAAGCCGAATCAGCCTTGCCAGAAGAACCTACTACACCACCAGAAACTACTACACCCCCGAGGCGTTATCCGGACCGAGTCAGGAAGCCTCCTGAGAGACAAACTTATAATTAATTAATACAGCAATGTATATTATTTTGCATATAACATGTAATTAATAATTGCTTAAAATATGATGTACTAGTTAGCTAGAAGGGGAGGAATTGTGGTGTATGTGCCTTTAAGAGCAATTATGGTGTATGTGCCTTCAAGAGCCCCAGGTGTGCGTAATGCCGGTAATTGCCACTTGGGCTATATAAGCCTGTGTATTGTGTATATCCTTTAGAACCCCCCCCCCAGACTTGCTTAGTAAATACCTATGAAACAACTCCTGTCTTCATCTACACACGGACACTACAGAGAGCAAGATCCACCCTCCCCTTTAAGAACTGGCCGGTGCCAGTGTGTCTGTGTTCCATTGCTACCTGACATCACCTGCGCTTCACCCGCGCTCTGAGTTAGCGCCTCGCTCCTCGGCCTTTGCGCCTTAAGACAGGTGTGTAGCTCCTGATTTAGCGCTACAATCACCTCCAGGGGTGATAAACACCAAGTTTCCAGTCGGAGGCGATAATTAGCGCCAGGCGCTGAACTTTGGGCCCGGCCGATAATTGAGCCGCTAACGGGGCGACACCGAATTTCTCCCCCTAAATCTATCAGGTGACAATGAGCACCCTTATCTCACCCCAACTGTTGATCCAAACCATTCCGCTAGTTCCCTGTCCACTCCAGCGCACACAAGGACTTCTGGGAGATGTTCTCTCGCAGTCTGACAAGTTTCTCAGGAACACCGAACATCCACAAGGCATGCCAGAGACCTTCTCGCCACACACGGTCAAAGGCCTGCTGTGTGATAACTTTGGGAAGGGCCTTGGGACGTGTTGCTGCGTTAAGGCGCTATATAAATGCAAGTTGTTGTTGTAAAGTGGATATTGTGTTCTGTAAATTTCTCCGAACCATGTCTCTTGTACAGTGGACATCACTCACAATCTACGGACACAAATGACTGTAAACCGTATAATAGGTTATTGGGAGGTGGCAGTAAACCCAGGGGCCCCGCCGTGCTCTGTTACATTTTCCGGGGTCTACAAGTTTCAGTCCTACATTTCAGAATGAACATTGCATCAACCAGATTCTGGCCACGGCTGGAATTCCATTCAGCCACGGGCCAGGGCTTGTACCATGGCAGGTGTTGCTGACATTGGAGGAGTTTGAACAGGGATGTGTCCACTACAGGGATCACACCGAGACCATTCCAGGAGATGGGATCTCTGGGGGAGTTTGAAAAGATATCCTTCCACTACACTGGGGTTATAAGGAGACAGCAGGATTAAAGGGGCAGTGACAGCTTGGAAACTAAATTGGCTATGAGACAGAAAGCAGAGAGTAGTGGTGAAGGGATATTTATCAGACTGGAGGGAGGTTTACAGTGGTGTCCCCCAGGGGGCGGTATTGGGACCACTGCTCTTCTTGAGATCTATTACTGACCTGGACTTGGGTAAAGGAGGCATCATTTCAGAGTTTGCAGATGACACCAAACTCAGAAATGTAGTAAACAGTGAGGAGGATAGTAACAGATTTCAGGAGGACAGAGAGAGATTGGTGAAATGGGCAGACACATGGCAGATGACATTTAATGCAGAGAAGTGTGAAGTGTTTCATTTTAGGAGGAAAAATGAGCAGAGGCAATATGGACTAAATGGTATCGTTTTAAAGGAATGCAGGAACAGAGCAATCTGGGGGTGTACGTACACGAATCTTTGAAGTTCATATGGCTCTTAAAAATCCTTTGCTTTATAAATAAAGGGACAAAGTAAAGGAAGTAATGGTAAAGCTTCAAAAATCACTGGTTAGGCCTTAGCTGTAGTATTGCATCCAGTAATGGGCACCGCACTTTAGGAAGGATGTCCAGGCCTTCGAGAGGGTGCAGAGGAGATTTACTGGAATGGTTCCAGGGATGAAAGTCTTCCGTTATGTGGAGAGACTGCAGAAACTGAGGGTTTTTCTCCTTAGAGCAGAGAAGGTTAATGGAACATTTAATATAGATGTTCAAAATTATGAGGGGTTTTCATAGAGATTATATGAAGAGACTGTTCCCACTGGCAGTAGGGTCAGCAACAAGAGGACGCTGATTTCAAACAATTGCCAAAGACCAGGGGGGAGATGAGGAGAATTTGTTTACGCAGCGAGTTGTTGTGATCTGGAATGCGCTGCCTGAAAGGATGACGGAAGCAGATTCAGAAATACCACTCCCAAGGTAATTGGATATGTGCTTGAACAGGAGCAATTAGCAGGGCCATGGGGACAGAGCAGGGACTGGGATTTATTGGATAGCTCTTTCAAAGGCCGACACAAACACGATGGGCCGAACAGCCTCCTTCGGTGCTGTATCACTCTGATTCCAGGAGATGGGGTCTCTGAGAGGGGTTAGGTGTGGTGCTGAATCAATGTTCCCCAATGTCCACGGGATGGAAGCTGCCTCTCTGCACCGCAAGGTACCGAGTGTCTCATTGACACAAACAACACGATTATCATTTAGAATTATAGGTTTCTCGAGTTAATGAGACTCGGTGTCTAAATTCTATTATTGCTGCCTCCTTAAGAGGGACACTTGTGGAGCTGACTCTTTTTATTACCGGCAATTGCCAATTTCAAGTCAACTACAATTTCCACACTTTTGTACTCTATACCGCTATTTATGAAGCCCAGAATCCCGTAAGCCTTTTTAACTGCTTTCTCAACCTGTCCTTCCACCTTCAACGATTTGTGCACACATACCCCCAGGTATCTCTGTTCCTGCACCCCCTTCAGGATTGGACCATTTAGTTTATATGTCCTCTCCTCATTCTTTCTACCAAAATCTATCACTTCACAATTTTCCGTTCTAAATTTCATCTGTCACGTGTCCGCCCATTTCACCTGCCTGTCTGTCTTCCTGACTTCTGTCACTCTCCTCCTCACTGTTCACTATACTTCCAAGTTTAGTCTCATCTGCAAATTTTGAAATTGTGCCCTGTACACCCATGTCCAAGTCATTAATATGTATCAAGAAAAGCAGTGGTCCTAGAACCGACCCCTTAGGAACACCACTGTATACCTTGTTCCAGTCCAAAAAACAACCGTTCACCACTACTCCAATTCCAATTCCAATTCCAATTCAAATGCTTTATTGGCATGAAAGTTTACAGAGAACCATATTGCCAAAGCTTACATAGCAAAAAGGTACAGTTTTCCAACATTCTGTAGGTGTCAATCGATTTGACATTTGTTGGGTACATACAATATTACTTTTAAACAATATTAATTTTAAACAGTCTTTCTACTTCATTTGGTACGTTCAATATTAATTTTAAACAGTCTTAATTTTAAACAGTCCTCAGGTTGTGACATGTTGTTACATATTTGGCCCCAAGGTATGGTCTGTCTCCTTCTCCCAGGACTAATCTCAATTTTGACAGGTCATCCAATTCCTTGAAATCTGGGGTTGTTTGGCTTAGCTTGTTGAATAATATGTTTCTTGATGTGTTGAATTTTTCGCATTTTAGGAGGAAATGCATTTCTGTTTCAACCTCGCCGGCCAGACATTGATCGCATATTCTATTCTCTCTAGGCTGCCAGGATTTCTTGTATCTGCCTTTTTCAATTTCCAGTTGGTGGTCGCTTAGTCTGTACCTGGTGAGGGTCTGTCTCTGTTTTGTGTCTCTGATGGTCGTGAGGTAGTCTGCCAGTTTACATTCTCTTTTTAGGGCCCGGTAACATTCTAATCTGCTTTGGCTTTCGGTTATTTTGTTCCAATGTTCCAGGTAGGTTTCTTTGCATTGTTTAATGATTTGGTTCACTCGGATTGGTGTTTGGACGGCTGTGTTGGTCTGGGGCTGGTCAGGGTCCGGCTGAGTACTTAGTTTCAGTAGCAGCTGACTCAGGGGACTCTTTTCTGGGTTTAGCTCTTGGGTCTGAAAGGCTTTGTGATGAAGGGTGTCTGGGGAGCTAGATTTGAGGTGATTTAGGAAGTTTAGTGCTCGTTTTTGGATGTTTATTATCAGTGGGTATCTGCCTAGTTCGGCTCTGCATGCATTTGTTGGCGTTTTTCTTTGGGTGCGAAGGATGCTTCGGCAGAATTCTGCATGTAGGGCTTCTATTGTGTGTTTTTCCCATTTAGTGTAGCTTTGGTGATTTAGCGGGCCCCATACTTCACTACCGTACAGTGCAATGGGCAGGATTATGCTGTCAAATATTTTGAGCCAGATTTTGATTGGGATTTGGATGTTGTAGAATTTTCTTTTTATTGCATATAGGGCTCTTCGGGCTTTTTCTTTTAGTGCATTCACTGCTATGCTGAAGCTCCCTGATGCTGTAATAGTTAGACCAAGGTAGGTGTAGCTCATAGTGTGTCCTATAGTGGTATCACTGAGGGTAAACTGGTATTTGTTTTCCTGACATCTGGGCCTTTTTTGAAAAATCATGATGTTGGTTTTCTTTAGATTTACTGTTAGAGCCCAATTTTGGCAGTATTTGTCGAGTAGGTCTAGTTGTTGCTGTAATCCCTGTAATCTCTGTTTCCTGTCACTCAGCCAATTCCATATCCATGTCCACTGTCCCTTTTATTCCATGGGCTTCAACTTTGCTGGCAAGCATATTATGTGGCACTTTTTCGAACGACTTTTTGAAATCCATGTTCACTACGTCAACTGCATTATCCTCATCAATCCTCCCTGTTACCTCATCAAAAAACTCAAACAAGTTAGTTAAACATGATTTGCCTTTAACAAATCCATGCTGGCTTTCCTTAATTAAACCACACTTTCCAAGCGACTGTTAATTTTGTCCCTGATTACTGTTTCTAAAAGCTTCCCCACTACCGAGGTCAAACTGAATGGGCTGTAGTTGCTGGGTTTATCTTTACACACTTTTTTGAACAAGGGAATAATATTTGCAGTTCTCCAGTCCTCTGGCACCGCCCCCGTATCTAAGGAGGATTGGAAGATTATGGCCAGTATCGCCGCGATTTCTTCCCTAAATTCCCGCAGCATCCTAGGAGGCATCCCATCCGCTCCTGGTGATTTATCTACTTAAAATACAGCCAGCCTTTCTAATGCCACTTTTTATCAATTTATATCCTATCAAGTATCTCCACTGCCTCCTCCTTTACAATGTCTATGGCAGCATCCTCTTCCTTGGTGAAGACTGATGCATAGTACTCATTTAGTACCTCAACCATACCCTCTGCCTCCATGAATAGGTCTCCTTTTTGGTCCCTAATCATCCCCATCCCTCCTCTTACTACCCTTTTACTATTTATATGCCTATAGAAGACTTTTGGATTACCTTTTATGTTGGTTGCAATTCTATTCTCATACCCTCTCTTTGCCCGTCTTATTTGATTTTTCACTTCTCCTCTGAACTTTCTATATAGAGCCTGATTCTCAGATGCATTTGCAACTTGACATCTGTCATATTCGCTCTTTTTCTGCTTCATCATATTCTCTATCTCTTTCATCATCCAGCGAGCCCTGACTTTAGTTGTCCTGCCTTTCCCCCTCGTTGGAAAGTACCTCAACTGCACCTGAACTATTTCCTCTTTAAAGGCAGCCTATTGTTCATTACAGTTTTGCCTGCCAATCTTTGATTCCAGTTTACCCGGGCCAGATCCGTTCTCATCCCACTGAAATTGCATTTCCCCCTGTTAAACATTTTTACTCTAGATTGCTCCCTGTCCTTTTTCATAGCTAACCAAAACCTTCTGATACTATGATTACTGTTCCCTAAATGTTCACCTATTGAAACTTGCTCCACCTGACCAAACTCATTCCCCAGTCTGGAGTACAGTTATGTTGAAAGACTGAAGAAGCTGGCGTTGTTCTCCTTGGAGCAGAGAAAATTGAGAGGAGATTTGATAGAGGTGTTCAAATCCATGAGGGGTGTGGACAGAGTAGATAGAGAGAAACTGTTCCCATTGGCAGAAGGGTGGAGAACCGGAGGACAGAGATTTAAGGTGATTGGCAAAAGAACCAAAGGCCACGTAAGAAAGACTTTTTTACGCAGCGAGTGGTTAAGATTTGGAATGTTCTCCCTGAAAGGGTGGTGGAGGCAGATTCAATCACAGCTTTGAAAAGGGAGTTGGATAAGTATCTGAAGGGAAGAAATGTGCAGGGCTACGGGGAAAGGGCGGGGGAGTGGGACTGGCTGAAGTGCTCTTGCAGAGAGCCGGCACGGGCTCGACGGGCCGAATGGCCTCCTTTCCTGCTGTAACCATTCTATGATTCGATGATTCTATGACCATGTGCTGTAACTTTAAAAAAGGTTAAAAGGAAATTGAACAAATTAAATTAAAGTACTGTTCCTTATGGTGATGCAGCACTCCAGTGCCTGCGGTGCCCACCGGTCTCGGAAGGCCTCGAGCGTGCCGGCAGACACCGCGTGCTCCATCTCCAGGGCCACCCAGGGGTGAACGTGGCCGTGGAAGACAGGTGGGCCGAATGACCCCCTGGACCGCCTGCTGCCTGGACCAGTTAATGGCCACTTTGGCCAGGCCCAGGAGCAGTCCCACGAGGAGGTCCCTGACCCGCCCGCTCCCCTCCGCACTGGGTGGCCGTAGATCAGGAGAGTGGGACTGAAGTGCAGACAAAAATCGAGGATCAGCCCCTTCAAATAATGGAAGAGGGACTGCAACCTCTCACACTCCGTATAAACATGGACAATCTGGGTCTATGGGAACGAGACAAGTTCAGCCTTTCTTTATTGATGAACTGAAACAGAATATAAGGAAAGAAACATGTACCGCCTCTTAAAGAACAGACATTGTATTCAACCGATGTAAATTTAATCATACTTTACAACTTCAAATAAATACACATCTATATTTTGTTAAAAAACACAGTTCCCTCAACTCAAGGAGCAGAAAACACAAGGCCCTAATATCTCCGTGTGCCCCGTGGGAATGCGGGTTCACATGGGGAGCCCGTGGGCCAATGAGACCATTCATTTACTGCCGGTTAAACAGGGGATAAAAAGGGGGAGTCGGCTCTGCAGCCTCACTTATCTGGGAGCCTTGCTTGTTAGAATGGAGGGGCTGCGGGTTCTGGGCTTGTTCTTTCTTACAATCTGTTCATCTCAGCCGCCCTCTCTCCTTCTCCCCGCCGATCAATGTTGGCTGTCTCCCAAATTCCGCCAAGACTGCGGGTTTGGGGGAATTGAAGGCAGTGAGTGTGTGCGGAGAGGCTGCTGCTTTGATGCCGGGAGCCGGGATGTGCCGCCGTGTTTCTATTCACTCCACTATCTGCCAGGTGGGTGTATTCTCGGCTCGCCTATATTCTGGGCCAGGGCTTCCCAGGACCAGCCGCAATCCAACTGCATTGGGGATTCCCTGGACAGTATCCTCTCTCCTCCTGTCCTGAAACATCAGCTGGAGTCTCCAACCTCTCCAGTCCGGGAGCTGGCGGGTTTAGGAACCGTGTTCAGTTCTACAGTTTGAAAGTCTGATCATTGAGATCCTGACCCAGGATCTCTCCTTCCTTCTCTATGCGACTTGGGACTTCTGATGGTTGAATTGCGCCCCAGGATAGGAGGGCAGAGTGAAGATCAGTCCCTGGCTGGCACTGACCGGACAGGCTGTGGATTTGATGCCGGTCTTGTGTAACCAGTCCAGTAGGGATGGAGTTGGTGACCCGTCTCCATTAGATGGAGAATTGGGGTGTGGACGGGGAGAGAAGGAAACTAGAAGCTGGTGCTGCGCTGGGCGGAGTTTCTCCCCCTCCCGGTAACGGTTCCCTTGCCATTCCCCCTGCAGCAACTAACCGCCTTTCATTGACTCTCTCCTGCAGTGTGCACCAAGGATGGGCGGGTCCTGATCGCCATCTCCAAGGATTTGACGCTGCCTCCTGTAAACCTGACAACGGTCCATCTGAAGGATGGACACGGAGCGGAGTGCAGTCCGACCGTGGCCTCTGCAGACACTGTGCTCTTTCAGTTCGCAGTCACTGAGTGTGGCACTACTCAGCGGGTAGGTATTGTGGGCTGGGAGCCCCATCAATGGCTGTCAGTCGGGTGGGAAAGAGGGGGTCTAAAGGGCAATGGGGGCCCTTAAAGACACTACATGTGATAAGGCAATGGCAGACTTGCTCAATTTCTCTGTAATGATGGTCTTCTGTCTCTTGTAGCTGGACGGGGTGAACGCCGTCTATGAAACGGATGTGTTGGGTCAGTTTGAGATCTTGGATGGAGCTTTGGGATCGGTGACCCGGGACAGCCCCTTCAGGTGAGACTGGGAGCACATGGAGCGGGTAGAGAAGGTGAGGAGCTGAATTCTCCAGCCGTGTCCGTTCTCTTGCAGGCTCCATGTCCAGTGCAGTTACAAGGGGAGCCAGGAGTCTGAATTGCAGGTGAAGCCCAGAGTTTACAGCCTTTCTCCGCCACTGCCTGCCACTGAGGCCGGGATCCTGGTTCTGGAGCTGAGAATAGCGAGAGGTAGCGAGTGCTGCTGATGGTTAGTGTCCAACTTCAGGCTCTCTCTCCAAATAGTGGCCGTCCTTCATCGTCTTCTCTTTCCAGATGGTGGCTACCGGAGCTGGTACGTGGCCAGTGACTACCCGATCCTGAGTGTGCTCCGGGACCCCGTGTTTGTGGAGGTTCGAGTCCTGAACCGGAACGATCCGTCCCTTGTGCTGGTGCTCAATGACTGCTGGGCGACCCCCACCCCCGAGCCGCATTCGGGGCTCCGATGGGACCTCCTGGTGGGCAGGTAAGGCAGCGAGTGAGGGACCTTGGGGCAGGCTGGTGATCGGGGAGGGGGGCGACATGGACTGGGTGAAGGAACGGCCAATAATCAAACCAATCTGAGCTCCAGGTTGACGATTGATGACTTGAATGGCCTGGTTTCTTTATCTCGTCTAATCTCGGGACTTTGCTTTGATGTGCCGCTGTAACTCTGTAGTTGGGAGTTCCAGGTGCCCTCTCCATATAACCCGCTCTTTCTCTGTTCCAGGTGCCCCTTTACTGGAGACAATTACAAAACCCGCCTCCTCCCGGTAGACGCCGCTTCCCATTCGCCGTTCCCAACTCACCAGAATCGGTTTGTAGTCAGCACTTTCGCTTTCTGGGACCGAGTTTCGGGCCGGGCTCTGAGCGGGGAGGTGAGTTTCCTTCAGTCTTGCTCTCTTGGTTGAACTTGTTCCCTGGGTCTTGCTCACAGTGAGGAGGCCCCTGTTGACCCTTTGACTGTAGAAGCATGAATCTCCTGACTGGGAGCTGTGGCACTGACCACACCGCACTGTCTCTTTCCAGGTTCACTTCCACTGCAGTGCTGAGGTTTGCTTCCCTTCCACCCGAGAGAACTGCACGGCTCCCTGCAGCCCCAGTAAGTAGCTGGGATCTGACTAGAAACTGAACCCTGATGGGGAAGGGTGGGTGTGGGGCATCTGGACACTGGGCCCAACAGTGGGCACAGGAGCAGTGTCCTCAATCTGCCCGCTCAACTCTATCCCAGTTAGTCTACAGCAGGATGGCAATCTGGCTCCGCGGCTCTGAGCACATCTTGCACTGGTTCTGAATGGAATCCACCTCTGGCCTTAAACATTGATCTAGCATCCTGCTGTCACCGGGAGTTCCAGGGTGGAACCGAACCGATATCTGGGGGAGACTTGGGCAATGTGTGTATGTCCAGTGTAACCGCTGGTCAAACTAGTGCTTAAAACGGGTCACTTTCCCTCCCCCGCCCCCAGGAGACCAGACTGGCCATTGGACCCGTCAACGACTGCAAACTTTGCTGGGTTGAAGCGGGTCTTTCTGAGAATAGGGAGTGAATCTTAGTCTGACAGTGAGGGAACCGTATTTAACTAGTACAATCTCACTCCGGTACTCACTGCCCGAGGGTTTTTGCATTGGGCCATCGGATTGACCATCTGATTTGGGGCTTCAGACAGCTGCACATTGAATCGCCCACCTTGAACTCTTGTCTCTGCCTCTTGTCTCCCCCAGAGAGGTGAAGAAGCGCCGATGACCGGGCTGGGTCCTTGGTGACTGCTGATGGAGCCATCATTTTCCTGGAAGATGAGGAGAGATTGGCTGCTGGGATCCACCAGGAAGAGAAAGGTAAAGGAGGCCCCTGCTACACTCTAGTGATGGAGTAACTAGTGCCCATCTAACCCTCCCTTCTCCCCACAGATGCTGCTGCTGATTCCCCCTCCCGTGTTCTTCCTGGAGTCGCGGTTGGGGTAGCTCTGCTCTCCGTGGCCCTGTTGGTCGGGACTGTTGCCATGTGGAAAATGGACCATCGCCGCAGGGTGGGCTCCGAGTGCAGCTCCGTGGAACTGTAGATGTGTCTGTTGGATAATAAACCCCTGTTATACATGAAACCTGATCTCGTTATATTCAAAGTTCTGGCTGGATTTTACTGTCCTTGTGTTAATTGGTAGCCTGTTTTGGGAATCTATTGGGCCGCTTCTCTCAGCTGCCTTAACAATTGTGCCTCCCAAAAAGAAATCAGCCAAATTTGAGTTCCAGAGCAGTTTTCTATTCGTTCCTGGGATGTGGGTGTCACTGCAAGGGCAGCGTTTATTGCCCTTGTGGTGGTGGTGAGGTGCCTTCTTGAACTGCTACAGTCTGTGGTGAAGATACACTCCCAGTGCTGTTAGGGAGGGAGTTTCAGGATTTTGACCCAGTGATGAAGGAATAGCGATACTGTATTACCAAGTCAGGATGTTGTGATTTGTAGGTGGTGGTGTTCCCATGCACTTGCTGCCCTTGTCATTCTAGGTGGAAGAGGTCACCGGTTTGGGAGGTGCTGCTGGAGCAGCCTTGGCGAGTTGCTGCAGTGCATCTTGTAGATGGTCCACAGTGCACCGGTGGGGCAGTGATTGTGTAAGATGGTGGATGGGGTGCCAATCAAGTGGGCTGCTTTGTCCTGGATGGAGTAGCGCTTCAAGTGGTGTTGGATCTGTACTCATCCAGGCAAGTGGAGAGTATTCCATCACACTTAGTCTTGAAGTCCAGATGCTTGGAGATTACTGGATCTGTGACTGGAGCCTGGCAGAGATACAGGTCTCCAGGCTCCCGTTGTTTCAGGGGTGATGTGGGTACATGTGACTGGCATTCTCTACAGATAAACTACAATAAATGGTTGGGTTGGGCCTCACTAAAGCGGCAGTGGAAACATTGGGCTAGAAATTCAGTTGTTAGCGCCGGAGAAGTGGGGCGCAAAGCAGCTAGCACCCAGGCATGGCGCGATCTGCGCCTCTCGTGAACTTCAGTCAAGATTTAGCGGCAGCGCAAAACTGCAGTGCCCACTCAGAAGCGCGCACAGATCCTGAAGTCATTTCATGGTGCAACGCCCTTGGTGTTCCCTGATCTGGAACTTCAGTGGCACCCCCTCTGTGCGCCTGGCGCCCCAGCGACTGGTAGGGGGAACGGTTCCCAGTTGCTGCGGGGGGGTGCTATTTAAAGGGGACTCCTCCTGCATTATAAGTGGCAGCCATTTTGTGCCAATCCTTCTGGGAGAGACAAGGGGAGAGCTTTCTGCTTTGACTCAGTGCTCGCACAGGTACTTCTGGCTTTAGGCCAGAGCTTTGTACTTGGATTTAACTTTCAGTGCCACAGCCTAGAGTCACCACATCTAATAGGGGCTGCAATGGGTGGAAACGTTGGCTTTCTGCATTGCATTCAAACGACTTGGATGCCGTGAGTGCCAATCGTGGCCAGACAGCAGGGCCAACAGGTGTTGGCACAGGAGGCCTTACCCACCCAGGCTATACCGCCAGCAGTTCTCATATCTGAACATTTCTGAGGAGTAGTGTTTGGAGGCTGTGATGCAGAAGGGAGGTGGTCACTGAGATCTGCCACCTGCTTCGCAGAGATCTGCAGCCACAGATGAGGCGCAGGATGTCTGTCGGTGGCAGTGAAGGTGATGGTGGCTCAACTTCTATGCCACTGGCTCCTTCCAATCTGCTATTGGGGACATTGCCAATATCTCCCAGTTCGCGGTACATTGCTGCATCTAGCAGGTGACCAATGCCCTTGTCAGAAGACCGAGGTTCTGCTGAGTGAGTTTGAGCAGCTAGGGGTCAAATTAAAAAGCAGAACCACAAGGGTAATAATCTCTGGATTACTACCTGAGCCACGTGCAAATTTGGCTAGGGTAAATAAAATTAGTTAAATATGTGGCTCAAAGCCTGGTGTGGGAGAAATGGGTTTTGCTTCCTTGGACACTGGCATCAGTACTGGGACAAGAGAGAGCTGTTCTGTTGGGATGCACTTCACTTGGCCAGTGCTGGGACGAGTGCTGGCGAATCGAATAACTAGGGCTGTAGAGAGGGCTTTAAACTAATTAGTGGGGGGGGGGGGGAGGTTTTAAGAGCTAAAAATGACAGCAGAGAAGGCAATAGAGTAAGGTAGCAGTGGGGGAATTAAAAACCAGAGCGTGTCAGGAAGGGACAGAATGTATAATAAAGGTAAAGTAGTAAAAGCAGGAATAAATTGCCAAAAAATATTTGAAAGTTCTTTATCTGAATGCACGCAGCATTCGTAACAAAATTGACGAGTTGACGGTACAAATAACTACACATGGGTATGATCTGGTGGCCATTACGGAAACATGGCTGCAAGATAATCATGACTGGGAACTAAACATACAAGGGTATTTAACTATTAGGAAGGACAGACCGGAAGGAAAGGGAGGTGGGGTTGCTATGTTAATCAAGGATGGAATCACTGCAATAGTCAGAAATGATATTGGGTCAAAGGATCAGGGTAGTGAAATAGTTTGGGTGGAGATGAGGAATAAGAAGGGGGGGGGGAAAGTCACTAGTGGGCGTAGTCTATAGGCCTCCTAACAGTTGTAACTCTCTGGGTCGGATTATAAATCCGGAAATAGTTGGGGCTTGTAATAAGGGAACAGCTATAATCATGGGGGATTTTAACTTTCATATTGACTGGACTAATCAAATTGGGCATGGCAGCCTTGAGGAAGAGTTCATAGAGTGTATTAGGGATGGGTTCCTTGAGCAGTATGTAACTGAACCAACCAGGGGGCAGGCAATCTTAGATCTGGTCCTGTGTAATGAGACCGGATTAATAAAAAATGTCCTAGTAAAGGATCCCCTTGGAATGCGTGACCATAATATGGTTGAATTCCAAATTCTGTTTGAGGGTGAGTTGGATCTCAAACCAGCATACTGAGCTTAAATAAAGGAGACTATGAAGGTATGAGTAGAATTGACTAAAGTGGACTGGGAAAACAGGGAAAACAGATTAAAGTGTAAGACGGTACAAGAGCAGTGGTCTGCATTCAAGGAGACATTTCACATCTTTCAAGATAAATATATTCCACTGAGGAAAAAGGGAGTAAAAGAAAAGACAGCCATCTGTGGCTTGGTAAAGTAATAAAGGATAGTATCCAACTGAAAACAAGGGCATATAAAGTAGCCAAATCTAGTGGGAGGATAGAAGATTGGGAAGCATTTAAAAGCCAGCAAACAATAACTAAAAGATTAATTAAGAAAGGGAAGATAGATTATGAAAGTAAACTAGCAAAAAATATAAAAACATAGCAAGAGATTCTACGGCTATATTTAGGAAAAGAAAAAGGGTGGCTAAAGTGAACGTTGGTCCCTTAGAGGATGGGACCGCGACACTACTGGTGGGGAACATGGAGATGGCAAAGATGCTGAACAAATATTTTGTATCAGTCTTTATGGTAGAGGGCACTAAATATCCCAACACTGGACAAACAGGGGGCAATGAGGGGGGAGAGAGGAGCTAAAGACGATTAAAATCACTAAGGAGATGATCTCAGTAAAATAATGGGACTTAAGGCGGATAAATCCCCCGGACCTGATGGCTTGCATCCTAGGGTTTTGAGAGAAGTGGCGGTAGGGATTGTGGATGCATTGGTGATTATTTTCCAGAACTCCCTGGACTCGGGAAAGGTCCTGGCAGATTGGAAAACTGCTAATGTAACACCCTTATTTAAGAAGGGAAGTAGACCAAAAAGCTGGAAACTATAGACCAGTTAGCCTAACATCTGTGGTTGGCAAAATGTTGCAGTCCATTATTAAGGAAACAGTAACAGAGCATTTGGATAAACATAATTTAATAGGACAGAGTCAGCATGGTTTTATGAAGGGGAAGTTGATGTGCCTTCAATAACCACAAAACTAGAAATTTTAGACTTTAACAAGTTGGCTATTAATCACTAAGATCAGAGCTAACATCTCAACACACTGACTGGCTCGCAGGAATGAGTCATACAGATCCTGGGATCTTTATGTAAGAGAAGTCAGGGGCGGAGCCAAGACCTGGAACATTCCAGGTTAGTCAGGAAAGAGGAAGTGAAACTATACACTGTGGGGGAGGGTAATATACATGAGTGCAAAAACGAATACAGGCAAGCCAAACACATTTCATTACATTCACCCCTTCTTTAGATTTAGCCCATTGGGGTGATGTTTCTTCAAAGTTGGTATAAGTGAGTCTGTCAGGAGGTTTTGCGGTTCTCGGTGATTGGCGCAAAGCCGGTTGGGGTGCCTCTAGGGGAGTGGATTCTGGTTCCTCCGCTGTCCGGGCCTCCGCAGTGTCTTCCAGGTTAAAGTTGGGTATTGATACCTCTGGGCGTCCTGTCTCTTTTTGGTGTAGTCTTCCTCGGGTAGTCTCTCATCGTTCTCTCCGCTCCCCGAGGGAGCGAGGTCTTTTATGGAAACAGTGTCCTCTCACCCGTCAGAGTATTCGATATAGGCGTACTGAGGGTTTGCATGGAGGAGCTGTACCTTTTCCACAAGGGGGTCCGTTTTATGGCCTCTCGCGTGCTTCCGCAATAGTACTGTCCCCGGAGACATCAGCCACACGGGTAGAGATATGCCCGAGGTAGATTTCCGGGGGAAAACGAACATCTTTTCGTGAGGGGTAGCGTTAGTGGCTGTACATAACAGAGACCTTATGGAGTGGAGCACGTCTGGGAGGACTTCCTGCCAGCGGGAGGTCGGAAGGCCTTTTGACTTTAAGGCTAACGTGACAGCCTTCCAAACAGTAGCATTCTCCCTTTCCACTTGCCCATTACCCCGGGGGTTGTAGCTAGTGGTTCTGCTAGTGGCTATCCCCTTTGAGAGCAAGAACTGGCGCAGTTCGTCACTCATAAATGACGTCCCCCTATCGCTGTGTATGTAGTTCGGCATGCCAAACATGCAGAATAGATTACAGAGACACTTGATGACCGTGGCACTGGTCATGTCTGGGCAGGGAATGGCGAAGGGGAAGCGGGAATATTCATCGATGATATTGAGGAAGTATACGTTACGGTCGGCAGAGGGAAGGGGTCCCTTGAAGTCCAGACTTAGGCGCTCGAATGGCCGTGTGGCTTTGATAAGGTGTGCACGGTCAGGCCTGTAGAAACGAGGCTTGCATTCCGCACAGATGCGGCAGGCTCTGGTCATTGCCCTGACCACCTCGATGGAGTGGGGTAGATTGCGGGACTTTATAAAATGGTATAGTCGGGTGACCCCCTGGGTGACAGAGGTCGTTGTGGAGACCCTGTAATTTCTCCGTATGAATGCTGGCACACATTCCCCGTGATAGGGCGTCTGGGGATTCATTAAGGGCTCCCGGCCTGTACATAATATCATAGTCGAACGTGGATAGTTCGATCCTCCACCTGAGTATTTTGTCATTCTTGATTTTGCCCCTTTTGTTTGTTATTAAACATGAAAGCCACCGACCGCTGGTCGGTGAGCAGGGTGAAACGTTTGCCGGCTAGGTAGTGTCTCCAGTGCCGCACTGCCTCCACGATAGCCTGTGCCTCCTTCTCGACAGAAGAGTGCCTGATTTCAGGTCCCTGAAGGGTTCGGGAGAAGAAGGCCACAGGTCTCCCAGCCTGATTGAGGGTCGCAGCTAAAGCAAAGCCTGGCGCGTCGCTTTCGACTTGAAAGGGAATGCTTTCGTCCACTGCACACAGTGCAGCCCTTTCAATGTCCTGTTTGATACTGGTGAAAGCCTCCCGAGCTTCAGCTGATAGTGGGAAGGACGTCGATTTAATGAGGGGTCGGGCCTTATCAGAGTAATTGGGCACCCATTGGGCATAATACGAAAAAAATCCCAGGCACCTTTTTAAAGCTTTGGGATTGTGTGGCAGGGGCAGTTCTTTTTAGGGGGCGTAATCGGTCAGGGTCCGGTCCAATTACACCATCTTCCACCACACAGCCGAGGATACAGAGACAGGTTGTGTTGAAGACACATTTGTCTTCGTTGTAGGTTAGATTCAGCTTTAGGGCAGTTTTTAAAAATCTCGCAAGATTTAGATCGTGGTCTTGCTGGTTGTGCCCGCAGATAGAGACATTCTCCAGATAGGGGTAGGTAGCTTGTAGTTTATTCTCGTCAACCATGCGGTCCATCTCACGTTGGAAGACCGAGACCCCATTTGTTACCCCGAAGGGCACTCTGAGAAAATGGTAGAGGCATCCGTTCGCCTCGAAGGCGGTGTATGGGCGGTCCTCCGTTCTAATGGGGAGCTGGTGATACGCGGATTTGAGGTCGATAGTCGAGAAGACTCGGTATTGCGCGATCTGGTTGACCATTTCTGATATGCGGGGTAAAGGGTAGGCATCGAGCTGGGTATAAATATTAACAGTCTGGCTGTAGTCAATTACCATCCGTTTCTTTTCGCTATTTTTAACTATGACTACTTGGGCACGCCACGGACTGGTACTGCATTCAATAATGCCTTCCCGCAGGAGTCTGTCCACTTCCGCCTTGATAAAGTGTCTGTCTTCCAGACTGTACCGTCTACTTTTGGTCGCTATGGGCCTACAGTTCGGAGCGAGATTAGCGAATAAAGAGGGCGGGCTGATTTTTAAGGTTGATAGGCCACAGACTGTGAGCGGCGGCTGGGACCCGCCATATGCTAGCGTGACACTTTCGTGGTGGCACTGGAAGTCCAGGCCCAAGATTACATTAACACAGAGTTCTGGCATCACGAGGAGTTTAAAATCCTTGTCGTCCGTGCCTTTTACAGTCAGTGTTACCACACAGTAGCCCAAAATGTCCGAAATGTGGGGCTTAGCAGCCATAGCAATTCTGCTCCGTGTAGGGGTTACCGTTAATGAGTGCTGCCGTACCAGGCTAGGGTGGATAAAACTCTCGGTACTCCCACAGTCAATTAAACATTTCGTTAAATTCCCGTTTACCTGTATGTCCATCATGGATTTTGTCAACGGGTGTGGAATCGCGGACCAATTCGTCAGAGTACGCGTTGGCCATCACGGCCTTGCAGTTACAGTCCCGGACCAAGTCCTTTAGGCCCTGTAAGAAATCGTCCATTGATTCCTCAGGTTGCTGCTTGCGTGTAGCCAGCAGGTGTCTGGCGTACACTTCATTTACTGGCCTCTGGTATTGGGCCTTCAGGATAGTGATGGCCTCCATGTAAGAGGTGGCGTCCCGGATGGACGAATAAATCCGATGATTAACGTGAGTAGTCAGTAGACTCAGTTTATCTACCTTGCTAGCGGATGAGGCCCTCGCGAAGAGTTCGAAGCATTTGAGCCAGTGTCCAAATTGATTTGATGCTTCAGCAGAATATGGATCCAAGTCCAGACGCTCTGGTTTTAGGAGTCGATCCACCCTAGAATTCTTCAGTGATTAAAATTGATGTGCCTTCAATAACCACAAAACTAGAAGTTTTAGACTTTAACAAGTTGGCTTTTAATCACTAAGATCAAAGCTAACATCTCAACACACTGACTGGCTCGCAGGAATGAGTCATACAGATCCTGGGATCTTTATGTAAGAGAAGTCAGGGGCGGAGCCAAGAGCCAAGACCTGGAACATTACAGGTTAGTCAGGAAAGAGGAAGTGAAACTATACACCGTGTGGGGGAGGGTAATATACATGAGTGCAAAACGAATACAGGCAAGCCAAACACATTTCATTACAGAAGTCATGTTTGACAAATTTGCTCGTATTCTTTGAGGATGTAACATACAGGTTGGATAAAGGGGAACCAGTGGATGTAGTCCATTTGGACTTCCAAAAGGCATTTGACAAGGTTCCACACTAGATTACTGATCAAGATAAGAAATCATGGGATTGGGGGTAATATACTGGCATAGGTGGAAGATTGGCTATCTAACAGAAAACAAAGAGTTGGGATAAATGGTTCATTCTCGGGCTGGCAATCGGTAACTAGTGGTGTTCCGCAGGGGTCAGTGCTGGGACCCCAACTCTTTACAATCTATATTAACGATTTGGAGGAAGGGACCGAGTGCAACATATCCAAGTTTGCCGACGGTACAAAGATGTGAGGGAAAGCAATGAGTGAGGAGGACATAAAAAACCTGCAAAAGGACATAGACAGGCTAAGTGAGTGGGCAGAGATTTGGCAGATGCAATATAATGTTGGAAAGTGTGAGGTTATGCACTTTGGCAGAAAAAATCAAAGAGCAAGTTATTATCTAAATGGAGAGAAACTGCAAAGTGCTACAGTACAAAGGGATCTGGGGGTCCTGGTGCATGAAACACAAAAAGTTAGTATGCAAGTGATCAAGAAGGCCAATGGAATCTTGGCTTTTATTGCAAGGGGGATGGAGTATAAAAACAGGGAAGTCTTGCTGCAGTTATACAGGGTATTGTTGAGGCCACACCTGGAATACTGCGTGCAGTTTTGGTTTCCATATTTAAGAAAAGATATACTTGCTCTCGAGGCGGTTCAGAGAAGGTTCATTCGGTTGATTCCGGAGATGAGGGGGTTGACGTATGAGGAAAGGTTGAGTAGGTTGGGACTCTACTCATTGGAGTTCAGAAGAATGAGAGGCGATCTTATCGAAACATATAAGATTGTGAGGGGGCTTGATCGGGTGGATGCGGGGAGGATGTTTCCACTGATGGGTGAGACTAGAACTAGGGGGCATAATCTAAGAATAAGGGGCTGCGCTTTCAAAACTGAGATCAGGAGAAACTTCTTCACTCAGGGTAGGAAATCTATGGAATTTGCTACCCCAGAGAGCTGTGGAAGCTGCAACATTAAATAAATTAAAAATGGAGATAGACAATTTCCTAGCAGATAAGGGAATTAGGGGTTACGGGGAGAGGCCAGGGAAGTGGACGTGAATCTAGATTCGGATCAGCCATGATCCTATTGAATGGCGGAGCAGGCCTGAAGGGCCGTATGCCCTACTCCTGCTCCTACTTCTTATGTCCTTCCCCATGACCCTGGACAAGCAGCAAGAGCGTGCAATGGGATTTGGGAGAATAGCGGGATTCCCCGTGGTGCAGGGCGCCATTGACTGCACGCATGTGGCTTGACGGGCACCTTTACAGCATGCTGAGGATTACCACAACCACAAGGGCTACCATTCACTCAACGTCCAGTTGGTGTGTGACCACAGGCAGCTCATACTGGCTGTTAATGCCTGCTTTCCAGGCAGAAGCCACGATGCCTTCATCCTGCGCCAGACTTCTGTGGCATACATTTTCGAAGCCCAGGCTCACCCATGAGGATGGCTTCTCGGGGACAAGGGCTATCCTTTGTGCACCTGCCTGATGACCCCGCTCCCTGCGCCTAGCACCCCTGCTGAAGAGCGATACAATGACAGCCATCAAGCTACCAGGAACATCATTGAGCACACAATTGCTATGCTCAAGTAACGGTTCCACTGTCTAGACTGTTCCTGCCATGGAAGGAGTGCAGCAAAGATTCATCAGGATGATACCTGGGGTGGCAGGGATGACTTATGAGGAGAGATTGTGTCGATTGGGCTTATACTCACTGGAGTTTAGAAGATTGAGAGGGGATCTCATTGAAACCTATAAATTCTGTCAGGCCTGGATAGACTAGATGCAGGAAGGATGCTCCCGATGGCCGGGGAGTCCAGAACCAGGGGTCATAGTCTAAGGATAAGGGGTAAGCCATTTAGGACTGAAATGAGGAGGAATTTCTTCACCCAGAGAGTGGTGAACCTGTGGAATTCTCTGCCACAGAGGGTGGTGGAGGCCAGTTCATTAAATATATTCAAGAAGTAGTTGGATATATTCAGGCTAAAGGGATATGGGGAGAAGGCCGGGACAGGGTACTGAATTTGGATGATCAGCCATGATCTCATTGAATGGTGGAGCAGGCTCAAAGGGCCGAATGGCCTGCTCCTATCTTCTATGTGCCACAGGAGCCCTACCATACTCGCCTGAGTGAGTCTCCCATTTCATTGTAGTGTGATGCATGCTGCACAACCTGGCTATCCTCAGGACTCAGCCACTGCCAGCAGACATTGGAGGACCACCAGAGGAGGAGAACCAAGACGGCAGGGAGGCACAAAGTGCAAGGGCCGTCCGTCGGTGGCTTATTGCAACTCAGTTCTAGGCCCCCTTTCCGGGAATGGCTTGTGCCAATGAAAGAACATGAATGGAGCTGCTCCGCAAGCCCTCAGCCGGTTAAGGCAACAACTAGTTCAAAGTGCAAACATGGACAATGTGAATAAAGGGAATTTTTTATTGTGTAAACTCTGTGCCCTTCCCGCATGACAAACTAATTCAGATAAACCCCCCAAAAAACAGTCAGAGACATAACTGGCTCTCACAACCTTCAGAAAATCAAAAAAACAGTTAAACAAAAATGACCATGACCCTTGGCCTTCATATAAAAAACAAACATTCCTGCCCCGCATATAAAAAACAAACACAACATTCCTGGCCCTCATATAAAAAACAAACCCAACAGTCTCAGCCTTCATATATAAAAAGAACATTCTCGGCCTTCATATGTAAACACAACATTTGGCCACACCTACTTTTTTCCCTGCGAGGGTGATCTGCCTCACTTCCGCGAGTGGCCCCTTCCCGCCCTGCAGCTCCTCCTCAATGGGACCCCAGTGGCTGCAGCAAGGCTGGGGGAAGGCTGCTGAGGGTCAGATGGTGAGACGGCAGATGCCCTTTGGGGACGGCCTGGACCAGCTCTGGGCTTGGAGGGCCTGGCTGCTGTCTGCTCCAACTCTGCTTGGGCGGCAGCAGTCTGTCCTACGGGTGATGGCAGCTGCAGTGGAGGAGGAATGCTGCCAACCTGACAGAGCACAGGCACTCCCTGGTCGGCTGATACACTGGCATTCGCACGGGCCAGCACTGCAGCATGCGCAGCAATCTGCTGAAGCACAGACTGCTGGGCTTCTGCGGCACGGCGAGACCTCGGCGATGCCTCGCCGATCCAGCGAGGGTGTCAGCAGTTAGTGCCCGTGTGGCCCTGATCTGTGTCTGCATCAGACCAGCCATTGAATGCACGGCACGACTGAGCACTTGGCTGGAAGCCGCCTGTGATGCAGCGAAGTCCTGCTGACTCCTAGCCTGTGCTGCCGCGAAGTCCTGCAGACTCCTTGCCTGTGCTGCACTGAATTTCTGCAGACCCCTGGCCTGTGCTGCCCTGAATTCCTGCAGACTCCTGGCCTGTGCTGCCCCGAATTCCTGAACACTCCTTGCCAGTGACTCTATGGAGTCAGGCATCCTTGCCACTGTAGCCATGAGCTCAGTGTGCCTGCGCTCAGCCTGGATGCCCATTTCACCAAGGAGCCGCAACTCCTCTGCGCTCACCGTAGCAGGACTGGAGGCCGCACTCACCCTCCGGGGAGAAGGCCGCCGAGCTTCCCCACCGCTCCCACGTTGCTGCTGCCCGCTGGGCCCAGGAGCTTCACTCTCCTCAGACCCTTCCCCCCTGCTCCCCTCCAGGGAAGACGTGTCCCCATCATGGCCATGGGCTGCCTCGGCTGAGGGTGTCACTGATGGGCCAGCTTCCTCTTCCTCCTCCTTGAATTCAGAATCACTGACAGTGGCAGCTTGAGGGGCCGCCTCCTCACCTGGCGAATCAACATCTGAAAGCAGGGAGGCACAAGAGTTGCTTTAGAGTGAGGACAGGGCGGCAGCGAGGGAGGCATGAGTGCTGCTATGCACTGCATTGGTTCGATAGTGGCAAAGGATGCTGGTGTGAGGCACAAGTGGAAAGAGAGAGGTCAAAAAGGTGATGACCCTGCCATTGCTGTCCAGAACAGGGTCAGCATCTCCACTGGCGACGGGGCCAATCAGCCGGCCTGCCATAATGCGCTCCACACGCTGCTCCAGGTCGCTGAGTTGTTTGAGGTCAGGATGGCCTCCCCCAGTCCGTAGCTGCTGCCTGGGATTGTGGGCCAGCTTGCCCTGCAAGAGAAAGGACGGCCTCTGAGTACAATGTCAAGCCCTGATCTTGCCTGCACTGCTTCCCATGGTGGAATAGCCCTGACAGTGTCAAGCCCTCATCTTGCCTGCACTGCCTCCCATGGTGGAATAGCCCTGACAGTGTCAAGCCCTGATCTTGCCTGCACTGCCTCCCATGGTGGAATAGCCCTGACAGTGTCAAGCCCTCATCTTGCCTGCACTGCCTCCCATGGTGGAATAGCCCTGACAGTGTGTAAAGTGCTGAATGTGCAAGTGGTTTTCATGAGAGTCCCATAGCTCTTGGATGAGGGCTGGGCATTGGGGTTTTCAGGTCCCTTTGGCCAGAAACTTAGGTGCACATGCCGGGATGAAGAGGATAGTGGAAAGGGTACTCACCCTGATAACCCGAGTGAGGTCGTTGAAATTTTTTCTGCATTGAACTGGAGTCCTGGCAACCATGCTGTTGGTGGTCACCCTGTTTGCCACCTTCCTCCAGGCTTTTCGGTACTTGCTGGGAAGCAGCCTCCTCCCACTGTCAGGGAAGAGGACAGGTCGCCTGCGCTCCACTGCGCCAACCGGTAGCCTCGGCACCCTCGCTGAAGCGCTCCGCTCGCTTCCTAGCCATCTCCATTGTCCTGGGCATTGAACTGTTGAACCAGCAATGGTCAGGCCTTGCTTCAGGGCTGCAGTGTGCAGGGTGTGGCAGCCAAACAAATCGACCCTCCCCCTTTAAGAGCTGACCGGCGCCAGCGTGTCTGCCTTCAATCAGCAACTTGCCGCACCTGCGCTGCGCCCGCCCTCGGTGTTAGCACCTTGGCTCGCCGGCTTAGCGCCTTATGATAGGCGTGCATCGCCTGCTTTAGCGCAGCAGCAACCTCTTGGGGCGATGCAACTCAATTTCGGCGAAGGTGGCGCTAAGTTGCGCCGGACGCTAAATTTAGCGAACGCCCGGCTGTAGCGCCCCAAACGTGGCGATACTGAATTTCTAGGCCATTGAACTTTCTTTCCTCCAATGCCCCCAGGGCTGCGAATGTTAGGACAATTGGAATGGCCAAGGTTGAGCTTCAGGTTTAACTCTGGTAACGAGGGATATAAATCGAATGGGCTCGGTTCAGTGTTCACTCACTGATACAATTTGCTCTTTTGGTGCAAAACTGATGAAATATCTAACTTGAGAGGGACCCAGGAATGGAATGCAAACTAATTTCTAATTGGTTCCTGATGGTGCACTGGAACACGGGCCGGAGAGACGATGGCAAATGACACTGATGGCCAGCATTCTCGGGTCAGTTTTTAAAATTGTGTTTGAGATGTGGGTGTCACTGGCAAGGCTGGCATTTATTGCCCATCCCTAATTGCCCTTGAGGAGGTGGTGAGCTGCCGTCTTGAACCACTGCAGTCCGTGTGGTGAAAGTGCTCCCACAGTGCTATTAGGGAGTTCCAGGACTTTGATCCAGTGACGATGAAGGATCGACAATATATTTCCAAGTCAGGATAGTGTAACTTGGAGGGGAATTTGGAGGTGGTGGTGTTCCCATGCGCCTGCTGCCCTTGTCCTTCTAGGTGGAAGAGGTCGTGGGTTTGGGAGGTGCTGTCAAAGAAGCCTTGGCGAGTTGCTGCAGTGCATCTTGTAGATGGTACACACTGCAGCCACAGTACGCCACTTTCAGCCCAATAACCTCTCTACACTGTCCCATCAGTCTCTTCCAGGTCAAGTATGGCACAGGGCTTTGTAACTTGGACTTGCTGTCCATTTCATGTCCAGTGGATGGGAAATCTGATTTAATGCTCCCTCTTCAGCATCATCTACCCTCCTTTCCATTTCCCACACCAGCGTTCCTAGTGGTCTCCCTAAGGGAGGATTGTAGTGCCACCAGGTTTTTGCTGCACCCATTGGGACAGGCTCAAAATCCCTGATCTTTCTCATGGGACCTGTGTAAGTAGTGGAGAGAAGCTACACGCCCCTACACGTGGGCAAGGGGGAGCTCTTGTGAGAAGCGCAGAGAGAATGCTGTTAATGCACAGAATGTCTGTATGAAATTTAAAAGTTCAAGCTGAGAATTTGACCTTCAGTGTTTGCCCATGTGAAGGGGCTTCAGCCTCACTGCTGTATAATTCTGGAACCAATTCCCTCAGAGCTCTGGTGCTGAGTGTCCTGGGCCCCCAAGAGAAAGCTAGGTGCGCAAACTCATTGACCCCCGCCCTGCCCGCTGCTCCCTAACCACCCCCCCACAAAGTCTGCTGACCATCCAAGTTACTGCTGGAACCCCCAGACTGGGGCTACCTGTGGCTGCAGGGTGAAGGACTGATGCTGGTCTCACTGACTGGCAAACAATAAGGGTCCTTGCAGGAAAGGGGCAGACTTGCATTTCTGTAGCACCTTTCACAATGTCCCAAGTGATTTACAGCCAAGAGAAGTACTTTTATTTTTCAAGTGTTGTCACTGTTGAAGTGTAGGTAACACAGCTGCCAATTTGTGCACAGCAAGCTGCCACACACAGCAATGAGAGAATCTGCTTTCACAATGTAGGTCGAGGGGGTAAATGTGTGGCCAGCACACCTGGGTGAACTCCCCTGCTTTTGGTTGACAGTGCCCTGGGATCTTGTATGCCCACCTGAGAGGGCACCATTAGAGAGATGGCCCCTCCCACAGTGCAGCACCCCCTCAGTACTGCCCTGAAGTGTTAGTCTGGATTATAGGCTTCAGTCTCTGGAGCGGGGCTTGAACCCACAACACTCTGACTCAGGGGTGAGAGAGCTACTCACTGAACCAAGGCTGACAATAGGGGTACTTGGGACTCCATGGGATTATACCAGGGAAAAGTGTTCCTTTGTTTGCGGTTTTGAACCATTATAGACTTAATGATAAAACTATTAGGACACGATTGGTCTGCGTACAGCACATTCAAGAAGTTTATTTTGGATTAGTTTAGAGTTAGTCAGTGTTACACTAAATCATTGCGATGCATCAGTAAATGCAGCTGCTGTTAATGGTCTTTCCAACACAAGCCAATCAGCTGCCCTTGAGAAATCGCACCCCGAGATCTGAAATGAACAAATAAAGAGCGTTAGAATTGGCTTCCTCAATTCCAGAAGAAAGAACAGATGTGCAGTGATCCAGGATTTCACCAGCATAGCCCAACATCGCAACCACTGGCTCACTTTTGAAGTATTGACACTGGTGCAGTTAAACATGGCAGTCATTGGTGTACAGCAAGATCCCACAGACAACAATGGGATGTAAAACCAGTTGGTCTGTATTTGTTTGGTGGTAGTGGAGAGCAGAATGTTCCCTATCCCTCCAATAGTGTCCTTTACCTGACCCATAAATGGAACCTTCGGCTACGGTCTCATCAAAGAGATAGCAGCTCTGACAATGCAGCACTCCCTCGGTACTGACCCGTCGACAGTGCAGCGCTCCCTCAGTAATGACCCGTCAACAGTGCAGCGCTCCCTCAGTAATGACCCTCCGACAATGCAGCGCTCCCTCAGTACTGTCCCTCCGACAGTGCGGCGCTCCCTCAGTACTGCCCCTCTGACAGTGCAGTGCTCCCTCAGTACTGCCCCTCCGACAGTGCAGTGCTCCCTCAGTACTGACCCGCCGACAGTGTGGCGCTCCCTCAGTACTGTCCCTCCGACAGTGCGGCGCTCCCTCAGTACTGCCCCGCCGACAGTGCAGTGCTCCCTCAGTACTGACCCGCTGACAGTGTGGCGCTCCCTCAGTACTGCCCCTTCGACAGTGCAGCGCTCCCTCAGTACTGACCCGTCGACAGTGCAGCGCTCCCTCAGTACTGACCTGCCGACAGTGCAGCACTCCCTCAGTACAGATCCTCCGACAGTGCAGCACTCCCTCAGATCTTCCCCCCGTGGCCACCAACCTCATAGTTCCCCAACCCCACACAACCCGCTTCTACCTCCTTCCCAAGATCCACAAACAGGACTGCCCCGGTAGACCCATCGTTTCAGCCTGTTTTTGCCCCACGGAACTTATCTCTTCCTATCTCGACTCTATCTTTTCTCCCCTTGTCCAGTCTCTTCCCACCTACATCCGCGACTCTTCTGACACCCTCCGCCACTTTAACAGTTTCCACTTTCCTGGCCCCAACCGCTTCCTTTTCACCATGGACGTACAATCCCTCTACACCTCCATCCCCCACCAGGATGGCCTGAGGGCGCTCCGCTCCTTCCTTGAACAGAGGCCCAACCAGTCCCCATCCACCACCACCTTCCTCTGCCTGGCTGAACTTGTTCTCACATTGAACAACTTCTCCTTTGACTCCACTCATTTCCTCCAAATCAAAGGTGTTGCCATGGGTACCAGCATGGGTCCTAGCTATGCCTGCCTTTTCCTGGGATATGTGGAACACTCTTTGTTCCAGTCCTACTCGGGTCCCCTCCCTCACCTCTTTTTCCGGTACATTGATGACTGTATTGGTGCCGTTTCCTGCTCTCGCCCTGAACTAGACAATTTCATTCACTTTGTCCCCAATTTGCACCCTTCCCTCACCTTCACATGGTCCATCTCTGACTCTTCCCTTCCCTTCCTCGACATCTCCGTCTCCATCTCTGGGGATAGGTTACTGACCAACATTCACTATAAGCCCATTGACTCCCACAGCTACCTGGACTACACTTCCACCCACCCCGCCTCCTGTAAGGACTCTATTCCATTCTCCCAGTTTCTCCGTCTCCGCCGCATCTGCTCCGACGATGCCACCTTCCACACCAGTGCTTCCGACATGTCTTAATCTAGAGCCGTCTTTTGTCTCTTTACTGGTCCCATCACCATCTCGTCTGGTTTTGAATATCTCTTAATGTCTCTTCACTTCTCTTTTGTTCTTTATCCCCATTTCCCAGCCTCCAAACTGGCCTTTTAATCTGTTTCATTTCCTGTGTTTTTTCTGAGTCCTGTCGAAGGGTTTTGATCTGAAACGTTGACTCTGTTTCTCTCTCTATGGATGATGCCTGGCCTGCTGAGTTTTTCCACCAGTTTCTGTTGTTATTTCGGATTTCCAGCATCCGCAGTATTTTGCTATCAGAAATAAACCAGTACCGCAGCCTCTTCTACAGCAGCGCCCCTCGCAGACAGTCACCGGTACTGCAGCCTCACCTACAGCAGCGCCCCTCGCAGGCAGTCACTGGTACCGAAGCCTCTTCTACAGCAGCGCCCCTCGCAGACAGTCGCCGGTACCGCAGCCTCATCTACAGCAGCGCCCCTCGCAGACAGTCGCCGGTACCGCAGCCTCATCTACAGCAGCGCCCCTCGCAGACAGTCGCCGGTACCGCAGCCTCATCTACAGCAGCGCCCCTCGCAGACAGTCGCCGGTACCGCAGCCGCATCTACAGCAGCGCCCCTCGCAGACAGTCGCCGGTACCGCAGCCTCATCTACAGCAGCGCCCCTCGCAGACAGTCACCGGTACCGCAGCCTCATCTACAGCAGCGCCCCTCGCAGACAGTCGCCGGTACAGCAGCCTCATCTACAGCAGCGCCCCTCGCAGACAGTCACTGGTACTGCAGCCTCATCTACAGCAGCGCCCCTCGCAGACAGTCGCCGGTACCGCAACCTCATCTACAGCAGCGCCCCTCGCAGACAGTCACCGGTACCGCAGCCTCATCTACAGCAGCGCCCCTCGCAGACAGTCACTGGTACCGCAGCCTCATCTACAGCAGCGCCCCTCGCAGACAGTCACCGGTACCGCAGCCTCATCTACAGCAGCGCCCCTCGTAGACAGTCACCGGTACTGCAGCCTCAACTACAGCAGCGCCCCTCGCAGACAGTCGCCGGTACTGCAGCCTCTTCTGCAGCAGCTTCCCTCGCAGACAGTCGCCGGTACCGCAGCCTCATCTACAGCAGCGCCCCTCGCAGACAGTCGCCGGTGCCGCAGCCTCATCTACAGCAGCGCCCCTCGCAGACAGTAGCCGGTACCGCAGTCTCATCTGCAGCAGCGCCCCTCGCAGACAGTCACCGGTACCGCAGCCTCACCTACAGCAGCGCCCCTCGCAGACAGTCGCCGGTGCCGCAGCCTCAACTACAGCAGCGCCCCTCGCAGACAGTCGCCGGTACTGCAGCCTCTTCTACGGCAGCTTCCCTCGCAGACAGTCGCCGGTACCGCAGCCTCATCTACAGCAGCGCCCCTCGCAGACAGTCGCCGGTGCCGCAGCCTCATCTACGGCAGCGCCCCTCGCAGACAGTCGCCGGTACAGCAGCCTCATCTACGGCAGCGCCCCTCGCAGACAGTCACCGGTACCGCAGCCTCATCTACAGCAGCGCCCCTCGCAGACAGTCACCGGTACTGCAGCCTCATCTACGGCAGCGCCCCTCGCAGACAGTCGCCGGTACCGCAGCCTCATCGACAGCAGCGCCCCTCGCAGACAGTCGCCGATACCGCAGCCTCATCTACAGCAGCGCCCCTCGCAGACAGTCGCCGGTACCGCAGCCTCATCTACAGCAGCGCCCCTCGCAGACAGTCGCCGGTACTGCAGCTTCTTCTACAGCAGCGCCCCTCGCAGGCAGTCGCCGGTACCGCAACCTCATCTACAGCAGCGCCCCTCGCAGACAGTAGCCGGTACTGCAGCCTCACCTACAGCAGCGCCCCTCGCATACAGTAGCCGGTACTGCAGCCTCATCTACAGCAGCGCCCCTCGCAGACAGACGCCGGTACCGCATCCTCATCTACAGCAGCGCCCCTCGCAGGCAGTCACCGGTACCGCAGCCACATCTACAGCAGCGCCCCTCACAGACAGTCGCCGGTACTGCAACCTCATCTACAGCGGCGCTCCTCGCAGACAGTAGCCGGTACCGCAGCCTCATCTACAGCAGCACCCCTCGCAGATAGTCGTCGGTACTGCAGCTTCATCTACAGCAGCGCCCCTCGCAGTTAACAGGAGGAGGCGGCTCCAAAAATATCCCCATCCTCATTGATGGTGGAGCCCAGCATGTGAGTGCAAAAGACAAGGCTGAAGCATTTGCAACTACCTTCAGCCAGAATTGCCGAGTGGATGATCCATCTCGGCCTCCTCCTCAGGTCCCCAGCATCACAGATGGCGGTCTTCAGCCCATTCAATTCACTCCACGTGATGTCAAGAAACGGCTGAAGACACTGGATACTGCAAAGGCTATGGGCCCTGACAACATTCCGGCAATAGTACTGAAGACTTGTGCTTCAGAACTAGCTGCGCCCCTAGCCAAGCTGTTCCAGTACAGCTACAACACTGGCAGCTACCCGGCAATGTGGAAAATTGCCCAAGTATGTCCTGTTTACAAAAAGCAGGACAAATCCAACCTGGCCAATTACCGTCCCATCAGTCTACTCTCAATCATCAGCAAAGTGATGGAAGGTGTCGTCGACAGTGCTATCAAGCGGCACATACTCAGCAATAACCTGCTAACTGACGCCCAGTTTGGGTTCCGCCAGGGCCACTCAGCTCCTGACCTCATTTCAGCCTTGGTCCAAACATGGACAAAAGAGCTGAACTCAAGAGGTGAGGTGACAGTGACTGCCCTTGACATCAAGGCAGCATTTGATCGAGTGTGGCATCAAGGAGCTCTAGCAAAACTGAAGTCAATGGGAATCAAGGGGAAAACTCTCCATTGGTTGGAATCATACCTAGCACAAAGGAAGTTGGCTGTGGTTGTTGGAGGTCATTCATCCCAATCACATGACATCACTGCAGGAGTTGCTCAGGGCAGTGTCCTAGGCCCAACCATCTTCAGCTGTTTCATCAATGACCTTCCCTCCAATGTGGAAGTACAGTTTCTCATTTAGACATAAAATGGCTTCCTGGGCATAGAATGAAATCCATTTAAACTTTAAAATGGCCAACAGCATGATTCACTAATCATGTTTCAAGGGAACGAGATAATTTAGGAATGCTATATACGTACTCCTTGTTTGTGATAAGCTTAACAAGGAGCCTCATTTACCAAACAAACAGCCAAGGACATGATAAGGTAAACATCGGCCCACAGGCCCAGTTGGTACAGTGAGAGAACAGAGGGAACAGAGAGATGCCATAATAAAGGATTAGTTAATCTTATCCCAAGGTATTTCCGTTCGTTATTCTAACGCAGCCCGGAATACGTTGTTTCAATAATTCGCAAGGTCTGTGCCTTTGTAATCAGTTATGATTCAATACTATGTCATGTGGCATAGAAAGCCTGTTTTGCTTCTGTACTGTATAAATATACTACAACTCCTGTATTACTTTGAAGAGGTCTGATGTAGCCCTTGTCTACACAACTCTTCCCTTGCAAGCAAATAAAGCCTGTCTTTAACGATACTTTGTGTTTAAGAGTCTTACTCGGGAGTCGAGACTTCGACACCATCATAAGGTCAGAAGTGGGGATGTTCGCTGATGATTGCACACTGTGCAGCACCATTCGAGACTCGTCAGATACTGACGCAGTCCGTGTCCATATGCAGCAAGACCTGAACAACATTCAGACTTGGGCTGACAAGTGGCAAGTAACATTCGCATCACACAAGTGCCAGGCAATGACCATCTCCAACAAGCGAGACTTTAACCATCTCCCCTTGACATTCAATGGCATTACCATCGCTGAATCCCCCACTATCAACATCCTGGGGGTTACCATTGATCAGAAACTGAACTGGACCAGCCATATAAATACTGTGGCTACAAGAGCAGGCCAGAGGCTGGGAAATCTGCGGCGAATGTCTCACCTCCTGACTCCCCAAAGCCTTTCCACCATCTACAAGGCACAAGTCAGGAGTGTGATGGAATACTCTCCACTTGCCTGGATGAGTGCAGCTCCAACAACACTCAAGAAGCTCGACACCATTCAGGATAAAGCAGCCTGCTTGATTGGCACTCCATCCACCTTCAACATTCACTCCCTCCACCACCGGCACACTGTGGCTGCAGTGTGTACCATGTATAAGATGCACTGCAGCAACTCGCCAAAGCTCCTTCAACAGCACCTTCCAAACCCGCGACCTCTACCACTTAGAAGGACAAGGGCAGCAGACGCATGGGAACATCACCACCTACAAGTTCCCCTCCAAGCCACACACCACCCTGACTTGGACCTGTATCGCCGTTCCTTCACTGTCACTGGGCCAAAATCCTGGAACTCCCTTCCTAACAGCATTGTGGGTGTACCTACACCATATGGACTGCAGCGGTTCAAGAAGGTGGCTCACCACCATCTTCTTAAGGGCAATTAGGGATGGGCACTAAATGCAGGCCAAGCCAGCCAGCGACGCCTGTTATGTGTTTTGTGTTCTCCTCCCACCTGTGGTGGCGCTGTCACAGGAGATAAATGGTTGGGTGTTCTCTGTTAAGTTTAGCTCTCTTTGTTCGGAACTTTCCAGAACTTCCTTTCCTTCCAATAAAGCACTTCATGTTTGAATCTCTGAGCTCTGAGTCCTAAATTGTGTCTTGGTAGAAAGGTACCGACACAACAAGTGGCAACAAGGAGCGGATGAATCTGTGTACGTTACGGGTGCAGCGAGTAAACAGAAATTTTAATTTGAAACGGGAGATGGCAACTATATTAGGAAACATCAGTGATTTTGATGAAAATGTGGAGCAATGGAGCGCATATACGGAACGTTTTGACTATTTTGTATTGGCGAATGCGGTGGCAAATGAAAAGGTCGTGCCTACCTTTTTGAGAGTAATCGGGCCGAAGACATTCAATTTACTTCGCAGCCTCGTGCAGCCAGATAAGCCAGGAACTAAAACATATAAGCAACTAGTGGAAATTCTTGGAGCACATTTTTCACCAAAACCTCTGGTTATTGCTGAGAGATTTAGATTTCACAAACGGAATCAAGAGGAGGGGGAATCAGTGACGATATTTATTGCTGCTTTAAAAAGGTTATCAGAACACTGCGAGTTCAAGGAGGTGCTGAAGGACACCATTAGAGACAGACTCGTGTGTGGTCTGCAAAATGCAGCCACACAGAAGCGCCTTCTTACTGAGGACAACCTTACTCTTGAAAAGGCCATTGAAGTTAGTGTCTCCATGGAGATGGCAGAAAAGGAGGCTCACCAGTCGAGTTCAACAGGGAGAGTTCACAAGGTGTCGTCTGAGCCTAAAGGTGCGCGGAACGGCACATGTTGCCGTTGTGGGAAAATGGGCCATCACGCTAATGACTGCTGGTGTACGGACCTGGAATGCCAAAATTGTGGCAAAAAGGGTCATATTGAACGCGCCTGTAGAGGTAAAAAAAGAACAGACAGAGCTGGGAAGCATGGAAGCAAAATGTCTGTATTTGTACAAGAGAGGAAAAAGAGTGTTCATTCAGTGCAGTATGATGGAACAAGCAAAACAGAGGGGAGCGACACCTCTGAGGAGGAAGAGGTGCACATACTGATGGTTGCAGGTGATTCAAATGGCTACTGGGTGTCTGTGGTAAACCACGTTCACTATCGTATCACTGTTAATAGTTAGCACTGTTCACCACTGTTCGTTATAACTGTATCACTGACCACTATTGTATCACGGTACGAGGTCGCCTCTTGCCACACTGCTATACCTGGGATGACCACTGCCGACTCCGCCTTGGCTCCACCCACCAGGCCAGGTATAAAGGTGAGCGACTGGCTGGTATTCCTCCTGCTTCGATCGGATCACCCACGAGAGTGGGCTCTGTTATTTAGTCAATAAAAACCTTTAGTCACCTTCGTAACTCTTCGCCTTTTATTGGAGGAATTGATAGGTATATCAATTTTATTGACTAAATTTAATGATGTCCGACAACGAGTCACAACCGGCGGAGGAGCCACCAGCGCAGCTCCCAGGAGCACAGCCACACCAGCCAGCTTGGCTGCGAGCCCTCAGACCGCCGTACCTGGACCTGAACCCACGAGCAGCAAACTCAGCCGCAGACTTTAAACACTGGCTGGTCTGCTTCGAATCATACCTGAGAGAATCCAGCGTCCCTCAGGCATCCAAACTAAGTGTCCTGCAGGCACAACTGAGCCCGAGAGTATACACTCTCATCGAGGACATGACTACCTACGAGACCGCCATCAACCTGCTGAAACAGAAGTACCGGACCCCGGTAAACTACATGTACGCTAGGCACCTCCTAAGATCACGGCCGCAACAGCCAGGAGAATCAGTAGCCGAATTCTCACAGGCGCTATATGCACTCGCCAGGAACTGTGACTTTAAATCGGTGTCGGCAGCCGAAAATACTGAAGATAATATCCGCGACGCATTCCTGAAAGGCCTACGGTCCGAGTACTCACGGCAAAGACTGCTGGAAGCTAAAGACCTCAGCATGGAAAAAGCTGAAGCCCTCGCTATCTCCCTGGAAGTGGCCCACCAAGATCAGGAAGCATTCACCAGGTACTGCTCGCGACCCTGGGACTCGGGCCCGACCCCTACCACAGCACCCTTCCCAGCGCCGCCCCCGGGACCTACCTCTGCGTCGGCGTCCCGGACCCGACCGGCCCCGCCACCCCCGGCACCGGCCCCGACATCGGGCATCCGCGATCGGGCCGCCGGCTGTTTTTTTTGTGGCCAGGAGAAGCACCCGAGGTCGCGCTGCCCAGCCAAGAACTCCATATGCAAAACCTGCCTGAAGAAAGGCCACTTCTCCAAGGCCTGCAGGAGCGGATCCTCAGAGGCCAGCAGTGCCGCATGCGAACTATGGGGGCGGCCATCTTCGTTTAGGGCAACTGAGGCCAGCATCCCCACACATGAGTCATGGGGCGGCCATCTTTGTTTAGGGCAACTGAGGCCAGCATCCCCACACATGAGTCATGGGGGCGGCCATCTTTGATTAAGGCAACCGACCCCAATAGTGCCTCATGGGGCCCTACCTCGTGGGAGACGCCATTTTACTCACCACGCCCGACCACCTCGCCCGCAGATGACAACGACTCGCTCAGCTACGCACTAGCTTCCGTCACCCTGGACCAAGCCCGCCCGCACCATCTGTCCAAGTCAATGATGGACATCAAAGTGAACGGCCACGCCACAACCTGCCTGTTCGACAGCGGAAGCACGGAGAGCTTCATCCACCCAGACACGGTGAGCCACTACTCCCTCTCTGTCCTACCAACGTGCAGCCGAATCTCGATGGCATCGAGGTCCCACGCCACGGACATCAGCGGCTACTGTGTCGTGACCCTGTCGGTTAAGGGCACGGAGTATAAAAACTTTCAACTCCTCGTCCTCCCCCATCTCTGCGCTGCCGTCCTACTAGGGCTGGACTTCCAATCCCACCTCCAAAGCGTAACCCTAGCATACGGTGGACCCCTCCCCCCACTCACAGTCAACAACCAGCAAACGTTAAACCGCCCACCGCGTAACACCTGCAGCCTCTCCACCCTCAAGGTCCCGCCACCCTCTCTGTTTGCTAACCTTACCCCTGACTGCAAACCCGTCGCTACCAAGAGCAGGCGGTATAGCGCCGGGGACAGAGCCTTCATTAGCTCTGAGGTGCGGCGCCTCCTGAAAGAGGGCATTATCGAGGGGAGCAGCAGCCCCTGGCGTGCCCAGGTCGTAGTCGTAAAGACCGGCGATAAAAACCGCCTGGTCATCGACTACAGCCAGACCATAAACAGATATACCCAGCTGGACGCATACCCCCTCCCCCGCATATCTGACATGGTCAATCAGATTGCACAGTATAAAGTATTCTCGACCATCGACTTGAAGTCGGCCTACCACCAACTCCCTATCCACCCTGAGGACCGCCAGTATACCGCCTTCGAGGCGAATGGGCGCCTATACCACTTCCTTAGGGTCCCCTTCGGTGTCACTAATGGGGTCTCGGTCTTCCAAAGGGAGATGGACCAGATGGTTGACCAGAACGAACTGCAGGCTACATTCCCCTACCTAGATAACGTCACTATCTGCGGCCGTGACCGGCAGGAACATGATGCGAATCTGGAGAAATTCCTCCGTACGGCCCAACGGCTGAACCTCACCTACAATAAGGAGAAATGCGTGTTTAACACCACGCGCCTTGCCATCCTCGGCTGCGTAGTGGAGAACGGAATCATCGGCCCCGACCCAGAAAGAATGCGCCCCCTCATGGAGCTACCCCTCCCCCACTGCCCTAAAGCACTTAGGAGAACCCTGGGGCTTTTCGCCTACTATGCCCAATGGGTACCCAATTACGCGGACAAAGCCAGACCCCTCCTGAAAGCCACTTCCTTCCCCCTCATGGAGGAGGCGTGCGCGGCCTTCTCCCTCATTAAGGGAGACATAGCCAAGGCCACGATGCATGCAGTGGACGAATCCATCCCCTTTCAGGTGGAGAGCGACGCATCCGAATTCGCCTTAGCCGCCACCCTAAACCAGGAGGGGAGGCCAGTGGCCTTCTTCTCAAGGACCCTACAGGGCCCCGAGATCCGACATTCGTCGGTCGAGAAAGAGGCCCAGGCGATCGTGGAGGCAGTACGGCGCTGGAGGCACTACCTGGCAGGCAAACGATTTACCCTCCTCACCGACCAGCGTTCGGTGGCTTTCATGTTTAATAACAAGCTGAAGGGCAAAATCAAGAATGACAAGATTTTGAGATGGAGAATCGAGCTCTCCACCTACGATTATGAGATCTTGTACCGGCCAGGCAAGCTGAACGAATCCCCTGATGCCCTTTCACGAATGACATGCGCCAGCGCGCATATCGATAGGCTTCAGACCCTCCACGACCAGCTCTGCCACCCCGGAGTCACCAGACTCTACCATTTCATTAAGGCCCGCAACCTGACCTACTCCATCGAGGAGGTCAGGACCATGACCAGGAACTGCCAGACCTGTGCGGAGTGCAAACCGCACTTCTATAGGCCGGACCGAGCAAGCCTGATCAAGGCCACCCGCCCCTTCGAGCGCCTGAGCATCGACTTTAAGGGGCCCCTCCCGTCCTCTGACCGTAATGTGTACTTCCTCAACATCGTTGATGAGTACTCCCGTTTCCCCTTTGCCTTCCCCTGCCCCGACATGACCAGTAGCACGGTCATTAAGTGCCTGAATGCCCTCTTCGCCTTGTTCGGGTACCCGAACTATATACACAGCGACCGGGGCTCCTCCTTCATGAGCGAGGAACTCCGGCAATTCCTCCTAGAGAGAGGTATTGCAGCAAGCAGGACCACCAGCTACAACCCCAGAGGTAACGGTCAGGTGGAAAGAGAGAACGCGACGGTATGGAAGGCCGTCCTCTTAGCCTTAAAGTCTAAGGGCCTCCCAACCTCCCGCTGGCAAGAAGTCCTCCCGACAGCGCTGCACTCCATCCGGTCATTACTTTGCACGGCCACTAACACCACCCCCCATGAACGAATGTTCGTTTTCCCCAGGAAGTCGACTACGGGAACCACTCTACCAACCTGGCTGACCGCCCCGGGGCCGGTCTGGCTGCGGAAACACGTGAGGACCCATAAAACGAACCCCCTGGTCGAGAGGGTGAACCTCCTGCACGCCAACCCCCAGTATGCCTACGTGGCGTACCCAGACGGGCGGGAGGACACTGTCTCCCTACGAGACCTCGCACCCTCAGCCGATCCGGAAACACCGCCACCACCCCCCCCAACCTCAGTCCAGGTAGACGGCATGCCGGAACCCCACGAGCCCTCGCCGACCATGCAAACACCAGCATCAACACCGGATAAGGCAACACCACCGCTGCAGCGATCGGAGAGGCTCACGAAGCCTCCGGACAGACTGACCTACCAGAATTGGTAGTACACTTCACCCCGCCGGACTTAATTCTAAACAAGGGGTGAATGTGGTAAACCACGTTCACTATCGTATCACTGTTAGTAGTTAGCACTGTTCACCACTGTTCGTTATAACTGTATCACTGACCACTATTGTATCACGGTACGAGGTCGCCTCTTGCCACACTGCTATACCTGGGATGACCACTGCCGACTCCGCCTTGGCTCCACCCACCAGGCCAGGTATAAAGGTGAGCGACTGGCTGGTATTCCTCCTGCTTGGATCGGATCACCCACGAGAGTGGGCTCTGTTATTTAGTCAATAAAAACCTTTAGTCACCTTCGTAACTCTTCGCCTTTTATTGGAGGAATTGATAGGTATATCAGTGTCACCACTGGTGGAGGGACAATCAGTGCGGATGGAGGTGGACACAGGCGCGGCTGTGTCCCTTGTTTCAGAAACTGTCTACAACAAAGTGCTAAAGCATCTTACCCTTCAGCCGACAAACATTGTGCTAAAGACGTATACCGGCGAACCTGTGGCCATGAGAGGCGTCATTGAGGTGACAGTTAAATTGAACGGACAGACTGCAAAACTGCCACTACATGTGGTAAAGGGAAATTACCCATCGCTACTGGGATGTGCGTGGCTAGAGAAAATCACGCTGGACTGGCCTGCAGTCCGCATGATGTCAAAAGGGGAGTCAGGTCTGACTGCAGTGTTAAACAAACATGCAGAACTCTTCAATGGGGAACTTGGGAGCATGAAAAAGATCAGCGCGAGGCTGGACTTTAAACCTGACAGCAAGCCGAAGTTTCACAAAGCCCGACCTGTACCCTATGCAATTAGGCCAAAAGTTGAGGCTAACTTGGAGGCCTTAGTCGAGAATGGAGACCTGGAGCCTGTGAGCATGAGCAAATGGGCCACACCCATTGTTCCTGTCCTGAAAAAGGATGGATCTGTTCGAATCTGCGGGGATTTTAAAGTGACTATTAACCCGGTGCTGTTTGCGGAACAGTACCCTCTTCCCCTCATTGATGATCTTTTTACGGGCCTGGCCGGAGGGCCAAAGTTCAGCAAAATAGACTTATGCCAGGCTTATCTACAAATGCATGTCGATGACAAATCATAGGAGCTGCTGACAATTGTGACACACAAAGGGCTATACAGGTACTGCCGTCTTCCGTTTGGAATTACGTCGGCCCCTGCTCTATTCCAAAGGGCAATGGATCAGATTTTGAGTGGACTGCCAGGAGTCCAGTGCTACCTGGACGACATCCTTGTCACTGGGACAAATGAGGAGGATCATCTTCTAAACTTGGATGCGACACTACAACGACTGAAAGAGTACGGACTCAGAGTTCGTAAAGACAAATGTGAATTCTTTCAGTCTTCAGTTGAGTACCTGGGGCATGTGATTGACGCTACTGGCCTGCATAAGGCGCCGTCAAAGGTCAAGGCGATCGTGGAGGCCCCAGCACCCCAGAATGCGAGCCAGTTACGTTCATTTCTGGGGCTACTTAACTACTATGGGAAGTTTATTCCAGACTTAGCAACATTGCTGAAGCCGTTACATCAGTTGCTATGTCAAGGCAAAACATGGAAATGGACTGAACTGTGCAACGAAGCTTTCGCCCAAGCAAAGAAAGCATTGCTGAAATCGGAGGTCCTGACACACTTCGACCCAAAGCTACCCATGCAGCTAGCATGTGATGCATCACCAGATGGTGTGGGAGCAGTCAAATCCCACATCATGCCTTTGGGTGAAGAAAAATCTATCGCCTCTGCATCAAGCACCTTGAACAAGGCCGAGAGTAACTATGCGCAGATCGAGCGCGAGGCCTTGGGAATCGTTTTTGGAATTCGAAAATTTCATCAGTACCTGTTTGGGAGAAGGTTCACACTCCTGACAGACCACCGTCCATTGACTTCAATCTTCGGGCCCCACACCGGAATTCCATCTCTCGCTGCAAGCAGGATGCAAAGGTGGGCTTTACTGTTGTCAGGACACACATACGACATCAAATATCGCAAATCAGACTTGCACGGCAACGCAGGCGGTCTCTCGAGGCTACCCTTGCCTGTTACTCCCCCAGAGCCTCGTCAGATAGACATCTTCTACTTTAGACAAGTGGAGGGAGCACCTGTCACTGCAGTTCAGGTGCGAAGGTACACCCGCAACGATCCAGTCCTGTCTGAGGTAATGGACGATGTCATTCGAGGGAGAGCTATAGGAGATTCTCCTAGTTTGAAACCTTACGTTTCAAAAAGAAATGAGCTCTCCATCCAGGCAGGTTGTCTTCTTTGGGGACGCCGTGTCATCATTCCGCCACCTCTGAGGGAATCTATACTGCAACAACTTCATACAGGCCACAGTGGGATGGTTCGGATGAAGGAAATGGCAAGAAGCTACTTCTGGTGGCCAGGTCTCAATGGGAATATTGAGGAGAAAGCCAAAACATGTTCCCCATGTCAAAGGGTCCAGAATGTTCCACAGCTGGCAACCCTACACCCCTGGGATTGGCCTGCAGAAGTGTGGCAGCGAGTACATGTGGACTTCGCCGGTCCTTTCGAAGAGAAGATGTTTATGGTGGTTGTAGATGCTCGTAGCAAGTGGCCGGAGGTCGCTGTAATGAGGTCTACCATGGCAGAGAAAACAATTGAGAAACTTGGTGAGATGTTCAGCCGTTATGGCTCACTGGAACAACTCGTAAGTGACAACGGTCCACAATTTGTATCACAGGAGTTTGCAACCTTCCTGCATGTGAATGGTGTCCAACACATCGGGTCTGCGCCCTATCATCCCTCTACTAACGGCCAGGCAGAAAGGTTCATGCAAACTTTGAAGCACGCCTTGAAGGCATCGCAAGGTCAGGACACAATCCACCAACGTCTGAACAGCTTCCTGTTGTCCTACAGGAACGAGCCGCATGCCACAACCAAAACTTCCCCCGCTTCGCTCATGATGAAGAGGCAGTTGCGGACAAGTTTTGACTTACTCAAACCTCCAAGGGCAGAGCAGGTTGTCCATCGTCAACAACAAGCTCAAGTTGAAAAGAGAGAGAAAAGAGCCAAGGAGAGACGGTTTCATCCGGGAGAGCACGTCCTAGCTCGAAACTACAACACTGGACCGAAATGGGTTCCTGCTACAGTGATCGTGCAGACGGGCCCTGTGTCTTACACGGTTGAGACTGCTGAGGATGTCGTCTGGAGAAGACACACAGATCAACTGTTGGTAGGAGCAGAGACAGCCACAGAGGCTCCAACGGCTGTTTGGCCTGAACTGTTTCCAGATGATACCGCAAACCAGCATCCTTTGCCACAGTGCTCTTCTCCAACACAGGAAGTCAAAGAGACTGTTCCACCTGTGCAAACTCCTGACTTTCGACTGACACAGGCACCTTCTCCATCCAGGCCTGTGTCAATGCCTACTGCTGTGGAAGCCAGCGATGACCGTCGGTATCCTGTCAGAGAGCGGCGGCCTCCAAGACGCTTGGATCTGTAGGCTTAGTGACTTACCCACAAGACTGGGGCAGAATAAACCCCAGGGTAAAGTCAGTGGTTGAGGCAGTCTACCTCTACCCTAGGTTCGTTGAGTGCAATGAAAGTAACTTACCTGTTGAGGAATAATGTGGACCTTCCATTTAAGAGGGGAGGAAATGTTATGTATTTTGTGTTCTCCTCCCACCTGTGGTGCCGCTGTCACAGGAGATAAATGGTTGGGTGTTCTCTGTTAAGTTTAGCTCTCTTTGTTTGGAACTTTCCAGAACTTCCTTTCCTTCCAATAAAGCACTTCATGTTTGAATCTCTGAGTCCTAAATTGTGTCTAGGTAGAAAGGTACCGACACAACAACGCCCACATCCCATCAATGAATAAAAAAAAAGATAGTCGCCGGTACCGCAGCCTCATCTACAGCAGCGCCCCCCTCGCAGACAGTCACCGGTACTGCAGCCTGATCTTCAGCAGCGCCCCCTCGCCGACAGTCGCCGGTACTGCAGCCTCATCTACAGCAGCGCCCCTCGCAGACAGTCATAGAAACATAGAAGATAGGAGCAGGAGTAGGCCATTCGGCCCCTCGAGCCTTCTCCGCCATTCAATGAGATCATGGCTAATCATCCAAATTCAGTACCCTGTCCCTTCCTTCTCCCCATATCCCTTGATCCCTTTAGCCTTAAGAAATATATCTAAATCCTTCTTGAATATATTTAATGAATTGGCCTCCACTGCCTTCTCTGGTAGAGAATTCCACAGGTTCACCACTCTCTGGGTGACGAAATTCCTCCTCATCTCTGTCCTAAATGGCTTACCCCTTATCCTTAGACTGAGACCCCTGGTTCTGGACTCCCTGGCCATCGGGAACATCCTTCCTGCATCTAGTCTGTCTAGTCCTGTCATAATTCTATAAGTTTCAATGAGATCCCCTCTCATTCTTCTAAACTCCAGCGAGTATAAGCCCAATCGACCCAATCTCTCCTCATATGTCATTCCTGCCATCCCAGGTATCAGTCTGGTGAATATTCACTGCACTCCCTCCATGGCAAGAACATCCTCCCTCAGATAAGGCGACCAAAACTGCACACAATACTCAAGGTGTGGTCTCACCAAGGCCCTGTACAACTGCAGCAAGACATCCTTGTTCCTGTACTCGAACCCTCTCGCTATGAAGGCCAACATACCATTTGCCTTCTTAACCGCCTGCTGCACCTGCATGCTTACCTCCAGCGACTGGTGCACAGGGGCACCCAGGTCTCGTTGCACTTCCCCTTCTCCCAATCTATTGCCGTTCAGATAATAATCTGCCTTCCTGTTTTTGCCACCAAAGTGGATAACCTCGCATTTATCCACATTATACTGCATCTGCCATGCTTTTCACAGAATCACAGAATCACAGAAACACCACAGTGCAGATAGAGGCCATTTCGGCCCATCGAGCCTGCACCGACACATATCCCACCCGATCCCCGTAACCCCTACACCAACACATATCCCACCCGATCCCCGTAACCCCTACACCAACACATATCCCACCCTATCCTTGTAACCCCACGTATTTAATCCCCCTAACAATAAGGGTCAATTTATCATAGCCAATCAACCTAACCCGCACATCTTTGGACTGTGGGAGGAAACCGGAGCACCCGGAGGAAACCCACGCAAACACGGGGAGAATGTGCAAACTCCACACAGATGGATCTTTTGCCCAATCACCTCTTCCTCCTCCTCTATGTCTGACTCGGACACAGTGTCAGCTTGAGGGGCCGCCTGCTCACCTGGCGAGTCACCATCTGAAAGCAGGGAGGCACAAGAGTTGCTTTAGAGTGAGGACAGGGCGGCAGCGAGGGAGGCATGAGAGCTGCTGTGCACTGCATTGGTTCGATAGTGGCAAAGGATGCTGGTGTGAGGCGCAAGTGGAAAGGGAGAGGTCAAAAAGGTGATGACCTTACCATTGGTGCCCAGAACAGGGTCAGCATCTCCAGTGGCGACGGGGCCACTCAGCCGGCCTGCCATGATCTGCTCCACTCTCTGCTCGAGGTCGCTCAGCTGTTTCAGGTCAGGACGGCCTCCCCCGGTCTGTCGCTGCTGTCTTCTGTTATGCGCCAGCTTGGACTGCAAGAGAAAGGACCGCCTCTAAGTGCAGTGTCAAGCCCTGATATTTCCCGCACTGCCTCCCATGGTCGAATAGCCCTGACAGTGTCTAAAGTCCTGAATGTGCAAGTGCTTTTCATGACAGTCCCATAGCTGCTGGATGAGGGCTGGCCATTAGAGCTTTCAGACTCGTTTGGCCATAAAGTGAGGTGCACATGCAGGGATGAGGAGAATACTGGAAAGGGTACTCACCCTGACAACCCGCGTGAGGACGTTGAATTTTTTCCGACACTGGGTTGGTGTCCTGCCAACCACGCTGTTGGACATGACCTTGTTTGCCACATCCCTCCATGCTTTCCAATATTCGGAGGGCAGCGGCCTCCTGCCACCCTCAGGGAAGAGGATATGGCACCTGCGGTCCACTGCACCAACCAGCAGCCTCAGGTCACCCTCGCCGAAGCGCTGCACTCTCTCCCTGGCCTTCTCCATTCTCCTGGGCATGGAGCTGTTCCAGAAGCAGTGTTCAGGCCTTGCCTTAGGGCTGCAGTGTGCAGGGCGTGGCAGCCAAGCAATTCCACCCTCCCCCTTTAAGTGCTGACCGGCGCCTGACTGTCTGCCCTCGATGAGCAACTCGCCACACCTGCGCTGCGCCCACCCTCGGTGTTTGCGCCCTGGATCGCCGGCTTAGCGCCTAATGATAGTCGTGCATCGCCTGCTTTAGCGCAGCAGCAACCTCTTGGGGCGATGCAACTGAATATCGGCGAAGGTGGTGCTAAGTTGCGCCGGGCGCAAAAGTTAGCGAACGCCATGCCGTAGCGCCCCAAACGTGGCTATACTGAATTTCTAGGCCTTGGTGTCTAAATTCTATTGGTGCTGCCTCCTTAAGAGGGACACTTGTGGAGCTGACTCTTCTTATTACTGGCAATTGCCAATTTAAAGTCAACTACAATTTCCACACTTTTGTACTCTACACCTCTATTTATGAAGCCCAGAATCCCGTAAGCCTTTTTAACTGCTTTCTCAACCTGTCCTTCCACCTTCAACGATTTGTGCACACATACCCCCAGGTCTCTCTGTTCCTGCACCCCCTTCAGGATTGTACCAGTTAGTTTATATGTCCTCTCCTCATTCTTTCTAACAAAATGTATCACTTCACACTTTTCTGCGTTAAATTTAATCTGCCACGTGTCCGCCCATTTCACCTGCCTGTCTATGTCTTCCTGACTTCTATCACTCTCCTCCTCACTGTTCACTATACTTCCAAGTTTAGTCTCATCTGCATATTTTGAAATTGTGCTCTGTACACCCACGTCCAAGTCATTAATATGTATCAAGAAAAGCAGTGGTCCTAGAACCGACCCCTTAGGATCACCACTGTATACCTTCCTCCAGTCCAAAAAATAACCGTTCACCACTACCCTCTGTTTCCTGTCACTCAGCCAATTCTGTATCCATGTCCACTGTCCCTTTTATACCATGGGCTTCAACTTTGCTGGCAAGCCTATTATGTGGCACTTTGTCGAACGCCTTTTTGAAATCCATGTTCACTACGTCAACTGTATTACCCTCATCAATCCTCGCTGTTGCCTCATCAAAGAACTCGTGAAGTTAGTTAAACACGATTTGCCTTTAACAAATCCGTGCTGGCTTTCCTTAATTAAACCACACTTGTCCAAGTGACTGTTAATTTTGTCCCTGATTACCGTTTCTAAAAGCTTCCCCACTACCGAGATCAAACTGAATGGCCTGTAGTTGCTGGGTTTATCTTTACACACGTTTTTGAACAAGGGAATAAAATTTGCAGTTCTCCAGTCCTTTGGCACCACCACCGTATCTAAGGAGGATTTGACGATTATGGCCAGTACCACCGCGATTTCCTCCCTAAATTCCCGCAGCATCCTAGGATGCATCCCATCCACTCCTGGTGATTTATCTACTTTAAATACAGCCAGCCTTTCTAATACCACTTTTTTATTAATTTTTATCCTATCAACTATCTCCACTACCTCCTCCTTTACTATGCCTGTGGCAGCATCCTCTTCCTTGGTGAAGACAGATGCAAAGTATTCATTTAGTACCTCAGCCATACCTTCTGTCTCCATGAATAGGTCTCCTTTTTGGTCCCTAATCGGCCCCATCACTCCTCTTACTACCCTTTTACTACTTATATGCCTATAGAAGACTTTTGGATTACCTTTTATGTTGGCTGCCATTCTATTCTCATACCCTCTCTTTTCCCGTCTTATTTGATTTTTCACTTCTCCTCTGACCTTTCAATATATAGCCAGATTCTCAGATGCATTTGCAACTTGACATCTGTCATACACACTCTTTTTTCTGCTTCATCATATTCTCTATCTCTTTCATCATCCAGCGAGCCCTGACTTTAGTTGCCCTGCCTTTCCCCCTCGTTGGAAAGTTCCTCAACTGCACCTGAACTATTTCCTCTTTAAAGGCAGCCTTTTGTTTATTACAGTTTTGCCTGCCAATCTTTGATTCCAGTTGACGAGGGCCAGATCCATTCTCATCCCACTGAAATTGCATTTCCCCCTGTTAAACATTTTTACTCTAGATTGCTCCCTGTCCTTTTTCATAGCTAACCAAAACCTTCTGATATTATGATCACTGTTCCCTAAATGTTCACCTATTGAAACTTGCTCCACCTGACCAACCTCATTCCCCAGTCTGGAGTACAGTTACGTTGAAAGACTGAAGAAGCTGGCGTTGTTCTCCTTGGAGCAGAGAGAATTGAGAGGAGATTTGATAGAGGTGTTCAAATCCATGAGGGGTGTGGACAGAGTAGATAGAGAGAAACTGTTCCCATTGGCAGAAGGGTGGAGAACCGGAGGACACAGATTTAAGGTGATTGGCAAAAGAACCAAAGGCCACGTAAGAAAGACTTTTTTATACAGCGAGTGGTTAGGATTTGGAATGTTCTCCCTGAAAGGGTGGTGGAGGCAGATGCAATCACAGCTTTCAAAAGGGAGTTGGATAAGTATCTGAAGGGAAGAAATGTGCAGGGCTACGGGGAAAGGGCGGGGGAGTGGGACTGGCTGAAGTGCTCTTGCAGAGAGCCGGCACGGGCTCGACGGGCCGAGTGGCCTCCTTCCCCGCTGTAACCATTCTATGATTCGATGGTTCTATGACCATGTGCTGTAACTTTGAAAAAGGTTAAAAGGAAATTGAACAAATTAAATTAAAGTACTGTTCCTTATGGTGATGCAGCACTCCAGTCCCTGCGGTGCCCACCGGTCTCGGAAGGCCTCGCGCGTGCCGGCGGACACCGCGTGCTCCATCTCCAGGGCCAGCCAGGGGTGAACATGGCCGCGGAAGGGAGGCAGGCAGTCGGGCCGAACGACCCCCTGGACCGCCCGCTGCCTGGACCAGTTAATGGCCACTTTGGCGCCCAGGAGCAGTCCCACGAGGAGGTCCGCCGACCTGCCCGCTCCATTCCGCACCGGGTGACCGAAGATCAGGAGCGTGGGACTGAAGTGCAGCCAATAATCGAGGAGCAGCCCCTTCAAATTCGCTCCCCAGGATGGAGGTCGGCATCCTATTGGGTGAGCGTGAGGCCTGTCTGGACAGATGAACGAACGCACGCATGCACGCAGGGAGACAAATGACACGCACGCACGCAGACATTCACGATGGAATTTACACTTGAGCGAACGAACAGAGGAATGAATGACTGAATGATTCAGCGATGCCAGTAGGACTGGCGAATGCGGGTTCTTTCTTTTCTTGGTTTATTAAACAGTGGCAGTTTGTACTGTAAACATTATTGATTTACCTGTAAAAATGTATTATTGTATTTATATTTGTGGTAAACCACTGTTATTGTATATTGTTACCTCTGGGTGGCACTGTGTACCAAGGCATGCCTCAGCTGACTCCGCCCACATGACCAGGTATAAAGGTGGGGGTTTCGCCGACTCACTTCCTTCTTGGAACCAGCCACCCACGAGAGGCATGCTCTGTTCTCTAGTTAATAAAAGCCTTTTCATCACCTTCCTGATTCATCGTCTTTTATGGAGTAATTGATAAGCGTATCAATATTGTTGACCATTAAGCTGTTTTCGAGGCTTTATCCTTTTTATTGTGGTCAATGAATGTAATGGATTTACTATGTAACTGATGAGTTGCATAAGTAATGTTGTACATGAATATTAAAATTTTAAAACAGGACAGCAGGTAATACCAAGCAAAAATGAAGAGTTACTACATTGCCAATAGGACTGGCGTAAAATTGTTTTTCACTATGGGTACCTGTACTGTTAATATTGTTGATTTGTCTGTAAAATTTACCACTGCATTTGTACTGTTAGTCCTAAAGCTGTTTTTAAGGCTTTGTTTTATTGCGGCTAATGAATGTAATGGATTTACTATGTAATTGATGAGTTGTGACAAGTACTACCATATTGAAAAAATGTATTATTTTATTTGTATTGTTAATCTTAAAGTTGATTTTTTGTTAAAATTAGCCTTATTGTGGTTAATGAATGTAATGGATTTATTATGAAGTTGATGTATTGTAATAAGTATTACCAGATTTAAATAAAAGATTAGTACTACCATATTGAAAAAATGTATTATTTTATTTGTATTGTTAATCTTAAAGTTGATTTTTTGTTAAAATTAGCCTTACTGTGGTTAATGAATGTAATGGATTTATTATGAAGTTGATGTATTGTAATAAGTATTACCAGATTTAAATAAAAGATTAGTACTACCATATTGAAAAAATTTATTATTTTATTTGTATTGTTAATCTTAAAGTTGCTTTTTTGTTAAAATTAGCCTTATTGTGGTTACTGAATGTAATGGATTTATTATGAAGTTGATGTATTGTAATAAGTATTACCAGATTTAAGTAAAAGATTAGTACTACCATATTGAAAAAATGTATTATTTTATTTGTATTGTTAATCTTAAAGTTGATTTTTTGTTAAAATTAGCCTTATTGTGGTTAATGAATGTAATGGATTTATTATGAAGTTGATGTATTGTAATAAGTATTACCAGATTTAAATAAAAGATTAGTACTACCATATTGAAAAAATGTATTATTTTATTTGTATTGTTAATCTTAAAGTTGATTTTTTGTTAAAATTAGCCTTATTGTGGTTACTGAATGTAATGGATTTATTATGAAGTTGATGTATTGTAATAAGTATTACCAGATTTAAATAAAAGATTAGTACTACCATATTTAAATAAATATGTTCGACACAAAAAAAGAAAAAAATAAGTTTAAACAAGGCCCCAATATCTCCGTGTGCCCCGTGGGAATGCGGGTTCACATGGGGAGCCCGTGGGCCAATGAGACCATTCATTTACTGCCGGTTAAACAGGGGATAAAAAGGGGGAGTCGGCTCTACAGCCTCACTTACCTGGGAGCCTTGCTTGTTAGAATGGAGGGGCTGCGGGTTCTGGGCTTGTTCTTTCTTACAATCTGTTCATCTCAGCCGCCCTCTCTCCTTCTCCCCGCCGATCAATGTTGGCTGTCTCCCAAATTCCGCCAAGACTGCGGGTTTGGGGGAATTGAAGGCAGTGAGTGTGTGCGGAGAGGCTGCTGCTTTGATGCCGGGAGCCGGGATGTGCCGTCGTGTTTCTATTCACTCCACAATCTGCCAGGTGGGTGTATTCTCGGCTCGCCTATATTCTGGGCCAGGGCTTCCCAGGACCAGTCGCAATCCAACTGCACTGGGGATTCCCTGGACAGTATCCTCTCTCTCCTCCTGTCCTGAAACATCAGCTGGAGTCTCCAACCTCTCCAGTCCGGGAGCTGGCGGGTTTAGGAAGTGTGTTCAGTTCTACAGTTTGAAAGTCTGATCATTGAGATCCTGACCCAGGATCTCCTTCCTTCGCTATGCGACTTGGGACTTCTGATGGTTGAATTGCGCCCCAGGATAGGAGGGCAGAGTGAAGATCAGTCCCTGGCTGGCACTGACCGGACAGGCTGTGGATTTGATGCCGGTCTTGTGTAACCAGTCCAGTAGGGATGGAGTTGGTGACCCGTCTCCATTCGATGGAGAATTGCGGTGTGGACGGGGAGAGAAGGAAACTAGAAGCTGGTGCTGCGCTGGGCGGAGTTTCTCCCCCTCCCGGTAACGGTTCCCTTGCCATTCCCCGTGCAGCAACTAACCGCCTTTCATTGACTCTCTCCTGCAGTGTGCACCAAGGATGGGCGGGTCCTGATCGCCATCTCCAAGGATTTGACGCTGCCTCCTGTAAACCTGACAACGGTCCATCTGAAGGATGGACACGGAGCGGAGTGCAGTCCGACCGTGGCCTCTGCAGACACTGTGCTCTTTCAGTTCGCAGTCACTGAGTGTGGCACTACTCAGCGGGTAGGTATTGTGGGCTGGGAGCCCCATCAATGGCTGTCAGTCGGGTGGGAAAGAGGGGGTCTAAAGGGCAATGGGGGCCCTTAAAGACACTACATGTGATAAGGCAATGGCAGACTTGCTCAATTTCTCTGTAATGATGGTCTTCTGTCTCTTGTAGCTGGACGGGGTGAACGCCGTCTATGAAACGGATGTGTTGGGTCAGTTTGAGATCTTGGATGGAGCTTTGGGATCGGTGACCCGGGACAGCCCCTTCAGGTGAGACTGGGAGCACATGGAGCGGGTAGAGAAGGTGAGGAGCTGAATTCTCCAGCCGTGTCCGTTCTCTTGCAGGCTCCATGTCCAGTGCAGTTACAAGGGGAGCCAGGAGTCTGAATTGCAGGTGAAGCCCAGAGTTTACAGCCTTTCTCCGCCACTGCCTGCCACTGAGGCCGGGATCCTGGTTCTGGAGCTGAGAATAGCGAGAGGTAGCGAGTGCTGCTGATGGTTAGTGTCCAACTTCAGGCTCTCTCTCCAAATAGTGGCCGTCCTTCAACGTCTTCTCTTTCCAGATGGTGGCTACTGGAGCTGGTACGTGGCCAGTGACTACCCGATCCTGAGTGTGCTCCGGGACCCCGTGTTTGTGGAGGTTCGAGTCCTGAACCGGAACGATCCGTCCCTTGTGCTGGTGCTCAATGACTGCTGGGCGACCCCCACCCCCGAGCCGCATTCGGGGCTCCGATGGGACCTCCTGGTGGGCAGGTAAGGCAGCGAGTGAGGGACCTTGGGGCAGGCTGGTGATCGGGGAGGGGGGCGACATGGACTGGGTGAAGGAACGGCCAATAATCAAACCAATCTGAGCTCCAGGTTGACGATTGATGACTTGAATGGCCTGGTTTCTTTATCTCGTCTAATCTCGGGACTTTGCTTTGATGTGCTGCTGTAACTCTGTAGTTGGGAGTTCCAGGTGCCCTCTCCATATAACCCGCTCTTTCTCTGTTCCAGGTGCCCCTTTACTGGAGACAATTACAAAACCCGCCTCCTCCCGGTAGACGCCGCTTCCCATTCGCCGTTCCCAACTCACCAGAATCGGTTTGTAGTCAGCACTTTCGCTTTCTGGGACCGAGTTTCGGGCCGGGCTCTGAGCGGGGAGGTGAGTTTCCTTCAGTCTTGCTCTCTTGGTTGAACTTGTTCCCTGGGTCTTGCTCACAGTGAGGAGGCCCCTGTTGACCCTTTGACTGTAGAAGCATGAATCTCCTGACTGGGAGCTGTGGCACTGACCACACCGCACTGTCTCTTTCCAGGTTCACTTCCACTGCAGTGCTGAGGTTTGCTTCCCTTCCACCCGAGAGAACTGCACGGCTCCCTGCAGCCCCAGTAAGTAGCTGGGATCTGACTAGAAACTGAACCCTGATGGGGAGGGGTGGGTGTGGGGCATCTGGACACTGGGCACAGGAGCAGTGTCCTCAATCTGCCCGCTCAACTCTATCCCAGTTAGTCTACAGCAGGATGGCAATCTGGCTCAGCGGCTCTGAGCACATCTTGCACTGGTTCTGAATGGAATCCACCTCTGGCCTTAAACATTGATCTAGCATCCTGCTGTCACCGGGAGTTCCAGGGTGGAACCGAACCGATATCTGGGGGAGACTTGGGCAATGTGTGTATGTCCAGTGTAACCGCTGGTCAAACTAGTGCTTAAAACGGGTCACTTTCCCTCCCCCGCCCCCAGGAGACCAGACTGGCCATTGGACCCGTCAACGACTGCAAACTTTGATGGGTTGAAGCGGGTCTTTCTGAGAATAGGGAGTGAATCTTAGTCTGACAGTGAGGGAACCGTATTTAACTAGTACAATCTCACTCCGGTACTCACTGCCCGAGGGTTTTTGCATTGGGCCATCGGATTGACCATCTGATTTGGGGCTTCAGACAGCTGCACATTGAATCGCCCGCCTTGAACTCTTGTCTCTGCCTCTTGTCTCCCCCAGAGAGGCGAAGAAGCGCCGATGACCGGGCTGGGTCCTTGGTGACTGCTGATGGAGCCATCATTTTCCTGGAAGATGAGAGATTGGCTGCTGGGATCCACCAGGAAGAGAAAGGTAAAGGAGGCCCCTGCTACACTCTAGTGATGGAGTAACTAGTGCCCATCTAACCCTCCCTTCTCCCCACAGATGCTGCTGCTGATTCCCCCTCCCGTGTTCTTCCTGGAGTCGCGGTTGGGGTAGCTCTGCTCTCCGTGGCCCTGTTGGTCGGGACTGTTGCCATGTGGAAAATGGACCATCGCCGCAGGGTGGGCTCCGAGTGCAGCTCCGTGGAACTGTAGATGTGTCTGTTGGATAATAAACCCCTGTTATACATGAAACCTGATCTCGTTATATTCAAAGTTCTGGCTGGATTTTACTGTCCTTGTGTTAATTGGTAGCCTGTTTTGGGAATCTATTGGGCCGCTTCTCTCAGCTGCCTTAACAATTGTGCCTCCCAAAAAGAAATCAGCCAAATTTGAGTTCCAGAGCAGTTTTCTATTCGTTCCTGGGATGTGGGTGTCACTGCAAGGGCAGCGTTTATTGCCCTTGTGGTGGTGGTGAGGTGCCTTCTTGAACTGCTACAGTCTGTGGTGAAGATACACTCCCAGTGCTGTTAGGGAGGGAGTTTCAGGATTTTGACCCAGTGATGAAGGAATAGCGATACTGTATTACCAAGTCAGGATGTTGTGATTTGTAGGTGGTGGTGTTCCCATGCACTTGCTGCCCTTGTCATTCTAGGTGGAAGAGGTCACCGGTTTGGGAGGTGCTGCTGGAGCAGCCTTGGCGAGTTGCTGCAGTGCATCTTGTAGATGGTCCACAGTGCACCGGTGGGGCAGTGATTGTGTAAGATGGTGGATGGGGTGCCAATCAAGTGGGCTGCTTTGTCCTGGATGGAGTAGCGCTTCAAGTGGTGTTGGATCTGTACTCATCCAGGCAAGTGGAGAGTATTCCATCACACTTAGTCTTGAAGTCCAGATGCTTGGAGATTACTGGATCTGTGACTGGAGCCTGGCAGAGATACAGGTCTCCAGGCTCCCGTTGTTTCAGGGGTGATGTGGGTACATGTGACTGGCATTCTCTACAGATAAACTACAATAAATGGTTGGGTTGGGCCTCACTAAAGCGGCAGTGGAAACATTGGGCTAGAAATTCAGTTGTTAGCGCCGGAGAAGTGGGGCGCAAAGCAGCTAGCACCCAGGCATGGCGCGATCTGCGCCTCTCGTGAACTTCAGTCAAGATTTAGCGGCAGCGCAAAACTGCAGTGCCCACTCAGAAGCGCGCACAGATCCTGAAGTCATTTCATGGTGCAACGCCCTTGGTGTTCCCTGATCTGGAACTTCAGTGGCACCCCCTCTGTGCGCCTGGCGCCCCAGCGACTGGTAGGGGGAACGGTTCCCAGTTGCTGCGGGGGGGTGCTATTTAAAGGGGACTCCTCCTGCATTATAAGTGGCAGCCATTTTGTGCCAATCCTTCTGGGAGAGACAAGGGGAGAGCTTTCTGCTTTGACTCAGTGCTCGCACAGGTACTTCTGGCTTTAGGCCAGAGCTTTGTACTTGGATTTAACTTTCAGTGCCACAGCCTAGAGTCACCACATCTAATAGGGGCTGCAATGGGTGGAAACGTTGGCTTTCTGCATTGCATTCAAACGACTTGGATGCCGTGAGTGCCAATCGTGGCCAGACAGCAGGGCCAACAGGTGTTGGCACAGGAGGCCTTACCCACCCAGGCTATACCGCCAGCAGTTCTCATATCTGAACATGTCTGAGGAGTAGTGTTTGGAGGCTGTGATGCAGAAGGGAGGTGGTCACTGAGATCTGCCACCTGCTTCGCAGAGATCTGCAGCCACAGATGAGGAGCAGGATGTCTGTCGGTGGCAGTGAAGGTGATGGTGGCTCAACTTCTATGCCACTGGCTCCTTCCAATCTGCTATTGGGGACATTGCCAATATCTCCCAGTTCGCGGTACATTGCTGCATCTAGCAGGTGACCAATGCCCTTGTCAGAAGACCGAGGTTCTGCTGAGTGAGTTTGAGCAGCTAGGGGTCAAATTAAAAAGCAGAACCACAAGGGTAATAATCTCTGGATTACTACCTGAGCCACGTGCAAATTTGGCTAGGGTAAATAAAATTAGTTAAATATGTGGCTCAAAGCCTGGTGTGGGAGAAATGGGTTTTGCTTCCTTGGACACTGGCATCAGTACTGGGACAAGAGAGAGCTGTTCTGTTGGGATGCACTTCACTTGGCCAGTGCTGGGACGAGTGCTGGCGAATCGAATAACTAGGGCTGTAGAGAGGGCTTTAAACTAATTAGTGGGGGGGGGGGAGGTTTTAAGAGCTAAAAATGACAGCAGAGAAGGCAATAGAGTAAGGTAGCAGTGGGGGAATTAAAAACCAGAGCGTGTCAGGAAGGGACAGAATGTATAATAAAGGTAAAGTAGTAAAAGCAGGAATAAATTGCCCAAAAATATTTGAAAGTTCTTTATCTGAATGCACGCAGCATTCGTAACAAAATTGACGAGTTGACGGTACAAATAACTACACATGGGTATGATCTGGTGGCCATTACGGAAACATGGCTGCAAGATAATCATGACTGGGAACTAAACATACAAGGGTATTTAACTATTAGGAAGGACAGACAGGAAGGAAAGGGAGGTGGGGTTGCTATGTTAATCAAGGATGGAATCACTGCAATAGTCAGAAATGATATTGGGTCAAAGGATCAGGGTAGTGAAATAGTTTGGGTGGAGATGAGGATTAAGAAGGGGGGGGGGAAAGTCACTAGTGGGCGTAGTCTATAGGCCTCCTAACAGTTGTAACTCTCTGGGTCGGATTATAAATCCGGAAATAGTTGGGGCTTGTAATAAGGGAACAGCTATAATCATGGGGGATTTTAACTTTCATATTGACTGGACTAATCAAATTGGGCATGGCAGCCTTGAGGAAGAGTTCATAGAGTGTATTAGGGATGGGTTCCTTGAGCAGTATGTAACTGAACCAACCAGGGGGCAGGCAATCTTAGATCTGGTCCTGTGTAATGAGACCGGATTAATAAAAAATGTCCTAGTAAAGGATCCCCTTGGAATGCGTGACCATAATATGGTTGAATTCCAAATTCTGTTTGAGGGTGAGTTGGATCTCAAACCAGCATACTGAGCTTAAATAAAGGAGACTATGAAGGTATGAGTAGAATTGACTAAAGTGGACTGGGAAAACAGGGAAAACAGATTAAAGTGTAAGACGGTACAAGAGCAGTGGTCTGCATTCAAGGAGATATTTCACATCTTTCAAGATAAATATATTCCACTGAGGAAAAAGGGAGTAAAAGAAAAGACAGCCATCTGTGGCTTGGTAAAGTAATAAAGGATAGTATCCAACTGAAAACAAGGGCATATAAAGTAGCCAAATCTAGTGGGAGGATAGAAGATTGGGAAGCATTTAAAAGCCAGCAAACAATAACTAAAAGATTAATTAAGAAAGGGAAGATAGATTATGAAAGTAAACTAGCAAAAAATATAAAAACATAGCAAGAGATTCTACGGCTATATTTAGGAAAAGAAAAAGGGTGGCTAAAGTGAACGTTGGTCCCTTAGAGGATGGGACCGCGACACTACTGGTGGGGAACATGGAGATGGCAAAGATGCTGAACAAATATTTTGTATCAGTCTTTATGGTAGAGGGCACTAAATATCCCAACACTGGACAAACAGGGGGCAATGAGGGGGGAGAGAGGAGCTAAAGACGATTAAAATCACTAAGGAGATGATCTCAGTAAAATAATGGGACTTAAGGCGGATAAATCCCCCGGACCTGATGGCTTACATCCTAGGGTTTTGAGAGAAGTGGCGGTAGGGATTGTGGATGCATTGGTGATTATTTTCCAGAACTCCCTGGACTCGGGAAAGGTCCTGGCAGATTGGAAAACTGCTAATGTAACACCCTTATTTAAGAAGGGAAGTAGACCAAAAAGCTGGAAACTATAGACCAGTTAGCCTAACATCTGTGGTTGGCAAAATGTTGCAGTCCATTATTAAGGAAACAGTAACAGAGCATTTGGATAAACATAATTTAATAGGATAGAGTCAGCATGGTTTTATGAAGGGGAAGTTGATGTGCCTTCAATAACCACAAAACTAGAAATTTTAGACTTTAACAAGTTGGCTATTAATCACTAAGATCAGAGCTAACATCTCAACACACTGACTGGCTCGCAGGAATGAGTCATACAGATCCTGGGATCTTTATGTAAGAGAAGTCAGGGGCGGAGCCAAGACCTGGAACATTCCAGGTTAGTCAGGAAAGAGGAAGTGAAACTATACACTGTGTGGGGGAGGGTAATATACATGAGTGCAAAAACGAATACAGGCAAGCCAAACACATTTCATTACATTCACCCCTTCTTTAGATTTAGCCCATTGGGGTGATGTTTCTTCAAAGTTGGTATAAGTGAGTCTGTCAGGAGGTTTTGCGGTTCTTGGTGATTGGCGCAAAGCCGGTTGGGGTGCCTCTAGGGGAGTGGATTCTGGTTCCTCCGCTGTCCGGGCCTCCGCAGTGTCTTCCAGGTTATCTGCAGTGTCCTCCAGGTTAAAGTTGGGTATTGATACCTCTGGGCGTCCTGTCTCTTTTTGGTGTAGGTCTTCCTCGGGTAGTCTCTCATCGTTCTCTCCGCTCCCCGAGGGAGCGAGGTCTTTTATGGAAACAGTGTCCTCTCACCCGTCAGAGTATTCGATATAGGCGTACTGAGGGTTTGCATGGAGGAGCTGTACCTTTTCCACAAGGGGGTCCGTTTTATGGCCTCTCGCGTGCTTCCGCAATAGTACTGTCCCCGGAGACATCAGCCATGCGGGTAGAGATATGCCCGAGGTAGATTTCCGGGGGAAAACGAACATCTTTTCGTGAGGGGTAGCGTTAGTGGCTGTACATAACAGAGACCTTATGGAGTGGAGCACGTCTGGGAGGACTTCCTGCCAGCGGGAGATCGGAAGGCCTTTTGACTTTAAGGCTAACGTGACAGCCTTCCAAACAGTAGCATTCTCCCTTTCCACTTGCCCATTACCCCGGGGGTTGTACCTAGTGGTTCTGCTAGTGGCTATCCCCTTTGAGAGCAAGAACTGGCGCAGTTCGTCACTCATAAATGACGTCCCCCTATCGCTGTGTATGTAGTTCGGCATGCCAAACATGCAGAATAGATTACAGAGACACTTGATGACCGTGGCACTGGTCATGTCTGGGCAGGGAATGGCGAAGGGGAAGCGGGAATATTCATCGATGATATTGAGGAAGTATACGTTACGGTCGGCAGAGGGAAGGGGTCCCTTGAAGTCCAGACTTAGGCGCTCGAATGGCCGTGTGGCTTTGATAAGGTGTGCACGGTCAGGCCTGTAGAAACGAGGCTTGCATTCCGCACAGATGCGGCAGGCTCTGGTCATTGCCCTGACCACCTCGATGGAGTGGGGTAGATTGCGGGACTTTATAAAATGGTATAGTCGGGTGACCCCCTGGGTGACAGAGGTCGTTGTGGAGACCCTGTAATTTCTCCGTATGAATGCTGGCACACATTCCCCGTGATAGGGCGTCTGGGGATTCATTAAGGGCTCCCGGCCTGTACATAATATCATAGTCGAACGTGGATAGTTCGATCCTCCACCTGAGTATTTTGTCATTCTTGATTTTGCCCCTTTTGTTTGTTATTAAACATGAAAGCCACCGACCGCTGGTCGGTGAGCAGGGTGAAACGTTTGCCGGCTAGGTAGTGTCTCCAGTGCCGCACTGCCTCCACTATAGCCTGTGCCTCCTTCTCGACAGAAGAGTGCCTGATTTCAGGTCCCTGAAGGGTTCGGGAGAAGAAGGCCACAGGTCTCCCAGCCTGATTGAGGGTCGCAGCTAAAGCAAAGCCTGGCGCATCGCTTTCGACTTGAAAGAGAATGCTTTCGTCCACTGCACACAGTGCAGCCCTTTCAATGTCCTGTTTGATACTGGTGAAAGCCTCCCGAGCTTCAGCTGATAGTGGGAAGGACGTCGATTTAATGAGGGGTCGGGCCTTATCAGAGTAATTGGGCACCCATTGGGCATAATACGAAAAAAATCCCAGGCACCTTTTTAAAGCTTTGGGATTGTGTGGCAGGGGCAGTTCTTTTTAGGGGGCGTAATCGGTCAGGGTCCGGTCCAATTACACCATCTTCCACCACACAGCCGAGGATACAGAGACAGGTTGTGTTGAAGACACATTTGTCTTCGTTGTAGGTTAGATTCAGCTTTAGGGCAGTTTTTAAAAATCTCGCAAGATTTAGATCGTGGTCTTGCTGGTTGTGCCCGCGGATAGAGACATTCTCCAGATAGGGGTAGGTAGCTTGTAGTTTATTCTCGTCAACCATGCGGTCCATCTCACGTTGGAAGACCGAGACCCCATTTGTTACCCCGAAGGGCAATCTGAGAAAATGGTAGAGGCATCCGTTCGCCTCGAAGGCGGTGTATGGGCGGTCCTCCGTTCTAATGGGGAGCTGGTGATACGCGGATTTGAGGTCGATAGTCGAGAAGACTCGGTATTGCGCGATCTGGTTGACCATTTCTGATATGCGGGGTAAAGGGTAGGCATCCAGCTGGGTATAAATATTAACAGTCTGGCTGTAGTCAATTACCATCCGTTTCTTTTCGCTATTTTTAACTATGACTACTTGGGCACGCCACGGACTGGTACTGCATTCAATAATGCCTTCCCGCAGGAGTCTGTCCACTTCCGCCTTGATAAAGTGTCTGTCTTCCAGACTGTACCGTCTACTTTTGGTCGCTATGGGCCTACAGTTCGGAGCGAGATTAGCGAATAAAGAGGGCGGGCTGATTTTTAAGGTTGATAGGCCACAGACTGTGAGCGGCGGCTGGGACCCGCCATATGCTAGCGTGACACTTTCGTGGTGGCACTGGAAGTCCAGGCCCAAGATTACATTAACACAGAGTTCTGGCATCACGAGGAGTTTAAAATCCTTGTAGTCCGTGCCTTTTACAGTCAGTGTTACCACACAGTAGCCCAAAATGTCCGAAATGTGGGGCTTAGCAGCCATAGCAATTCTGCTCCGTGTAGGGGTTACCGTTAATGAGTGCTGCCGTACCAGGCTAGGGTGGATAAAACTCTCGGTACTCCCACAGTCAATTAAACATTTCGTTAAATTCCCGTTTACCTGTATGTCCATCATGGATTTTGTCAACGGGTGTGGAATCGCGGACCAATTCGTCAGAGTACGCGTTGGCCATCACGGCCTTGCAGTTACAGTCCCGGACCAAGTCCTTTAGGCCCTGTAAGAAATCGTCCATTGATTCCTCAGGTTGCTGCTTGCGTGTAGCCAGCAGGTGTCTGGCGTACACTTCATTTACTGGCCTCTGGTATTGGGCCTTCAGGATAGTGATGGCCTCCATGTAAGAGGTGGCGTCCCAGATGGACGAATAAATCCGATGATTAACGTGAGTAGTCAGTAGACTCAGTTTATCTACCTTGCTAGTGGATGAGGCCCTCGCGAAGAGTTCGAAGCATTTGAGCCAGTGTCCAAATTGATTTGATGCTTCAGCAGAATATGGATCCAAGTCCAGACGCTCTGGTTTTAGGAGTCGATCCACCCTAGTATTCTTCAGTGATTAAAATTGATGTGCCTTCAATAACCACAAAACTAGAAGTTTTAGACTTTAACAAGTTGGCTTTTAATCACTAAGATCAGAGCTAACATCTCAACACACTGACTGGCTCGCAGGAATGAGTCATACAGATCCTGGGATCTTTATGTAAGAGAAGTCAGGGGCGGAGCCAAGAGCCAAGACCTGGAACATTACAGGTTAGTCAGGAAAGAGGAAGTGAAACTATACACCGTGTGGGGGAGGGTAATATACATGAGTGCAAAACGAATACAGTCAAGCCAAACACATTTCATTACAGAAGTCATGTTTGACAAATTTGCTCGTATTCTTTGAGGATGTAACATACAGGTTGGATAAAGGGGAACCAGTGGATGTAGTCCATTTGGACTTCCAAAAGGCATTTGACAAGGTTCCACACTAGATTACTGATCAAGATAAGAAATCATGGGATTGGGGGTAATATACTGGCATAGGTGGAAGATTGGCTATCTAACAGAAAACAAAGAGTTGGGATAAATGGTTCATTCTCGGGCTGGCAATCGGTAACTAGTGGTGTTCCGCAGGGGTCAGTGCTGGGACCCCAACTCTTTACAATCTATATTAACGATTTGGAGGAAGGGACCGAGTGCAACATATCCAAGTTTGCCGACGGTACAAAGATGTGAGGGAAAGCAATGAGTGAGGAGGACATAAAAAACCTGCAAAAGGACATAGACAGGCTAAGTGAGTGGGCAGAGATTTGGCAGATGCAATATAATGTTGGAAAGTGTGAGGTTATGCACTTTGGCAGAAAAAATCAAAGAGCAAGTTATTATCTAAATGGAGAGAAACTGCAAAGTGCTACAGTACAAAGGGATCTGGGGGTCCTGGTGCATGAAACACAAAAAGTTAGTATGCAGGTGATCAAGAAGGCCAATGGAATCTTGGCTTTTATTGCAAGGGGGATGGAGTATAAAAACAGGGAAGTCTTGCTGCAGTTATACAGGGTATTGTTGAGGCCACACCTGGAATACTGCGTGCAGTTTTGGTTTCCATATTTAAGAAAAGATATACTTGCTCTCGAGGCGGTTCAGAGAAGGTTCATTCGGTTGATTCCGGAGATGAGGGGGTTGACGTATGAGGAAAGGTTGAGTAGGTTGGGACTCTACTCATTGGAGTTCAGAAGAATGAGAGGCGATCTTATCGAAACATATAAGATTGTGAGGGGGCTTGATCGGGTGGATGCGGGGAGGATGTTTCCACTGATGGGTGAGACTAGAACTAGGGGGCATAATCTAAGAATAAGGGGCTGCGCTTTCAAAACTGAGATCAGGAGAAACTTCTTCACTCAGGGTAGGAAATCTATGGAATTTGCTACCCCAGAGAGCTGTGGAAGCTGCAACATTAAATAAATTAAAAATGGAGATAGACAATTTCCTAGCAGATAAGGGAATTAGGGGTTACGGGGAGAGGCCAGGGAAGTGGACGTGAATCTAGATTCGGATCAGCCATGATCCTATTGAATGGCGGAGCAGGCCTGAAGGGCCGTATGCCCTACTCCTGCTCCTACTTCTTATGTCCTTCCCCATGACCCTGGACAAGCAGCAAGAGCGTGCAATGGGATTTGGGAGAATAGCGGGATTCCCCGTGGTGCAGGGCGCCATTGACTGCACGCATGTGGCTTGACGGGCACCTTTACAGCATGCTGAGGATTACCGCAACCACAAGGGCTACCATTCACTCAACGTCCAGTTGGTGTATGACCACAGGCAGCTCATACTGGCTGTTAATGCCTGCTTTCCAGGCAGAAGCCACGATGCCTTCATCCTGCGCCAGACTTCTGTGGCATACATTTTCAAAGCCCAGGCTCACCCATGAGGATGGCTTCTCGGGGACAAGGGCTATCCTTTGTGCACCTGCCTGATGACCCCGCTCCCTGCGCCTAGCACCCCTGCTGAAGAGCGATACAATGACAGCCATCAAGCTACCAGGAACATCATTGAGCACACAATTGCTATGCTCAAGTAACGGTTCCACTGTCTAGACTGTTCCTGCCATGGAAGGAGTGCAGCAAAGATTCATCAGGATGATACCTGGGGTGGCAGGAATGACTTATGAGGAGAGATTGTGTCGATTGGGCTTATACTCACTGGAGTTTAGAAGATTGAGAGGGGATCTCATTGAAACCTATAAATTCTGTCAGGCCTGGATAGACTAGATGCAGGAAGGATGCTCCCGATGGCCGGGGAGTCCAGAACCAGGGGTCATAGTCTAAGGATAAGGGGTAAGCCATTTAGGACTGAAATGAGGAGGAATTTCTTCACCCAGAGAGTGGTGAACCTGTGGAATTCTCTGCCACAGAGGGTGGTGGAGGCCAGTTCATTAAATATATTCAAGAAGTAGTTGGATATATTCAGGCTAAAGGGATATGGGGAGAAGGCCGGGACAGGGTACTGAATTTGGATGATCAGCCATGATCTCATTGAATGGTGGAGCAGGCTCAAAGGGCCGAATGGCCTGCTCCTATCTTCTATGTGCCACAGGAGCCCTACCATACTCGCCTGAGTGAGTCTCCCATTTCATTGTAGTGTGATGCATGCTGCACAACCTGGCTATCCTCAGGACTCAGCCACTGCCAGCAGACATTGGAGGACCACCAGAGGAGGAGAACCAAGACGGCAGGGAGGCACAAAGTGCAAGGGCCGTCCGTCGGTGGCTTATTGCAACTCAGTTCTAGGCCCCCTTTCCGGTAATGGCTTGTGCCAATGAAAGAACATGAATGGAGCTGCTCCGCAAGCCCTCAGCCGGTTAAGGCAACAACTAGTTCAAAGTGCAAACATGGACAATGTGAATAAAGGGAATTTTTTATTGTGTAAACTCTGTGCCCTTCCCGCATGACAAACTAATTCAGATAAACCCCCCAAAAAACAGTCAGAGACATAACTGGCTCTCACAACCTTCAGAAAATCAAAAAAACAGTTAAACAAAAATGACCATGATCCTTGGCCTTCATATAAAAAACAAACATTCCTGCCCCGCATATAAAAAACAAACACAACATTCCTGGCCCTCATATAAAAAACAAACCCAACAGTCTCAGCCTTCATATATAAAAAGAACATTCTCGGCCTTCATATGTAAACACAACATTTGGCCATACCTACTTTTTTCCCTGCGAGGGTGATCTGCCTCACTTGCGCGAGTGGCCCCTTCCCGCCCTGCAGCTCCTCCTCAATGGGACCCCAGTGGCTGCAGCAAGGCTGGGGGAAGGCTGCTGAGGGTCAGATGGTGAGACGGCAGATGCCCTTTGGGGACGGCCTGGACCAGCTCTGGGCTTGGAGGGCCTGGCTGCTGTCTGCTCCAACTCTGCTTGGGCGGCAGCAGTCTGTCCTACGGGTGATGGCAGCTGCAGTGGAGGAGGAATGCTGCCAACCTGACAGAGCACAGGCACTCCCTGGTCGGCTGATACACTGGCATTCGCACGGGCCAGCACTGCAGCATGCGCAGCAATCTGCTGAAGCACAGACTGCTGGGCTTCTGCGGCACGGCGAGACCTCGGCAATGCCTCGCCGATCCAGCGAGGGTGTCAGCAGTTAGTGCCCGTGTGGCCCTGATCTGTGTCTGCATCAGACCAGCCATTGAATGCACGGCACGACTGAGCACTTGGCTGGAAGCCGCCTGTGATGCAGCGAAGTCCTGCTGACTCCTAGCCTGTGCTGCCGCGAAGTCCTGCAGACTCCTTGCCTGTGCTGCACTGAATTTCTGCAGACCCCTGGCCTGTGCTGCCCTGAATTCCTGCAGACTCCTGGCCTGTGCTGCCCCGAATTCCTGAACACTCCTTGCCAGTGACTCTATGGAGTCAGGCATCCTTGCCACTGTAGCCATGAGCTCAGTGTGCCTGCGCTCAGCCTGGATGCCCATTTCACCAAGGAGCCGCAACTCCTCTGCGCTCACCGTAGCAGGACTGGAGGCCGCACTCACCCTCCGGGGAGAAGGCCGCCGAGCTTCCCCACCGCTCCCACGTTGCTGCTGCCCGCTGGGCCCAGGAGCTTCACTCTCCTCAGACCCTTCCCCCCTGCTCCCCTCCAGGGAAGACGTGTCCCCATCATGGCCATGGGCTGCCTCGGCTGAGGGTGTCACTGATGGGCCAGCTTCCTCTTCCTCCTCCTTGAATTCAGAATCACTGACAGTGGCAGCTTGAGGGGCCGCCTCCTCACCTGGCGAATCAACATCTGAAAGCAGGGAGGCACAAGAGTTGCTTTAGAGTGAGGACAGGGCGGCAGCGAGGGAGGCATGAGTGCTGCTATGCACTGCATTGGTTCGATAGTGGCAAAGGATGCTGGTGTGAGGCACAAGTGGAAAGAGAGAGGTCAAAAAGGTGATGACCTTGCCATTGCTGTCCAGAACAGGGTCAGCATCTCCACTGGCGACGGGGCCAATCAGCCGGCCTGCCATAATGCGCTCCACACGCTGCTCCAGGTCGCTGAGTTGTTTGAGGTCAGGATGGCCTCCCCCAGTCCGTAGCTGCTGCCTGGGATTGTGGGCCAGCTTGCCCTGCAAGAGAAAGGACGGCCTCTGAGTACAATGTCAAGCCCTGATCTTGCCTGCACTGCTTCCCATGGTGGAATAGCCCTGACAGTGTCAAGCCCTCATCTTGCCTGCACTGCCTCCCATGGTGGAATAGCCCTGACAGTGTCAAGCCCTGATCTTGCCTGCACTGCCTCCCATGGTGGAATAGCCCTGACAGTGTCAAGCCCTCATCTTGCCTGCACTGCCTCCCATGGTGGAATAGCCCTGACAGTGTGTAAAGTGCTGAATGTGCAAGTGGTTTTCATGAGAGTCCCATAGCTCTTGGATGAGGGCTGGGCATTGGGGTTTTCAGGTCCCTTTGGCCAGAAACTTAGGTGCACATGCCGGGATGAAGAGGATAGTGGAAAGGGTACTCACCCTGATAACCCGAGTGAGGTCGTTGAAATTTTTTCTGCATTGAACTGGAGTCCTGGCAACCATGCTGTTGGTGGTCACCCTGTTTGCCACCTTCCTCCAGGCTTTTCGGTACTTGCTGGGAAGCAGCCTCCTCCCACTGTCAGGGAAGAGGACAGGTCGCCTGCGCTCCACTGCGCCAACCGGTAGCCTCGGCACCCTCGCTGAAGCGCTCCGCTCGCTTCCTAGCCATCTCCATTGTCCTGGGCATTGAACTGTTGAACCAGCAATGGTCAGGCCTTGCTTCAGGGCTGCAGTGTGCAGGGTGTGGCAGCCAAACAAATCGACCCTCCCCCTTTAAGAGCTGACCGGCGCCAGCGTGTCTGCCTTCAATCAGCAACTTGCCGCACCTGCGCTGCGCCCGCCCTCGGTGTTAGCACCTTGGCTCGCCGGCTTAGCGCCTTATGATAGGCGTGCATCGCCTGCTTTAGCGCAGCAGCAACCTCTTGGGGCGATGCAACTCAATTTCGGCGAAGGTGGCGCTAAGTTGCGCCGGACGCTAAATTTAGCGAACGCCCGGCTGTAGCGCCCCAAACGTGGCGATACTGAATTTCTAGGCCATTGAACTTTCTTTCCTCCAATGCCCCCAGGGCTGCGAATGTTAGGACAATTGGAATGGCCAAGGTTGAGCTTCAGGTTTAACTCTGGTAACGAGGGATATAAATCGAATGGGCTCGGTTCAGTGTTCACTCACTGATACAATTTGCTCTTTTGGTGCAAAACTGATGAAATATCTAACTTGAGAGGGACCCAGGAATGGAATGCAAACTAATTTCTAATTGGTTCCTGATGGTGCACTGGAACACGGGCCGGAGAGACGATGGCAAATGACACTGATGGCCAGCATTCTCGGGTCAGTTTTTAAAATTGTGTTTGAGATGTGGGTGTCACTGGCAAGGCTGGCATTTATTGCCCATCCCTAATTGCCCTTGAGGAGGTGGTGAGCTGCCGTCTTGAACCACTGCAGTACGTGTGGTGAAAGTGCTCCCACAGTGCTATTAGGGAGTTCCAGGACTTTGATCCAGTGACGATGAAGGATCGACAATATATTTCCAAGTCAGGATAGTGTAACTTGGAGGGGAATTTGGAGGTGGTGGTGTTCCCATGCGCCTGCTGCCCTTGTCCTTCTAGGTGGAAGAGGTCGTGGGTTTGGGAGGTGCTGTCAAAGAAGCCTTGGCGAGTTGCTGCAGTGCATCTTGTAGATGGTACACACTGCAGCCACAGTACGCCACTTTCAGCCCAATAACCTCTCTACACTGTCCCATCAGTCTCTTCCAGGTCAAGTATGGCACAGGGCTTTGTAACTTGGACTTGCTGTCCATTTCATGTCCAGTGGATGGGAAATCTGATTTAATGCTCCCTCTTCAGCATCATCTACCCTCCTTTCCATTTCCCACACCAGCGTTCCTAGTGGTCTCCCTAAGGGAGGATTGTAGTGCCACCAGGTTTTTGCTGCACCCATTGGGACAGGCTCAAAATCCCTGATCTTTCTCATGGGACCTGTGTAAGTAGTGGAGAGAAGCTACACGCCCCTACACGTGGGCAAGGGGGAGCTCTTGTGAGAAGCGCAGAGAGAATGCTGTTAATGCACAGAATGTCTGTATGAAATTTAAAAGTTCAAGCTGAGAATTTGACCTTCAGTGTTTGCCCATGTGAAGGGGCTTCAGCCTCACTGCTGTATAATTCTGGAACCAATTCCCTCAGAGCTCTGGTGCTGAGTGTCCTGGGCCCCCAAGAGAAAGCTAGGTGCGCAAACTCATTGACCCCCGCCCTGCCCACTGCTCCCTAACCACCCCCCCACAAAGTCTGCTGACCATCCAAGTTACTGCTGGAACCCCCAGACTGGGGCTACCTGTGGCTGCAGGGTGAAGGACTGATGCTGGTCTCACTGACTGGCAAACAATAAGGGTCCTTGCAGGAAAGGGGCAGACTTGCATTTCTGTAGCACCTTTCACAATGTCCCAAGTGATTTACAGCCAAGAGAAGTACTTTTATTTTTCAAGTGTTGTCACTGTTGAAGTGTAGGTAACACAGCTGCCAATTTGTGCACAGCAAGCTGCCACACACAGCAATGAGAGAATCTGCTTTCACAATGTAGGTCGAGGGGGTAAATGTGTGGCCAGCACACCTGGGTGAACTCCCCTGCTTTTGGTTGACAGTGCCCTGGGATCTTGTATGCCCACCTGAGAGGGCACCATTAGAGAGATGGCCCCTCCCACAGTGCAGCACCCCCTCAGTACTGCCCTGAAGTGTTAGTCTGGATTTTTGGCTTCAGTCTCTGGAGCGGGGCTTGAACCCACAACACTCTGACTCAGGGGTGAGAGAGCTACTCACTGAACCAAGGCTGACAATAGGGGTACTTGGGACTCCATGGGATTATACCAGGGAAAAGTGTTCCTTTGTTTGCGGTTTTGAACCATTATAGACTTAATGATAAAACTATTAGGACACGATTGGTCTGCGTACAGCACATTCAAGAAGTTTATTTTGGATTAGTTTAGAGTTAGTCAGTGTTACACTAAATCATTGCGATGCATCAGTAAATGCAGCTGCTGTTAATGGTCTTTCCAACACAAGCCAATCAGCTGCCCTTGAGAAATCGCACCCCGAGATCTGAAATGAACAAATAAAGAGCGTTAGAATTGGCTTCCTCAATTCCAGAAGAAAGAACAGATGTGCAGTGATCCAGGATTTCACCAGCATAGCCCAACATCGCAACCACTGGCTCACTTTTGAAGTATTGACACTGGTGCAGTTAAACATGGCAGTCATTGGTGTACAGCAAGATCCCACAGACAACAATGGGATGTAAAACCAGTTGGTCTGTATTTGTTTGGTGGTAGTGGAGAGCAGAATGTTCCCTATCCTTCCAATAGTGTCCTTTACCTGACCCATAAATGGAACCTTCGGCTACGGTCTCATCAAAGAGATAGCAGCTCTGACAATGCAGCACTCCCTCAGTACTGACCCGTCGACAGTGCAGCGCTCCCTCAGTAATGACCCGTCAACAGTGCAGCGCTCCCTCAGTAATGACCCTCCGACAATGCAGCGCTCCCTCAGTACTGTCCCTCCGACAGTGCGGCGCTCCCTCAGTACTGCCCCTCTGACAGTGCAGTGCTCCCTCAGTACTGCCCCTCCGACAGTGCAGTGCTCCCTCAGTACTGACCCGCCGACAGTGTGGCGCTCCCTCAGTACTGTCCCTCCGACAGTGCGGCGCTCCCTCAGTACTGCCCCGCCGACAGTGCAGTGCTCCCTCAGTACTGACCCGCTGACAGTGTGGCGCTCCCTCAGTACTGCCCCTCCGACAGTGCAGCGCTCCCTCAGTACTGACCCGTCGACAGTGCAGCGCTCCCTCAGTACTGACCTGCCGACAGTGCAGCACTCCCTCAGTACAGATCCTCCGACAGTGCAGCACTCCCTCAGATCTTCCCCCCGTGGCCACCAACCTCATAGTTCCCCAACCCCACACAACCCGCTTCTACCTCCTTCCCAAGATCCACAAACAGGACTGCCCCGGTAGACCCATCGTTTCAGCCTGTTTTTGCCCCACGGAACTTATCTCTTCCTATCTCGACTCTATCTTTTCTCCCCTTGTCCAGTCTCTTCCCACCTACATCCGCGACTCTTCTGACACCCTCCGCCACTTTAACAGTTTCCACTTTCCTGGCCCCAACCGCTTCCTTTTCACCATGGACGTACAATCCCTCTACACCTCCATCCCCCACCAGGATGGCCTGAGGGCGCTCCGCTCCTTCCTTGAACAGAGGCCCAACCAGTCCCCATCCACCACCACCTTCCTCTGCCTGGCTGAACTTGTTCTCACATTGAACAACTTCTCCTTTGACTCCACTCATTTCCTCCAAATCAAAGGTGTTGCCATGGGTACCAGCATGGGTCCTAGCTATGCCTGCCTTTTCCTGGGATATGTGGAACACTCTTTGTTCCAGTCCTACTCGGGTCCCCTCCCTCACCTCTTTTTCCGGTACATTGATGACTGTATTGGTGCCGTTTCCTGCTCTCGCCCTGAACTAGACAATTTCATTCACTTTGTCCCCAATTTCCACCCTTCCCTCACCTTCACATGGTCCATCTCTGACTCTTCCCTTCCCTTCCTCGACATCTCCGTCTCCATCTCTGGGGATAGGTTACTGACCAACATTCACTATAAGCCCATTGACTCCCACAGCTACCTGGACTACACTTCCACCCACCCCGCCTCCTGTAAGGACTCTATTCCATTCTCCCAGTTTCTCCGTCACCGCCGCATCTGCTCCGACGATGCCACCTTCCACACCAGTGCTTCCGACATGTCTTAATCTAGAGCCGTCTTTTGTCTCTTTACTGGTCCCATCACCATCTCGTCTGGTTTTGAATATCTCTTAATGTCTCTTCACTTCTCTTTTGTTCTTTATCCCCATTTCCCAGCCTCCAAACTGGCCTTTTAATCTGTTTCATTTCCTGTGTTTTTTCTGAGTCCTGTCGAAGGGTTTTGATCTGAAACGTTGACTCTGTTTCTCTCTCTATGGATGATGCCTGGCCTGCTGAGTTTTTCCACCAGTTTCTGTTGTTATTTCGGATTTCCAGCATCCGCAGTATTTTGCTATCAGAAATAAACCAGTACCGCAGCCTCTTCTACAGCAGCGCCCCTCGCAGACAGTCACCGGTACTGCAGCCTCACCTACAGCAGCGCCCCTCGCAGGCAGTCACTGGTACCGAAGCCTCTTCTACAGCAGCGCCCCTCGCAGACAGTCGCCGGTACCGCAGCCTCATCTACAGCAGCGCCCCTCGCAGACAGTCGCCGGTACCGCAGCCTCATCTACAGCAGCGCCCCTCGCAGACAGTCGCCGGTACCGCAGCCTCATCTACAGCAGCGCCCCTCGCAGACAGTCGCCGGTACCGCAGCCGCATCTACAGCAGCGCCCCTCGCAGACAGTCGCCGGTACCGCAGCCTCATCTACAGCAGCGCCCCTCGCAGACAGTCACCGGTGCCGCAGCCTCATCTACAGCAGCGCCCCTCGCAGACAGTCGCCGGTACAGCAGCCTCATCTACAGCAGCGCCCCTCGCAGACAGTCACTGGTACTGCAGCCTCATCTACAGCAGCGCCCCTCGCAGACAGTCGCCGGTACCGCAACCTCATCTACAGCAGCGCCCCTCGCAGACAGTCACCGGTACCGCAGCCTCATCTACAGCAGCGCCCCTCGCAGACAGTCACTGGTACCGCAGCCTCATCTACAGCAGCGCCCCTCGCAGACAGTCACCGGTACCGCAGCCTCATCTACAGCAGCGCCCCTCGTAGACAGTCACCGGTACTGCAGCCTCAACTACAGCAGCGCCCCTCGCAGACAGTCGCCGGTACTGCAGCCTCTTCTGCAGCAGCTTCCCTCGCAGACAGTCGCCGGTACCGCAGCCTCATCTACAGCAGCGCCCCTCGCAGACAGTCGCCGGTGCCGCAGCCTCATCTACAGCAGCGCCCCTCGCAGACAGTAGCCGGTACCGCAGTCTCATCTGCAGCAGCGCCCCTCGCAGACAGTCACCGGTACCGCAGCCTCACCTACAGCAGCGCCCCTCGCAGACAGTCGCCGGTGCCGCAGCCTCAACTACAGCAGCGCCCCTCGCAGACAGTCGCCGGTACTGCAGCCTCTTCTACGGCAGCTTCCCTCGCAGACAGTCGCCGGTACCGCAGCCTCATCTACAGCAGCGCCCCTCGCAGACAGTCGCCGGTGCCGCAGCCTCATCTACGGCAGCGCCCCTCGCAGACAGTCGCCGGTACAGCAGCCTCATCTACGGCAGCGCCCCTCGCAGACAGTCACCGGTACCGCAGCCTCATCTACAGCAGCGCCCCTCGCAGACAGTCACCGGTACTGCAGCCTCATCTACGGCAGCGCCCCTCGCAGACAGTCGCCGGTACCGCAGCCTCATCGACAGCAGCGCCCCTCGCAGACAGTCGCCGATACCGCAGCCTCATCTACAGCAGCGCCCCTCGCAGACAGTCGCCGGTACCGCAGCCTCATCTACAGCAGCGCCCCTCGCAGACAGTCGCCGGTACTGCAGCTTCTTCTACAGCAGCGCCCCTCGCAGGCAGTCGCCGGTACCGCAACCTCATCTACAGCAGCGCCCCTCGCAGACAGTAGCCGGTACTGCAGCCTCATCTACAGCAGCGCCCCTCGCATACAGTAGCCGGTACTGCAGCCTCATCTACAGCAGCGCCCCTCGCAGACAGACGCCGGTACCGCATCCTCATCTACAGCAGCGCCCCTCGCAGGCAGTCACCGGTACCGCAGCCACATCTACAGCAGCGCCCCTCACAGACAGTCGCCGGTACTGCAACCTCATCTACAGCGGCGCTCCTCGCAGACAGTAGCCGGTACCGCAGCCTCATCTACAGCAGCACCCCTCGCAGATAGTCGTCGGTACTGCAGCTTCATCTACAGCAGCGCCCCTCGCAGTTAACAGGAGGAGGCGGCTCCAAAAATATCCCCATCCTCATTGATGGTGGAGCCCAGCATGTGAGTGCAAAAGACAAGGCTGAAGCATTTGCAACTACCTTCAGCCAGAATTGCCGAGTGGATGATCCATCTCGGCCTCCTCCTCAGGTCCCCAGCATCACAGATGGCGGTCTTCAGCCCATTCAATTCACTCCACGTGATGTCAAGAAACGGCTGAAGACACTGGATACTGCAAAGGCTATGGGCCCTGACAACATTCCGGCAATAGTACTGAAGACTTGTGCTTCAGAACTAGCTGCGCCCCTAGCCAAGCTGTTCCAGTACAGCTACAACACTGGCAGCTACCCGGCAATGTGGAAAATTGCCCAAGTATGTCCTGTTTACAAAAAGCAGGACAAATCCAACCTGGCCAATTACCGTCCCATCAGTCTACTCTCAATCATCAGCAAAGTGATGGAAGGTGTCGTCGACAGTGCTATCAAGCGGCACATACTCAGCAATAACCTGCTAACTGACGCCCAGTTTGGGTTCCGCCAGGGCCACTCAGCTCCTGACCTCATTTCAGCCTTGGTCCAAACATGGACAAAAGAGCTGAACTCAAGAGGTGAGGTGACAGTGACTGCCCTTGACATCAAGGCAGCATTTGATCGAGTGTGGCATCAAGGAGCTCTAGCAAAACTGAAGTCAATGGGAATCAAGGGGAAAACTCTCCATTGGTTGGAATCATACCTAGCACAAAGGAAGTTGGCTGTGGTTGTTGGAGGTCATTCATCCCAATCACATGACATCACTGCAGGAGTTGCTCAGGGCAGTGTCCTAGGCCCAACCATCTTCAGCTGTTTCATCAATGACCTTCCCTCCAATGTGGAAGTACAGTTTCTCATTTAGACATAAAATGGCTTCCTGGGCATAGAATGAAATCCATTTAAACTTTAAAATGGCCAACAGCATGATTCACTAATCATGTTTCAAGGGAACGAGATAATTTAGGAATGCTATATACGTACTCCTTGTTTGTGATAAGCTTAACAAGGAGCCTCATTTACCAAACAAACAGCCAAGGACATGATAAGGTAAACATCGGCCCACAGGCCCAGTTGGTACAGTGAGAGAACAGAGGGAACAGAGAGATGCCATAATAAAGGATTAGTTAATCTTATCCCAAGGTATTTCCGTTCGTTATTCTAACGCAGCCCGGAATACGTTGTTTCAATAATTCGCAAGGTCTGTGCCTTTGTAATCAGTTATGATTCAATACTATGTCATGTGGCATAGAAAGCCTGTTTTGCTTCTGTACTGTATAAATATACTACAACTCCTGTATTACTTTGAAGAGGTCTGATGTAGCCCTTGTCTACACAACTCTTCCCTTGCAAGCAAATAAAGCCTGTCTTTAACGATACTTTGTGTTTAAGAGTCTTACTCGGGAGTCGAGACTTCGACACCATCATAAGGTCAGAAGTGGGGATGTTCGCTGATGATTGCACACTGTGCAGCACCATTCGAGACTCGTCAGATACTGACGCAGTCCGTGTCCATATGCAGCAAGACCTGAACAACATTCAGACTTGGGCTGACAAGTGGCAAGTAACATTCGCATCACACAAGTGCCAGGCAATGACCATCTCCAACAAGCGAGACTTTAACCATCTCCCCTTGACATTCAATGGCATTACCATCGCTGAATCCCCCACTATCAACATCCTGGGGGTTACCATTGATCAGAAACTGAACTGGACCAGCCATATAAATACTGTGGCTACAAGAGCAGGCCAGAGGCTGGGAAATCTGCGGCGAATGTCTCACCTCCTGACTCCCCAAAGCCTTTCCACCATCTACAAGGCACAAGTCAGGAGTGTGATGGAATACTCTCCACTTGCCTGGATGAGTGCAGCTCCAACAACACTCAAGAAGCTCGACACCATTCAGGATAAAGCAGCCTGCTTGATTGGCACTCCATCCACCTTCAACATTCACTCCCTCCACCACCGGCGCACTGTGGCTGCAGTGTGTACCATGTATAAGATGCACTGCAGCAACTCGCCAAAGCTCCTTCAACAGCACCTTCCAAACCCGCGACCTCTACCACTTAGAAGGACAAGGGCAGCAGACGCATGGGAACATCACCACCTACAAGTTCCCCTCCAAGCCACACACCACCCTGACTTGGACCTGTATCGCCGTTCCTTCACTGTCACTGGGCCAAAATCCTGGAACTCCCTTCCTAACAGCATTGTGGGTGTACCTACACCATATGGACTGCAGCGGTTCAAGAAGGTGGCTCACCACCATCTTCTTAAGGGCAATTAGGGATGGGCACTAAATGCAGGCCAAGCCAGCCAGCGACGCCTGTTATGTGTTTTGTGTTCTCCTCCCACCTGTGGTGGCGCTGTCACAGGAGATAAATGGTTGGGTGTTCTCTGTTAAGTTTAGCTCTCTTTGTTCGGAACTTTCCAGAACTTCCTTTCCTTCCAATAAAGCACTTCATGTTTGAATCTCTGAGCTCTGAGTCCTAAATTGTGTCTTGGTAGAAAGGTACCGACACAACAAGTGGCAACAAGGAGCGGATGAATCTGTGTACGTTACGGGTGCAGCGAGTAAACAGAAATTTTAATTTGAAACGTGAGATGGCAACTATATTAGGAAACATCAGTGATTTTGATGAAAATGTGGAGCAATGGAGCGCATATACGGAACGTTTTGACTATTTTGTATTGGCGAATGCGGTGGCAAATGAAAAGGTCGTGCCTACCTTTTTGAGAGTAATCGGGCCGAAGACATTCAATTTACTTCGCAGCCTCGTGCAGCCAGATAAGCCAGGAACTAAAACATATAAGCAACTAGTGGAAATTCTTGGAGCACATTTTTCACCAAAACCTCTGGTTATTGCTGAGAGATTTAGATTTCACAAACGGAATCAAGAGGAGGGGGAATCAGTGACGATATTTATTGCTGCTTTAAAAAGGTTATCAGAACACTGCGAGTTCAAGGAGGTGCTGAAGGACACCATTAGAGACAGACTCGTGTGTGGTCTGCAAAATGCAGCCACACAGAAGCGCCTTCTTACTGTGGACAACCTTACTCTTGAAAAGGCCATTGAAGTTAGTGTCTCCATGGAGATGGCAGAAAAGGAGGCTCACCAGTCGAGTTCAACAGGGAGAGTTCACAAGGTGTCGTCTGAGCCTAAAGGTGCGCGGAACGGCACATGTTGCCGTTGTGGGAAAATGGGCCATCACGCTAATGACTGCTGGTGTACGGACCTGGAATGCCAAAATTGTGGCACAAAGGGTCATATTGAACGCGCCTGTAGAGGTAAAAAAAGAACAGACAGAGCTGGGAAGCATGGAAGCAAAATGTCTGTATTTGTACAAGAGAGGAAAAAGAGTGTTCATTCAGTGCAGTATGATGGAACAAGCAAAACAGAGGGGAGCGACACCTCTGAGGAGGAAGAGGTGCACATACTGATGGTTGCAGGTGATTCAAATGGCTACTGGGTGTCTGTGGTAAACCACGTTCACTATCGTATCACTGTTAGTAGTTAGCACTGTTCACCACTGTTCGTTATAACTGTATCACTGACCACTATTGTATCACGGTACGAGGTCGCCTCTTGCCACACTGCTATACCTGGGATGACCACTGCCGACTCCGCCTTGGCTCCACCCACCAGGCCAGGTATAAAGGTGAGCGACTGGCTGGTATTCCTCCTGCTTCGATCGGATCACCCACGAGAGTGGGCTCTGTTATTTAGTCAATAAAAACCTTTAGTCACCTTCGTAACTCTTCGCCTTTTATTGGAGGAATTGATAGGTATATCAATTTTATTGACTAAATTTAATGATGTCCGACAACGAGTCACAACCGGCGGAGGAGCCACCAGCGCAGCTCCCAGGAGCACAGCCACACCAGCCAGCTTGGCTGCGAGCCCTCAGACCGCCGTACCTGGACCTGAACCCACGAGCAGCAAACTCAGCCGCAGACTTTAAACACTGGCTGGTCTGCTTCGAATCATACCTGAGAGAATCCAGCGTCCCTCAGGCATCCAAACTAAGTGTCCTGCAGGCACAACTGAGCCCGAGAGTATACACTCTCATCGAGGACATGACTACCTACGAGACCGCCATCAACCTGCTGAAACAGAAGTACCGGACCCCGGTAAACTACATGTACGCTAGGCACCTCCTAAGATCACGGCCGCAACAGCCAGGAGAATCAGTAGCCGAATTCTCACAGGCGCTATATGCACTCGCCAGGAACTGTGACTTTAAATCGGTGTCGGCAGCCGAAAATACTGAAGATAATATCCGCGACGCATTCCTGAAAGGCCTACGGTCCGAGTACTCACGGCAAAGACTGCTGGAAGCTAAAGACCTCAGCATGGAAAAAGCTGAAGCCCTCGCTATCTCCCTGGAAGTGGCCCACCAAGATCAGGAAGCATTCACCAGGTACTGCTCGCGACCCTGGGACTCGGGCCCGACCCCTACCACAGCACCCTTCCCAGCGCCGCCCCCGGGACCTACCTCTGCGTCGGCGTCCCGGACCCGACCGGCCCCGCCACCCCCGGCACCGGCCCCGACATCGGGCATCCGCGATCGGGCCGCCGGCTGTTTTTTTTGTGGCCAGGAGAAGCACCCGAGGTCGCGCTGCCCAGCCAAGAACTCCATATGCAAAACCTGCCTGAAGAAAGGCCACTTCTCCAAGGCCTGCAGGAGCGGATCCTCAGAGGCCAGCAGTGCTGCATGCGAACTATGGGGGCGGCCATCTTCGTTTAGGGCAACTGAGGCCAGCATCCCCACACATGAGTCATGGGGCGGCCATCTTTGTTTAGGGCAACTGAGGCCAGCATCCCCACACATGAGTCATGGGGGCGGCCATCTTTGATTAAGGCAACCGACCCCAATAGTGCCTCATGGGGCCCTACCTCGTGGGAGACGCCATTTTACTCACCACGCCCGACCACCTCGCCCGCAGATGACAACGACTCGCTCAGCTACGCACTAGCTTCCGTCACCCTGGACCAAGCCCGCCCGCACCATCTGTCCAAGTCAATGATGGACATCAAAGTGAACGGCCACGCCACAACCTGCCTGTTCGACAGCGGAAGCACGGAGAGCTTCATCCACCCAGACACGGTGAGCCACTACTCCCTCTCTGTCCTACCAACGTGCAGCCGAATCTCGATGGCATCGAGGTCCCACGCCACGGACATCAGCAGCTACTGTGTCGTGACCCTGTCGGTTAAGGGCACGGAGTATAAAAACTTTCAACTCCTCGTCCTCCCCCATCTCTGCGCTGCCGTCCTACTAGGGCTGGACTTCCAATCCCACCTCCAAAGCATAACCCTAGCATACGGTGGACCCCTCCCCCCACTCACAGTCAACAACCAGCAAACGTTAAACCGCCCACCGCGTAACACCTGCAGCCTCTCCACCCTCAAGGTCCCGCCACCCTCTCTGTTTGCTAACCTTACCCCTGACTGCAAACCCGTCGCTACCAAGAGCAGGCGGTATAGCGCCGGGGACAGAGCCTTCATTAGCTCTGAGGTGCGGCGCCTCCTGAAAGAGGGCATTATCGAGGGGAGCAGCAGCCCCTGGCGTGCCCAGGTCGTAGTCGTAAAGACCGGCGATAAAAACCGCCTGGTCATCGACTACAGCCAGACCATAAACAGATATACCCAGCTGGACGCATACCCCCTCCCCCGCATATCTGACATGGTCAATCAGATTGCACAGTATAAAGTATTCTCGACCATCGACTTGAAGTCGGCCTACCACCAACTCCCTATCCACCCTGAGGACCGCCAGTATACCGCCTTCGAGGCGAATGGGCGCCTATACCACTTCCTTAGGGTCCCCTTCGGTGTCACTAATGGGGTCTCGGTCTTCCAAAGGGAGATGGACCAGATGGTTGACCAGAACGAACTGCAGGCTACATTCCCCTACCTAGATAACGTCACTATCTGCGGCCGTGACCGGCAGGAACATGATGCGAATCTGGAGAAATTCCTCCGTACGGCCCAACGGCTGAACCTCACCTACAATAAGGAGAAATGCGTGTTTAACACCACGCGCCTTGCCATCCTCGGCTGCGTAGTGGAGAACGGAATCATCGGCCCCGACCCAGAAAGAATGCGCCCCCTCATGGAGCTACCCCTCCCCCACTGCCCTAAAGCACTTAGGAGAACCCTGGGGCTTTTCGCCTACTATGCCCAATGGGTACCCAATTACTCGGACAAAGCCAGACCCCTCCTGAAAGCCACTTCCTTCCCCCTCATGGAGGAGGCGTGCGCGGCCTTCTCCCTCATTAAGGGAGACATAGCCAAGGCCACGATGCACGCAGTGGACGAGTCCATCCCCTTTCAGGTGGAGAGCGACGCATCCGAATTCGCCTTAGCCGCCACCCTAAACCAGGAGGGGAGGCCAGTGGCCTTCTTCTCAAGGACCCTACAGGGCCCCGAGATCCGACATTCGTCGGTCGAGAAAGAGGCCCAGGCGATCGTGGAGGCAGTACGGCGCTGGAGGCACTACCTGGCAGGCAAACGATTTACCCTCCTCACCGACCAGCGTTCGGTGGCTTTCATGTTTAATAACAAGCTGAAGGGCAAAATCAAGAATGACAAGATTTTGAGATGGAGAATCGAGCTCTCCACCTACGATTATGAGATCTTGTACCGGCCAGGCAAGCTGAACGAATCCCCTGATGCCCTTTCACGAATGACATGCGCCAGCGCGCATATCGATAGGCTTCAGACCCTCCACGACCAGCTCTGCCACCCCGGAGTCACCAGACTCTACCATTTCATTAAGGCCCGCAACCTGACCTACTCCATCGAGGAGGTCAGGACCATGACCAGGAACTGCCAGACCTGTGCGGAGTGCAAACCGCACTTCTATAGGCTGGACCGAGCAAGCCTGATCAAGGCCACCCGCCCCTTCGAGCGCCTGAGCATCGACTTTAAGGGGCCCCTCCCGTCCTCTGACCGTAATGTGTACTTCCTCAACATCGTTGATGAGTACTCCCGTTTCCCCTTTGCCTTCCCCTGCCCCGACATGACCAGTAGCACGGTCATTAAGTGCCTGAATGCCCTCTTCGCCTTGTTCGGGTTCCCGAACTATATACACAGCGACCGGGGCTCCTCCTTCATGAGCGAGGAACTCCGGCAATTCCTCCTAGAGAGAGGTATTGCAGCAAGCAGGACCACCAGCTACAACCCCAGAGGTAACGGTCAGGTGGAAAGAGAGAACGCGACGGTATGGAAGGCCGTCCTCTTAGCCTTAAAGTCTAAGGGCCTCCCAACCTCCCGCTGGCAAGAAGTCCTCCCGACAGCGCTGCACTCCATCCGGTCATTACTTTGCACGGCCACTAACACCACCCCCCATGAACGAATGTTCGTTTTCCCCAGGAAGTCGACTACGGGAACCACTCTACCAACCTGGCTGACCGCCCCGGGGCCGGTCTGGCTGCGGAAACACGTGAGGACCCATAAAACGAACCCCCTGGTCGAGAGGGTGAACCTCCTGCACGCCAACCCCCAGTATGCCTACGTGGCGTACCCAGACGGGCGGGAGGACACTGTCTCCCTACGAGACCTCGCACCCTCAGCCGATCCGGAAACACCGCCACCACCCCCCCCAACCTCAGTCCAGGTAGACGGCATGCCGGAACCCCACGAGCCCTCGCCGACCATGCAAACACCAGCATCAACACCGGATAAGGCAACACCACCGCTGCAGCGATCGGAGAGGCTCACGAAGCCTCCGGACAGACTGACCTACCAGAATTGGTAGTACACTTCACCCCGCCGGACTTAATTCTAAACAAGGGGTGAATGTGGTAAACCACGTTCACTATCGTATCACTGTTAGTAGTTAGCACTGTTCACCACTGTTCGTTATAACTGTATCACTGACCACTATTGTATCACGGTACGAGGTCGCCTCTTGCCACACTGCTATACCTGGGATGACCACTGCCGACTCCGCCTTGGCTCCACCCACCAGGCCAGGTATAAAGGTGAGCGACTGGCTGGTATTCCTCCTGCTTGGATCGGATCACCCACGAGAGTGGGCTCTGTTATTTAGTCAATAAAAACCTTTAGTCACCTTCGTAACTCTTCGCCTTTTATTGGAGGAATTGATAGGTATATCAGTGTCACCACTGGTGGAGGGACAATCAGTGCGGATGGAGGTGGACACAGGCGCGGCTGTGTCCCTTGTTTCAGAAACTGTCTACAACAAAATGCTAAAGCATCTTACCCTTCAGCCGACAAACATTGTGCTAAAGACGTATACCGGCGAACCTGTGGCCATGAGAGGCGTCATTGAGGTGACAGTTAAATTGAACGGACAGACTGCAAAACTGCCACTACATGTGGTAAAGGGAAATTACCCATCGCTACTGGGATGTGCGTGGCTAGAGAAAATCACGCTGGACTGGCCTGCAGTCCGCATGATGTCAAAAGGGGAGTCAGGTCTGACTGCAGTGTTAAACAAACATGCAGAACTCTTCAATGGGGAACTTGGGAGCATGAAAAAGATCAGCGCGAGGCTGGACTTTAAACCTGACAGCAAGCCGAAGTTTCACAAAGCCCGACCTGTACCCTATGCAATTAGGCCAAAAGTTGAGGCTAACTTGGAGGCCTTAGTCGAGAATGGAGACCTGGAGCCTGTGAGCATGAGCAAATGGGCCACACCCATTGTTCCTGTCCTGAAAAAGGATGGATCTGTTCGAATCTGCGGGGATTTTAAAGTGACTATTAACCCGGTGCTGTTTGCGGAACAGTACCCTCTTCCCCTCATTGATGATCTTTTTACGGGCCTGGCCGGAGGGCCAAAGTTCAGCAAAATAGACTTATGCCAGGCTTATCTACAAATGCATGTCGATGACAAATCATAGGAGCTGCTGACAATTGTGACACACAAAGGGCTATACAGGTACTGCCGTCTTCCGTTTGGAATTACGTCGGCCCCTGCTCTATTCCAAAGGGCAATGGATCAGATTTTGAGTGGACTGCCAGGAGTCCAGTGCTACCTGGACGACATCCTTGTCACTGGGACAAATGAGGAGGATCATCTTCTGAACTTGGATGCGACACTACAACGACTGAAAGAGTACGGACTCAGAGTTCGTAAAGACAAATGTGAATTCTTTCAGTCTTCAGTTGAGTACCTGGGGCATGTGATTGACGCTACTGGCCTGCATAAGGCGCCGTCAAAGGTCAAGGCGATCGTGGAGGCCCCAGCACCCCAGAATGCGAGCCAGTTACGTTCATTTCTGGGGCTACTTAACTACTATGGGAAGTTTATTCCAGACTTAGCAACATTGCTGAAGCCGTTACATCAGTTGCTATGTCAAGGCAAAACATGGAAATGGACTGAACTGTGCAACGAAGCTTTCGCCCAAGCAAAGAAAGCATTGCTGAAATCGGAGGTCCTGACACACTTCGACCCAAAGCTACCCATGCAGCTAGCATGTGATGCATCACCAGATGGTGTGGGAGCAGTCAAATCCCACATCATGCCTTTGGGTGAAGAGAAATCTATCGCCTCTGCATCAAGCACCTTGAACAAGGCCGAGAGTAACTATGCGCAGATCGAGCGCGAGGCCTTGGGAATCGTTTTTGGAATTCGAAAATTTCATCAGTACCTGTTTGGGAGAAGGTTCACACTCCTGACAGACCACCGTCCATTGACTTCAATCTTCGGGCCCCACACCGGAATTCCATCTCTCGCTGCAAGCAGGATGCAAAGGTGGGCTTTACTGTTGTCAGGACACACATACGACATCAAATATCGCAAATCAGAATTGCACGGCAACGCAGGCGGTCTCTCGAGGCTACCCTTGCCTGTTACTCCCCCAGAGCCTCGTCAGATAGACATCTTCTACTTTAGACAAGTGGAGGGAGCACCTGTCACTGCAGTTCAGGTGCGAAGGTACACCCGCAACGATCCAGTCCTGTCTGAGGTAATGGACGATGTCATTCGAGGGAGAGCTATAGGAGATTCTCCTAGTTTGAAACCTTACGTTTCAAAAAGAAATGAGCTCTCCATCCAGGCAGGTTGTCTTCTTTGGGGACGCCGTGTCATCATTCCGCCACCTCTGAGGGAATCTATACTGCAACAACTTCATACAGGCCACAGTGGGATGGTTCGGATGAAGGAAATGGCAAGAAGCTACTTCTGGTGGCCAGGTCTCAATGGGAATATTGAGGAGAAAGCCAAAACATGTTCCCCATGTCAAAGGGTCCAGAATGTTCCACAGCTGGCAACCCTACACCCCTGGGATTGGCCTGCAGAAGTGTGGCAGCGAGTACATGTGGACTTCGCCGGTCCTTTCGAAGAGAAGATGTTTATGGTGGTTGTAGATGCTCGTAGCAAGTGGCCGGAGGTCGCTGTAATGAGGTCTACCATGGCAGAGAAAACAATTGAGAAACTTGGTGAGATGTTCAGCCGTTATGGCTCACTGGAACAACTCGTAAGTGACAACGGTCCACAATTTGTATCACAGGAGTTTGCAACCTTCCTGCATGTGAATAGTGTCCAACACATCGGGTCTGCGCCCTATCATTCCTCTACTAACGGCCAGGCAGAAAGGTTCATGCAAACTTTGAAGCACGCCTTGAAGGCATCGCAAGGTCAGGACACAATCCACCAACGTCTGAACAGCTTCCTGTTGTCCTACAGGAACGAGCCGCATGCCACAACCAAAACTTCCCCCGCTTCGCTCATGATGAAGAGGCAGTTGCGGACAAGTTTTGACTTACTCAAACCTCCAAGGGCAGAGCAGGTTGTCCATCGTCAACAACAAGCTCAAGTTGAAAAGAGAGAGAAAAGAGCCAAGGAGAGACGGTTTCATCCGGGAGAGCACGGCCTAGCTCGAAACTACAACACTGGACCGAAATGGGTTCCTGCTACAGTGATCGTGCAGACGGGCCCTGTGTCTTACACGGTTGAGACTGCTGAGGATGTCGTCTGGAGAAGACACACAGATCAACTGTTGGTAGGAGCAGAGACAGCCACAGAGGCTCCAACGGCTGTTTGGCCTGAACTGTTTCCAGATGATACCGCAAACCAGCATCCTTTGCCACAGTGCTCTTCTCCAACACAGGAAGTCAAAGAGACTGTTCCACCTGTGCAAACTCCTGACTTTCGACTGACACAGGCACCTTCTCCATCCAGGCCTGTGTCAATGCCTACTGCTGTGGAAGCCAGCGATGACCGCCGGTATCCTGTCAGAGAGCGGCGGCCTCCAAGACGCTTGGATCTGTAGGCTTAGTGACTTACCCACAAGACTGGGGCAGAATAAACCCCAGGGTAAAGTCAGTGGTTGAGGCAGTCTACCTCTACCCTAGGTTCGTTGAGTGCAATGAAAGTAACTTACCTGTTGAGGAATAATGTGGACCTTCCATTTAAGAGGGGAGGAAATGTTATGTATTTTGTGTTCTCCTCCCACCTGTGGTGCCGCTGTCACAGGAGATAAATGGTTGGGTGTTCTCTGTTAAGTTTAGCTCTCTTTGTTTGGAACTTTCCAGAACTTCCTTTCCTTCCAATAAAGCACTTCATGTTTGAATCTCTGAGTCCTAAATTGTGTCTAGGTAGAAAGGTACCGACACAACAACGCCCACATCCCATCAATGAATAAAAAAAAAGATAGTCGCCGGTACCGCAGCCTCATCTACAGCAGCGCCCCCCTCGCAGACAGTCGCCGGTACTGCAGCCTGATCTTCAGCAGCGCCCCCTCGCCGACAGTCGCCGGTACTGCAGCCTCATCTACAGCAGCGCCCCTCGCAGACAGTCATAGAAACATAGAAGATAGGAGCAGGAGTAGGCCATTCGGCCCCTCGAGCCTTCTCCGCCATTCAATGAGATCATGGCTAATCATCCAAATTCAGTACCCTGTCCCTTCCTTCTCCCCATATCCCTTGATCCCTTTAGCCTTAAGAAATATATCTAAATCCTTCTTGAATATATTTAATGAATTGGCCTCCACTGCCTTCTCTGGTAGAGAATTCCACAGGTTCACCACTCTCTGGGTGACGAAATTCCTCCTCATCTCTGTCCTAAATGGCTTACCCCTTATCCTTAGACTGAGACCCCTGGTTCTGGACTCCCTGGCCATCGGGAACATCCTTCCTGCATCTAGTCTGTCTAGTCCTGTCATAATTCTATAAGTTTCAATGAGATCCCCTCTCATTCTTCTAAACTCCAGCGAGTATAAGCCCAATCGACCCAATCTCTCCTCATATGTCATTCCTGCCATCCCAGGTATCAGTCTGGTGAATATTCACTGCACTCCCTCCATGGCAAGAACATCCTCCCTCAGATAAGGCGACCAAAACTGCACACAATACTCAAGGTGTGGTCTCACCAAGGCCCTGTACAACTGCAGCAAGACATCCTTGTTCCTGTACTCGAACCCTCTCGCTATGAAGGCCAACATACCATTTGCCTTCTTAACCGCCTGCTGCACCTGCATGCTTACCTCCAGCGACTGGTGCACAGGGGCACCCAGGTCTCGTTGCACTTCCCCTTCTCCCAATCTATTGCCGTTCAGATAATAATCTGCCTTCCTGTTTTTGCCACCAAAGTGGATAACCTCGCATTTATCCACATTATACTGCATCTGCCATGCTTTTCACAGAATCACAGAATCACAGAAACACCACAGTGCAGATAGAGGCCATTTCGGCCCATCGAGCCTGCACTGACACATATCCCACCCGATCCCCGTAACCCCTACACCGACACATATCCCACCCGATCCCCGTAACCCCTACACCAACACATATCCCACCCTATCCTTGTAACCCCACGTATTTAATCCCCCTAACAATAAGGGTCAATTTATCATAGCCAATCAACCTAACCCGCACATCTTTGGACTGTGGGAGGAAACCGGAGCACCCGGAGGAAACCCACGCAAACACGGGGAGAATGTGCAAACTCCACACAGATGGATCTTTTGCCCAATCACCTCTTCCTCCTCCTCTATGTCTGACTCGGACACAGTGTCAGCTTGAGGGGCCGCCTGCTCACCTGGCGAGTCACCATCTGAAAGCAGGGAGGCACAAGAGTTGCTTTAGAGTGAGGACAGGGCGGCAGCGAGGGAGGCATGAGAGCTGCTGTGCACTGCATTGGTTCGATAGTGGCAAAGGATGCTGGTGTGAGGCGCAAGTGGAAAGGGAGAGGTCAAAAAGGTGATGACCTTACCATTGGTGCCCAGAACAGGGTCAGCATCTCCAGTGGCGACGGGGCCACTCAGCCGGCCTGCCATGATCTGCTCCACTCTCTGCTCGAGGTCGCTCAGCTGTTTCAGGTCAGGACGGCCTCCCCCGGTCTGTCGCTGCTGTCTTCTGTTATGCGCCAGCTTGGACTGCAAGAGAAAGGACCGCCTCTAAGTGCAGTGTCAAGCCCTGATATTGCCCGCACTGCCTCCCATGGTCGAATAGCCCTGACAGTGTCTAAAGTCCTGAATGTGCAAGTGCTTTTCATGACAGTCCCATAGCTGCTGGATGAGGGCTGGCCATTAGAGCTTTCAGACTCGTTTGGCCATAAAGTGAGGTGCACATGCAGGGATGAGGAGAATACTGGAAAGGGTACTCACCCTGACAACCCGCGTGAGGACGTTGAATTTTTTCCGACACTGGGTTGGTGTCCTGCCAACCACGCTGTTGGACATGACCTTGTTTGCCACATCCCTCCATGCTTTCCAATATTCGGAGGGCAGCGGCCTCCTGCCACCCTCAGGGAAGAGGATATGGCACCTGCGGTCCACTGCACCAACCAGCAGCCTCAGGTCACCCTCGCCGAAGCGCTGCACTCTCTCCCTGGCCTTCTCCATTCTCCTGGGCATGGAGCTGTTCCAGAAGCAGTGTTCAGGCCTTGCCTTAGGGCTGCAGTGTGCAGGGCGTGGCAGCCAAGCAATTCCACCCTCCCCCTTTAAGTGCTGACCGGCGCCTGACTGTCTGCCCTCGATGAGCAACTCGCCGCACCTGCGCTGCGCCCACCCTCGGTGTTTGCGCCCTGGATCGCCGGCTTAGCGCCTAATGATAGTCGTGCATCGCCTGCTTTAGCGCAGCAGCAACCTCTTGGGGCGATGCAACTGAATATCGGCGAAGGTGGTGCTAAGTTGCGCCGGGCGCAAAAGTTAGCGAACGCCATGCCGTAGCGCCCCAAACGTGGCTATACTGAATTTCTAGGCCTTGGTGTCTAAATTCTATTGGTGCTGCCTCCTTAAGAGGGACACTTGTGGAGCTGACTCTTCTTATTACTGGCAATTGCCAATTTAAAGTCAACTACAATTTCCACACTTTTGTACTCTACACCTCTATTTATGAAGCCCAGAATCCCGTAAGCCTTTTTAACTGCTTTTTCAACCTGTCCTTCCACCTTCAACGATTTGTGCACACATACCCCCAGGTCTCTCTGTTCCTGCACCCCCTTCAGGATTGTACCAGTTAGTTTATATGTCCTCTCCTCATTCTTTCTAACAAAATGTATCACTTCACACTTTTCTGCGTTAAATTTCATCTGCCACGTGTCCGCCCATTTCACCTGCCTGTCTATGTCTTCCTGACTTCTATCACTCTCCTCCTCACTGTTCACTATACTTCCAAGTTTAGTCTCATCTGCATATTTTGAAATTGTGCTCTGTACACCCACGTCCAAGTCATTAATATGTATCAAGAAAAGCAGTGGTCCTAGAACCGACCCCTTAGGATCACCACTGTATACCTTCCTCCAGTCCAAAAAATAACCGTTCACCACTACCCTCTGTTTCCTGTCACTCAGCCAATTCTGTATCCATGTCCACTGTCCCTTTTATACCATGGGCTTCAACTTTGCTGGCAAGCCTATTATGTGGCACTTTGTCGAACGCCTTTTTGAAATCCATGTTCACTACGTCAACTGTATTACCCTCATCAATCCTCGCTGTTGCCTCATCAAAGAACTCGTGAAGTTAGTTAAACACGATTTGCCTTTAACAAATCCGTGCTGGCTTTCCTTAATTAAACCACACTTGTCCAAGTGACTGTTAATTTTGTCCCTGATTACCGTTTCTAAAAGCTTCCCCACTACCGAGATCAAACTGAATGGCCTGTAGTTGCTGGGTTTATCTTTACACACGTTTTTGAACAAGGGAATAAAATTTGCAGTTCTCCAGTCCTCTGGCACCACCACCGTATCTAAGGAGGATTTGACGATTATGGCCAGTACCACCGCGATTTCCTCCCTAAATTCCCGCAGCATCCTAGGATGCATCCCATCCACTCCTGGTGATTTATCTACTTTAAATACAGCCAGCCTTTCTAATACCACTTTTTTATTAATTTTTATCCTATCAACTATCTCCACTACCTCCTCCTTTACTATGCCTGTGGCAGCATCCTCTTCCTTGGTGAAGACAGATGCAAAGTATTCATTTAGTACCTCAGCCATACCTTCTGCCTCCATGAATAGGTCTCCTTTTTGGTCCCTAATCGGCCCCATCACTCCTCTTACTACCCTTTTACTACTTATATGCCTATAGAAGACTTTTGGATTACCTTTTATGTTGGCTGCCATTCTATTCTCATACCCTCTCTTTTCCCGTCTTATTTGATTTTTCACTTCTCCTCTGACCTTTCAATATATAGCCAGATTCTCAGATGCATTTGCAACTTGACATCTGTCATACGCACTCTTTTTTCTGCTTCATCATATTCTCTATCTCTTTCATCATCCAGCGAGCCCTGACTTTAGTTGCCCTGCCTTTCCCCCTCGTTGGAAAGTTCCTCAACTGCACCTGAACTATTTCCTCTTTAAAGGCAGCCTTTTGTTTATTACAGTTTTGCCTGCCAATCTTTGATTCCAGTTGACGAGGGCCAGATCCATTCTCATCCCACTGAAATTGCATTTCCCCCTGTTAAACATTTTTACTCTAGATTGCTCCCTATCCTTTTTCATAGCTAACCAAAACCTTCTGATATTATGATCACTGTTCCCTAAATGTTCACCTATTGAAACTTGCTCCACCTGACCAACCTCATTCCCCAGTCTGGAGTACAGTTACGTTGAAAGACTGAAGAAGCTGGCGTTGTTCTCCTTGGAGCAGAGAGAATTGAGAGGAGATTTGATAGAGGTGTTCAAATCCATGAGGGGTGTGGACAGAGTAGATAGAGAGAAACTGTTCCCATTGGCAGAAGGGTGGAGAACCGGAGGACACAGATTTAAGGTGATTGGCAAAAGAACCAAAGGCCACGTAAGAAAGACTTTTTTATACAGCGAGTGGTTAGGATTTGGAATGTTCTCCCTGAAAGGGTGGTGGAGGCAGATGCAATCACAGCTTTCAAAAGGGAGTTGGATAAGTATCTGAAGGGAAGAAATGTGCAGGGCTACGGGGAAAGGGCGGGGGAGTGGGACTGGCTGAAGTGCTCTTGCAGAGAGCCGGCACGGGCTCGACGGGCCGAGTGGCCTCCTTCCCCGCTGTAACCATTCTATGATTCGATGGTTCTATGACCATGTGCTGTAACTTTGAAAAAGGTTAAAAGGAAATTGAACAAATTAAATTAAAGTACTGTTCCTTATGGTGATGCAGCACTCCAGTCCCTGCGGTGCCCACCGGTCTCGGAAGGCCTCGCGCGTGCCGGCGGACACCGCGTGCTCCATCTCCAGGGCCAGCCAGGGGTGAACGTGGCCGCGGAAGGGAGGCAGGCAGTCGGGCCGAACGACCCCCTGGACCGCCCGCTGCCTGGACCAGTTAATGGCCACTTTGGCGCCCAGGAGCAGTCCCACGAGGAGGTCCGCTGACCTGCCCGCTCCATTCCGCACCGGGTGACCGAAGATCAGGAGCGTGGGACTGAAGTGCAGCCAATAATCGAGGAGCAGCCCCTTCAAATTCGCTCCCCAGGATGGAGGTCGGCATCCTATTGGGTGAGCGTGAGGCCTGTCTGGACAGATGAACGAACGCACGCATGCACGCAGGGAGACAAATGACACGCACGCACGCAGACATTCACGATGGAATTTACACTTGAGCGAACGAACAGAGGAATGAATGACTGAATGATTCAGCGATGCCAGTAGGACTGGCGAATGCGGGTTCTTTCTTTTCTTGGTTTATTAAACAGTGGCAGTTTGTACTGTAAACATTATTGATTTACCTGTAAAAATGTATTATTGTATTTATATTTGTGGTAAACCACTGTTATTGTATATTGTTACCTCTGGGTGGCACTGTGTACCAAGGCATGCCTCAGCTGACTCCGCCCACATGACCAGGTATAAAGGTGGGGGTTTCGCCGACTCACTTCCTTCTTGGAACCAGCCACCCACGAGAGGCATGCTCTGTTCTCTAGTTAATAAAAGCCTTTTCATCACCTTCCTGATTCATCGTCTTTTATGGAGTAATTGATAAGCGTATCAATATTGTTGACCATTAAGCTGTTTTCGAGGCTTTATCCTTTTTATTGTGGTCAATGAATGTAATGGATTTACTATGTAACTGATGAGTTGCATAAGTAATGTTGTACATGAATATTAAAATTTTAAAACAGGACAGCAGGTAATACCAAGCAAAAATGAAGAGTTACTACATTGCCAATAGGACTGGCGTAAAATTGTTTTTCACTATGGGTACCTGTACTGTTAATATTGTTGATTTGTCTGTAAAATTTACCACTGCATTTGTACTGTTAGTCCTAAAGCTGTTTTTAAGGCTTTGTTTTATTGCGGCTAATGAATGTAATGGATTTACTATGTAATTGATGAGTTGTGACAAGTACTACCATATTGAAAAAATGTATTATTTTATTTGTATTGTTAATCTTAAAGTTGATTTTTTGTTAAAATTAGCCTTATTGTGGTTAATGAATGTAATGGATTTATTATGAAGTTGATGTATTGTAATAAGTATTACCAGATTTAAATAAAAGATTAGTACTACCATATTGAAAAAATGTATTATTTTATTTGTATTGTTAATCTTAAAGTTGATTTTTTGTTAAAATTAGCCTTACTGTGGTTAATGAATGTAATGGATTTATTATGAAGTTGATGTATTGTAATAAGTATTACCAGATTTAAATAAAAGATTAGTACTACCATATTGAAAAAATGTATTATTTTATTTGTATTGTTAATCTTAAAGTTGCTTTTTTGTTAAAATTAGCCTTATTGTGGTTACTGAATGTAATGGATTTATTATGAAGTTGATGTATTGTAATAAGTATTACCAGATTTAAGTAAAAGATTAGTACTACCATATTGAAAAAATGTATTATTTTATTTGTATTGTTAATCTTAAAGTTGATTTTTTGTTAAAATTAGCCTTATTGTGGTTAATGAATGTAATGGATTTATTATGAAGTTGATGTATTGTAATAAGTATTACCAGATTTAAATAAAAGATTAGTACTACCATATTGAAAAAATGTATTATTTTATTTGTATTGTTAATCTTAAAGTTGATTTTTTGTTAAAATTAGCCTTATTGTGGTTAATGAATGTAATGGATTTATTATGAAGTTGATGTATTGTAATAAGTATTACCAGATTTAAATAAAAGATTAGTACTACCATATTTAAATAAATATGTTCGACACAAAAAAAGAAAAAAATAAGTTTAAACAAGGCCCCAATATCTCCGTGTGCCCCGTGGGAATGCGGGTTCACATGGGGAGCCCGTGGGCCAATGAGACCATTCATTTACTGCCGGTTAAACAGGGGATAAAAAGGGGGAGTCGGCTCTACAGCCTCACTTATCTGGGAGCCTTGCTTGTTAGAATGGAGGGGCTGCGGGTTCTGGGCTTGTTCTTTCTTACAATCTGTTCATCTCAGCCGCCCTCTCTCCTTCTCCCCGCCGATCAATGTTGGCTGTCTCCCAAATTCCGCCAAGACTGCGGGTTTGGGGGAATTGAAGGCAGTGAGTGTGTGCGGAGAGGCTGCTGCTTTGATGCCGGGAGCCGGGATGTGCCGTTGTGTTTCTATTCACTCCACAATCTGCCAGGTGGGTGTATTCTCGGCTCGCCTATATTCTGGGCCAGGGCTTCCCAGGACCAGTCGCAATCCAACTGCACTGGGGATTCCCTGGACAGTATCCTCTCTCTCCTCCTGTCCTGAAACATCAGCTGGAGTCTCCAACCTCTCCAGTCCGGGAGCTGGCGGGTTTAGGAAGTGTGTTCAGTTCTACAGTTTGAAAGTCTGATCATTGAGATCCTGACCCAGGATCTCTCCTTCCTTCTCTATGCGACTTGGGACTTCTGATGGTTGAATTGCGCCCCAGGATAGGAGGGCAGAGTGAAGATCAGTCCCTGGCTGGCACTGACCGGACAGGCTGTGGATTTGATGCCGGTCTTGTGTAACCAGTCCAGTAGGGATGGAGTTGGTGACCCGTCTCCATTAGATGGAGAATTGGGGTGTGGACGGGGAGAGAAGGAAACTAGAAGCTGGTGCTGCGCTGGGCGGAGTTTCTCCCCCTCCCGGTAACGGTTCCCTTGCCATTCCCCGTGCAGCAACTAACCGCCTTTCATTGACTCTCTCCTGCAGTGTGCACCAAGGATGGGCGGGTCCTGATCGCCATCTCCAAGGATTTGACGCTGCCTCCTGTAAACCTGACAACGGTCCATCTGAAGGATGGACACGGAGCGGAGTGCAGTCCGACCGTGGCCTCTGCAGACACTGTGCTCTTTCAGTTCGCAGTCACTGAGTGTGGCACTACTCAGCGGGTAGGTATTGTGGGCTGGGAGCCCCATCAATGGCTGTCAGTCGGGTGGGAAAGAGGGGGTCTAAAGGGCAATGGGGGCCCTTAAAGACACTACATGTGATAAGGCAATGGCAGACTTGCTCAATTTCTCTGTAATGATGGTCTTCTGTCTCTTGTAGCTGGACGGGGTGAACGCCGTCTATGAAACGGATGTGTTGGGTCAGTTTGAGATCTTGGATGGAGCTTTGGGATCGGTGACCCGGGACAGCCCCTTCAGGTGAGACTGGGAGCACATGGAGCGGGTAGAGAAGGTGAGGAGCTGAATTCTCCAGCCGTGTCCGTTCTCTTGCAGGCTCCATGTCCAGTGCAGTTACAAGGGGAGCCAGGAGTCTGAATTGCAGGTGAAGCCCAGAGTTTACAGCCTTTCTCCGCCACTGCCTGCCACTGAGGCCGGGATCCTGGTTCTGGAGCTGAGAATAGCGAGAGGTAGCGAGTGCTGCTGATGGTTAGTGTCCAACTTCAGGCTCTCTCTCCAAATAGTGGCCGTCCTTCATCGTCTTCTCTTTCCAGATGGTGGCTACCGGAGCTGGTACGTGGCCAGTGACTACCCGATCCTGAGTGTGCTCCGGGACCCCGTGTTTGTGGAGGTTCGAGTCCTGAACCGGAACGATCCGTCCCTTGTGCTGGTGCTCAATGACTGCTGGGCGACCCCCACCCCCGAGCCGCATTCGGGGCTCCGATGGGACCTCCTGGTGGGCAGGTAAGGCAGCGAGTGAGGGACCTTGGGGCAGGCTGGTGATCGGGGAGGGGGGCGACATGGACTGGGTGAAGGAACGGCCAATAATCAAACCAATCTGAGCTCCAGGTTGACGATTGATGACTTGAATGGCCTGGTTTCTTTATCTCGTCTAATCTCGGGACTTTGCTTTGATGTGCCGCTGTAACTCTGTAGTTGGGAGTTCCAGGTGCCCTCTCCATATAACCCGCTCTTTCTCTGTTCCAGGTGCCCCTTTACTGGAGACAATTACAAAACCCGCCTCCTCCCGGTAGACGCCGCTTCCCATTCGCCGTTCCCAACTCACCAGAATCGGTTTGTAGTCAGCACTTTCGCTTTCTGGGACCGAGTTTCGGGCCGGGCTCTGAGCGGGCAGGTGAGTTTCCTTCAGTCTTGCTCTCTTGGTTGAACTTGTTCCCTGGGTCTTGCTCACAGTGAGGAGGCCCCTGTTGACCCTTTGACTGTAGAAGCATGAATCTCCTGACTGGGAGCTGTGGCACTGAGCACACCGCACTGTCTCTTTCCAGGTTCACTTCCACTGCAGTGCTGAGGTTTGCTTCCCTTCCACCCGAGAGAACTGCACGGCTCCCTGCAGCCCCAGTAAGTAGCTGGGATCTGACTAGAAACTGAACCCTGATGGGGAAGGGTGGGTGTGGGGCATCTGGACACTGGGCCCAACAGTGGGCACAGGAGCAGTGTCCTCAATCTGCCCGCTCAACTCTATCCCAGTTAGTCTACAGCAGGATGGCAATCTGGCTCCGCGGCTCTGAGCACATCTTGCACTGGTTCTGAATGGAATCCACCTCTGGCCTTAAACATTGATCTAGCATCCTGCTGTCACCGGGAGTTCCAGGGTGGAACCGAACCGATATCTGGGGGAGACTTGGGCAATGTGTGTATGTCCAGTGTAACCGCTGGTCAAACTAGTGCTTAAAACGGGTCACTTTCCCTCCCCCGCCCCCAGGAGACCAGACTGGCCATTGGACCCGTCAACGACTGCAAACTTTGCTGGGTTGAAGCGGGTCTTTCTGAGAATAGGGAGTGAATCTTAGTCTGACAGTGAGGGAACCGTATTTAACTAGTACAATCTCACTCCGGTACTCACTGCCCGAGGGTTTTTGCATTGGGCCATCGGATTGACCATCTGATTTGGGGCTTCAGACAGCTGCACATTGAATCGCCCACCTTGAAGTCTTGTCTCTGCCTCTTGTCTCCCCCAGAGAGGCGAAGAAGCGCCGATGACCGGGCTGGGTCCTTGGTGACTGCTGATGGAGCCATCATTTTCCTGGAAGATGAGGAGAGATTGGCTGCTGGGATCCACCAGGAAGAGAAAGGTAAAGGAGGCCCCTGCTACACTCTAGTGATGGAGTAACTAGTGCCCATCTAACCCTCCCTTCTCCCCACAGATGCTGCTGCTGATTCCCCCTCCCGTGTTCTTCCTGGAGTCGCGGTTGGGGTAGCTCTGCTCTCCGTGGCCCTGTTGGTCGGGACTGTTGCCATGTGGAAAATGGACCATCGCCGCAGGGTGGGCTCCGAGTGCAGCTCCGTGGAACTGTAGATGTGTCTGTTGGATAATAAACCCCTGTTATACATGAAACCTGATCTCGTTATATTCAAAGTTCTGGCTGGATTTTACTGTCCTTGTGTTAATTGGTAGCCTGTTTTGGGAATCTATTGGGCCGCTTCTCTCAGCTGCCTTAACAATTGTGCCTCCCAAAAAGAAATCAGCCAAATTTGAGTTCCAGAGCAGTTTTCTATTCGTTCCTGGGATGTGGGTGTCACTGCAAGGGCAGCGTTTATTGCCCTTGTGGTGGTGGTGAGGTGCCTTTTTGAACTGCTACAGTCTGTGGTGAAGATACACTCCCAGTGCTGTTAGGGAGGGAGTTTCAGGATTTTGACCCAGTGATGAAGGAATAGCGATACTGTATTACCAAGTCAGGATGTTGTGATTTGTAGGTGGTGGTGTTCCCATGCACTTGCTGCCCTTGTCATTCTAGGTGGAAGAGGTCACCGGTTTGGGAGGTGCTGCTGGAGCAGCCTTGGCGAGTTGCTGCAGTGCATCTTGTCGATGGTCCACAGTGCACCGGTGGGGCAGTGATTGTGTAAGATGGTGGATGGGGTGCCAATCAAGTGGGCTGCTTTGTCCTGGATGGAGTAGCGCTTCAAGTGGTGTTGGATCTGTACTCATCCAGGCAAGTGGAGAGTATTCCATCACACTTAGTCTTGAAGTCCAGATGCTTGGAGATTACTGGATCTGTGACTGGAGCCTGGCAGAGATACAGGTCTCCAGGCTCCCGTTGTTTCAGGGGTGATGTGGGTACATGTGACTGGCATTCTCTACAGATAAACTACAATAAATGGTTGGGTTGGGCCTCACTAAAGCGGCAGTGGAAACATTGGCTACAAATTCAGTTGTTAGCGCCGGAGAAGTGGGGCGCAAAGCAGCTAGCACCCAGGCATGGCGCGATCTGCGCCTCTCGTGAACTTCAGTCAAGATTTAGCGGCAGCGCAAAACTGCAGTGCCCACTCAGAAGCGCGCACAGATCCTGAAGTCATTTCATGGTGCAACGCCCTTGGTGTTCCCTGATCTGGAACTTCATTGGCACCCCCTCTGTGCGCCTGGCGCCCCAGCGACTGGTAGGGGGAACGGTTCCCAGTTGCTGCGGGGGGTGCTATTTAAAGGGGACTCCTCCTGCATTATAAGTGGCAGCCATTTTGTGCCAATCCTTCTGGGAGAGACAAGGGGAGAGCTTTCTGCTTTGACTCAGTGCTCGCACAGGTACTTCTGGCTTTAGGCCAGAGCTTTGTACTTGGATTTAACTTTCAGTGCCACAGCCTAGAGTCACCACATCTAATAGGGGCTGCAATGGGTGGAAACGTTGGCTTTCTGCATTGCATTCAAATGACTTGGATGCCGTGAGTGCCAATCGTGGCCAGACAGCAGGGCCAACAGGTGTTGGCACAGGAGGCCTTACCCACCCAGGCTATACCGCCAGCAGTTCTCATATCTGAACATGTCTGAGGAGTAGTGTTTGGAGGCTGTGATGCAGAAGGGAGGTGGTCACTGAGATCTGCCACCTGCTTCGCAGAGATCTGCAGCCACAGATGAGGAGCAGGATGTCTGTCGGTGGCAGTGAAGGTGATGGTGGCTCAACTTCTATGCCACTGGCTCCTTCCAATCTGCTATTGGGGACATTGCCAATATCTCCCAGTTCGCGGTACATTGCTGCATCTAGCAGGTGACCAAGGCCCTTGTCAGAAGACCGAGGTTCTGCTGAGTGAGTTTGAGCAGCTAGGGGTCAAATTAAAAAGCAGAACCACAAGGGTAATAATCTCTGGATTACTACCTGAGCCACGTGCAAATTTGGCTAGGGTAAATAAAATTAGTTAAATATGTGGCTCAAAGCCTGGTGTGGGAGAAATGGGTTTTGCTTCCTTGGACACTGGCATCAGTACTGGGACAAGAGAGAGCTGTTCTGTTGGGATGCACTTCACTTGGCCAGTGCTGGGACGAGTGCGGGCGAATCGAATAACTAGGGCTGTAGAGAGGGCTTTAAACTAATTAGTGGGGGGGGGGGGGAGGTTTTAAGAGCTAAAAATGACAGCAGAGAAGGCAATAGAGTAAGGTAGCAGTGGGGGAATTAAAAACCAGAGCGTGTCAGGAAGGGACAGAATGTATAATAAAGGTAAAGTAGTAAAAGCAGGAATAAATTGCCAAAAAATATTTGAAAGTTCTTTATCTGAATGCACGCAGCATTCGTAACAAAATTGACGAGTTGACGGTACAAATAACTACACATGGGTATGATCTGGTGGCCATTACGGAAACATGGCTGCAAGATAATCATGACTGGGAACTAAACATACAAGGGTATTTAACTATTAGGAAGGACAGACAGGAAGGAAAGGGAGGTGGGGTTGCTATGTTAATCAAGGATGGAATCACTGCAATAGTCAGAAATGATATTGGGTCAAAGGATCAGGGTAGTGAAATAGTTTGGGTGGAGATGAGGAATAAGAAGGGGGGGGGGGAAAGTCACTAGTGGGCGTAGTCTATAGGCCTCCTAACAGTTGTAACTCTCTGGGTCGGATTATAAATCCGGAAATAGTTGGGGCTTGTAATAAGGGAACAGCTATAATCATGGGGGATTTTAACTTTCATATTGACTGGACTAATCAAATTGGGCATGGCAGCCTTGAGGAAGAGTTCATAGAGTGTATTAGGGATGGGTTCCTTGAGCAGTATGTAACTGAACCAACCAGGGGGCAGGCAATCTTAGATCTGGTCCTGTGTAATGAGACCGGATTAATAAAAAATGTCCTAGTAAAGGATCCCCTTGGAATGCGTGACCATAATATGGTTGAATTCCAAATTCTGTTTGAGGGTGAGTTGGATCTCAAACCAGCATACTGAGCTTAAATAAAGGAGACTATGAAGGTATGAGTAGAATTGACTAAAGTGGACTGGGAAAACAGGGAAAACAGATTAAAGTGTAAGACGGTACAAGAGCAGTGGTCTGCATTCAAGGAGATATTTCACATCTTTCAAGATAAATATATTCCACTGAGGAAAAAGGGAGTAAAAGAAAAGACAGCCATCTGTGGCTTGGTAAAGTAATAAAGGATAGTATCCAACTGAAAACAAGGGCATATAAAGTAGCCAAATCTAGTGGGAGGATAGAAGATTGGGAAGCATTTAAAAGCCAGCAAACAATAACTAAAAGATTAATTAAGAAAGGGAAGATAGATTATGAAAGTAAACTAGCAAAAAATATAAAAACATAGCAAGAGATTCTACGGCTATATTTAGGAAAAGAAAAAGGGTGGCTAAAGTGAACGTTGGTCCCTTAGAGGATGGGACCGCGACACTACTGGTGGGGAACATGGAGATGGCAAAGATGCTGAACAAATATTTTGTATCAGTCTTTATGGTAGAGGGCACTAAATATCCCAACACTGGACAAACAGGGGGCAATGAGGGGGGAGAGAGGAGCTAAAGACGATTAAAATCACTAAGGAGATGATCTCAGTAAAATAATGGGACTTAAGGCGGATAAATCCCCCGGACCTGATGGCTTGCATCCTAGGGTTTTGAGAGAAGTGGCGGTAGGGATTGTGGATGCATTGGTGATTATTTTCCAGAACTCCCTGGACTCGGGAAAGGTCCTGGCAGATTGGAAAACTGCTAATGTAACACCCTTATTTAAGAAGGGAAGTAGACCAAAAAGCTGGAAACTATAGACCAGTTAGCCTAACATCTGTGGTTGGCAAAATGTTGCAGTCCATTATTAAGGAAACAGTAACAGAGCATTTGGATAAACATAATTTAATAGGACAGAGTCAGCATGGTTTTATGAAGGGGAAGTTGATGTGCCTTCAATAACCACAAAACTAGAAATTTTAGACTTTAACAAGTTGGCTATTAATCACTAAGATCAGAGCTAACATCTCAACACACTGACTGGCTCGCAGGAATGAGTCATACAGATCCTGGGATCTTTATGTAAGAGAAGTCAGGGGCGGAGCCAAGACCTGGAACATTCCAGGTTAGTCAGGAAAGAGGAAGTGAAACTATACACTGTGTGGGGGAGGGTAATATACATGAGTGCAAAAACGAATACAGGCAAGCCAAACACATTTCATTACATTCACCCCTTCTTTAGATTTAGCCCATTGGGGTGATGTTTCTTCAAAGTTGGTATAAGTGAGTCTGTCAGGAGGTTTTGCGGTTCTCGGTGATTGGCGCAAAGCCGGTTGGGGTGCCTCTAGGGGAGTGGATTCTGGTTCCTCCGCTGTCCGGGCCTCCGCAGTGTCTTCCAGGTTAAAGTTGGGTATTGATACCTCTGGGCGTCCTGTCTCTTTTTGGTGTAGTCTTCCTCGGGTAGTCTCTCATCGTTCTCTCCACTCCCCGAGGGAGCGAGGTCTTTTATGGAAACAGTGTCCTCTCACCCGTCAGAGTATTCGATATAGGCGTACTGAGGGTTTGCATGGAGGAGCTGTACCTTTTCCACAAGGGGGTCCGTTTTATGGCCTCTCGCGTGCTTCCGCAATAGTACTGTCCCCGGAGACATCAGCCACATGGGTAGAGATATGCCCGAGGTAGATTTCCGGGGGAAAACGAACATCTTTTCGTGAGGGGTAGCGTTAGTGGCTGTACCTAACAGAGACCTTATGGAGTGGAGCACGTCTGGGAGGACTTCCTGCCAGCGGGAGGTCGGAAGGCCTTTTGACTTTAAGGCTAACGTGACAGCCTTCCAAACAGTAGCATTCTCCCTTTCCACTTGCCCATTACCCCGGGGGTTGTAGCTAGTGGTTCTGCTAGTGGCTATCCCCTTTGAGAGCAAGAACTGGCGCAGTTCGTCACTCATAAATGACGTCCCCCTATCGCTGTGTATGTAGTTCGGCATGCCAAACATGCAGAATAGATTACAGAGACACTTGATGACCGTGGCACTGGTCATGTCTGGGCAGGGAATGGCGAAGGGGAAGCGGGAATATTCATCGATGATATTGAGGAAGTATACGTTACGGTCGGCAGAGGGAAGGGGTCCCTTGAAGTCCAGACTTAGGCGCTCGAATGGCCGTGTGGCTTTGATAAGGTGTGCACGGTCAGGCCTGTAGAAACGAGGCTTGCATTCCGCACAGATGCGGCAGGCTCTGGTCATTGCCCTGACCACCTCGATGGAGTGGGGTAGATTGCGGGACTTTATAAAATGGTATAGTCGGGTGACCCCCTGGGTGACAGAGGTCGTTGTGGAGACCCTGTAATTTCTCCGTATGAATGCTGGCACACATTCCCCGTGATAGGGCGTCTGGGGATTCATTAAGGGCTCCCGGCCTGTACATAATATCATAGTCGAACGTGGATAGTTCGATCCTCCACCTGAGTATTTTGTCATTCTTGATTTTGCCCCTTTTGTTTGTTATTAAACATGAAAGCCACCGACCGCTGGTCGGTGAGCAGGGTGAAACGTTTGCCGGCTAGGTAGTGTCTCCAGTGCCGCACTGCCTCCACTATAGCCTGTGCCTCCTTCTCGACAGAAGAGTGCCTGATTTCAGGTCCCTGAAGGGTTCGGGAGAAGAAGGCCACAGGTCTCCCAGCCTGATTGAGTGTCGCAGCTAAAGCAAAGCCTGGCGCGTCGCTTTCGACTTGAAAGGGAATGCTTTCGTCCACTGCACACAGTGCAGCCCTTTCAATGTTCTGTTTGATACTGGTGAAAGCCTCCCGAGCTTCAGCTGATAGTGGGAAGGACGTCGATTTAATGAGGGGTCGGGCCTTATCAGAGTAATTGGGCACCCATTGGGCATAATACGAAAAAAATCCCAGGCACCTTTTTAAAGCTTTGGGATTGTGTGGCAGGGGCAGTTCTTTTTAGGGGGCGTAATCAGTCAGGGTCCGGTCCAATTACACCATCTTCCACCACACAGCCGAGGATACAGAGACAGGTTGTGTTGAAGACACATTTGTCTTCGTTGTAGGTTAGATTCAGCTTTAGGGCAGTTTTTAAAAATCTCGCAAGATTTAGATCGTGGTCTTGCTGGTTGTGCCCGCAGATAGAGACATTCTCCAGATAGGGGTAGGTAGCTTGTAGTTTATTCTCGTCAACCATGCGGTCCATCTCACGTTGGAAGACCGAGACCCCATTTGTTACCCCGAAGGGCACTCTGAGAAAATGGTAGAGGCATCCGTTCGCCTCGAAGGCGGTGTATGGGCGGTCCTCCGTTCTAATGGGGAGCTGGTGATACGCGGATTTGAGGTCGATAGTCGAGAAGACTCGGTATTGCGCGATCTGGTTGACCATTTCTGATATGCGGGGTAAAGGGTAGGCATCCAGCTGGGTATAAATATTAACAGTCTGGCTGTAGTCAATTACCATCCGTTTCTTTTCGCTATTTTTAACTATGACTACTTGGGCACGCCACGGACTGGTACTGCATTCAATAATGCCTTCCCGCAGGAGTCTGTCCACTTCCGCCTTGATAAAGTGTCTGTCTTCCAGACTGTACCGTCTACTTTTGGTCGCTATGGGCCTACAGTTCGGAGCGAGATTAGCGAATAAAGAGGGCGGGCTGATTTTTAAGGTTGATAGGCCACAGACTGTGAGCGGCGGCTGGGACCCGCCATATGCTAGCGTGACACTTTCGTGGTGGCACTGGAAGTCCAGGCCCAAGATTACATTAACACAGAGTTCTGGCATCACGAGGAGTTTAAAATCCTTGTAGTCCGTGCCTTTTACAGTCAGTGTTACCACACAGTAGCCCAAAATGTCCGAAATGTGGGGCTTAGCAGCCATAGCAATTCTGCTCCGTGTAGGGGTTACCGTTAATGAGTGCTGCCGTACCAGGCTAGGGTGGATAAAACTCTCGGTACTCCCACAGTCAATTAAACATTTCGTTAAATTCCCGTTTACCTGTATGTCCATCATGGATTTTGTCAACGGGTGTGGAATCGCGGACCAATTCGTCATAGTACGCGTTGGCCATCACGGCCTTGCAGTTACAGTCCCGGACCAAGTCCTTTAGGCCCTGTAAGAAATCGTCCATTGATTCCTCAGGTTGCTGCTTGCGTGTAGCCAGCAGGTGTCTGGCGTACACTTCATTTACTGGCCTCTGGTATTGGGCCTTCAGGATAGTGATGGCCTCCATGTAAGAGGTGGCGTCCCGGATGGACGAATAAATCCGATGATTAACGTGAGTAGTCAGTAGACTCAGTTTATCTACCTTGCTAGCGGATGAGGCCCTTGCGAAGAGTTCGAAGCATTTGAGCCAGTGTCCAAATTGATTTGATGCTTCAGCAGAATATGGATCCAAGTCCAGACGCTCTGGTTTTAGGAGTCGATCCACCCTAGTATTCTTCAGTGATTAAAATTGATGTGCCTTCAATAACCACAAAACTAGAAGTTTTAGACTTTAACAAGTTGGCTTTTAATCACTAAGATCAGAGCTAACATCTCAACACACTGACTGGCTCGCAGGAATGAGTCATACAGATCCTGGGATCTTTATGTAAGAGAAGTCAGGGGCGGAGCCAAGAGCCAAGACCTGGAACATTCCAGGTTAGTCAGGAAAGAGGAAGTGAAACTATACACCGTGTGGGGGAGGGTAATATACATGAGTGCAAAACGAATACAGGCAAGCCAAACACATTTCATTACAGAAGTCATGTTTGACAAATTTGCTCGTATTCTTTGAGGATGTAACATACAGGTTGGATAAAGGGGAACCAGTGGATGTAGTCCATTTGGACTTCCAAAAGGCATTTGACAAGGTTCCACACTAGATTACTGATCAAGATAAGAAATCATGGGATTGGGGGTAATATACTGGCATAGGTGGAAGATTGGCTATCTAACAGAAAACAAAGAGTTGGGATAAATGGTTCATTCTCGGGCTGGCAATCGGTAACTAGTGGTGTTCCGCAGGGGTCAGTGCTGGGACCCCAACTCTTTACAATCTATATTAACGATTTGGAGGAAGGGACCGAGTGCAACATATCCAAGTTTGCCGACGGTACAAAGATGTGAGGGAAAGCAATGAGTGAGGAGGACATAAAAAACCTGCAAAAGGACATAGACAGGCTAAGTGAGTGGGCAGAGATTTGGCAGATGCAATATAATGTTGGAAAGTGTGAGGTTATGCACTTTGGCAGAAAAAATCAAAGAGCAAGTTATTATCTAAATGGAGAGAAACTGCAAAGTGCTACAGTACAAAGGGATCTGGGGGTCCTGGTGCATGAAACACAAAAAGTTAGTATGCAGGTGATCAAGAAGGCCAATGGAATCTTGGCTTTTATTGCAAGGGGGATGGAGTATAAAAACAGGGAAGTCTTGCTGCAGTTATACAGGGTATTGTTGAGGCCACACCTGGAATACTGCGTGCAGTTTTGGTTTCCATATTTAAGAAAAGATATACTTGCTCTCGAGGCGGTTCAGAGAAGGTTCATTCGGTTGATTCCGGAGATGAGGGGGTTGACGTATGAGGAAAGGTTGAGTAGGTTGGGACTCTACTCATTGGAGTTCAGAAGAATGAGAGGCGATCTTATCGAAACATATAAGATTGTGAGGGGGCTTGATCGGGTGGATGCGGGGAGGATGTTTCCACTGATGGGTGAGACTAGAACTAGGGGGCATAATCTAAGAATAAGGGGCTGCGCTTTCAAAACTGAGATCAGGAGAAACTTCTTCACTCAGGGTAGGAAATCTATGGAATTTGCTACCCCAGAGAGCTGTGGAAGCTGCAACATTAAATAAATTAAAAATGGAGATAGACAATTTCCTAGCAGATAAGGGAATTAGGGGTTACGGGGAGAGGCCAGGGAAGTGGACGTGAATCTAGATTCGGATCAGCCATGATCCTATTGAATGGCGGAGCAGGCCTGAAGGGCCGTATGCCCTACTCCTGCTCCTACTTCTTATGTCCTTCCCCATGACCCTGGACAAGCAGCAAGAGCGTGCAATGGGATTTGGGAGAATAGCGGGATTCCCCGTGGTGCAGGGCGCCATTGACTGCACGCATGTGGCTTGACGGGCACCTTTACAGCATGCTGAGGATTACCACAACCACAAGGGCTACCATTCACTCAACGTCCAGTTGGTGTGTGACCACAGGCAGCTCATACTGGCTGTTAATGCCTGCTTTCCAGGCAGAAGCCACGATGCCTTCATCCTGCGCCAGACTTCTGTGGCATACATTTTCGAAGCCCAGGCTCACCCATGAGGATGGCTTCTCGGGGACAAGGGCTATCCTTTGTGCACCTGCCTGATGACCCCGCTCCCTGCGCCTAGCACCCCTGCTGAAGAGCGATACAATGACAGCCATCAAGCTACCAGGAACATCATTGAGCACACAATTGCTATGCTCAAGTAACGGTTCCACTGTCTAGACTGTTCCTGCCATGGAAGGAGTGCAGCAAAGATTCATCAGGATGATACCTGGGGTGGCAGGGATGACTTATGAGGAGAGATTGTGTCGATTGGGCTTATACTCACTGGAGTTTAGAAGATTGAGAGGGGATCTCATTGAAACCTATAAATTCTGTCAGGCCTGGATAGACTAGATGCAGGAAGGATGCTCCCGATGGCCGGGGAGTCCAGAACCAGGGGTCATAGTCTAAGGATAAGGGGTAAGCCATTTAGGACTGAAATGAGGAGGAATTTCTTCACCCAGAGAGTGGTGAACCTGTGGAATTCTCTGCCACAGAGGGTGGTGGAGGCCAGTTCATTAAATATATTCAAGAAGTAGTTGGATATATTCAGGCTAAAGGGATATGGGGAGAAGGCCGGGACAGGGTACTGAATTTGGATGATCAGCCATGATCTCATTGAATGGTGGAGCAGGCTCAAAGGGCCGAATGGCCTGCTCCTATCTTCTATGTGCCACAGGAGCCCTACCATACTCGCCTGAGTGAGTCTCCCATTTCATTGTAGTGTGATGCATGCTGCACAACCTGGCTATCCTCAGGACTCAGCCACTGCCAGCAGACATTGGAGGACCACCAGAGGAGGAGAACCAAGACGGCAGGGAGGCACAAAGTGCAAGGGCCGTCCGTCGGTGGCTTATTGCAACTCAGTTCTAGGCCCCCTTTCCGGGAATGGCTTGTGCCAATGAAAGAACATGAATGGAGCTGCTCCGCAAGCCCTCAGCCGGTTAAGGCAACAACTAGTTCAAAGTGCAAACATGGACAATGTGAATAAAGGGAATTTTTTATTGTGTAAACTCTGTGCCCTTCCCGCATGACAAACTAATTCAGATAAACCCCCCAAAAAACAGTCAGAGACATAACTGGCTCTCACAACCTTCAGAAAATCAAAAAAACAGTTAAACAAAAATGACCATGACCCTTGGCCTTCATATAAAAAACAAACATTCCTGCCCCGCATATAAAAAACAAACACAACATTCCTGGCCCTCATATAAAAAACAAACCCAACAGTCTCAGCCTTCATATATAAAAAGAACATTCTCGGCCTTCATATGTAAACACAACATTTGGCCACACCTACTTTTTTCCCTGCGAGGGTGATCTGCCTCACTTCCGCGAGTGGCCCCTTCCCGCCCTGCAGCTCCTCCTCAATGGGACCCCAGTGGCTGCAGCAAGGCTGGGGGAAGGCTGCTGAGGGTCAGATGGTGAGACGGCAGATGCCCTTTGGGGACGGCCTGGACCAGCTCTGGGCTTGGAGGGCCTGGCTGCTGTCTGCTCCAACTCTGCTTGGGCGGCAGCAGTCTGTCCTACGGGTGATGGCAGCTGCAGTGGAGGAGGAATGCTGCCAACCTGACAGAGCACAGGCACTCCCTGGTCGGCTGATACACTGGCATTCGCACGGGCCAGCACTGCAGCATGCGCAGCAATCTGCTGAAGCACAGACTGCTGGGCTTCTGCGGCACGGCGAGACCTCGGCGATGCCTCGCCGATCCAGCGAGGGTGTCAGCAGTTAGTGCCCGTGTGGCCCTGATCTGTGTCTGCATCAGACCAGCCATTGAATGCACGGCACGACTGAGCACTTGGCTGGAAGCCGCCTGTGATGCAGCGAAGTCCTGCTGACTCCTAGCCTGTGCTGCCGCGAAGTCCTGCAGACTCCTTGCCTGTGCTGCACTGAATTTCTGCAGACCCCTGGCCTGTGCTGCCCTGAATTCCTGCAGACTCCTGGCCTGTGCTGCCCCGAATTCCTGAACACTCCTTGCCAGTGACTCTATGGAGTCAGGCATCCTTGCCACTGTAGCCATGAGCTCAGTGTGCCTGCGCTCAGCCTGGATGCCCATTTCACCAAGGAGCCGCAACTCCTCTGCGCTCACCGTAGCAGGACTGGAGGCCGCACTCACCCTCCGGGGAGAAGGCCGCCGAGCTTCCCCACCGCTCCCACGTTGCTGCTGCCCGCTGGGCCCAGGAGCTTCACTCTCCTCAGACCCTTCCCCCCTGCTCCCCTCCAGGGAAGACGTGTCCCCATCATGGCCATGGGCTGCCTCGGCTGAGGGTGTCACTGATGGGCCAGCTTCCTCTTCCTCCTCCTTGAATTCAGAATCACTGACAGTGGCAGCTTGAGGGGCCGCCTCCTCACCTGGCGAATCAACATCTGAAAGCAGGGAGGCACAAGAGTTGCTTTAGAGTGAGGACAGGGCGGCAGCGAGGGAGGCATGAGTGCTGCTATGCACTGCATTGGTTCGATAGTGGCAAAGGATGCTGGTGTGAGGCACAAGTGGAAAGAGAGAGGTCAAAAAGGTGATGACCTTGCCATTGCTGTCCAGAACAGGGTCAGCATCTCCACTGGCGACGGGGCCAATCAGCCGGCCTGCCATAATGCGCTCCACACGCTGCTCCAGGTCGCTGAGTTGTTTGAGGTCAGGATGGCCTCCCCCAGTCCGTAGCTGCTGCCTGGGATTGTGGGCCAGCTTGCCCTGCAAGAGAAAGGACGGCCTCTGAGTACAATGTCAAGCCCTGATCTTGCCTGCACTGCTTCCCATGGTGGAATAGCCCTGACAGTGTCAAGCCCTCATCTTGCCTGCACTGCCTCCCATGGTGGAATAGCCCTGACAGTGTCAAGCCCTGATCTTGCCTGCACTGCCTCCCATGGTGGAATAGCCCTGACAGTGTCAAGCTCTCATCTTGCCTGCACTGCCTCCCATGGTGGAATAGCCCTGACAGTGTGTAAAGTGCTGAATGTGCAAGTGGTTTTCATGAGAGTCCCATAGCTCTTGGATGAGGGCTGGGCATTGGGGTTTTCAGGTCCCTTTGGCCAGAAACTTAGGTGCACATGCCGGGATGAAGAGGATAGTGGAAAGGGTACTCACCCTGATAACCCGAGTGAGGTCGTTGAAATTTTTTCTGCATTGAACTGGAGTCCTGGCAACCATGCTGTTGGTGGTCACCCTGTTTGCCACCTTCCTCCAGGCTTTTCGGTACTTGCTGGGAAGCAGCCTCCTCCCACTGTCAGGGAAGAGGACAGGTCGCCTGCGCTCCACTGCGCCAACCGGTAGCCTCGGCACCCTCGCTGAAGCGCTCCGCTCGCTTCCTAGCCATCTCCATTGTCCTGGGCATTGAACTGTTGAACCAGCAATGGTCAGGCCTTGCTTCAGGGCTGCAGTGTGCAGGGTGTGGCAGCCAAACAAATCGACCCTCCCCCTTTAAGAGCTGACCGGCGCCAGCGTGTCTGCCTTCAATCAGCAACTTGCCGCACCTGCGCTGCGCCCGCCCTCGGTGTTAGCACCTTGGCTCGCCGGCTTAGCGCCTTATGATAGGCGTGCATCGCCTGCTTTAGCGCAGCAGCAACCTCTTGGGGCGATGCAACTCAATTTCGGCGAAGGTGGCGCTAAGTTGCGCCGGACGCTAAATTTAGCGAACGCCCGGCTGTAGCGCCCCAAACGTGGCGATACCGAATTTCTAGGCCATTGAACTTTCTTTCCTCCAATGCCCCCAGGGCTGCGAATGTTAGGACAATTGGAATGGCCAAGGTTGAGCTTCAGGTTTAACTCTGGTAACGAGGGATATAAATCGAATGGGCTCGGTTCAGTGTTCACTCACTGATACAATTTGCTCTTTTGGTGCAAAACTGATGAAATATCTAACTTGAGAGGGACCCAGGAATGGAATGCAAACTAATTTCTAATTGGTTCCTGATGGTGCACTGGAACACGGGCCGGAGAGACGATGGCAAATGACACTGATGGCCAGCATTCTCGGGTCAGTTTTTAAAATTGTGTTTGAGATGTGGGTGTCACTGGCAAGGCTGGCATTTATTGCCCATCCCTAATTGCCCTTGAGGAGGTGGTGAGCTGCCATCTTGAACCACTGCAGTCCGTGTGGTGAAAGTGCTCCCACAGTGCTATTAGGGAGTTCCAGGACTTTGATCCAGTGACGATGAAGGATCGACAATATATTTCCAAGTCAGGATAGTGTAACTTGGAGGGGAATTTGGAGGTGGTGGTGTTCCCATGCGCCTGCTGCCCTTGTCCTTCTAGGTGGAAGAGGTCGTGGGTTTGGGAGGTGCTGTCAAAGAAGCCTTGGCGAGTTGCTGCAGTGCATCTTGTAGATGGTACACACTGCAGCCACAGTACGCCACTTTCAGCCCAATAACCTCTCTACACTGTCCCATCAGTCTCTTCCAGGTCAAGTATGGCACAGGGCTTTGTAACTTGGACTTGCTGTCCATTTCATGTCCAGTGGATGGGAAATCTGATTTAATGCTCCCTCTTCAGCATCATCTACCCTCCTTTCCATTTCCCACACCAGCGTTCCTAGTGGTCTCCCTAAGGGAGGATTGTAGTGCCACCAGGTTTTTGCTGCACCCATTGGGACAGGCTCAAAATCCCTGATCTTTCTCATGGGACCTGTGTAAGTAGTGGAGAGAAGCTACACGCCCCTACACGTGGGCAAGGGGGAGCTCTTGTGAGAAGCGCAGAGAGAATGCTGTTAATGCACAGAATGTCTGTATGAAATTTAAAAGTTCAAGCTGAGAATTTGACCTTCAGTGTTTGCCCATGTGAAGGGGCTTCAGCCTCACTGCTGTATAATTCTGGAACCAATTCCCTCAGAGCTCTGGTGCTGAGTGTCCTGGGCCCCCAAGAGAAAGCTAGGTGCGCAAACTCATTGACCCCCGCCCTGCCCACTGCTCCCTAACCACCCCCCCACAAAGTCTGCTGACCATCCAAGTTACTGCTGGAACCCCCAGACTGGGGCTACCTGTGGCTGCAGGGTGAAGGACTGATGCTGGTCTCACTGACTGGCAAACAATAAGGGTCCTTGCAGGAAAGGGGCAGACTTGCATTTCTGTAGCACCTTTCACAATGTCCCAAGTGATTTACAGCCAAGAGAAGTACTTTTATTTTTCAAGTGTTGTCACTGTTGAAGTGTAGGTAACACAGCTGCCAATTTGTGCACAGCAAGCTGCCACACACAGCAATGAGAGAATCTGCTTTCACAATGTAGGTCGAGGGGGTAAATGTGTGGCCAGCACACCTGGGTGAACTCCCCTGCTTTTGGTTGACAGTGCCCTGGGATCTTGTATGCCCACCTGAGAGGGCACCATTAGAGAGATGGCCCCTCCCACAGTGCAGCACCCCCTCAGTACTGCCCTGAAGTGTTAGTCTGGATTTTTGGCTTCAGTCTCTGGAGCGGGGCTTGAACCCACAACACTCTGACTCAGGGGTGAGAGAGCTACTCACTGAACCAAGGCTGACAATAGGGGTACTTGGGACTCCATGGGATTATACCAGGGAAAAGTGTTCCTTTGTTTGCGGTTTTGAACCATTATAGACTTAATGATAAAACTATTAGGACACGATTGGTCTGCGTACAGCACATTCAAGAAGTTTATTTTGGATTAGTTTAGAGTTAGTCAGTGTTACACTAAATCATTGCGATGCATCAGTAAATGCAGCTGCTGTTAATGGTCTTTCCAACACAAGCCAATCAGCTGCCCTTGAGAAATCGCACCCCGAGATCTGAAATGAACAAATAAAGAGCGTTAGAATTGGCTTCCTCAATTCCAGAAGAAAGAACAGATGTGCAGTGATCCAGGATTTCACCAGCATAGCCCAACATCGCAACCACTGGCTCACTTTTGAAGTATTGACACTGGTGCAGTTAAACATGGCAGTCATTGGTGTACAGCAAGATCCCACAGACAACAATGGGATGTAAAACCAGTTGGTCTGTATTTGTTTGGTGGTAGTGGAGAGCAGAATGTTCCCTATCCTTCCAATAGTGTCCTTTACCTGACCCATAAATGGAACCTTCGGCTACGGTCTCATCAAAGAGATAGCAGCTCTGACAATGCAGCACTCCCTCAGTACTGACCCGTCGACAGTGCAGCGCTCCCTCAGTAATGACCCGTCAACAGTGCAGCGCTCCCTCAGTAATGACCCTCCGACAATGCAGCGCTCCCTCAGTACTGTCCCTCCGACAGTGCGGCGCTCCCTCAGTACTGCCCCTCTGACAGTGCAGTGCTCCCTCAGTACTGCCCCTCCGACAGTGCAGTGCTCCCTCAGTACTGACCCGCCGACAGTGTGGCGCTCCCTCAGTACTGTCCCTCCGACAGTGCGGCGCTCCCTCAGTACTGCCCCGCCGACAGTGCAGTGCTCCCTCAGTACTGACCCGCTGACAGTGTGGCGCTCCCTCAGTACTGCCCCTCCGACAGTGCAGCGCTCCCTCAGTACTGACCCGTCGACAGTGCAGCGCTCCCTCAGTACTGACCTGCCGACAGTGCAGCACTCCCTCAGTACAGATCCTCCGACAGTGCAGCACTCCCTCAGATCTTCCCCCCGTGGCCACCAACCTCATAGTTCCCCAACCCCACACAACCCGCTTCTACCTCCTTCCCAAGATCCACAAACAGGACTGCCCCGGTAGACCCATCGTTTCAGCCTGTTTTTGCCCCACGGAACTTATCTCTTCCTATCTCGACTCTATCTTTTCTCCCCTTGTCCAGTCTCTTCCCACCTACATCCGCGACTCTTCTGACACCCTCCGCCACTTTAACAGTTTCCACTTTCCTGGCCCCAACCGCTTCCTTTTCACCATGGACGTACAATCCCTCTACACCTCCATCCCCCACCAGGATGGCCTGAGGGCGCTCCGCTCCTTCCTTGAACAGAGGCCCAACCAGTCCCCATCCACCACCACCTTCCTCTGCCTGGCTGAACTTGTTCTCACATTGAACAACTTCTCCTTTGACTCCACTCATTTCCTCCAAATCAAAGGTGTTGCCATGGGTACCAGCATGGGTCCTAGCTATGCCTGCCTTTTCCTGGGATATGTGGAACACTCTTTGTTCCAGTCCTACTCGGGTCCCCTCCCTCACCTCTTTTTCCGGTACATTGATGACTGTATTGGTGCCGTTTCCTGCTCTCGCCCTGAACTAGACAATTTCATTCACTTTGTCCCCAATTTCCACCCTTCCCTCACCTTCACATGGTCCATCTCTGACTCTTCCCTTCCCTTCCTCGACATCTCCGTCTCCATCTCTGGGGATAGGTTACTGACCAACATTCACTATAAGCCCATTGACTCCCACAGCTACCTGGACTACACTTCCACCCACCCCGCCTCCTGTAAGGACTCTATTCCATTCTCCCAGTTTCTCCGTCACCGCCGCATCTGCTCCGACGATGCCACCTTCCACACCAGTGCTTCCGACATGTCTTAATCTAGAGCCGTCTTTTGTCTCTTTACTGGTCCCATCACCATCTCGTCTGGTTTTGAATATCTCTTAATGTCTCTTCACTTCTCTTTTGTTCTTTATCCCCATTTCCCAGCCTCCAAACTGGCCTTTTAATCTGTTTCATTTCCTGTGTTTTTTCTGAGTCCTGTCGAAGGGTTTTGATCTGAAACGTTGACTCTGTTTCTCTCTCTATGGATGATGCCTGGCCTGCTGAGTTTTTCCACCAGTTTCTGTTGTTATTTCGGATTTCCAGCATCCGCAGTATTTTGCTATCAGAAATAAACCAGTACCGCAGCCTCTTCTACAGCAGCGCCCCTCGCAGACAGTCACCGGTACTGCAGCCTCACCTACAGCAGCGCCCCTCGCAGGCAGTCACTGGTACCGAAGCCTCTTCTACAGCAGCGCCCCTCGCAGACAGTCGCCGGTACCGCAGCCTCATCTACAGCAGCGCCCCTCGCAGACAGTCGCCGGTACCGCAGCCTCATCTACAGCAGCGCCCCTCGCAGACAGTCGCCGGTACCGCAGCCTCATCTACAGCAGCGCCCCTCGCAGACAGTCGCCGGTACCGCAGCCGCATCTACAGCAGCGCCCCTCGCAGACAGTCGCCGGTACCGCAGCCTCATCTACAGCAGCGCCCCTCGCAGACAGTCACCGGTGCCGCAGCCTCATCTACAGCAGCGCCCCTCGCAGACAGTCGCCGGTACAGCAGCCTCATCTACAGCAGCGCCCCTCGCAGACAGTCACTGGTACTGCAGCCTCATCTACAGCAGCGCCCCTCGCAGACAGTCGCCGGTACCGCAACCTCATCTACAGCAGCGCCCCTCGCAGACAGTCACCGGTACCGCAGCCTCATCTACAGCAGCGCCCCTCGCAGACAGTCACTGGTACCGCAGCCTCATCTACAGCAGCGCCCCTCGCAGACAGTCACCGGTACCGCAGCCTCATCTACAGCAGCGCCCCTCGTAGACAGTCACCGGTACTGCAGCCTCAACTACAGCAGCGCCCCTCGCAGACAGTCGCCGGTACTGCAGCCTCTTCTGCAGCAGCTTCCCTCGCAGACAGTCGCCGGTACCGCAGCCTCATCTACAGCAGCGCCCCTCGCAGACAGTCGCCGGTGCCGCAGCCTCATCTACAGCAGCGCCCCTCGCAGACAGTAGCCGGTACCGCAGTCTCATCTGCAGCAGCGCCCCTCGCAGACAGTCACCGGTACCGCAGCCTCACCTACAGCAGCGCCCCTCGCAGACAGTCGCCGGTGCCGCAGCCTCAACTACAGCAGCGCCCCTCGCAGACAGTCGCCGGTACTGCAGCCTCTTCTACGGCAGCTTCCCTCGCAGACAGTCGCCGGTACCGCAGCCTCATCTACAGCAGCGCCCCTCGCAGACAGTCGCCGGTGCCGCAGCCTCATCTACGGCAGCGCCCCTCGCAGACAGTCGCCGGTACAGCAGCCTCATCTACGGCAGCGCCCCTCGCAGACAGTCACCGGTACCGCAGCCTCATCTACAGCAGCGCCCCTCGCAGACAGTCACCGGTACTGCAGCCTCATCTACGGCAGCGCCCCTCGCAGACAGTCGCCGGTACCGCAGCCTCATCGACAGCAGCGCCCCTCGCAGACAGTCGCCGATACCGCAGCCTCATCTACAGCAGCGCCCCTCGCAGACAGTCGCCGGTACCGCAGCCTCATCTACAGCAGCGCCCCTCGCAGACAGTCGCCGGTACTGCAGCTTCTTCTACAGCAGCGCCCCTCGCAGGCAGTCGCCGGTACCGCAACCTCATCTACAGCAGCGCCCCTCGCAGACAGTAGCCGGTACTGCAGCCTCATCTACAGCAGCGCCCCTCGCATACAGTAGCCGGTACTGCAGCCTCATCTACAGCAGCGCCCCTCGCAGACAGACGCCGGTACCGCATCCTCATCTACAGCAGCGCCCCTCGCAGGCAGTCACCGGTACCGCAGCCACATCTACAGCAGCGCCCCTCACAGACAGTCGCCGGTACTGCAACCTCATCTACAGCGGCGCTCCTCGCAGACAGTAGCCGGTACCGCAGCCTCATCTACAGCAGCACCCCTCGCAGATAGTCGTCGGTACTGCAGCTTCATCTACAGCAGCGCCCCTCGCAGTTAACAGGAGGAGGCGGCTCCAAAAATATCCCCATCCTCATTGATGGTGGAGCCCAGCATGTGAGTGCAAAAGACAAGGCTGAAGCATTTGCAACTACCTTCAGCCAGAATTGCCGAGTGGATGATCCATCTCGGCCTCCTCCTCAGGTCCCCAGCATCACAGATGGCGGTCTTCAGCCCATTCAATTCACTCCACGTGATGTCAAGAAACGGCTGAAGACACTGGATACTGCAAAGGCTATGGGCCCTGACAACATTCCGGCAATAGTACTGAAGACTTGTGCTTCAGAACTAGCTGCGCCCCTAGCCAAGCTGTTCCAGTACAGCTACAACACTGGCAGCTACCCGGCAATGTGGAAAATTGCCCAAGTATGTCCTGTTTACAAAAAGCAGGACAAATCCAACCTGGCCAATTACCGTCCCATCAGTCTACTCTCAATCATCAGCAAAGTGATGGAAGGTGTCGTCGACAGTGCTATCAAGCGGCACATACTCAGCAATAACCTGCTAACTGACGCCCAGTTTGGGTTCCGCCAGGGCCACTCAGCTCCTGACCTCATTTCAGCCTTGGTCCAAACATGGACAAAAGAGCTGAACTCAAGAGGTGAGGTGACAGTGACTGCCCTTGACATCAAGGCAGCATTTGATCGAGTGTGGCATCAAGGAGCTCTAGCAAAACTGAAGTCAATGGGAATCAAGGGGAAAACTCTCCATTGGTTGGAATCATACCTAGCACAAAGGAAGTTGGCTGTGGTTGTTGGAGGTCATTCATCCCAATCACATGACATCACTGCAGGAGTTGCTCAGGGCAGTGTCCTAGGCCCAACCATCTTCAGCTGTTTCATCAATGACCTTCCCTCCAATGTGGAAGTACAGTTTCTCATTTAGACATAAAATGGCTTCCTGGGCATAGAATGAAATCCATTTAAACTTTAAAATGGCCAACAGCATGATTCACTAATCATGTTTCAAGGGAACGAGATAATTTAGGAATGCTATATACGTACTCCTTGTTTGTGATAAGCTTAACAAGGAGCCTCATTTACCAAACAAACAGCCAAGGACATGATAAGGTAAACATCGGCCCACAGGCCCAGTTGGTACAGTGAGAGAACAGAGGGAACAGAGAGATGCCATAATAAAGGATTAGTTAATCTTATCCCAAGGTATTTCCGTTCGTTATTCTAACGCAGCCCGGAATACGTTGTTTCAATAATTCGCAAGGTCTGTGCCTTTGTAATCAGTTATGATTCAATACTATGTCATGTGGCATAGAAAGCCTGTTTTGCTTCTGTACTGTATAAATATACTACAACTCCTGTATTACTTTGAAGAGGTCTGATGTAGCCCTTGTCTACACAACTCTTCCCTTGCAAGCAAATAAAGCCTGTCTTTAACGATACTTTGTGTTTAAGAGTCTTACTCGGGAGTCGAGACTTCGACACCATCATAAGGTCAGAAGTGGGGATGTTCGCTGATGATTGCACACTGTGCAGCACCATTCGAGACTCGTCAGATACTGACGCAGTCCGTGTCCATATGCAGCAAGACCTGAACAACATTCAGACTTGGGCTGACAAGTGGCAAGTAACATTCGCATCACACAAGTGCCAGGCAATGACCATCTCCAACAAGCGAGACTTTAACCATCTCCCCTTGACATTCAATGGCATTACCATCGCTGAATCCCCCACTATCAACATCCTGGGGGTTACCATTGATCAGAAACTGAACTGGACCAGCCATATAAATACTGTGGCTACAAGAGCAGGCCAGAGGCTGGGAAATCTGCGGCGAATGTCTCACCTCCTGACTCCCCAAAGCCTTTCCACCATCTACAAGGCACAAGTCAGGAGTGTGATGGAATACTCTCCACTTGCCTGGATGAGTGCAGCTCCAACAACACTCAAGAAGCTCGACACCATTCAGGATAAAGCAGCCTGCTTGATTGGCACTCCATCCACCTTCAACATTCACTCCCTCCACCACCGGCGCACTGTGGCTGCAGTGTGTACCATGTATAAGATGCACTGCAGCAACTCGCCAAAGCTCCTTCAACAGCACCTTCCAAACCCGCGACCTCTACCACTTAGAAGGACAAGGGCAGCAGACGCATGGGAACATCACCACCTACAAGTTCCCCTCCAAGCCACACACCACCCTGACTTGGACCTGTATCGCCGTTCCTTCACTGTCACTGGGCCAAAATCCTGGAACTCCCTTCCTAACAGCATTGTGGGTGTACCTACACCATATGGACTGCAGCGGTTCAAGAAGGTGGCTCACCACCATCTTCTTAAGGGCAATTAGGGATGGGCACTAAATGCAGGCCAAGCCAGCCAGCGACGCCTGTTATGTGTTTTGTGTTCTCCTCCCACCTGTGGTGGCGCTGTCACAGGAGATAAATGGTTGGGTGTTCTCTGTTAAGTTTAGCTCTCTTTGTTCGGAACTTTCCAGAACTTCCTTTCCTTCCAATAAAGCACTTCATGTTTGAATCTCTGAGCTCTGAGTCCTAAATTGTGTCTTGGTAGAAAGGTACCGACACAACAAGTGGCAACAAGGAGCGGATGAATCTGTGTACGTTACGGGTGCAGCGAGTAAACAGAAATTTTAATTTGAAACGTGAGATGGCAACTATATTAGGAAACATCAGTGATTTTGATGAAAATGTGGAGCAATGGAGCGCATATACGGAACGTTTTGACTATTTTGTATTGGCGAATGCGGTGGCAAATGAAAAGGTCGTGCCTACCTTTTTGAGAGTAATCGGGCCGAAGACATTCAATTTACTTCGCAGCCTCGTGCAGCCAGATAAGCCAGGAACTAAAACATATAAGCAACTAGTGGAAATTCTTGGAGCACATTTTTCACCAAAACCTCTGGTTATTGCTGAGAGATTTAGATTTCACAAACGGAATCAAGAGGAGGGGGAATCAGTGACGATATTTATTGCTGCTTTAAAAAGGTTATCAGAACACTGCGAGTTCAAGGAGGTGCTGAAGGACACCATTAGAGACAGACTCGTGTGTGGTCTGCAAAATGCAGCCACACAGAAGCGCCTTCTTACTGTGGACAACCTTACTCTTGAAAAGGCCATTGAAGTTAGTGTCTCCATGGAGATGGCAGAAAAGGAGGCTCACCAGTCGAGTTCAACAGGGAGAGTTCACAAGGTGTCGTCTGAGCCTAAAGGTGCGCGGAACGGCACATGTTGCCGTTGTGGGAAAATGGGCCATCACGCTAATGACTGCTGGTGTACGGACCTGGAATGCCAAAATTGTGGCACAAAGGGTCATATTGAACGCGCCTGTAGAGGTAAAAAAAGAACAGACAGAGCTGGGAAGCATGGAAGCAAAATGTCTGTATTTGTACAAGAGAGGAAAAAGAGTGTTCATTCAGTGCAGTATGATGGAACAAGCAAAACAGAGGGGAGCGACACCTCTGAGGAGGAAGAGGTGCACATACTGATGGTTGCAGGTGATTCAAATGGCTACTGGGTGTCTGTGGTAAACCACGTTCACTATCGTATCACTGTTAGTAGTTAGCACTGTTCACCACTGTTCGTTATAACTGTATCACTGACCACTATTGTATCACGGTACGAGGTCGCCTCTTGCCACACTGCTATACCTGGGATGACCACTGCCGACTCCGCCTTGGCTCCACCCACCAGGCCAGGTATAAAGGTGAGCGACTGGCTGGTATTCCTCCTGCTTCGATCGGATCACCCACGAGAGTGGGCTCTGTTATTTAGTCAATAAAAACCTTTAGTCACCTTCGTAACTCTTCGCCTTTTATTGGAGGAATTGATAGGTATATCAATTTTATTGACTAAATTTAATGATGTCCGACAACGAGTCACAACCGGCGGAGGAGCCACCAGCGCAGCTCCCAGGAGCACAGCCACACCAGCCAGCTTGGCTGCGAGCCCTCAGACCGCCGTACCTGGACCTGAACCCACGAGCAGCAAACTCAGCCGCAGACTTTAAACACTGGCTGGTCTGCTTCGAATCATACCTGAGAGAATCCAGCGTCCCTCAGGCATCCAAACTAAGTGTCCTGCAGGCACAACTGAGCCCGAGAGTATACACTCTCATCGAGGACATGACTACCTACGAGACCGCCATCAACCTGCTAAAACAGAAGTACCGGACCCCGGTAAACTACATGTACGCTAGGCACCTCCTAAGATCACGGCCGCAACAGCCAGGAGAATCAGTAGCCGAATTCTCACAGGCGCTATATGCACTCGCCAGGAACTGTGACTTTAAATCGGTGTCGGCAGCCGAAAATACTGAAGATAATATCCGCGACGCATTCCTGAAAGGCCTACGGTCCGAGTACTCACGGCAAAGACTGCTGGAAGCTAAAGACCTCAGCATGGAAAAAGCTGAAGCCCTCGCTATCTCCCTGGAAGTGGCCCACCAAGATCAGGAAGCATTCACCAGGTACTGCTCGCGACCCTGGGACTCGGGCCCGACCCCTACCACAGCACCCTTCCCAGCGCCGCCCCCGGGACCTACCTCTGCGTCGGCGTCCCGGACCCGACCGGCCCCGCCACCCCCGGCACCGGCCCCGACATCGGGCATCCGCGATCGGGCCGCCGGCTGTTTTTTTTGTGGCCAGGAGAAGCACCCGAGGTCGCGCTGCCCAGCCAAGAACTCCATATGCAAAACCTGCCTGAAGAAAGGCCACTTCTCCAAGGCCTGCAGGAGCGGATCCTCAGAGGCCAGCAGTGCTGCATGCGAACTATGGGGGCGGCCATCTTCGTTTAGGGCAACTGAGGCCAGCATCCCCACACATGAGTCATGGGGCGGCCATCTTTGTTTAGGGCAACTGAGGCCAGCATCCCCACACATGAGTCATGGGGGCGGCCATCTTTGATTAAGGCAACCGACCCCAATAGTGCCTCATGGGGCCCTACCTCGTGGGAGACGCCATTTTACTCACCACGCCCGACCACCTCGCCCGCAGATGACAACGACTCGCTCAGCTACGCACTAGCTTCCGTCACCCTGGACCAAGCCCGCCCGCACCATCTGTCCAAGTCAATGATGGACATCAAAGTGAACGGCCACGCCACAACCTGCCTGTTCGACAGCGGAAGCACGGAGAGCTTCATCCACCCAGACACGGTGAGCCACTACTCCCTCTCTGTCCTACCAACGTGCAGCCGAATCTCGATGGCATCGAGGTCCCACGCCACGGACATCAGCAGCTACTGTGTCGTGACCCTGTCGGTTAAGGGCACGGAGTATAAAAACTTTCAACTCCTCGTCCTCCCCCATCTCTGCGCTGCCGTCCTACTAGGGCTGGACTTCCAATCCCACCTCCAAAGCATAACCCTAGCATACGGTGGACCCCTCCCCCCACTCACAGTCAACAACCAGCAAACGTTAAACCGCCCACCGCGTAACACCTGCAGCCTCTCCACCCTCAAGGTCCCGCCACCCTCTCTGTTTGCTAACCTTACCCCTGACTGCAAACCCGTCGCTACCAAGAGCAGGCGGTATAGCGCCGGGGACAGAGCCTTCATTAGCTCTGAGGTGCGGCGCCTCCTGAAAGAGGGCATTATCGAGGGGAGCAGCAGCCCCTGGCGTGCCCAGGTCGTAGTCGTAAAGACCGGCGATAAAAACCGCCTGGTCATCGACTACAGCCAGACCATAAACAGATATACCCAGCTGGACGCATACCCCCTCCCCCGCATATCTGACATGGTCAATCAGATTGCACAGTATAAAGTATTCTCGACCATCGACTTGAAGTCGGCCTACCACCAACTCCCTATCCACCCTGAGGACCGCCAGTATACCGCCTTCGAGGCGAATGGGCGCCTATACCACTTCCTTAGGGTCCCCTTCGGTGTCACTAATGGGGTCTCGGTCTTCCAAAGGGAGATGGACCAGATGGTTGACCAGAACGAACTGCAGGCTACATTCCCCTACCTAGATAACGTCACTATCTGCGGCCGTGACCGGCAGGAACATGATGCGAATCTGGAGAAATTCCTCCGTACGGCCCAACGGCTGAACCTCACCTACAATAAGGAGAAATGCGTGTTTAACACCACGCGCCTTGCCATCCTCGGCTGCGTAGTGGAGAACGGAATCATCGGCCCCGACCCAGAAAGAATGCGCCCCCTCATGGAGCTACCCCTCCCCCACTGCCCTAAAGCACTTAGGAGAACCCTGGGGCTTTTCGCCTACTATGCCCAATGGGTACCCAATTACTCGGACAAAGCCAGACCCCTCCTGAAAGCCACTTCCTTCCCCCTCATGGAGGAGGCGTGCGCGGCCTTCTCCCTCATTAAGGGAGACATAGCCAAGGCCACGATGCACGCAGTGGACGAGTCCATCCCCTTTCAGGTGGAGAGCGACGCATCCGAATTCGCCTTAGCCGCCACCCTAAACCAGGAGGGGAGGCCAGTGGCCTTCTTCTCAAGGACCCTACAGGGCCCCGAGATCCGACATTCGTCGGTCGAGAAAGAGGCCCAGGCGATCGTGGAGGCAGTACGGCGCTGGAGGCACTACCTGGCAGGCAAACGATTTACCCTCCTCACCGACCAGCGTTCGGTGGCTTTCATGTTTAATAACAAGCTGAAGGGCAAAATCAAGAATGACAAGATTTTGAGATGGAGAATCGAGCTCTCCACCTACGATTATGAGATCTTGTACCGGCCAGGCAAGCTGAACGAATCCCCTGATGCCCTTTCACGAATGACATGCGCCAGCGCGCATATCGATAGGCTTCAGACCCTCCACGACCAGCTCTGCCACCCCGGAGTCACCAGACTCTACCATTTCATTAAGGCCCGCAACCTGACCTACTCCATCGAGGAGGTCAGGACCATGACCAGGAACTGCCAGACCTGTGCGGAGTGCAAACCGCACTTCTATAGGCTGGACCGAGCAAGCCTGATCAAGGCCACCCGCCCCTTCGAGCGCCTGAGCATCGACTTTAAGGGGCCCCTCCCGTCCTCTGACCGTAATGTGTACTTCCTCAACATCGTTGATGAGTACTCCCGTTTCCCCTTTGCCTTCCCCTGCCCCGACATGACCAGTAGCACGGTCATTAAGTGCCTGAATGCCCTCTTCGCCTTGTTCGGGTTCCCGAACTATATACACAGCGACCGGGGCTCCTCCTTCATGAGCGAGGAACTCCGGCAATTCCTCCTAGAGAGAGGTATTGCAGCAAGCAGGACCACCAGCTACAACCCCAGAGGTAACGGTCAGGTGGAAAGAGAGAACGCGACGGTATGGAAGGCCGTCCTCTTAGCCTTAAAGTCTAAGGGCCTCCCAACCTCCCGCTGGCAAGAAGTCCTCCCGACAGCGCTGCACTCCATCCGGTCATTACTTTGCACGGCCACTAACACCACCCCCCATGAACGAATGTTCGTTTTCCCCAGGAAGTCGACTACGGGAACCACTCTACCAACCTGGCTGACCGCCCCGGGGCCGGTCTGGCTGCGGAAACACGTGAGGACCCATAAAACGAACCCCCTGGTCGAGAGGGTGAACCTCCTGCACGCCAACCCCCAGTATGCCTACGTGGCGTACCCAGACGGGCGGGAGGACACTGTCTCCCTACGAGACCTCGCACCCTCAGCCGATCCGGAAACACCGCCACCACCCCCCCCAACCTCAGTCCAGGTAGACGGCATGCCGGAACCCCACGAGCCCTCGCCGACCATGCAAACACCAGCATCAACACCGGATAAGGCAACACCACCGCTGCAGCGATCGGAGAGGCTCACGAAGCCTCCGGACAGACTGACCTACCAGAATTGGTAGTACACTTCACCCCGCCGGACTTAATTCTAAACAAGGGGTGAATGTGGTAAACCACGTTCACTATCGTATCACTGTTAGTAGTTAGCACTGTTCACCACTGTTCGTTATAACTGTATCACTGACCACTATTGTATCACGGTACGAGGTCGCCTCTTGCCACACTGCTATACCTGGGATGACCACTGCCGACTCCGCCTTGGCTCCACCCACCAGGCCAGGTATAAAGGTGAGCGACTGGCTGGTATTCCTCCTGCTTGGATCGGATCACCCACGAGAGTGGGCTCTGTTATTTAGTCAATAAAAACCTTTAGTCACCTTCGTAACTCTTCGCCTTTTATTGGAGGAATTGATAGGTATATCAGTGTCACCACTGGTGGAGGGACAATCAGTGCGGATGGAGGTGGACACAGGCGCGGCTGTGTCCCTTGTTTCAGAAACTGTCTACAACAAAATGCTAAAGCATCTTACCCTTCAGCCGACAAACATTGTGCTAAAGACGTATACCGGCGAACCTGTGGCCATGAGAGGCGTCATTGAGGTGACAGTTAAATTGAACGGACAGACTGCAAAACTGCCACTACATGTGGTAAAGGGAAATTACCCATCGCTACTGGGATGTGCGTGGCTAGAGAAAATCACGCTGGACTGGCCTGCAGTCCGCATGATGTCAAAAGGGGAGTCAGGTCTGACTGCAGTGTTAAACAAACATGCAGAACTCTTCAATGGGGAACTTGGGAGCATGAAAAAGATCAGCGCGAGGCTGGACTTTAAACCTGACAGCAAGCCGAAGTTTCACAAAGCCCGACCTGTACCCTATGCAATTAGGCCAAAAGTTGAGGCTAACTTGGAGGCCTTAGTCGAGAATGGAGACCTGGAGCCTGTGAGCATGAGCAAATGGGCCACACCCATTGTTCCTGTCCTGAAAAAGGATGGATCTGTTCGAATCTGCGGGGATTTTAAAGTGACTATTAACCCGGTGCTGTTTGCGGAACAGTACCCTCTTCCCCTCATTGATGATCTTTTTACGGGCCTGGCCGGAGGGCCAAAGTTCAGCAAAATAGACTTATGCCAGGCTTATCTACAAATGCATGTCGATGACAAATCATAGGAGCTGCTGACAATTGTGACACACAAAGGGCTATACAGGTACTGCCGTCTTCCGTTTGGAATTACGTCGGCCCCTGCTCTATTCCAAAGGGCAATGGATCAGATTTTGAGTGGACTGCCAGGAGTCCAGTGCTACCTGGACGACATCCTTGTCACTGGGACAAATGAGGAGGATCATCTTCTGAACTTGGATGCGACACTACAACGACTGAAAGAGTACGGACTCAGAGTTCGTAAAGACAAATGTGAATTCTTTCAGTCTTCAGTTGAGTACCTGGGGCATGTGATTGACGCTACTGGCCTGCATAAGGCGCCGTCAAAGGTCAAGGCGATCGTGGAGGCCCCAGCACCCCAGAATGCGAGCCAGTTACGTTCATTTCTGGGGCTACTTAACTACTATGGGAAGTTTATTCCAGACTTAGCAACATTGCTGAAGCCGTTACATCAGTTGCTATGTCAAGGCAAAACATGGAAATGGACTGAACTGTGCAACGAAGCTTTCGCCCAAGCAAAGAAAGCATTGCTGAAATCGGAGGTCCTGACACACTTCGACCCAAAGCTACCCATGCAGCTAGCATGTGATGCATCACCAGATGGTGTGGGAGCAGTCAAATCCCACATCATGCCTTTGGGTGAAGAGAAATCTATCGCCTCTGCATCAAGCACCTTGAACAAGGCCGAGAGTAACTATGCGCAGATCGAGCGCGAGGCCTTGGGAATCGTTTTTGGAATTCGAAAATTTCATCAGTACCTGTTTGGGAGAAGGTTCACACTCCTGACAGACCACCGTCCATTGACTTCAATCTTCGGGCCCCACACCGGAATTCCATCTCTCGCTGCAAGCAGGATGCAAAGGTGGGCTTTACTGTTGTCAGGACACACATACGACATCAAATATCGCAAATCAGAATTGCACGGCAACGCAGGCGGTCTCTCGAGGCTACCCTTGCCTGTTACTCCCCCAGAGCCTCGTCAGATAGACATCTTCTACTTTAGACAAGTGGAGGGAGCACCTGTCACTGCAGTTCAGGTGCGAAGGTACACCCGCAACGATCCAGTCCTGTCTGAGGTAATGGACGATGTCATTCGAGGGAGAGCTATAGGAGATTCTCCTAGTTTGAAACCTTACGTTTCAAAAAGAAATGAGCTCTCCATCCAGGCAGGTTGTCTTCTTTGGGGACGCCGTGTCATCATTCCGCCACCTCTGAGGGAATCTATACTGCAACAACTTCATACAGGCCACAGTGGGATGGTTCGGATGAAGGAAATGGCAAGAAGCTACTTCTGGTGGCCAGGTCTCAATGGGAATATTGAGGAGAAAGCCAAAACATGTTCCCCATGTCAAAGGGTCCAGAATGTTCCACAGCTGGCAACCCTACACCCCTGGGATTGGCCTGCAGAAGTGTGGCAGCGAGTACATGTGGACTTCGCCGGTCCTTTCGAAGAGAAGATGTTTATGGTGGTTGTAGATGCTCGTAGCAAGTGGCCGGAGGTCGCTGTAATGAGGTCTACCATGGCAGAGAAAACAATTGAGAAACTTGGTGAGATGTTCAGCCGTTATGGCTCACTGGAACAACTCGTAAGTGACAACGGTCCACAATTTGTATCACAGGAGTTTGCAACCTTCCTGCATGTGAATAGTGTCCAACACATCGGGTCTGCGCCCTATCATTCCTCTACTAACGGCCAGGCAGAAAGGTTCATGCAAACTTTGAAGCACGCCTTGAAGGCATCGCAAGGTCAGGACACAATCCACCAACGTCTGAACAGCTTCCTGTTGTCCTACAGGAACGAGCCGCATGCCACAACCAAAACTTCCCCCGCTTCGCTCATGATGAAGAGGCAGTTGCGGACAAGTTTTGACTTACTCAAACCTCCAAGGGCAGAGCAGGTTGTCCATCGTCAACAACAAGCTCAAGTTGAAAAGAGAGAGAAAAGAGCCAAGGAGAGACGGTTTCATCCGGGAGAGCACGGCCTAGCTCGAAACTACAACACTGGACCGAAATGGGTTCCTGCTACAGTGATCGTGCAGACGGGCCCTGTGTCTTACACGGTTGAGACTGCTGAGGATGTCGTCTGGAGAAGACACACAGATCAACTGTTGGTAGGAGCAGAGACAGCCACAGAGGCTCCAACGGCTGTTTGGCCTGAACTGTTTCCAGATGATACCGCAAACCAGCATCCTTTGCCACAGTGCTCTTCTCCAACACAGGAAGTCAAAGAGACTGTTCCACCTGTGCAAACTCCTGACTTTCGACTGACACAGGCACCTTCTCCATCCAGGCCTGTGTCAATGCCTACTGCTGTGGAAGCCAGCGATGACCGCCGGTATCCTGTCAGAGAGCGGCGGCCTCCAAGACGCTTGGATCTGTAGGCTTAGTGACTTACCCACAAGACTGGGGCAGAATAAACCCCAGGGTAAAGTCAGTGGTTGAGGCAGTCTACCTCTACCCTAGGTTCGTTGAGTGCAATGAAAGTAACTTACCTGTTGAGGAATAATGTGGACCTTCCATTTAAGAGGGGAGGAAATGTTATGTATTTTGTGTTCTCCTCCCACCTGTGGTGCCGCTGTCACAGGAGATAAATGGTTGGGTGTTCTCTGTTAAGTTTAGCTCTCTTTGTTTGGAACTTTCCAGAACTTCCTTTCCTTCCAATAAAGCACTTCATGTTTGAATCTCTGAGTCCTAAATTGTGTCTAGGTAGAAAGGTACCGACACAACAACGCCCACATCCCATCAATGAATAAAAAAAAAGATAGTCGCCGGTACCGCAGCCTCATCTACAGCAGCGCCCCCCTCGCAGACAGTCGCCGGTACTGCAGCCTGATCTTCAGCAGCGCCCCCTCGCCGACAGTCGCCGGTACTGCAGCCTCATCTACAGCAGCGCCCCTCGCAGACAGTCATAGAAACATAGAAGATAGGAGCAGGAGTAGGCCATTCGGCCCCTCGAGCCTTCTCCGCCATTCAATGAGATCATGGCTAATCATCCAAATTCAGTACCCTGTCCCTTCCTTCTCCCCATATCCCTTGATCCCTTTAGCCTTAAGAAATATATCTAAATCCTTCTTGAATATATTTAATGAATTGGCCTCCACTGCCTTCTCTGGTAGAGAATTCCACAGGTTCACCACTCTCTGGGTGACGAAATTCCTCCTCATCTCTGTCCTAAATGGCTTACCCCTTATCCTTAGACTGAGACCCCTGGTTCTGGACTCCCTGGCCATCGGGAACATCCTTCCTGCATCTAGTCTGTCTAGTCCTGTCATAATTCTATAAGTTTCAATGAGATCCCCTCTCATTCTTCTAAACTCCAGCGAGTATAAGCCCAATCGACCCAATCTCTCCTCATATGTCATTCCTGCCATCCCAGGTATCAGTCTGGTGAATATTCACTGCACTCCCTCCATGGCAAGAACATCCTCCCTCAGATAAGGCGACCAAAACTGCACACAATACTCAAGGTGTGGTCTCACCAAGGCCCTGTACAACTGCAGCAAGACATCCTTGTTCCTGTACTCGAACCCTCTCGCTATGAAGGCCAACATACCATTTGCCTTCTTAACCGCCTGCTGCACCTGCATGCTTACCTCCAGCGACTGGTGCACAGGGGCACCCAGGTCTCGTTGCACTTCCCCTTCTCCCAATCTATTGCCGTTCAGATAATAATCTGCCTTCCTGTTTTTGCCACCAAAGTGGATAACCTCTCATTTATCCACATTATACTGCATCTGCCATGCTTTTCACAGAATCACAGAATCACAGAAACACCACAGTGCAGATAGAGGCCATTTCGGCCCATCGAGCCTGCACCGACACATATCCCACCCGATCCCCGTAACCCCTACACCGACACATATCCCACCCGATCCCCGTAACCCCTACACCAACACATATCCCACCCTATCCTTGTAACCCCACGTATTTAATCCCCCTAACAATAAGGGTCAATTTATCATAGCCAATCAACCTAACCCGCACATCTTTGGACTGTGGGAGGAAACCGGAGCACCCGGAGGAAACCCACGCAAACACGGGGAGAATGTGCAAACTCCACACAGATGGATCTTTTGCCCAATCACCTCTTCCTCCTCCTCTATGTCTGACTCGGACACAGTGTCAGCTTGAGGGGCCGCCTGCTCACCTGGCGAGTCACCATCTGAAAGCAGGGAGGCACAAGAGTTGCTTTAGAGTGAGGACAGGGCGGCAGCGAGGGAGGCATGAGAGCTGCTGTGCACTGCATTGGTTCGATAGTGGCAAAGGATGCTGGTGTGAGGCGCAAGTGGAAAGGGAGAGGTCAAAAAGGTGATGACCTTACCATTGGTGCCCAGAACAGGGTCAGCATCTCCAGTGGCGACGGGGCCACTCAGCCGGCCTGCCATGATCTGCTCCACTCTCTGCTCGAGGTCGCTCAGCTGTTTCAGGTCAGGACGGCCTCCCCCGGTCTGTCGCTGCTGTCTTCTGTTATGCGCCAGCTTGGACTGCAAGAGAAAGGACCGCCTCTAAGTGCAGTGTCAAGCCCTGATATTGCCCGCACTGCCTCCCATGGTCGAATAGCCCTGACAGTGTCTAAAGTCCTGAATGTGCAAGTGCTTTTCATGACAGTCCCATAGCTGCTGGATGAGGGCTGGCCATTAGAGCTTTCAGACTCGTTTGGCCATAAAGTGAGGTGCACATGCAGGGATGAGGAGAATACTGGAAAGGGTACTCACCCTGACAACCCGCGTGAGGACGTTGAATTTTTTCCGACACTGGGTTGGTGTCCTGCCAACCACGCTGTTGGACATGACCTTGTTTGCCACATCCCTCCATGCTTTCCAATATTCGGAGGGCAGCGGCCTCCTGCCACCCTCAGGGAAGAGGATATGGCACCTGCGGTCCACTGCACCAACCAGCAGCCTCAGGTCACCCTCGCCGAAGCGCTGCACTCTCTCCCTGGCCTTCTCCATTCTCCTGGGCATGGAGCTGTTCCAGAAGCAGTGTTCAGGCCTTGCCTTAGGGCTGCAGTGTGCAGGGCGTGGCAGCCAAGCAATTCCACCCTCCCCCTTTAAGTGCTGACCGGCGCCTGACTGTCTGCCCTCGATGAGCAACTCGCCGCACCTGCGCTGCGCCCACCCTCGGTGTTTGCGCCCTGGATCGCCGGCTTAGCGCCTAATGATAGTCGTGCATCGCCTGCTTTAGCGCAGCAGCAACCTCTTGGGGCGATGCAACTGAATATCGGCGAAGGTGGTGCTAAGTTGCGCCGGGCGCAAAAGTTAGCGAACGCCATGCCGTAGCGCCCCAAACGTGGCTATACTGAATTTCTAGGCCTTGGTGTCTAAATTCTATTGGTGCTGCCTCCTTAAGAGGGACACTTGTGGAGCTGACTCTTCTTATTACTGGCAATTGCCAATTTAAAGTCAACTACAATTTCCACACTTTTGTACTCTACACCTCTATTTATGAAGCCCAGAATCCCGTAAGCCTTTTTAACTGCTTTTTCAACCTGTCCTTCCACCTTCAACGATTTGTGCACACATACCCCCAGGTCTCTCTGTTCCTGCACCCCCTTCAGGATTGTACCAGTTAGTTTATATGTCCTCTCCTCATTCTTTCTAACAAAATGTATCACTTCACACTTTTCTGCGTTAAATTTCATCTGCCACGTGTCCGCCCATTTCACCTGCCTGTCTATGTCTTCCTGACTTCTATCACTCTCCTCCTCACTGTTCACTATACTTCCAAGTTTAGTCTCATCTGCATATTTTGAAATTGTGCTCTGTACACCCACGTCCAAGTCATTAATATGTATCAAGAAAAGCAGTGGTCCTAGAACCGACCCCTTAGGATCACCACTGTATACCTTCCTCCAGTCCAAAAAATAACCGTTCACCACTACCCTCTGTTTCCTGTCACTCAGCCAATTCTGTATCCATGTCCACTGTCCCTTTTATACCATGGGCTTCAACTTTGCTGGCAAGCCTATTATGTGGCACTTTGTCGAACGCCTTTTTGAAATCCATGTTCACTACGTCAACTGTATTACCCTCATCAATCCTCGCTGTTGCCTCATCAAAGAACTCGTGAAGTTAGTTAAACACGATTTGCCTTTAACAAATCCGTGCTGGCTTTCCTTAATTAAACCACACTTGTCCAAGTGACTGTTAATTTTGTCCCTGATTACCGTTTCTAAAAGCTTCCCCACTACCGAGATCAAACTGAATGGCCTGTAGTTGCTGGGTTTATCTTTACACACGTTTTTGAACAAGGGAATAAAATTTGCAGTTCTCCAGTCCTCTGGCACCACCACCGTATCTAAGGAGGATTTGACGATTATGGCCAGTACCACCGCGATTTCCTCCCTAAATTCCCGCAGCATCCTAGGATGCATCCCATCCACTCCTGGTGATTTATCTACTTTAAATACAGCCAGCCTTTCTAATACCACTTTTTTATTAATTTTTATCCTATCAACTATCTCCACTACCTCCTCCTTTACTATGCCTGTGGCAGCATCCTCTTCCTTGGTGAAGACAGATGCAAAGTATTCATTTAGTACCTCAGCCATACCTTCTGCCTCCATGAATAGGTCTCCTTTTTGGTCCCTAATCGGCCCCATCACTCCTCTTACTACCCTTTTACTACTTATATGCCTATAGAAGACTTTTGGATTACCTTTTATGTTGGCTGCCATTCTATTCTCATACCCTCTCTTTTCCCGTCTTATTTGATTTTTCACTTCTCCTCTGACCTTTCAATATATAGCCAGATTCTCAGATGCATTTGCAACTTGACATCTGTCATACGCACTCTTTTTTCTGCTTCATCATATTCTCTATCTCTTTCATCATCCAGCGAGCCCTGACTTTAGTTGCCCTGCCTTTCCCCCTCGTTGGAAAGTTCCTCAACTGCACCTGAACTATTTCCTCTTTAAAGGCAGCCTTTTGTTTATTACAGTTTTGCCTGCCAATCTTTGATTCCAGTTGACGAGGGCCAGATCCATTCTCATCCCACTGAAATTGCATTTCCCCCTGTTAAACATTTTTACTCTAGATTGCTCCCTATCCTTTTTCATAGCTAACCAAAACCTTCTGATATTATGATCACTGTTCCCTAAATGTTCACCTATTGAAACTTGCTCCACCTGACCAACCTCATTCCCCAGTCTGGAGTACAGTTACGTTGAAAGACTGAAGAAGCTGGCGTTGTTCTCCTTGGAGCAGAGAGAATTGAGAGGAGATTTGATAGAGGTGTTCAAATCCATGAGGGGTGTGGACAGAGTAGATAGAGAGAAACTGTTCCCATTGGCAGAAGGGTGGAGAACCGGAGGACACAGATTTAAGGTGATAGGCAAAAGAACCAAAGGCCACGTAAGAAAGACTTTTTTATACAGCGAGTGGTTAGGATTTGGAATGTTCTCCCTGAAAGGGTGGTGGAGGCAGATGCAATCACAGCTTTCAAAAGGGAGTTGGATAAGTATCTGAAGGGAAGAAATGTGCAGGGCTACGGGGAAAGGGCGGGGGAGTGGGACTGGCTGAAGTGCTCTTGCAGAGAGCCGGCACGGGCTCGACGGGCCGAGTGGCCTCCTTCCCCGCTGTAACCATTCTATGATTCGATGGTTCTATGACCATGTGCTGTAACTTTGAAAAAGGTTAAAAGGAAATTGAACAAATTAAATTAAAGTACTGTTCCTTATGGTGATGCAGCACTCCAGTCCCTGCGGTGCCCACCGGTCTCGGAAGGCCTCGCGCGTGCCGGCGGACACCGCGTGCTCCATCTCCAGGGCCAGCCAGGGGTGAACGTGGCCGCGGAAGGGAGGCAGGCAGTCGGGCCGAACGACCCCCTGGACCGCCCGCTGCCTGGACCAGTTAATGGCCACTTTGGCGCCCAGGAGCAGTCCCACGAGGAGGTCCGCTGACCTGCCCGCTCCATTCCGCACCGGGTGACCGAAGATCAGGAGCGTGGGACTGAAGTGCAGCCAATAATCGAGGAGCAGCCCCTTCAAATTCGCTCCCCAGGATGGAGGTCGGCATCCTATTGGGTGAGCGTGAGGCCTGTCTGGACAGATGAACGAACGCACGCATGCACGCAGGGAGACAAATGACACGCACGCACGCAGACATTCACGATGGAATTTACACTTGAGCGAACGAACAGAGGAATGAATGACTGAATGATTCAGCGATGCCAGTAGGACTGGCGAATGCGGGTTCTTTCTTTTCTTGGTTTATTAAACAGTGGCAGTTTGTACTGTAAACATTATTGATTTACCTGTAAAAATGTATTATTGTATTTATATTTGTGGTAAACCACTGTTATTGTATATTGTTACCTCTGGGTGGCACTGTGTACCAAGGCATGCCTCAGCTGACTCCGCCCACATGACCAGGTATAAAGGTGGGGGTTTCGCCGACTCACTTCCTTCTTGGAACCAGCCACCCACGAGAGGCATGCTCTGTTCTCTAGTTAATAAAAGCCTTTTCATCACCTTCCTGATTCATCGTCTTTTATGGAGTAATTGATAAGCGTATCAATATTGTTGACCATTAAGCTGTTTTCGAGGCTTTATCCTTTTTATTGTGGTCAATGAATGTAATGGATTTACTATGTAACTGATGAGTTGCATAAGTAATGTTGTACATGAATATTAAAATTTTAAAACAGGACAGCAGGTAATACCAAGCAAAAATGAAGAGTTACTACATTGCCAATAGGACTGGCGTAAAATTGTTTTTCACTATGGGTACCTGTACTGTTAATATTGTTGATTTGTCTGTAAAATTTACCACTGCATTTGTACTGTTAGTCCTAAAGCTGTTTTTAAGGCTTTGTTTTATTGCGGCTAATGAATGTAATGGATTTACTATGTAATTGATGAGTTGTGACAAGTACTACCATATTGAAAAAATGTATTATTTTATTTGTATTGTTAATCTTAAAGTTGATTTTTTGTTAAAATTAGCCTTATTGTGGTTAATGAATGTAATGGATTTATTATGAAGTTGATGTATTGTAATAAGTATTACCAGATTTAAATAAAAGATTAGTACTACCATATTGAAAAAATGTATTATTTTATTTGTATTGTTAATCTTAAAGTTGATTTTTTGTTAAAATTAGCCTTACTGTGGTTAATGAATGTAATGGATTTATTATGAAGTTGATGTATTGTAATAAGTATTACCAGATTTAAATAAAAGATTAGTACTACCATATTGAAAAAATGTATTATTTTATTTGTATTGTTAATCTTAAAGTTGCTTTTTTGTTAAAATTAGCCTTATTGTGGTTACTGAATGTAATGGATTTATTATGAAGTTGATGTATTGTAATAAGTATTACCAGATTTAAGTAAAAGATTAGTACTACCATATTGAAAAAATGTATTATTTTATTTGTATTGTTAATCTTAAAGTTGATTTTTTGTTAAAATTAGCCTTATTGTGGTTAATGAATGTAATGGATTTATTATGAAGTTGATGTATTGTAATAAGTATTACCAGATTTAAATAAAAGATTAGTACTACCATATTGAAAAAATGTATTATTTTATTTGTATTGTTAATCTTAAAGTTGATTTTTTGTTAAAATTAGCCTTATTGTGGTTAATGAATGTAATGGATTTATTATGAAGTTGATGTATTGTAATAAGTATTACCAGATTTAAATAAAAGATTAGTACTACCATATTTAAATAAATATGTTCGACACAAAAAAAGAAAAAAATAAGTTTAAACAAGGCCCCAATATCTCCGTGTGCCCCGTGGGAATGCGGGTTCACATGGGGAGCCCGTGGGCCAATGAGACCATTCATTTACTGCCGGTTAAACAGGGGATAAAAAGGGGGAGTCGGCTCTACAGCCTCACTTATCTGGGAGCCTTGCTTGTTAGAATGGAGGGGCTGCGGGTTCTGGGCTTGTTCTTTCTTACAATCTGTTCATCTCAGCCGCCCTCTCTCCTTCTCCCCGCCGATCAATGTTGGCTGTCTCCCAAATTCCGCCAAGACTGCGGGTTTGGGGGAATTGAAGGCAGTGAGTGTGTGCGGAGAGGCTGCTGCTTTGATGCCGGGAGCCGGGATGTGCCGTTGTGTTTCTATTCACTCCACAATCTGCCAGGTGGGTGTATTCTCGGCTCGCCTATATTCTGGGCCAGGGCTTCCCAGGACCAGTCGCAATCCAACTGCACTGGGGATTCCCTGGACAGTATCCTCTCTCTCCTCCTGTCCTGAAACATCAGCTGGAGTCTCCAACCTCTCCAGTCCGGGAGCTGGCGGGTTTAGGAAGTGTGTTCAGTTCTACAGTTTGAAAGTCTGATCATTGAGATCCTGACCCAGGATCTCTCCTTCCTTCTCTATGCGACTTGGGACTTCTGATGGTTGAATTGCGCCCCAGGATAGGAGGGCAGAGTGAAGATCAGTCCCTGGCTGGCACTGACCGGACAGGCTGTGGATTTGATGCCGGTCTTGTGTAACCAGTCCAGTAGGGATGGAGTTGGTGACCCGTCTCCATTAGATGGAGAATTGGGGTGTGGACGGGGAGAGAAGGAAACTAGAAGCTGGTGCTGCGCTGGGCGGAGTTTCTCCCCCTCCCGGTAACGGTTCCCTTGCCATTCCCCGTGCAGCAACTAACCGCCTTTCATTGACTCTCTCCTGCAGTGTGCACCAAGGATGGGCGGGTCCTGATCGCCATCTCCAAGGATTTGACGCTGCCTCCTGTAAACCTGACAACGGTCCATCTGAAGGATGGACACGGAGCGGAGTGCAGTCCGACCGTGGCCTCTGCAGACACTGTGCTCTTTCAGTTCGCAGTCACTGAGTGTGGCACTACTCAGCGGGTAGGTATTGTGGGCTGGGAGCCCCATCAATGGCTGTCAGTCGGGTGGGAAAGAGGGGGTCTAAAGGGCAATGGGGGCCCTTAAAGACACTACATGTGATAAGGCAATGGCAGACTTGCTCAATTTCTCTGTAATGATGGTCTTCTGTCTCTTGTAGCTGGACGGGGTGAACGCCGTCTATGAAACGGATGTGTTGGGTCAGTTTGAGATCTTGGATGGAGCTTTGGGATCGGTGACCCGGGACAGCCCCTTCAGGTGAGACTGGGAGCACATGGAGCGGGTAGAGAAGGTGAGGAGCTGAATTCTCCAGCCGTGTCCGTTCTCTTGCAGGCTCCATGTCCAGTGCAGTTACAAGGGGAGCCAGGAGTCTGAATTGCAGGTGAAGCCCAGAGTTTACAGCCTTTCTCCGCCACTGCCTGCCACTGAGGCCGGGATCCTGGTTCTGGAGCTGAGAATAGCGAGAGGTAGCGAGTGCTGCTGATGGTTAGTGTCCAACTTCAGGCTCTCTCTCCAAATAGTGGCCGTCCTTCATCGTCTTCTCTTTCCAGATGGTGGCTACCGGAGCTGGTACGTGGCCAGTGACTACCCGATCCTGAGTGTGCTCCGGGACCCCGTGTTTGTGGAGGTTCGAGTCCTGAACCGGAACGATCCGTCCCTTGTGCTGGTGCTCAATGACTGCTGGGCGACCCCCACCCCCGAGCCGCATTCGGGGCTCCGATGGGACCTCCTGGTGGGCAGGTAAGGCAGCGAGTGAGGGACCTTGGGGCAGGCTGGTGATCGGGGAGGGGGGCGACATGGACTGGGTGAAGGAACGGCCAATAATCAAACCAATCTGAGCTCCAGGTTGACGATTGATGACTTGAATGGCCTGGTTTCTTTATCTCGTCTAATCTCGGGACTTTGCTTTGATGTGCCGCTGTAACTCTGTAGTTGGGAGTTCCAGGTGCCCTCTCCATATAACCCGCTCTTTCTCTGTTCCAGGTGCCCCTTTACTGGAGACAATTACAAAACCCGCCTCCTCCCGGTAGACGCCGCTTCCCATTCGCCGTTCCCAACTCACCAGAATCGGTTTGTAGTCAGCACTTTCGCTTTCTGGGACCGAGTTTCGGGCCGGGCTCTGAGCGGGCAGGTGAGTTTCCTTCAGTCTTGCTCTCTTGGTTGAACTTGTTCCCTGGGTCTTGCTCACAGTGAGGAGGCCCCTGTTGACCCTTTGACTGTAGAAGCATGAATCTCCTGACTGGGAGCTGTGGCACTGACCACACCGCACTGTCTCTTTCCAGGTTCACTTCCACTGCAGTGCTGAGGTTTGCTTCCCTTCCACCCGAGAGAACTGCACGGCTCCCTGCAGCCCCAGTAAGTAGCTGGGATCTGACTAGAAACTGAACCCTGATGGGGAAGGGTGGGTGTGGGGCATCTGGACACTGGGCCCAACAGTGGGCACAGGAGCAGTGTCCTCAATCTGCCCGCTCAACTCTATCCCAGTTAGTCTACAGCAGGATGGCAATCTGGCTCAGCGGCTCTGAGCACATCTTGCACTGGTTCTGAATGGAATCCACCTCTGGCCTTAAACATTGATCTAGCATCCTGCTGTCACCGGGAGTTCCAGGGTGGAACCGAACCGATATCTGGGGGAGACTTGGGCAATGTGTGTATGTCCAGTGTAACCGCTGGTCAAACTAGTGCTTAAAACGGGTCACTTTCCCTCCCCCGCCCCCAGGAGACCAGACTGGCCATTGGACCCGTCAACGACTGCAAACTTTGCTGGGTTGAAGCGGGTCTTTCTGAGAATAGGGAGTGAATCTTAGTCTGACAGTGAGGGAACCGTATTTAACTAGTACAATCTCACTCCGGTACTCACTGCCCGAGGGTTTTTGCATTGGGCCATCGGATTGACCATCTGATTTGGGGCTTCAGACAGCTGCACATTGAATCGCCCACCTTGAAGTCTTGTCTCTGCCTCTTGTCTCCCCCAGAGAGGCGAAGAAGCGCCGATGACCGGGCTGGGTCCTTGGTGACTGCTGATGGAGCCATCATTTTCCTGGAAGATGAGGAGAGATTGGCTGCTGGGATCCACCAGGAAGAGAAAGGTAAAGGAGGCCCCTGCTACACTCTAGTGATGGAGTAACTAGTGCCCATCTAACCCTCCCTTCTCCCCACAGATGCTGCTGCTGATTCCCCCTCCCGTGTTCTTCCTGGAGTCGCGGTTGGGGTAGCTCTGCTCTCCGTGGCCCTGTTGGTCGGGACTGTTGCCATGTGGAAAATGGACCATCGCCGCAGGGTGGGCTCCGAGTGCAGCTCCGTGGAACTGTAGATGTGTCTGTTGGATAATAAACCCCTGTTATACATGAAACCTGATCTCGTTATATTCAAAGTTCTGGCTGGATTTTACTGTCCTTGTGTTAATTGGTAGCCTGTTTTGGGAATCTATTGGGCCGCTTCTCTCAGCTGCCTTAACAATTGTGCCTCCCAAAAAGAAATCAGCCAAATTTGAGTTCCAGAGCAGTTTTCTATTCGTTCCTGGGATGTGGGTGTCACTGCAAGGGCAGCGTTTATTGCCCTTGTGGTGGTGGTGAGGTGCCTTTTTGAACTGCTACAGTCTGTGGTGAAGATACACTCCCAGTGCTGTTAGGGAGGGAGTTTCAGGATTTTGACCCAGTGATGAAGGAATAGCGATACTGTATTACCAAGTCAGGATGTTGTGATTTGTAGGTGGTGGTGTTCCCATGCACTTGCTGCCCTTGTCATTCTAGGTGGAAGAGGTCACCGGTTTGGGAGGTGCTGCTGGAGCAGCCTTGGCGAGTTGCTGCAGTGCATCTTGTCGATGGTCCACAGTGCACCGGTGGGGCAGTGATTGTGTAAGATGGTGGATGGGGTGCCAATCAAGTGGGCTGCTTTGTCCTGGATGGAGTAGCGCTTCAAGTGGTGTTGGATCTGTACTCATCCAGGCAAGTGGAGAGTATTCCATCACACTTAGTCTTGAAGTCCAGATGCTTGGAGATTACTGGATCTGTGACTGGAGCCTGGCAGAGATACAGGTCTCCAGGCTCCCGTTGTTTCAGGGGTGATGTGGGTACATGTGACTGGCATTCTCTACAGATAAACTACAATAAATGGTTGGGTTGGGCCTCACTAAAGCGGCAGTGGAAACATTGGGCTAGAAATTCAGTTGTTAGCGCCGGAGAAGTGGGGCGCAAAGCAGCTAGCACCCAGGCATGGCGCGATCTGCGCCTCTCGTGAACTTCAGTCAAGATTTAGCGGCAGCGCAAAACTGCAGTGCCCACTCAGAAGCGCGCACAGATCCTGAAGTCATTTCATGGTGCAACGCCCTTGGTGTTCCCTGATCTGGAACTTCATTGGCACCCCCTCTGTGCGCCTGGCGCCCCAGCGACTGGTAGGGGGAACGGTTCCCAGTTGCTGCGGGGGGTGCTATTTAAAGGGGACTCCTCCTGCATTATAAGTGGCAGCCATTTTGTGCCAATCCTTCTGGGAGAGACAAGGGGAGAGCTTTCTGCTTTGACTCAGTGCTCGCACAGGTACTTCTGGCTTTAGGCCAGAGCTTTGTACTTGGATTTAACTTTCAGTGCCACAGCCTAGAGTCACCACATCTAATAGGGGCTGCAATGGGTGGAAACGTTGGCTTTCTGCATTGCATTCAAATGACTTGGATGCCGTGAGTGCCAATCGTGGCCAGACAGCAGGGCCAACAGGTGTTGGCACAGGAGGCCTTACCCACCCAGGCTATCCCGCCAGCAGTTCTCATATCTGAACATGTCTGAGGAGTAGTGTTTGGAGGCTGTGATGCAGAAGGGAGGTGGTCACTGAGATCTGCCACCTGCTTCGCAGAGATCTGCAGCCACAGATGAGGAGCAGGATGTCTGTCGGTGGCAGTGAAGGTGATGGTGGCTCAACTTCTATGCCACTGGCTCCTTCCAATCTGCTATTGGGGACATTGCCAATATCTCCCAGTTCGCGGTACATTGCTGCATCTAGCAGGTGACCAAGGCCCTTGTCAGAAGACCGAGGTTCTGCTGAGTGAGTTTGAGCAGCTAGGGGTCAAATTAAAAAGCAGAACCACAAGGGTAATAATCTCTGGATTACTACCTGAGCCACGTGCAAATTTGGCTAGGGTAAATAAAATTAGTTAAATATGTGGCTCAAAGCCTGGTGTGGGAGAAATGGGTTTTGCTTCCTTGGACACTGGCATCAGTACTGGGACAAGAGAGAGCTGTTCTGTTGGGATGCACTTCACTTGGCCAGTGCTGGGACGAGTGCGGGCGAATCGAATAACTAGGGCTGTAGAGAGGGCTTTAAACTAATTAGTGGGGGGGGGGGGAGGTTTTAAGAGCTAAAAATGACAGCAGAGAAGGCAATAGAGTAAGGTAGCAGTGGGGGAATTAAAAACCAGAGCGTGTCAGGAAGGGACAGAATGTATAATAAAGGTAAAGTAGTAAAAGCAGGAATAAATTGCCAAAAAATATTTGAAAGTTCTTTATCTGAATGCACGCAGCATTCGTAACAAAATTGACGAGTTGACGGTACAAATAACTACACATGGGTATGATCTGGTGGCCATTACGGAAACATGGCTGCAAGATAATCATGACTGGGAACTAAACATACAAGGGTATTTAACTATTAGGAAGGACAGACAGGAAGGAAAGGGAGGTGGGGTTGCTATGTTAATCAAGGATGGAATCACTGCAATAGTCAGAAATGATATTGGGTCAAAGGATCAGGGTAGTGAAATAGTTTGGGTGGAGATGAGGAATAAGAAGGGGGGGGGGGAAAGTCACTAGTGGGCGTAGTCTATAGGCCTCCTAACAGTTGTAACTCTCTGGGTCGGATTATAAATCCGGAAATAGTTGGGGCTTGTAATAAGGGAACAGCTATAATCATGGGGGATTTTAACTTTCATATTGACTGGACTAATCAAATTGGGCATGGCAGCCTTGAGGAAGAGCTCATAGAGTGTATTAGGGATGGGTTCCTTGAGCAGTATGTAACTGAACCAACCAGGGGGCAGGCAATCTTCGATCTGGTCCTGTGTAATGAGACCGGATTAATAAAAAATGTCCTAGTAAAGGATCCCCTTGGAATGCGTGACCATAATATGGTTGAATTCCAAATTCTGTTTGAGGGTGAGTTGGATCTCAAACCAGCATACTGAGCTTAAATAAAGGAGACTATGAAGGTATGAGTAGAATTGACTAAAGTGGACTGGGAAAACAGGGAAAACAGATTAAAGTGTAAGACGGTACAAGAGCAGTGGTCTGCATTCAAGGAGATATTTCACATCTTTCAAGATAAATATATTCCACTGAGGAAAAAGGGAGTAAAAGAAAAGACAGCCATCTGTGGCTTGGTAAAGTAATAAAGGATAGTATCCAACTGAAAACAAGGGCATATAAAGTAGCCAAATCTAGTGGGAGGATAGAAGATTGGGAAGCATTTAAAAGCCAGCAAACAATAACTAAAAGATTAATTAAGAAAGGGAAGATAGATTATGAAAGTAAACTAGCAAAAAATATAAAAACATAGCAAGAGATTCTACGGCTATATTTAGGAAAAGAAAAAGGGTGGCTAAAGTGAACGTTGGTCCCTTAGAGGATGGGACCGCGACACTACTGGTGGGGAACATGGAGATGGCAAAGATGCTGAACAAATATTTTGTATCAGTCTTTATGGTAGAGGGCACTAAATATCCCAACACTGGACAAACAGGGGGCAATGAGGGGGGAGAGAGGAGCTAAAGACGATTAAAATCACTAAGGAGATGATCTCAGTAAAATAATGGGACTTAAGGCGGATAAATCCCCCGGACCTGATGGCTTGCATCCTAGGGTTTTGAGAGAAGTGGCGGTAGGGATTGTGGATGCATTGGTGATTATTTTCCAGAACTCCCTGGACTCGGGAAAGGTCCTGGCAGATTGGAAAACTGCTAATGTAACACCCTTATTTAAGAAGGGAAGTAGACCAAAAAGCTGGAAACTATAGACCAGTTAGCCTAACATCTGTGGTTGGCAAAATGTTGCAGTCCATTATTAAGGAAACAGTAACAGAGCATTTGGATAAACATAATTTAATAGGACAGAGTCAGCATGGTTTTATGAAGGGGAAGTTGATGTGCCTTCAATAACCACAAAACTAGAAATTTTAGACTTTAACAAGTTGGCTATTAATCACTAAGATCAGAGCTAACATCTCAACACACTGACTGGCGCGCAGGAATGAGTCATACAGATCCTGGGATCTTTATGTAAGAGAAGACAGGGGCGGAGCCAAGACCTGGAACATTCCAGGTTAGTCAGGAAAGAGGAAGTGAAACTATACACTGTGTGGGGGAGGGTAATATACATGAGTGCAAAAACGAATACAGGCAAGCCAAACACATTTCATTACATTCACCCCTTCTTTAGATTTAGCCCATTGGGGTGATGTTTCTTCAAAGTTGGTATAAGTGAGTCTGTCAGGAGGTTTTGCGGTTCTCGGTGATTGGCGCAAAGCCGGTTGGGGTGCCTCTAGGGGAGTGGATTCTGGTTCCTCCGCTGTCCGGGCCTCCGCAGTGTCTTCCAGGTTAAAGTTGGGTATTGATACCTCTGGGCGTCCTGTCTCTTTTTGGTGTAGTCTTCCTCGGGTAGTCTCTCATCGTTCTCTCCACTCCCCGAGGGAGCGAGGTCTTTTATGGAAACAGTGTCCTCTCACCCGTCAGAGTATTCGATATAGGCGTACTGAGGGTTTGCATGGAGGAGCTGTACCTTTTCCACAAGGGGGTCCGTTTTATGGCCTCTCGCGTGCTTCCGCAATAGTACTGTCCCCGGAGACATCAGCCACATGGGTAGAGATATGCCCGAGGTAGATTTCCGGGGGAAAACGAACATCTTTTCGTGAGGGGTAGCGTTAGTGGCTGTACCTAACAGAGACCTTATGGAGTGGAGCACGTCTGGGAGGACTTCCTGCCAGCGGGAGGTCGGAAGGCCTTTTGACTTTAAGGCTAACGTGACAGCCTTCCAAACAGTAGCATTCTCCCTTTCCACTTGCCCATTACCCCGGGGGTTGTAGCTAGTGGTTCTGCTAGTGGCTATCCCCTTTGAGAGCAAGAACTGGCGCAGTTCGTCACTCATAAATGACGTCCCCCTATCGCTGTGTATGTAGTTCGGCATGCCAAACATGCAGAATAGATTACAGAGACACTTGATGACCGTGGCACTGGTCATGTCTGGGCAGGGAATGGCGAAGGGGAAGCGGGAATATTCATCGATGATATTGAGGAAGTATACGTTACGGTCGGCAGAGGGAAGGGGTCCCTTGAAGTCCAGACTTAGGCGCTCGAATGGCCGTGTGGCTTTGATAAGGTGTGCACGGTCAGGCCTGTAGAAACGAGGCTTGCATTCCGCACAGATGCGGCAGGCTCTGGTCATTGCCCTGACCACCTCGATGGAGTGGGGTAGATTGCGGGACTTTATAAAATGGTATAGTCGGGTGACCCCCTGGGTGACAGAGGTCGTTGTGGAGACCCTGTAATTTCTCCGTATGAATGCTGGCACACATTCCCCGTGATAGGGCGTCTGGGGATTCATTAAGGGCTCCCGGCCTGTACATAATATCATAGTCGAACGTGGATAGTTCGATCCTCCACCTGAGTATTTTGTCATTCTTGATTTTGCCCCTTTTGTTTGTTATTAAACATGAAAGCCACCGACCGCTGGTCGGTGAGCAGGGTGAAACGTTTGCCGGCTAGGTAGTGTCTCCAGTGCCGCACTGCCTCCACTATAGCCTGTGCCTCCTTCTCGACAGAAGAGTGCCTGATTTCAGGTCCCTGAAGGGTTCGGGAGAAGAAGGCCACAGGTCTCCCAGCCTGATTGAGTGTCGCAGCTAAAGCAAAGCCTGGCGCGTCGCTTTCGACTTGAAAGGGAATGCTTTCGTCCACTGCACACAGTGCAGCCCTTTCAATGTTCTGTTTGATACTGGTGAAAGCCTCCCGAGCTTCAGCTGATAGTGGGAAGGACGTCGATTTAATGAGGGGTCGGGCCTTATCAGAGTAATTGGGCACCCATTGGGCATAATACGAAAAAAATCCCAGGCACCTTTTTAAAGCTTTGGGATTGTGTGGCAGGGGCAGTTCTTTTTAGGGGGCGTAATCAGTCAGGGTCCGGTCCAATTACACCATCTTCCACCACACAGCCGAGGATACAGAGACAGGTTGTGTTGAAGACACATTTGTCTTCGTTGTAGGTTAGATTCAGCTTTAGGGCAGTTTTTAAAAATCTCGCAAGATTTAGATCGTGGTCTTGCTGGTTGTGCCCGCAGATAGAGACATTCTCCAGATAGGGGTAGGTAGCTTGTAGTTTATTCTCGTCAACCATGCGGTCCATCTCATGTTGGAAGACCGAGACCCCATTTGTTACCCCGAAGGGCACTCTGAGAAAATGGTAGAGGCATCCGTTCGCCTCGAAGGCGGTGTATGGGCGGTCCTCCGTTCTAATGGGGAGCTGGTGATACGCGGATTTGAGGTCGATAGTCGAGAAGACTCGGTATTGCGCGATCTGGTTGACCATTTCTGATATGCGGGGTAAAGGGTAGGCATCCAGCTGGGTATAAATATTAACAGTCTGGCTGTAGTCAATTACCATCCGTTTCTTTTCGCTATTTTTAACTATGACTACTTGGGCACGCCACGGACTGGTACTGCATTCAATAATGCCTTCCCGCAGGAGTCTGTCCACTTCCGCCTTGATAAAGTGTCTGTCTTCCAGACTGTACCGTCTACTTTTGGTCGCTATGGGCCTACAGTTCGGAGCGAGATTAGCGAATAAAGAGGGCGGGCTGATTTTTAAGGTTGATAGGCCACAGACTGTGAGCGGCGGCTGGGACCCGCCATATGCTAGCGTGACACTTTCGTGGTGGCACTGGAAGTCCAGGCCCAAGATTACATTAACACAGAGTTCTGGCATCACGAGGAGTTTAAAATCCTTGTAGTCCGTGCCTTTTACAGTCAGTGTTACCACACAGTAGCCCAAAATGTCCGAAATGTGGGGCTTAGCAGCCATAGCAATTCTGCTCCGTGTAGGGGTTACCGTTAATGAGTGCTGCCGTACCAGGCTAGGGTGGATAAAACTCTCGGTACTCCCACAGTCAATTAAACATTTCGTTAAATTCCCGTTTACCTGTATGTCCATCATGGATTTTGTCAACGGGTGTGGAATCGCGGACCAATTCGTCATAGTACGCGTTGGCCATCACGGCCTTGCAGTTACAGTCCCGGACCAAGTCCTTTAGGCCCTGTAAGAAATCGTCCATTGATTCCTCAGGTTGCTGCTTGCGTGTAGCCAGCAGGTGTCTGGCGTACACTTCATTTACTGGCCTCTGGTATTGGGCCTTCAGGATAGTGATGGCCTCCATGTAAGAGGTGGCGTCCCGGATGGACGAATAAATCCGATGATTAACGTGAGTAGTCAGTAGACTCAGTTTATCTACCTTGCTAGCGGATGAGGCCCTTGCGAAGAGTTCGAAGCATTTGAGCCAGTGTCCAAATTGATTTGATGCTTCAGCAGAATATGGATCCAAGTCCAGACGCTCTGGTTTTAGGAGTCGATCCACCCTAGTATTCTTCAGTGATTAAAATTGATGTGCCTTCAATAACCACAAAACTAGAAGTTTTAGACTTTAACAAGTTGGCTTTTAATCACTAAGATCAGAGCTAACATCTCAACACACTGACTGGCTCGCAGGAATGAGTCATACAGATCCTGGGATCTTTATGTAAGAGAAGTCAGGGGCGGAGCCAAGAGCCAAGACCTGGAACATTCCAGGTTAGTCAGGAAAGAGGAAGTGAAACTATACACCGTGTGGGGGAGGGTAATATACATGAGTGCAAAATGAATACAGGCAAGCCAAACACATTTCATTACAGAAGTCATGTTTGACAAATTTGCTCGTATTCTTTGAGGATGTAACATACAGGTTGGATAAAGGGGAACCAGTGGATGTAGTCCATTTGGACTTCCAAAAGGCATTTGACAAGGTTCCACACTAGATTACTGATCAAGATAAGAAATCATGGGATTGGGGGTAATATACTGGCATAGGTGGAAGATTGGCTATCTAACAGAAAACAAAGAGTTGGGATAAATGGTTCATTCTCGGGCTGGCAATCGGTAACTAGTGGTGTTCCGCAGGGGTCAGTGCTGGGACCCCAACTCTTTACAATCTATATTAACGATTTGGAGGAAGGGACCGAGTGCAACATATCCAAGTTTGCCGACGGTACAAAGATGTGAGGGAAAGCAATGAGTGAGGAGGACATAAAAAACCTGCAAAAGGACATAGACAGGCTAAGTGAGTGGGCAGAGATTTGGCAGATGCAATATAATGTTGGAAAGTGTGAGGTTATGCACTTTGGCAGAAAAAATCAAAGAGCAAGTTATTATCTAAATGGAGAGAAACTGCAAAGTGCTACAGTACAAAGGGATCTGGGGGTCCTGGTGCATGAAACACAAAAAGTTAGTATGCAGGTGATCAAGAAGGCCAATGGAATCTTGGCTTTTATTGCAAGGGGGATGGAGTATAAAAACAGGGAAGTCTTGCTGCAGTTATACAGGGTATTGTTGAGGCCACACCTGGAATACTGCGTGCAGTTTTGGTTTCCATATTTAAGAAAAGATATACTTGCTCTCGAGGCGGTTCAGAGAAGGTTCATTCGGTTGATTCCGGAGATGAGGGGGTTGACGTATGAGGAAAGGTTGAGTAGGTTGGGACTCTACTCATTGGAGTTCAGAAGAATGAGAGGCGATCTTATCGAAACATATAAGATTGTGAGGGGGCTTGATCGGGTGGATGCGGGGAGGATGTTTCCACTGATGGGTGAGACTAGAACTAGGGGGCATAATCTAAGAATAAGGGGCTGCGCTTTCAAAACTGAGATCAGGAGAAACTTCTTCACTCAGGGTAGGAAATCTATGGAATTTGCTACCCCAGAGAGCTGTGGAAGCTGCAACATTAAATAAATTAAAAATGGAGATAGACAATTTCCTAGCAGATAAGGGAATTAGGGGTTACGGGGAGAGGCCAGGGAAGTGGACGTGAATCTAGATTCGGATCAGCCATGATCCTATTGAATGGCGGAGCAGGCCTGAAGGGCCGTATGCCCTACTCCTGCTCCTACTTCTTATGTCCTTCCCCATGACCCTGGACAAGCAGCAAGAGCGTGCAATGGGATTTGGGAGAATAGCGGGATTCCCCGTGGTGCAGGGCGCCATTGACTGCACGCATGTGGCTTGACGGGCACCTTTACAGCATGCTGAGGATTACCACAACCACAAGGGCTACCATTCACTCAACGTCCAGTTGGTGTGTGACCACAGGCAGCTCATACTGGCTGTTAATGCCTGCTTTCCAGGCAGAAGCCACGATGCCTTCATCCTGCGCCAGACTTCTGTGGCATACATTTTCGAAGCCCAGGCTCACCCATGAGGATGGCTTCTCGGGGACAAGGGCTATCCTTTGTGCACCTGCCTGATGACCCCGCTCCCTGCGCCTAGCACCCCTGCTGAAGAGCGATACAATGACAGCCATCAAGCTACCAGGAACATCATTGAGCACACAATTGCTATGCTCAAGTAACGGTTCCACTGTCTAGACTGTTCCTGCCATGGAAGGAGTGCAGCAAAGATTCATCAGGATGATACCTGGGGTGGCAGGGATGACTTATGAGGAGAGATTGTGTCGATTGGGCTTATACTCACTGGAGTTTAGAAGATTGAGAGGGGATCTCATTGAAACCTATAAATTCTGTCAGGCCTGGATAGACTAGATGCAGGAAGGATGCTCCCGATGGCCGGGGAGTCCAGAACCAGGGGTCATAGTCTAAGGATAAGGGGTAAGCCATTTAGGACTGAAATGAGGAGGAATTTCTTCACCCAGAGAGTGGTGAACCTGTGGAATTCTCTGCCACAGAGGGTGGTGGAGGCCAGTTCATTAAATATATTCAAGAAGTAGTTGGATATATTCAGGCTAAAGGGATATGGGGAGAAGGCCGGGACAGGGTACTGAATTTGGATGATCAGCCATGATCTCATTGAATGGTGGAGCAGGCTCAAAGGGCCGAATGGCCTGCTCCTATCTTCTATGTGCCACAGGAGCCCTACCATACTCGCCTGAGTGAGTCTCCCATTTCATTGTAGTGTGATGCATGCTGCACAACCTGGCTATCCTCAGGACTCAGCCACTGCCAGCAGACATTGGAGGACCACCAGAGGAGGAGAACCAAGACGGCAGGGAGGCACAAAGTGCAAGGGCCGTCCGTCGGTGGCTTATTGCAACTCAGTTCTAGGCCCCCTTTCCGGGAATGGCTTGTGCCAATGAAAGAACATGAATGGAGCTGCTCCGCAAGCCCTCAGCCGGTTAAGGCAACAACTAGTTCAAAGTGCAAACATGGACAATGTGAATAAAGGGAATTTTTTATTGTGTAAACTCTGTGCCCTTCCCGCATGACAAACTAATTCAGATAAACCCCCCAAAAAACAGTCAGAGACATAACTGGCTCTCACAACCTTCAGAAAATCAAAAAAACAGTTAAACAAAAATGACCATGACCCTTGGCCTTCATATAAAAAACAAACATTCCTGCCCCGCATATAAAAAACAAACACAACATTCCTGGCCCTCATATAAAAAACAAACCCAACAGTCTCAGCCTTCATATATAAAAAGAACATTCTCGGCCTTCATATGTAAACACAACATTTGGCCACACCTACTTTTTTCCCTGCGAGGGTGATCTGCCTCACTTCCGCGAGTGGCCCCTTCCCGCCCTGCAGCTCCTCCTCAATGGGACCCCAGTGGCTGCAGCAAGGCTGGGGGAAGGCTGCTGAGGGTCAGATGGTGAGACGGCAGATGCCCTTTGGGGACGGCCTGGACCAGCTCTGGGCTTGGAGGGCCTGGCTGCTGTCTGCTCCAACTCTGCTTGGGCGGCAGCAGTCTGTCCTACGGGTGATGGCAGCTGCAGTGGAGGAGGAATGCTGCCAACCTGACAGAGCACAGGCACTCCCTGGTCGGCTGATACACTGGCATTCGCACGGGCCAGCACTGCAGCATGCGCAGCAATCTGCTGAAGCACAGACTGCTGGGCTTCTGCGGCACGGCGAGACCTCGGCGATGCCTCGCCGATCCAGCGAGGGTGTCAGCAGTTAGTGCCCGTGTGGCCCTGATCTGTGTCTGCATCAGACCAGCCATTGAATGCACGGCACGACTGAGCACTTGGCTGGAAGCCGCCTGTGATGCAGCGAAGTCCTGCTGACTCCTAGCCTGTGCTGCCGCGAAGTCCTGCAGACTCCTTGCCTGTGCTGCACTGAATTTCTGCAGACCCCTGGCCTGTGCTGCCCTGAATTCCTGCAGACTCCTGGCCTGTGCTGCCCCGAATTCCTGAACACTCCTTGCCAGTGACTCTATGGAGTCAGGCATCCTTGCCACTGTAGCCATGAGCTCAGTGTGCCTGCGCTCAGCCTGGATGCCCATTTCACCAAGGAGCCGCAACTCCTCTGCGCTCACCGTAGCAGGACTGGAGGCCGCACTCACCCTCCGGGGAGAAGGCCGCCGAGCTTCCCCACCGCTCCCACGTTGCTGCTGCCCGCTGGGCCCAGGAGCTTCACTCTCCTCAGACCCTTCCCCCCTGCTCCCCTCCAGGGAAGACGTGTCCCCATCATGGCCATGGGCTGCCTCGGCTGAGGGTGTCACTGATGGGCCAGCTTCCTCTTCCTCCTCCTTGAATTCAGAATCACTGACAGTGGCAGCTTGAGGGGCCGCCTCCTCACCTGGCGAATCAACATCTGAAAGCAGGGAGGCACAAGAGTTGCTTTAGAGTGAGGACAGGGCGGCAGCGAGGGAGGCATGAGTGCTGCTATGCACTGCATTGGTTCGATAGTGGCAAAGGATGCTGGTGTGAGGCACAAGTGGAAAGAGAGAGGTCAAAAAGGTGATGACCTTGCCATTGCTGTCCAGAACAGGGTCAGCATCTCCACTGGCGACGGGGCCAATCAGCCGGCCTGCCATAATGCGCTCCACACGCTGCTCCAGGTCGCTGAGTTGTTTGAGGTCAGGATGGCCTCCCCCAGTCCGTAGCTGCTGCCTGGGATTGTGGGCCAGCTTGCCCTGCAAGAGAAAGGACGGCCTCTGAGTACAATGTCAAGCCCTGATCTTGCCTGCACTGCTTCCCATGGTGGAATAGCCCTGACAGTGTCAAGCCCTCATCTTGCCTGCACTGCCTCCCATGGTGGAATAGCCCTGACAGTGTCAAGCCCTGATCTTGCCTGCACTGCCTCCCATGGTGGAATAGCCCTGACAGTGTCAAGCCCTCATCTTGCCTGCACTGCCTCCCATGGTGGAATAGCCCTGACAGTGTGTAAAGTGCTGAATGTGCAAGTGGTTTTCATGAGAGTCCCATAGCTCTTGGATGAGGGCTGGGCATTGGGGTTTTCAGGTCCCTTTGGCCAGAAACTTAGGTGCACATGCCGGGATGAAGAGGATAGTGGAAAGGGTACTCACCCTGATAACCCGAGTGAGGTCGTTGAAATTTTTTCTGCATTGAACTGGAGTCCTGGCAACCATGCTGTTGGTGGTCACCCTGTTTGCCACCTTCCTCCAGGCTTTTCGGTACTTGCTGGGAAGCAGCCTCCTCCCACTGTCAGGGAAGAGGACAGGTCGCCTGCGCTCCACTGCGCCAACCGGTAGCCTCGGCACCCTCGCTGAAGCGCTCCGCTCGCTTCCTAGCCATCTCCATTGTCCTGGGCATTGAACTGTTGAACCAGCAATGGTCAGGCCTTGCTTCAGGGCTGCAGTGTGCAGGGTGTGGCAGCCAAACAAATCGACCCTCCCCCTTTAAGAGCTGACCGGCGCCAGCGTGTCTGCCTTCAATCAGCAACTTGCCGCACCTGCGCTGCGCCCGCCCTCGGTGTTAGCACCTTGGCTCGCCGGCTTAGCGCCTTATGATAGGCGTGCATCGCCTGCTTTAGCGCAGCAGCAACCTCTTGGGGCGATGCAACTCAATTTCGGCGAAGGTGGCGCTAAGTTGCGCCGGACGCTAAATTTAGCGAACGCCCGGCTGTAGCGCCCCAAACGTGGCGATACCGAATTTCTAGGCCATTGAACTTTCTTTCCTCCAATGCCCCCAGGGCTGCGAATGTTAGGACAATTGGAATGGCCAAGGTTGAGCTTCAGGTTTAACTCTGGTAACGAGGGATATAAATCGAATGGGCTCGGTTCAGTGTTCACTCACTGATACAATTTTCTCTTTTGGTGCAAAACTGATGAAATATCTAACTTGAGAGGGACCCAGGAATGGAATGCAAACTAATTTCTAATTGGTTCCTGATGGTGCACTGGAACACGGGCCGGAGAGACGATGGCAAATGACACTGATGGCCAGCATTCTCGGGTCAGTTTTTAAAATTGTGTTTGAGATGTGGGTGTCACTGGCAAGGCTGGCATTTATTGCCCATCCCTAATTGCCCTTGAGGAGGTGGTGAGCTGCCATCTTGAACCACTGCAGTCCGTGTGGTGAAAGTGCTCCCACAGTGCTATTAGGGAGTTCCAGGACTTTGATCCAGTGACGATGAAGGATCGACAATATATTTCCAAGTCAGGATAGTGTAACTTGGAGGGGAATTTGGAGGTGGTGGTGTTCCCATGCGCCTGCTGCCCTTGTCCTTCTAGGTGGAAGAGGTCGTGGGTTTGGGAGGTGCTGTCAAAGAAGCCTTGGCGAGTTGCTGCAGTGCATCTTGTAGATGGTACACACTGCAGCCACAGTACGCCACTTTCAGCCCAATAACCTCTCTACACTGTCCCATCAGTCTCTTCCAGGTCAAGTATGGCACAGGGCTTTGTAACTTGGACTTGCTGTCCATTTCATGTCCAGTGGATGGGAAATCTGATTTAATGCTCCCTCTTCAGCATCATCTACCCTCCTTTCCATTTCCCACACCAGCGTTCCTAGTGGTCTCCCTAAGGGAGGATTGTAGTGCCACCAGGTTTTTGCTGCACCCATTGGGACAGGCTCAAAATCCCTGATCTTTCTCATGGGACCTGTGTAAGTAGTGGAGAGAAGCTACACGCCCCTACACGTGGGCAAGGGGGAGCTCTTGTGAGAAGCGCAGAGAGAATGCTGTTAATGCACAGAATGTCTGTATGAAATTTAAAAGTTCAAGCTGAGAATTTGACCTTCAGTGTTTGCCCATGTGAAGGGGCTTCAGCCTCACTGCTGTATAATTCTGGAACCAATTCCCTCAGAGCTCTGGTGCTGAGTGTCCTGGGCCCCCAAGAGAAAGCTAGGTGCGCAAACTCATTGACCCCCGCCCTGCCCACTGCTCCCTAACCACCCCCCCACAAAGTCTGCTGACCATCCAAGTTACTGCTGGAACCCCCAGACTGGGGCTACCTGTGGCTGCAGGGTGAAGGACTGATGCTGGTCTCACTGACTGGCAAACAATAAGGGTCCTTGCAGGAAAGGGGCAGACTTGCATTTCTGTAGCACCTTTCACAATGTCCCAAGTGATTTACAGCCAAGAGAAGTACTTTTATTTTTCAAGTGTTGTCACTGTTGAAGTGTAGGTAACACAGCTGCCAATTTGTGCACAGCAAGCTGCCACACACAGCAATGAGAGAATCTGCTTTCACAATGTAGGTCGAGGGGGTAAATGTGTGGCCAGCACACCTGGGTGAACTCCCCTGCTTTTGGTTGACAGTGCCCTGGGATCTTGTATGCCCACCTGAGAGGGCACCATTAGAGAGATGGCCCCTCCCACAGTGCAGCACCCCCTCAGTACTGCCCTGAAGTGTTAGTCTGGATTTTTGGCTTCAGTCTCTGGAGCGGGGCTTGAACCCACAACACTCTGACTCAGGGGTGAGAGAGCTACTCACTGAACCAAGGCTGACAATAGGGGTACTTGGGACTCCATGGGATTATACCAGGGAAAAGTGTTCCTTTGTTTGCGGTTTTGAACCATTATAGACTTAATGATAAAACTATTAGGACACGATTGGTCTGCGTACAGCACATTCAAGAAGTTTATTTTGGATTAGTTTAGAGTTAGTCAGTGTTACACTAAATCATTGCGATGCATCAGTAAATGCAGCTGCTGTTAATGGTCTTTCCAACACAAGCCAATCAGCTGCCCTTGAGAAATCGCACCCCGAGATCTGAAATGAACAAATAAAGAGCGTTAGAATTGGCTTCCTCAATTCCAGAAGAAAGAACAGATGTGCAGTGATCCAGGATTTCACCAGCATAGCCCAACATCGCAACCACTGGCTCACTTTTGAAGTATTGACACTGGTGCAGTTAAACATGGCAGTCATTGGTGTACAGCAAGATCCCACAGACAACAATGGGATGTAAAACCAGTTGGTCTGTATTTGTTTGGTGGTAGTGGAGAGCAGAATGTTCCCTATCCTTCCAATAGTGTCCTTTACCTGACCCATAAATGGAACCTTCGGCTACGGTCTCATCAAAGAGATAGCAGCTCTGACAATGCAGCACTCCCTCAGTACTGACCCGTCGACAGTGCAGCGCTCCCTCAGTAATGACCCGTCAACAGTGCAGCGCTCCCTCAGTAATGACCCTCCGACAATGCAGCGCTCCCTCAGTACTGTCCCTCCGACAGTGCGGCGCTCCCTCAGTACTGCCCCTCTGACAGTGCAGTGCTCCCTCAGTACTGCCCCTCCGACAGTGCAGTGCTCCCTCAGTACTGACCCGCCGACAGTGTGGCGCTCCCTCAGTACTGTCCCTCCGACAGTGCGGCGCTCCCTCAGTACTGCCCCGCCGACAGTGCAGTGCTCCCTCAGTACTGACCCGCTGACAGTGTGGCGCTCCCTCAGTACTGCCCCTCCGACAGTGCAGCGCTCCCTCAGTACTGACCCGTCGACAGTGCAGCGCTCCCTCAGTACTGACCTGCCGACAGTGCAGCACTCCCTCAGTACAGATCCTCCGACAGTGCAGCACTCCCTCAGATCTTCCCCCCGTGGCCACCAACCTCATAGTTCCCCAACCCCACACAACCCGCTTCTACCTCCTTCCCAAGATCCTCAAACAGGACTGCCCCGGTAGACCCATCGTTTCAGCCTGTTTTTGCCCCACGGAACTTATCTCTTCCTATCTCGACTCTATCTTTTCTCCCCTTGTCCAGTCTCTTTCCACCTACATCCGCGACTCTTCTGACACCCTCCGCCACTTTAACAGTTTCCACTTTCCTGGCCCCAACCGCTTCCTTTTCACCATGGACGTACAATCCCTCTACACCTCCATCCCCCACCAGGATGGCCTGAGGGCGCTCCGCTTCTTCCTTGAACAGAGGCCCAACCAGTCCCCATCCACCACCACCTTCCTCTGCCTGGCTGAACTTGTTCTCACATTGAACAACTTCTCCTTTGACTCCACTCATTTCCTCCAAATCAAAGGTGTTGCCATGGGTACCAGCATGGGTCCTAGCTATGCCTGCCTTTTCCTGGGATATGTGGAACACTCTTTGTTCCAGTCCTACTCGGGTCCCCTCCCTCACCTCTTTTTCCGGTACATTGATGACTGTATTGGTGCCGTTTCCTGCTCTCGCCCTGAACTAGACAATTTCATTCACTTTGTCCCCAATTTCCACCCTTCCCTCACCTTCACATGGTCCATCTCTGACTCTTCCCTTCCCTTCCTCGACATCTCCGTTCCATCTCTGGGGATAGGTTACTGACCAACATTCACTATAAGCCCATTGACTCCCACAGCTACCTGGACTACACTTCCACCCACCCCGCCTCCTGTAAGGACTCTATTCCATTCTCCCAGTTTCTCCGTCTCCGCCGCATCTGCTCCGACGATGCCACCTTCCACACCAGTGCTTCCGACATGTCTTAATCTAGAGCCGTCTTTTGTCTCTTTACTGGTCCCATCACCATCTCGTCTGGTTTTGAATATCTCTTAATGTCTCTTCACTTCTCTTTTGTTCTTTATCCCCATTTCCCAGCCTCCAAACTGGCCTTTTAATCTGTTTCATTTCCTGTGTTTTTTCTGAGTCCTGTCGAAGGGTTTTGATCTGAAACGTTGACTCTGTTTCTCTCTCTATGGATGATGCCTGGCCTGCTGAGTTTTTCCACCAGTTTCTGTTGTTATTTCGGATTTCCAGCATCCGCAGTATTTTGCTATCAGAAATAAACCAGTACCGCAGCCTCTTCTACAGCAGCGCCCCTCGCAGACAGTCACCGGTACTGCAGCCTCATCTACAGCAGCGCCCCTCGCAGGCAGTCACTGGTACCGAAGCCTCTTCTACAGCAGCGCCCCTCGCAGACAGTCGCCGGTACCGCAGCCTCATCTACAGCAGCGCCCCTCGCAGACAGTCGCCGGTACCGCAGCCTCATCTACAGCAGCGCCCCTCGCAGACAGTCGCCGGTACCGCAGCCTCATCTACAGCAGCGCCCCTCGCAGACAGTCGCCGGTACCGCAGCCGCATCTACAGCAGCGCCCCTCGCAGACAGTCGCCGGTACCGCAGCCTCATCTACAGCAGCGCCCCTCGCAGACAGTCGCCGGTACCGCAGCCTCATCTACAGCAGCGCCTCTCGCAGACAGTCACTGGTACTGCAGCCTCATCTACAGCAGCGCCCCTCGCAGACAGTCACCGGTACCGCAGCCTCATCTACAGCAGCGCCCCTCGCAGACAGTCACTGGTACCGCAGCCTCATCTACAGCAGCGCCCCTCGCAGACAGTCACCGGTACCGCAGCCTCATCTACAGCAGCGCCCCTCGTAGACAGTCACCGGTACTGCAGCCTCAACTACAGCAGCGCCCCTCGCAGACAGTCGCCGGTACTGCAGCCTCTTCTGCAGCAGCTTCCCTCGCAGACAGTCGCCGGTACCGCAGCATCATCTACAGCAGCGCCCCTCGCAGACAGTCGCCGGTGCCGCAGCCTCATCTACAGCAGCGCCCCTCGCAGACAGTAGCCGGTACCGCAGCCTCATCTGCAGCAGCGCCCCTCGCAGACAGTCACCGGTACCGCAGCCTCACCTACAGCAGCGCCCCTCGCAGACAGTCGCCGGTGCCGCAGCCTCAACTACAGCAGCGCCCCTCGCAGACAGTCGCCGGTACTGCAGCCTCTTCTACGGCAGCTTCCCTCGCAGACAGTCACCGGTACCGCAGCCTCATCTACAGCAGCGCCCCTCGCAGACAGTCACTGGTACCGCAGCCTCATCTACAGCAGCGCCCCTCGCAGACAGTCACCGGTACCGCAGCCTCATCTACAGCAGCGCCCCTCGTAGACAGTCACCGGTACTGCAGCCTCAACTACAGCAGCGCCCCTCGCAGACAGTCGCCGGTACTGCAGCCTCTTCTGCAGCAGCTTCCCTCGCAGACAGTCGCCGGTACCGCAGCATCATCTACAGCAGCGCCCCTCGCAGACAGTCGCCGGTGCCGCAGCCTCATCTACAGCAGCGCCCCTCGCAGACAGTAGCCGGTACCGCAGCCTCATCTGCAGCAGCGCCCCTCGCAGACAGTCACCGGTACCGCAGCCTCACCTACAGCAGCGCCCCTCGCAGACAGTCGCCGGTGCCGCAGCCTCAACTACAGCAGCGCCCCTCGCAGACAGTCGCCGGTACTGCAGCCTCTTCTACGGCAGCTTCCCTCGCAGACAGTCGCCGGTACCGCAGCCTCATCTACAGCAGCGCCCCTCGCAGACAGTCGCCGGTGCCGCAGCCTCATCTACGGCAGCGCCCCTCGCAGACAGTCGCCGGTACAGCAGCCTCATCTACGGCAGCGCCCCTCGCAGACAGTCACCGGTACCGCAGCCTCATCTACAGCAGCGCCCCTCGCAGACAGTCACCGGTACTGCAGCCTCATCTACGGCAGCGCCCCTCGCAGACAGTCGCCGGTACCGCAGCCTCATCTACAGCAGCGCCCCTCGCAGACAGTCGCCGATACCGCAGCCTCATCTACAGCAGCGCCCCTCGCAGACAGTCGCCGGTACCGCAGCCTCATCTACAGCAGCGCCCCTCGCAGACAGTCGCCGGTACTGCAGCTTCTTCTACAGCAGCGCCCCTCGCAGGCAGTCGCCGGTACCGCAACCTCATCTACAGCAGCGCCCCTCGCAGACAGTAGCCGGTACTGCAGCCTCATCTACAGCAGCGCCCCTCGCATACAGTAGCCGGTACTGCAGCCTCATCTACAGCAGCGCCCCTCGCAGACAGACGCCGGTACCGCATCCTCATCTACAGCAGCGCCCCTCGCAGGCAGTCACCGGTACCGCAGCCACATCTACAGCAGCGCCCCTCACAGACAGTCGCCGGTACTGCAACCTCATCTACAGCGGCGCTCCTCGCAGACAGTAGCCGGTACCGCAGCCTCATCTACAGCAGCACCCCTCGCAGATAGTCGTCGGTACTGCAGCTTCATCTACAGCAGCGCCCCTCGCAGTTAACAGGAGGAGGCGGCTCCAAAAATATCCCCATCCTCATTGATGGTGGAGCCCAGCATGTGAGTGCAAAAGACAAGGCTGAAGCATTTGCAACTACCTTCAGCCAGAATTGCCGAGTGGATGATCCATCTCGGCCTCCTCCTCAGGTCCCCAGCATCACAGATGGCGGTCTTCAGCCCATTCAATTCACTCCACGTGATGTCAAGAAACGGCTGAAGACACTGGATACTGCAAAGGCTATGGGCCCTGACAACATTCCGGCAATAGTACTGAAGACTTGTGCTTCAGAACTAGCTGCGCCCCTAGCCAAGCTGTTCCAGTACAGCTACAACACTGGCAGCTACCCGGCAATGTGGAAAATTGCCCAAGTATGTCCTGTTTACAAAAAGCAGGACAAATCCAACCTGGCCAATTACCGTCCCATCAGTCTACTCTCAATCATCAGCAAAGTGATGGAAGGTGTCGTCGACAGTGCTATCAAGCGGCACATACTCAGCAATAACCTGCTAACTGACGCCCAGTTTGGGTTCCGCCAGGGCCACTCAGCTCCTGACCTCATTTCAGCCTTGGTCCAAACATGGACAAAAGAGCTGAACTCAAGAGGTGAGGTGACAGTGACTGCCCTTGACATCAAGGCAGCATTTGATCGAGTGTGGCATCAAGGAGCTCTAGCAAAACTGAAGTCAATGGGAATCAAGGGGAAAACTCTCCATTGGTTGGAATCATACCTAGCACAAAGGAAGTTGGCTGTGGTTGTTGGAGGTCATTCATCCCAATCACATGACATCACTGCAGGAGTTGCTCAGGGCAGTGTCCTAGGCCCAACCATCTTCAGCTGTTTCATCAATGACCTTCCCTCCAATGTGGAAGTACAGTTTCTCATTTAGACATAAAATGGCTTCCTGGGCATAGAATGAAATCCATTTAAACTTTAAAATGGCCAACAGCATGATTCACTAATCATGTTTCAAGGGAACAAGATAATTTAGGAATGCTATATAAGTACTCCTTGTTTGTGATAAGCTTAACAAGGAGCCTCATTTACCAAACAAACAGCCAAGGACATGATAAGGTAAACATCGGCCCACAGGCCCAGTTGGTACAGTGAGAGAACAGAGGGAACAGAGAGATCCCATAATAAAGGATTAGTTAATCTTATCCCAAGGTATTTCCGTTCGTTATTCTAACGCAGCCCGGAATACGTTGTTTCAATAATTCGCAAGGTCTGTGCCTTTGTAATCAGTTATGATTCAATACTATGTCATGTGGCATAGAAAGCCTGTTTTGCTTCTGTACTGTATAAATATACTACAACTCCTGTATTACTTTGAAGAGGTCTGATGTAGCCCTTGTCTACACAACTCTTCCCTTGCAAGCAAATAAAGCCTGTCTTTAACGATACTTTGTGTTTAAGAGTCTTACTCGGGAGTCGAGACTTCGACACCATCATAAGGTCAGAAGTGGGGATGTTCGCTGATGATTGCACACTGTGCAGCACCATTCGAGACTCGTCAGATACTGACGCAGTCCGTGTCCATATGCAGCAAGACCTGAACAACATTCAGACTTGGGCTGACAAGTGGCAAGTAACATTCGCATCACACAAGTGCCAGGCAATGACCATCTCCAACAAGCGAGACTTTAACCATCTCCCCTTGACATTCAATGGCATTACCATCGCTGAATCCCCCACTATCAACATCCTGGGGGTTACCATTGATCAGAAACTGAACTGGACCAGCCATATAAATACTGTGGCTACAAGAGCAGGCCAGAGGCTGGGAAATCTGCGGCGAATGTCTCACCTCCTGACTCCCCAAAGCCTTTCCACCATCTACAAGGCACAAGTCAGGAGTGCGATGGAATACTCTCCACTTGCCTGGATGAGTGCAGCTCCAACAACACTCAAGAAGCTCGACACCATTCAGGATAAAGCAGCCTGCTTGATTGGCACTCCATCCACCTTCAACATTCACTCCCTCCACCACCGGCGCACTGTGGCTGCAGTGTGTACCATCTACAAGATGCACTGCAGCAACTCGCCAAAGCTCCTTCAACAGCACCTTCCAAACCCGCGACCTCTACCACTTAGAAGGACAAGGGCAGCAGACGCATGGGAACATCACCACCTACAAGTTCCCCTCCAAGCCACACACCATCCTGACTTGGACCTGTATCGCCGTTCCTTCACTGTCACTGGGCCAAAATCCTGGAACTCCCTTCCTAACAGCATTGTGGGTGTACCTACACCATATGGACTGCAGCGGTTCAAGAAGGTGGCTCACCACCATCTTCTTAAGGGCAATTAGGGATGGGCACTAAATGCAGGCCACGCCAGCCAGCGACGCCTGTTATGTGCTTTGTGTTCTCCTCCCACCTGTGGTGGCGCTGTCACAGGAGATAAATGGTTGGGTGTTCTCTGTTAAGTTTAGCTCTCTTTGTTCGGAACTTTCCAGAACTTCCTTTCCTTCCAATAAAGCACTTCATGTTTGAATCTCTGAGCTCTGAGTCCTAAATTGTGTCTAGGTAGAAAGGTACCAACACAACAAGTGGCAACAAGGAGCGGATGAATCTGTGTACGTTACGGGTGCAGCGAGTAAACATAAATTTTAATTTGAAACGTGAGATGGCTACTATATTAGGAAACATCGGTGATTTTGATGAAAATGTGGAGCAATGGAGCGCATATACGGAACGTTTTGACTATTTTGTATTGGCGAATGCGGTGGCAAATGAAAAGGTCATGCCTACCTTTTTGAGAGTAATCGGGCCGAAGACATTCAATTTACTTCGCAGCCTCGTGCAGCCAGATAAGCCAGGAACTAAAACATATAAGCAACTAGTGGAAATTCTTGGAGCACATTTTTCACCAAAACCTCTGGTTATTGCTGAGAGATTTAGATTTCACAAACGGAATCAAGAGGAGGGGGAATCAGTGACGATATTTATTGCTGCTTTAAAAAGGTTATCAGAACACTGCGAGTTCAAGGAGGTGCTGAAGGACACCATTAGAGACAGACTCGTGTGTGGTCTGCAAAATGCAGCCACACAGAAGCGCCTTCTTACTGAGGACAACCTTACTCTTGAAAAGGCCATTGAAGTTAGTGTCTCCATGGAGATGGCAGAAAAGGAGGCTCACCAGTCGAGTTCAACAGGGAGAGTTCACAAGGTGTCGTCTGAGCCTAAAGGTGTGCGGAACGGCACATGTTGCCGTTGTGGGAAAATGGGCCATCACGCTAATGACTGCTGGTGTACGGACCTGGAATGCCAAAATTGTGGCAAAAAGGGTCATATTGAACGCGCCTGTAGAGGTAAAAAAAGAACAGACAGAGCTGGGAAGCATGGAAGCAAAATGTCTGTATTTGTACAAGAGAGGAAAAAGAGTGTTCATTCAGTGCAGTATGATGGAACAAGCAAAACAGAGGGGAGCGACACCTCTGAGGAGGAAGAGGTGCACATACTGATGGTTGCAGGTGATTCAAATGGCTACTGGGTGCCTGTGGTAAACCACGTTCACTATCGTATCACTGTTAGTAGTTAGCACTGTTCACCACTGTTCGTTATAACTGTATCACTGACCACTATTGTATCACGGTACGAGGTTGCCTCTTGCCACACTGCTATACCTGGGATGACCACTGCCGACTCCGCCTTGGCTCCACCCACCAGGCCAGGTATAAAGGTGAGCGACTGGCTGGTATTCCTCCTGCTTCGATCGGATCACCCACGAGAGTGGGCTCTGTTATTTAGTCAATAAAAACCTTTAGTCACCTTCGTAACTCTTCGCCTTTTATTGGAGGAATTGATAGGTATATCAATTTTATTGACTAAATTTAATGATGTCCGACAACGAGTCACAACCGGCGGACGAGCCACCAGTGCAGCTCCCAGGAGCACAGCCACACCAGCCAGCTTGGCTGCGAGCCCTCAGACCGCCGTACCTGGACCTGAACCCACGAGCAGCAAACTCAGCCGCAGACTTTAAACACTGGCTGGTCTGCTTCGAATCATACCTGAGAGAATCCAGCGTCCCTCAGGCATCCAAACTAAGTGTCCTGCAGGCACAACTGAGCCCGAGAGTATACACTCTCATCGAGGACATGACTACCTACGAGACCGCCATCAACCTGCTGAAACAGAAGTACCGGACCCCGGTAAACTACATGTACGCTAGGCACCTCCTAAGATCACGGCTGCAACAGCCAGGAGAATCAGTAGCCGAATTCTCACAGGCGCTATATGCACTCGCCAGGAACTGTGACTTTAAATCGGTGTCGGCAGCCGAAAATACTGAAGATAATATCCACGACGCATTCCTGAAAGGCCTACGGTCCGAGTACTCACGGCAAAGACTGCTGGAAGCTAAAGACCTCAGCATGGAAAAAGCTGAAGCCCTCGCTATCTCCCTGGAAGTGGCCCACCAAGATCAGGAAGCATTCACCAGGTACTGCTCGCGACCCTGGGACTCGGGCCCGACCCCTACCACAGCACCCTTCCCAGCGCCGCCCCCGGGACCTACCTCTGCGTCGGCGTCCCGGACCCGACCGGCCCCGCCACCCCCGGCACCGGCCCCGACATCGGGCATCCGCGATCGGGCCGCCGGCTGTTTTTTTTGTGGCCAGGAGAAGCACCCGAGGTCGCGCTGCCCAGCGAAGAACTCCATATGCAAAACCTGCCTGAAGAAAGGCCACTTCTCCAAGGCCTGCAGGAGCGGATCCTCAGAGGCCA